>NC_059156.1:1965046-2565046 GCF_020740605.2 Lemur catta
GTGGAGTGTTAAAGTCTAATTATTACTGTAAAATGATTTCTCTATTGAGCCCTGTAATATTTGCTTCATATATTTTAAAGGTTTTGGGGGGTGTTTATATGGTGATAATAATTATATCTTCCTTTTATATCTACACTTGTTGTTACATAATGTCCTTTTTTAATACATAATGTCCTTTTGGACTTTCAGCTTAATTTTTTTTTAATGTATGCCAACCATTGTAGCTTTTTTTTTTTTTTTTAACTTTTTTAAATTTCAGCTTATTATGGGGGTACAAAAGTTTAGGTTATGTATATTGCCCATCCCACCCACACCCTGAGTCAGAGCTTCAAGCGTGTGCATTCTTCAGACAGAGCGCATCAGACTCATTATGTAAGTATACACCCATCCCCACTCCCAACGTCTGCCTGACACCCAATTGGTGCTATTCCCAAATGTGCACATAGGTTATGATACCGTGGAGTATTACTCAACTATAAGAAATAACAGTGATATAGAGTCTCTTACATTCTCCTGGAAAGAGTTGGAACCCATTATACTAAGTGAAGTATCCCAAGAATGGAAAAATAAGCACCACATGTACTCACCAGCAAACTGGTTTCCCTGATCATCACCTAAATGCACATTGGGGAATGATACCAACTGAATATCAGACTGAGGCAGGGGTTGGGGAGAAGGGATGGGTGTATGTCTACATGATGAGTGCGTTGTGCACCGTCTGGGCAATGGTCATGCTTGAAGGTGCTGACTCGGGGAGGTAGGGGATGGTGGGAGCGGATGGAGTGTATGACTACATGGTGAGTCCCAGGCGCACTGTCTGGGAAATGGACACGCTTGAGTCTCTGACTTAGGGGGATGGGTGGGACATGGGCAATATATATACCCTGAGCTTTTGTACCCCTATAATAAGCTAAAATAAATAAATAAATAAATAAATAAATAAATAAATAAATAAATAAATAAATAAATAAATAAATAAATAAAATGATCATATAATAATTTTGATATTATAAAATTACTTTATTCACTTTTTTTTGTCCTTTAAAAATTTTTTTCAGCTTATTAGGGGGGCACAAAAGTTCAGGTTATATATATTGCCCATGTCTCGCCCATTCCCCCGAGTCAGAACTTCAAGCTTGCCCATTCCCAAGACAGTGACCATTGCACTCATCATGTTGTTATACCCCCATCCCCTCCCCCCACCCCCATTTCCCCGAGTCAGAACATTCAAGCGTGACCATTCCCCAGACGGTGTGCAACGCACTCATCTTGTAGGTATACACCCATCACCTCTCCCCACCGCCCAGCTCATATAAGTTTTAATATTTATTTTGTTAATGTGGTATATCATGTTTACTGATTTGCATACATTCAGCAGTCCTTTTACTCCAGAATGAATTCCATTTGACCATGGTTGTGAATAATTTTTTAATGTATTCTTATATACAGTTTGCTGACATTTTGTTGGAAAATTTTGCATTACTTGTGTTACTTCAGGAAGAAAAATCATCTCCAGTTCCATCCGTGTTGTTACAAGAAATACTAGATCACCATTTTTTTAATGGCTGAATACTGCTTAATGGTGAATTAGTACAAACTCTTTGGAAAATAGTACAGCAATACATCAAAGAAGTGAAAGTAGACTTGCCATTTCATCCAGCAACCCCACTCTACTATTCATACAAAGGAAAAAAATTATGAAATGACACTTGCACTAGAATGTTTATAATAAATTTCTATGTAAGAAAATTTGATGTCTCCAAGTTTTCTTTTTTCCTGCTGCCTTAACTCTAAGTGTTTTGTGCTGATATATACATCTTAGGATTGTCTTTTCTCTTCTGTGAAAAATGTGATTGATATTTAACAGAGATTGCTTTTATTCTGCAGATTGTTTTGGGTATATGGACATTTTAAGAGTATCATGCTCTACTGACTGACCTGGCTGGGCTGGACATTTTAACAATACTAATTTTTCAATGCATAAATAAATGGAATGTGTTTCGATTTATTTTTGTCTCTTCAAAGCCTTTCATCTAATGTTTTAATTTTCCTTGTGCAGATCTTTCACCTGTACTAAATTTATTCCTAAGTATTTTATCTTTGCTATTGCTAATTTAATGTTTTAATTTTTTTATTTCAGCATATCATGGGGTACAAATGTTTAGGTTACATTTATTGCTTTTGCCCCAACTCAATGAGAGCTTCAAGCATGTCCACCCCCATATGCTGCACATCACACCCATTTTGTGTATTTATACCAATCCTCTCCTATCCCCATCTGCCCAACATCAGATGAATGTTACTATTACATGTGCACTTAATTGTTGATCAGTTAATACCTATTTGATGGTAAGCACATTTTTGTGATGGTAGAATGGGCTCCAGCTCTATTCAAGATAATACAAGAGATGCTAGATCAGCATTATATTTTGTGGCTGAGTAGAACTCCTTAGGATACACATACCATATTTTATTAATCCATTCATGTATTGATGGGGACTTGGGTTGTAGTACAACCTCTGTGGAAAGTAACATGGAGATACCTCAAAGAGCTACAAGTAGAACTACCATTCGATCCAATATTCCCATTACTGGGCATCTACCCAAAGGAAGAAAGGACATGATGTAAAAAAGACATCTGCACTAGAATATTTGTAGCAGCACAATTCACAATTGCAAAGTGGTGGAAACAACTCAACGTTTTCTTGACTCTTTTCATTTTTTTTTGCTAGTATTATTTAAGAGGAGGTATAACAATGAGAATAGTGAGATTGTGCATCCTTGTCTGTGTTGCAGTTTTTACAGAAAAAGCTTTCACCTTTACTCTGAGCACTATAATGTTAGGTTTAGGTCAATTTTGAGACTGGAGTTTTGAATCTTTGAAATATTATGTACCATATCCCTTTGTAGACTTTATTGTGTTGAAGTAAACTGCTAATCTAGTTTTTTGTGGATTTTTACCAAAAAACTTGAGCCCAGAGTCAGCGAAGCTGGCCAGTATAGATTCCAGCCCTTTGTAATTGGTTATAATTCATCCATTAGCTTTCTAGTGTTATAATTATGTTGGTACTCATCTGTCGGATTTTTCTATCGTCTCATGGATTTATGTTTTCAAAAAATGTTTTCACTCTCATTTTAGTATAGTCAGGAAACAGCAATTAGTAAAAATGTGTTTATTTTGCTGTGTTTGCTTGAAGCTTTAAGTGGACCTTTTATAACTTTAGTATGAAATCGAAAGGTAAGTGTATTTCCTCAATCCCCCCAATATGTTCATTCGTGTTCAGAGAAGCATGAATTATTTGCTAAAATTTTTATTAAAAATTATGTATTTTATATATTTTTCTTTTCCTTGTGTCCCAACTTCTATACTCTATGAAATCTTTCAAACTAATATTTTTTTATATATTGTGCATATTAACCTTTGTCCTGTGAGTGGTGAATAAAATGAATATGTGATTGCTCTACATTTTGATTTAAAGATTACTCCCAGAAAAGTGAAATAAGAGGATAAAAATTTACTCACTGAGGATGGCTGCTGTGGCTCACACCTGTAATCCCAGTATTCTGGGAAGCCAAGGCGGGAGGATCGCTTGAGCCCAGGGATTCAGGACCGGTCTAAGCAAGAGTGAGACCCCATCTCTACTAAAAATAAAAAAATTAGCTGGGTGTGGTGGCGAGTGCCTGTAGTCCCAGCTACTCGGGAGCCTGAGGTGGGAGCCTTTATCAAAAAGTCCCATAACAATAAATGTTGGCGTGGATGCAGAGAGACAGGAACACTCATATGCTGCTGGTGGGACTGCAAACTAGCTCAACCTCTGTGGAAAGCAATTTGGAGATACCTTAAACAGATTCAAGCAGACCTACCATTCGATTCAGCAATCCCATTACTGGGCATCTACCCAAAAGAACAAAAGTCATTCTATAACAAAGACACCTGCACCCAAATATTTATAGCAGCACAATTCACAATTGCAAAGATGTGGAAACAACCCAAGTGCCCATCAATACATGAGTGGATTAGTAAAATGTGGTATGTGTATACCACAGAGTACTACTCAGCTATAAGAGATAACGGGGATGTAGCAACTCTTATATTTTCCTGGATAGAGCTGGAACCCATTCTACTAAGTGAAGTATCCCAAGAATGGAAAAATAAGCACCACATGTACTCACCATCAAATTGGTTTCACTGGTCATCACCTAAGAGCACATTTAGGAATAACATTAATCGGGTCTCTGGCAGATGTGGGAGGAGGGTAAGGGATGGCTGTATACATACATAATGAGTGTGATGCACACCATCTAGCAGATGGACACCCTTGAAGCTATGACTGGGAGGGTGTGGGGGGCAACGGCAATATATGTAACCAAAACGTTTGTACCCCCATAATATGCTGAAATAAAAACAGTAAAAGGACCAAATGTAATAGAGAGCCCAAGAATAAAACATTTACAGCTAAAATTTCAGCTAACTGATTTTCTACAAAAGCGACAAGAACATACAATGGGGAAGGATAGTCTTTTCAATAAATGATGTGGGAAAACTACTTAACCACATGCAGAAGAATACATTTAGAAGCTTCTCTTTCACCATATACAAAAATGAACTCAAAATGAATTAAAGATCCTGGCACAGTGGTGTGTGCCTATAATCCCAGCTACTTGGGAGGCTGAAGCAGGAGGATCACTTGAGCCCATGAGTTTAAGACTTCAGTGCATACGTTCAGGACTGTACTTCAGTTTGGCTAACACAGCGAGACCCCCGGCTCTCATAAAAAATTAAAAATGAAGTAAAGACATAAAAGTAAGACTTGAAACTGTGCAACTGCTACAAGAAAACCTAGAGAAATCACTCGTGACCTTGGTCCGGGCAAGAATTTTTTGGATAAACCCTCAAAAGAGTAGGAAACAAAAGCAAAAATAGACAAATTGAATTATTAATACAGCAACGTTAAAAGCTTCACAGCAAAGGAAACAACCAACAGAGTAGACAGACAATCTACAGGATGGGAGAAAATATTTGCAAGCTATACATCTGACAATAGTTTAACATGTAAAATACATGAGGAGCTCAGCTAAGTAGCAAAGAATCTCAAATAACCTGATTAATAAACAGGCAAAGGTCTACATAGCTATTTCTGAAAGGAAGACATATAAATTACCAGTAGATATATATTAATGTAAAACTTCCCAACATCACTAATCATCAGGGAAATGCCAACCCAAACCACAGTGATACTGCTTCACCCCAGTTAAAATCGTTGTTACTAAAAAGAAAAAAAAAAAAAGAATATGGAGAAAAAAGTAACTGTTGCACACTGTTGGTGGGAATGTAAATTAGTAAAGCCATTGTGGAAAACAGTATGGAAGTTTCTCAAAAAGTTAAAAATAGAAGTAGGCCGGGCGCGGTGGCTCACGCCCGGAATCCTACCACTCTGGGAGGCCGAGGCGGGCAGATTGTCTGAGCTCAGGAGTTTGAGACCAGCTTTAGGAAGAGCAAGACCCTGTCTCTACTAAAAAAAAAAAAAAATAGAAAAGAAATTATACGGACAGCTAAAAACATATATATATATATAGAGAGAGAGAGAGAGAGAGAGAGAAAATTAGCCGGGTAGATATATATATTCTTCTAATAGATTACCTGAGTAGATGAAGAGAGATGTGATCAAGGCAAGAGAATGACTGGCTACATAGATGTTGATTAGCTGTATTTCAATTAATGTTTAAAAGGAAAGTAACCATATTCAAAATTGATTAATGCACACGTGTTAAACATCACTAACAGATACAGAATTTATAGTAAATTGGTGGTACGTATAGTAAATTGGTGGCATGGTGTTACATGCCTGTAGTCCCAGCTACTTGGAAGGCTGAGGCAGGAGGATTGCTCGAGCCCAGGAGTTTGATGTTGCTGTGAGCTAGGCTGATGCCACGGCACTCTAGCCCAGGCAACAGAGTGAGACTCTGCCTTAAAAAAAAAAAAAAAAAGAAAGAAAAAAATAAAAGTAACATATTATCCAGCACTCTTACTACTATGTATATATCCAAACAAATTAAAACCAGTTATGTTCGAGAGATATTTGCATTCCCACTTACCATGGCCAAGTTATTGATGCAACCCAAGTATCCATCGATGAATGAATGAACAAAATGTGTTGTACATATACACGGTATTATTCATCCTTAAGAAGGAATAAAATCCTACCATTTCCAACAACATGGGTTAACCTAGAAGACATTATGTTAAGCAAAATAAGTCAGGCACAGAAAGACAAATACCACATGATCTCACTCATTTGTGAGAGTCAAAAAAAGTGATCTCGTGGAGGTAGAGAATAGAACGGTAATTACCAGTGGTTGGGATGGTTAGGGGGAAAGTGAGAATAGGCAAAGTTTTGTCAAAGAATACATGAGTACCATTAGGAGGAATAAGTTTTAAGAGATCTATTGTATAGCAGGATGATTATAGAAATGATGACGTATTAATATTAATATATTGAAATGTATAAAGAGAGTGGATGTGATATGCTCTTACCATGAAACAGAAACTATGTGAAGAAATGCAATTGTTAATTAGCTTTATTTAACTATTCCCCAGTGTATATACATTTCAAAGCATTGTGGGGCACAGGATAAAAACATACAATGTTGTCTGTCAATGTAAGTAGAGTAAATGTAAAAAATGAAAAGTAATGGAGACAAGCAGCCACACCCCGAAAATATCATACTCAGAACAAGTTTAAAAATAGTTATCAACGTTTTGCCAGACAAGGAAACAAATAACAATAACAGATAAGTTTTATGTGTCAAAAACTTATTTCGTTGGTAAGAGGGCAAGTCAATACAGAAATGCAGACAGATTGTCTACAGATCTGTTTGTGTAACTACACTGCTTCTAATATCGTGAAGCTAGTGCAACTTTAGAAGTATAATTACTAAGAACAGCACAAAAGAAAATAACACACAAAGTCAGAAGTTAAAGTCCGCATTGACATTTACATGTGTAAACTTACTTTACATTTATTTTACATATTTTAAATTTCTGTAGAAATGTATTCCCACTGTAGAGTCCACTAGAGATCATACCATCCTAAACATAAATATGTATCACATGCTGCATAATTACAGGTATATTTAGTCAACGTTTGTTTTACCACTGAAGGTTATATAATTAAATGATTTAGAATATAGATAAAAATGTGTATCTAATTTGTTTTAATTTGGTTTCAGGGGCCATGTGTCAACTACCTCTTTCACAAACTCAACTTTTTAGACTAAAAATAGGCTTTGCATGTGATAAATACAGGCTACCTTCACTATTATCATTTCAAAACTGTGGCTATTCCTTCCTACTTTTTTGTCCAGGTGAGTGCTGAAACCAACTTTCCGTGTGCAAAGAAAAGAAAAGAAAAGAAAAGAAAGAGAAAGGAAAAAAGTAGTTAATATTTTTATTGGGATTTCTTTCATATTTATATTTTAAATGACATCTGATAATGTCAAATGCCATCTTTGTAATAATTTACTATAAATTCTGTATCTGCTAGGGATGTTTAACTCGTGTGCATTAATCAATTTTGAATATGGTTACTTACCTTTTAAATGTTATTTGAAATACAGCTAATCAACATCTATTTAGCCAGTCATTCTCTTGCCTTGATCACATCTCTCTTCATCTACTCAGGTAATCTATTAGAAGAATATATATATATCTAAAATGTACACATTGCTGGTGACATTTTAAAAAACTTTCTGTTTGAAATAATGATAAATTCTGGGACTTTTTGATAAAGGTCGTTCTCATTGGAGGTAAGTGATATCTCATTGTGGTTCTGATTTGCATTTCCTGATGATTGGAGATGTTGAGCATTTTCTCATATGCTTGTTGGCCATTAGTCTATCTTCTTTTGAAAAGTTTCTGTTCATGGCCTTTGCCCACTTTGTGATAGGGTTGTTTGATTTTTTTTCTTGCTGATTTCCCTGAGTTCTATATAGATTCTAGTTACCAGCCCTTTATCAGATGCGTAACATGTAAATATTTTCTCCCATTCTATTTGCTGATGTGACGGTTTCCTTGGCTGTGCAGAAGCTTTTTAATTTGATGGGAGGGGGAGGAGAGGATGGGTATATACACTCTGAATGGGTTCAGTACACACCATCTGGGGGATGGACATGCTTGAAACTCTGACTCGGGTGGGGCAAAGGCAATATATGTAACCTAAACAATTGTTTTAAGCTGTTATAAGCTGAAATAACCCGTTATAAGCTGTTAGAAGCTGTTATAACCCGTTATAAGCTGAAATAAAAAAAAATTTAAATAAAGATTATTACCCCTAGCACTAAAAAAAGAATAATAATGATAATCATAGATTCTCTAAGTGCCAAATACAGTAAGTACAAAGAGGTCCTGTGCACATTTACAATTTCCCCGAAAGATTACCTCTTAATCTTGCATAATTATAGCGCAATACAGTTAAGAGGAAACTGACATTGGTTTAAGGAGTGTGTTTGGTTTTATAAATTTTCTCTGTGTGTAGATTCATGCAAATGCCACTACAATAAAGGTACAAAATTATTTGCCTGGTGACCTTCATAAACTTTTATAATCTTATGCACATTGTAATTTTCTCTCTTTCACAGTTTCTAACTCTACTAGAAGTACTGCTATTTCTAAAACACAGATTGTAACAAACTTGGTGTCAGATGAAAATTTGTACCTCCACCAGGCCCCTAAAATAGTATACGCCAAGCTTAATTTAACCCCTAAAAATCAATAAAATATATTGATGCTAATTTCATTCATATTAATTTCCTTTAGATTCCACCATCGCCCATTTACAATTTAGTAACCGAAAGAATTAATAAAATCAATCTTATCAAAAGTTAACGCAGTCATGATTTGGGAATAAATATTTCAAGTTCTCAATTTCTGTTACCAAATTATTATGCCCTACCTACCTTTGTAAAACTGGCTTTCAGCACTAAATAAGCCAACTTACCTCTACCAAACGGCCATTCTTTTATAGTGAGAGTGATATATCATTGAAAAACTGATTGTGGAAAAGAAGTAAGAAAGGCCTGGATCGCTGATATGCACTTGAAAGCCTCATGCTCCATGAAAATATCCCAGCTCGAGAGAACAACCTCCGTTCCCAGCATCATCTTTGTCCTTCTGATGGTAGCTTGGGCCTCTTTCTTCTTCTGCTTAAGTTTTATCAACAATTTAGAGTAACTTATCATGGTCTGCAAACACCTCTTAACATGAAATAGCATCCAAGATTAACATTTCTTGGTGACAGACGTGTAGAAATTTTTGAAGGTTACTTATTAGATGAATCTCTAATCATATTATTAAATACAATAAACATTAACTTACGTAGTTTCTCATTTTATCATTTATTTTAGTTCTGTCTCTTTAAAATTGCACATAACTACCCTCTTATAGAAACATTCAAATGAAAGATATAAAACCAAAGATCCCTTCATTCATACAAAATTCAGTTTGACTATTCAAGGTTAGTGTGTATTTTCAGATTGATATTTAACACTCCAGTATTTTTCCATGCATTTATGTTCTTATACACATATGTATTTTTCTAAGAAGAAATGTTATTCTACATATTGTTCTGACAACTTTTTGAAAATATCAATGTTTTAGATGTTTTCCCATGATATAAATCTAGCTTAATTTTGACTGCCTCAAGGGACTCAAAATTTTCATAGTCACATATTTTATTACTTTTTCTAGTGATGCACTGTAGCTCACTTAGCATCCATGCAAACACTGTGGGCTAAAAAACCGCCATTAAAAGTTAAAGCAGTCTCACTAGGTAAGTAACAAAAACAAAAGCGAACACTCTCCAGTGGCATGTAAATTCAAAAGTAGTCCTCACAGAATTTCCACAAATAAAATTCTTGGAAAATGAGTAGATCCTTGTAAAAAAAATAACAGAACCAAATAAAACATGGTATCATGAGCAAGAAGTATAAAAACCCCCAAACATTTCATAAATAAAACTTATGAAACCAAGAAAAAGAGATATTTAATATTTTTAAAGAAATAAAAGAGCATTTCACAACTACAAAAAAGAAAAAACAATGAGGAAACAAATATTAAAAAGAATCAAGAAAGCTTCTAGAAAACAATATATAATAATTGAAGTAAAAAAATGGAGCAGATTAAATACTTTAAATATTGTTAATTGAAAGTAAACTTTATAAAATTCTAAAAAAGGTAATCCAGAAAGAAAAAGGTGGGAAACGTGAGATGGATAGCTTAGGGCACTTAAGAAAACGATGAAAAAATTAACACTTCTAATCAGAATTCAAAAAGAGACAGGAAATGACAATATTCAGAAAAAAATGACTGGAAAATTTCCAAATTTTTAAAATCATAAATCTGTAGATTAAGGAAGTCTTATACATCCCAAGTAGAAAAGACATACAAAAGGTAAACTGTACATTTTAAAAATAATTCAGTGAGCATAAATATACTTAACTTATGTGTTAACAGGTATAAATTGTCAGATACATGTTTCTGAAAGAGTTATAACTAAAGCTGAGGCACAAAAAATGAAAGCAAAGAAAGAATGCAATAAAAACAAAATCCACATTAAACCAATAATAGGAAAAGCTGTCAGCAGTTTTACGAAATCAGATAAATTGATCTTAAGGCAAAAATTAAAAAAAAAGAAATCATTAGCAATAAAAGGAGCCAAGAAACAGAGTGTTAATTTGTCAGGAAAACTTATCACTAAAAAATTCTGTACACCCAAAATCATAGAAAAATGAACAAATCCACCTTTTAAATCTGAAAGACAAATATATAACCATTTAGATACTAAAGTATCTCAATTAATTTCAGAGCATCTTACTGTGTAGGGCTTATTTTCTAGTACAGTACAATGACAGTTTTCTGTTATCATACAACTACAGTCAAAAAACAATATGTAAAGCATAATTTAATGTAAAAAAAGCATCGCCAAAGCCTCCAATCTTTCTCCATTGTTGGATCTCTCTCTCACCACATAAACCAAAGGCAGTAACTTATAATTTCACTACACCGTATTAAATAACTTTTCCTTAGTAGCTATTAAATATAAGATAAACTAAATATAAGATCATTATCATTATATGCTTCAGATACTTTTGACCTTTAAGTACACAGTATCAATAATGTTATCTCTCTGTCAGTTTTGCTTCTGACAACATAAAAGCATCTCTTTCCCCTGTCCCACTTCCATTATCTTAGCTAAGAGATTTTATCTGCTTTCTAAAATGAAATTTTATCGAGTCATCCACATCTTCAGAAATGTAAAAGAAGACCCCGAATCTAACTTCAAGATGACACTACTTTGCATATAGAAAATCCTAAGGAATCCTCTCTCACACACATACTAACTTTGAGCTAATAAGCGAGTTTATCAAGGACTGTATTATCAGTAAACAAAAACTAACTGTATTTCTAAACACTAGCAATGAACAATCAAATATGATGCTAAAAATTCCATTGACAATAGCCTTAAAAAAAAAGAAAAGAAAAGATTTAGGAATAAGTTTAACAAAGTGCAAGACTTGTAACACTTGAAAATACTAAACATCAACAGAAGAAATTAAAGATTTAAATAAATTGGAATACGTTACACAGCCATAGGTTGGAAGACTTCATTTTGTTAAGTGAACATACTTCCCAAAGAGATCTATAAATTCAGTTCATTTCCTATCAAAATTTCAGTTGCCTTTTTTTTTTGAAGAACCTGACAAGTGTTCAATTGACAACTGACCCTAAAATTATATGGCAATGTAAAGGACTCTAAGTAGCCAATCTTGAAAAAAACAAATCCTGAATTAATTTATTAATTCACACTTTCCACTTCAAAACTTACTACAAAGCTATATTCTTCAGGGCATGTGGTAGTAGCATAAGGATAGGTACAATGGACTAGAATTAGGGGTTTAAAATAAACCCCCATATTTACAGTCAGTTGATGTTCAACAAGGCCGCCAAGACCATTCCAAGAGGGAACGTAAGTCAAAATCACGACAAGACTTTACTTACTATCCACTAGGAGCTATTATAAAATCACAAGTTTGGGGGAGAAGGAAATGGAGACTGCTGGCAACAATGTAAAATGGTTCAGCCACTTTGGAAACAGTCTGGCAGTTCTCAGATAAACACAGAGTTACCATCTGATTCAACTATTTCCTCTATGCCCAAGGGAAGTTAAAATATACGTCCACACAGAAAAATGTATACAATGTTCATAGCAGCATTATTCATAATCGTCAAAAAGTGACCCCCCCAAGCATCCATCAACAAATGAATGGATAAAATGTGGTATGTGCATAAAATGGAATATTATCCACCCATAAAAAGAAAGGAAGTACTCGTGAATGACACAGGTATGTGAACCTTTATAAGAGGAGGCAAAAAGTAAAAATAAGAAAGAAGCCAGTAGTGAAAGATCACAAATTTTGTTATTCTATGTATATGAAATGTCCAGAATAGGAAAGTACATAGATAGAAACAGAAAACAGATTAGTGGTTGCCTGGGATTTGTGGGTTGACATTAAGAGAGAAAAGGTTTCTTTGGGGGTAATGCAAAAGTTCTAGGACTGATTCTGGTGATGGACTTACAACTCTTTGAATTTCTAAAAAAATAAATACAAAACAATAATTGAATTGAAAACTTTAAATGGGTGAAAGGAGTGGTAAATGTATTATATCTTAAGGTTGTTTTAAAAATATACGATTAAAGGTTTAGGCTTTTTAAAATATGGTTTGTGAAGGGAATTAAGATATTTAGCTTTAATTATTAAAAATGCAGTCCATAATTGGTTGAATGTAGTGTAAAATTACAGGGAGAGCTATCCTACGAAAGTAAAAGAGAAAGTTTAAATCCTAAGCCAGTGGAGGTTTTCTTTATCTCAAAATAAACAAATAAACAGATAAACTTACTTATCAGTTCAAATTATATGACCAAAAAAAAAAAAAACAAAAAAAAACAGGAATAAAAAGATGGAAAAGTCAAAAGTAAAAAACTGAGAATATGTCTAAAAAATTCATTAATCACAGTTTAAGGGTAAATTTTCAATATTTTTAATAAGAAAATAATACCTCAAATATAAGAACTGTGAAAATTTGGATTATAGTCACATTAATTTGGATATTTCCGAAGGAATTGGGAAATGGGCAATCCATTTTCTTCACTTATGCCACCTCTAGGCATACTCCTACAAACTATTTCTGTTTTAACTTTTTTATTGGTTCAAAGTCCATAAAATATGATTACGATCTTTTAAAAATTATATGTTTTATTACGCACAGATTATTGCTCCTAATGTTGTCAGGGGTTTTATTTGAGTTTTGTGGCTAACGTGTTTTTCCTTTTTTGTTGTATATGCGTGAGTCCTTTTCTTTTGGGAGATATAGTCTATTAAACTTGAATTAGCTCAAGGAAAGGACCCCAAATCACTTTGTACACTGTCAATGCAATTAATTTTTTGACACTAAAGAAGTTTTTACTGACTTATTACACTTCAGGTTTTTCTATATATTTTAGTATCTTTGAACCTGAACTATAAAGCTGGCGCAAATTAACTCTTATAAAATTTATAGTGCTTGTGCAATCAGTACAGTAACAGAGGTGACATAGAAATGAACTGCTTAACAATGTATTAATATTCCAAGTTTCAGCCACAATTTCAATGATGTCTTAAGAATGTACAGTTCAAAAGTTAAAAGCCTTCAGTTTCAGGAACATTTGTAAAATTACTTTTCAAGGTTTTCTCTCTCACGCCATTCTCATAATCATTTAAAATGCCTGATGGGCTGAAAGAAAAAAATGATAAAGACTGGAAGGCAGTAAGTACATTAAAAAACCAGAAGAAATAATTGATTTCTCCTATTTGATTTTAAAACCTGTTATTGCCTTGTAACTGATGACAATCACATTCTAATAATTTCAAACATACGAAAACTAAAAAAAAATGAAAAGGGAAACATTCCATTAAAGAAACAATGGTGATATAGCACCTCTTGTATTTTCCTGGAAAGAGTTGGAACCCATTCTACTAAGTGAAGTTTCCCAAGAATGGAAAAATAAGCACCACATGTACTCACCAACAAATTGGTTTCCCTCATCATCACCTAAGCGCACATTTAGGAATAACATTGATCGGGTGTCAGGCTGATGCAGGTGGGGGAGGGGATGAGTATATACATACATAAAGAGTGAGATGTGCATGGTCTAGGGGATGGACGGGCCTGAAGCTCTGACTGGGGGAGCGGGGAGAATGGCAATATACGTAACCTAAACTTTTGTATCCCCACAGTATGCCTAAGTAAGAGAAAAGAAAAGAAACAATGATGGTAACATCTTTAATCTTGTTAATGTTTTCATTCAATTTACTTGTTGGAAACAGTGACTGAGAAATATCTAGTGTCACTTACCTCACGATAGGCCCTAAAAACAGAAGGTGCCAAAACAATAATGCAGCCTTATTTCTGAGCAAGCCTTTGTGGAAAAACATGAGGCTAACTTGATCCAAAATTGCTCCCACAATAATGAAGCCAATGGTAAACGACATCCAGAATTTATCATTATTATTTCGACAAGTTTCAAACCTATACAAAGCACAGGCAGCCTCACCACAGCAGAGAATAGTTGAGAAGAGAATACTAAACGGAAAGTTTATCTGAGGTCTGCGGCCAAGGAACATCCCTTCTTCCAAAGAAGAACCTCTGCCTGCACTTTCTTCGTGAGTTTCTTCTAACACTGTCTCCATTCTTGGGATCCTGAAGATTCAAATTCTTCTCGTCAGTTAATCCAGTGATGTTTAGTATCCAGTACAAACAGCAGAAAATAAGGTTCTTCCTGTATAATTCAATATTCACAGACAATGATAACTGGTAAACAGGGATCCCTAATGACAACAGAATTCCACTTCTGGTTTAGAGAATATTGAACCACGATTTCTAATTTGACATATTGCTTCCTCAGAATAGACAAATAGACAATCAAATTTCTGTGAGTCATTAACACCTACATGATAGTCTTATCTCAAAGTCGTATGAAAGAACTACTCGTTTCTCATGCCTTGTCCTTTTTATGCCTTTCAGCCAATGTCTGATGCTGACAGTCACCAGAACAACGTGGCGCAGGATCTAAGCCAAGTCTACCCAAAATGACACCAGGAAAACCATTCAGTAGCTACTCTGGAACAAGGAGAGGGATACAAGCCCTTTAAATTCCATTTAGTGTTAGATTTTAGTCACTTTGCATTTGAAATACAATTTCTTTGCTTGATCCAACTCTATGACAAGTTATTAATCAAGTCAAGTTTCAATTTAAATAGAAAATCTGATGCTTTCAAGGTAGTGCTAACAGATCCAAATGTACTTACTTGGAAAAGTAGTTTATTTTAGGTTTTATCTATACAAACTGCAAGAGCATACTGACATTAGTTATTAGTAACTTAAGAAGGGATATAAAACAAAATGAAAAAAGAGGAAAATGAAACAGGCAACTGATAGCAAGTAAAAATTTTGAATTTTTTTCTAATTAAAAATGCTGATTAGTAAAATGAAAACCCATAAAATGAGTTAAGAACCCAAAGCAAGTTTCTAGAAAGAAAAGACAAATTTTCCCGAGATGATGTTGGTTGTTTGTTAAAATAGATCAACTGGAAAAGTGACAGTATTAATAAAAAATTAAACCGGTTGTCTATTGTATTCTTATTGGATGAGATCTGTATTCTATCTGTATTCTTCAGAAAGAATTTAATGCTGTCTTGTAATAGATGAATACTGGACATATCTCCATTTATTTAGGTTTTAAATTTCTTTTGGCAATATCTTATGGTTCTTACAGTATAATTTTCATAAACTTGTTAAATTTATTGCTACATATTTCATTCTTTTGATGCCTTTGTAAACTATTTCCCTTAACTTAATGTTTTGGATTATTCTTTATTATAGAAATATAACTGATTTTGTACACTGACATTGTTATCTGCAAGGTAGCTGGACTTATTTACCAGTTCTAATAATTTTTTAGCGGATTTCTCAGGGTTTTATATATATATAAGATCATGTCATCTGCAAGCGCAGACAGTTTTACTTTTATCTTTTCAACATGGATGCCTTTTGTTTCATTTTCTTACCTAATTGCCCTGGGGCAAACTCCCAGTACAATGTCACAAGAAGTGGCAATGGTGGACATCCTACTTTTATTCTTGCTCTTAGGGAAAGCGTTCAGAATTTTAGCATTAAGTGTGATGTTATGTGGGGGTTTTGTGTATGCCCTTTATCAGGTGGAGATATTTTCCTTGTATTCTTAGTTTGTTGAGTAGTTTTGTCATGAAAGGGTGTTAAATTTTATAAAATGCCTTTTCTACATCTATTGAGAGTACCACGTGGTTTTTAATCCTTAATTCCATTCTTGTGGTGCATTGCACAACTGGTTCTTGAATGTTAAATTAACTTTGCATTCCTAGAAAAAATCCTCCTGGGTCATGGCATGTAAGGATTTTTGTCTGTATTCACTAGGGATATCGGTCATTAATAATCTTTTCTTCTGATGTCTTTGTCTCGTTTCATTATCAGGGTAATGCTGGCCTGATAAAATGTGTCGGGGAGAGTGTCATTGAATTTTTTTAAGTTGATTGCACGTGGCCATAAAACTAGATCACATGGAATTATTTGATGATATCTGCTGAGATATTATTTTGGGGCTAGGTAATCTTTTGTTTTTGATGTTCCCTGTGTGAACAGGATGTATACAGTAAATAAGTTGCTACTTAGGAGTAAGTGTAGCCAAGTTCCTGTACATATCTAAAAGTCACATTTATTAATTAATGGCAAAGTATTCCTATTTACTACTATTTTTGCCTATCTATCAGTCTAAATTAGTGATATATTAAAAACATCTCTCACTACAATTGCACATTTGACAACATCACTTTACTATCAATTTTGCTTCGTGTGTACAATTGGCACAATGTTATTGGGGCATGCAAATTTGTCATTTTTATATTCCCTTTGAGTAATTCTTTATTGTTGCCCCTCTTTATTCCTTGCATTTTCCTTTAAATTCTCTTTTATCTAATAACCATATTTGCACCCTCCTCTTTTGATAAATAATATATGCATGTAATTTCCTCTAAACCTTTATTTTCAACATTTCAGGGTGATTATTCCCACAGGTGTACAAATTCTTAATCTAGAGTATTTTATATTTCCATACACGAGCTTAAACAATTTGCATTTAGTATGAGTACTCGTTACGTTTATTTGTTTCTAACATCTTATTGGAAAGTTTTATTTGCTCTGTTTTTCTTTGCTTCCTTGTTCTCCTATCCTTTCTTCTCTATTGTGATGATTGTTTTCTGAGTGATATTAATTTTTTATACTTTCGAGGTTAATCATTTTATTTCCACACTTTTGGTGGTTACTCAAAAGTACTCAGTTAGTTGACATTTTTCCAACAGAGTGAAATCTATTTCTAGCCCCCTTCAAAAAAGCCGTAACATTTTGAAACATACTTTTCTCATTTTGAGATTTATTTTTCTTCTTTCAAAAAAATGGTTTTCGTGCTATTTTCCTTGGGATTTTTATAAGTCGTTAGTATTTGCTTCATCTGAGTTGGAAAATGTTCTTTTATTAAATGATAATTTATCTGGAATAAAATTCTGTGTAGAAATTACGTTCTGCCCATCACCCCTTGCTATGTATTTCCTCTTCTGGTGTTCCTTTCAGATGTATGTTAAACCTCATTTTTTATTAGCTTCTCTTTCACGTGCGATTGCCGGATAAAATATAAAACTCCCTGTTAAATTTTCACTTTAGAGCTTTGCATTCTCTGTGTGCATGCACATGAATTCAGCACAGACTAAAAGAAAAAGGGAACAGAAGGGTAAATTGTATTTCAAGGATATTTGGGAGCTATAACAGAGAATTAGAATATTTTCAGAGTAGACACTCAAGAGTAATGATGGTAGGCAAACACAGAAGTTGCTCTCTGGCTTTAAGAAAGCAGGCTGAGGAAGGTTTCAGGAACTGTGGTGATGTCAGATATAATTAGAGAAATTCAGTGTGAGTTCCTCTGCAGAAACAAAATAGCTCAGTGAGAGGATTTTGTTTTCAACACAAAGAAGTGATAAACGTTTGCAGTGATGCATATGCTAATCGCCCTAATTTGATAATTGTACATTGCATATGTCTCAAAATCCTGCAGTGAGCTCCATAAATAATTATTACGTGTCAATAAAAATTATTTTAAAAAGAAAGTTCTACACAGTACTAGATTAGAGAATTTTGGAGCTGTGATAGTAGAGGCAGGAGGAAACGGGCAGAAAAATCCAATTTGTACACAGGTCTCAGATGCTATAACGGTGGAAACAGTGGACCGAGGCCAGAGTCACGGGTACTCCAGAGCAGTAATGATGGAAAAATGTTGGTTGGCAAAACCTCTCAACTTGATCTAGACAGCTAACATCACCACTAAATAAAGATATCTGACTTTGTAAAGTCAGAGACTTCTGTCTCTAATGTTTCACTTTCCTGTTAGAAACAAACAAGAAGAACTATGGGAGAATGAGGTCACCCAAAGGAGGACAGAAATAATGTGGTCATCAAGGAGGTGTGCAAAGACATACAGTGTGCCTGGGCTGGCCCAGAAGGGGTTGGGACAGGCTAAGTCAAGACAGGTTCAGAGACCAGAAGACAGGTTCAGAGACCAGGCTGCCACTCAGCTTTGAGGGGAGGAATAAGACTTCTAAGTGGGAGAGGAACGAAGTTCTGCCGGGTGAGATACATACAGAGGTATATTATTTTCAGGCACCCCAAGCTGCTACCAATGGGGAAGGCACAATGTGGAGGTGACTGAAAACAATGGTGCCTTCAGCTCTCTGGAGAGCCGTCAAGACCCAGGGTAGGTCTTGGCAGTCCGTTTGGGGCCAATGGTGAGCCTCTTGCTGAGCAGATAAAGCCCCCTTACCCTCTGCAACGTGCTCTTTCCTTGATGGTAGGTCTGACGATACTGAAAGTAAGCACCGGCAGACTTGAGCTTTAGAAAGGCAAGGTGGAGCTTGAAAGAGCCTTTTCTTTTACAGATGTTCCCCGGCAAATAATTTGATAGACATGACATCCATCTGAAGGCACTGGTGTTTCTCATTCCAGCAAAACTTTATGGCCTCCTTACAGCAGAGAACCACGGTTATAAAGAGTTGGCCAGAATATGAACACATCAAGTAAGGCGGGATAAAACCAAGTGCTAGCAGAAAACAAGGTTTCAAGAAGCTAAAGTACCTGCTCAAATAATGCAGGATGTCCCAAAATTCTCCATGCAAAAAAATTTTTTGTAAAGATTATTTTGTAAATAAAAGTACATTTAGCTGGATGCATAGTAGCTCTCGCCTGTAATGCAAGCACTCTGGGAAGCTGAGGCGGGAGGATCGCTTGAGCTCCAGGAGTTCAAGACCAGCCTTAGCAAGAGACCTCTTCTCTACCAAAAATAGAGATAATCGGCTCTATGTGGCCCCTTGGCTTTAGTCCCAGCTACTAGGGAGAATGAGGCAGGAGAATGGCTTGAGCCCAGGAGTTTGAGGTTGCAGTGAGCTATGATGATGCCACTGCACTCCAGCCAGGCTGACAGAGTGCGACTCTGTCTCAAAGGAAAAAACTAAAACAAAATAATAAAATTAAATGGCACACTTAGCTACAAATTCCCCATTTTCCCTATGTATGGCGACCTTTGGGGCACACTGTAGTAAATGCATGTGCAACACATATGTGCCAAGTACTAAGCACTCTACAAATATTAAATCCCTTTTATTCCTCCTTACCCTTTGTTCCTTTTTTAAACCCACCAGAAATTTGAGGAACAAAACGATTGAAAGATGTGACAAAGGTTATCCCCCCTCCCCACCCCCCAGCAAAATTTAGGATTCACATCTACAGTCCAGACTGAGAATGTCTACTACCTCTCCAAATCAGTATGGCAGGTAGTTGCAAGTAGGAAAGACGGAATTAGAACCTCAAAGGTTTAACACATGGGCCAAGAGTGGACCTGCTCTATAGTCTTGCTGGTGTCTTTATTATTTTTATAAGCAGAGCGGGCAAATAGTTAGCAAGCCCCACTTTTGTAAAAACAGTCAGATTTCATCTTCTCTGTCCTATAATCCTTTATGGGCCAGTTCCATGCTGCTGGGATGGGGATGGATCTTTTCCATTACTGCCTTAACCTATGGGAAATACAGGAGCCCATTCTACCCTAGAGATGACAGGGCATTGGCCTTTGATAAACAACGAAATGCTACTTATGGATAACTCTTTATTTGAATTACAATTATAAACACATTAGAATGCAGCAACAAAATGGAAAAAAAAAAAAAAAAAAAAGAAAACATTCTTAGAAGAAAGTAAGGCTTAATGTGCCTGGCTGAACTCAGCCTTTGTCACGACTAGAAGGTATATGGAAGTAGATTGACAAGGGCTGACATAAAGGAGTAGCCAGGGATCAGCGGATGATGTATCGTACATAAGGAACCTCGACGTCTTCACCACTCTCATCATTGCAACACAGCTCAAGCACAAGGGACCGCACATGGCGGCCCAGTTTCTTCCTTGACACACGGCTCACAATCTCTGTCATCCTGAAACAAAGAGCAGAGAGTCAAAAAAGCAGAAAACAAGAGAAAGGACTTGCCGGGACAAAGAAGACAGGAAGGGAAGTGACTGTTGAGGCATACTGCTGGAAACAGGATCCCCATGCCACTCAGGGCTTCCCCAAGCCTGCTTTCCTGCCCAGTGGCCAACTCACGGCTGATCCAAACGTTCCTTAAGTTTGGTAGCTGGCATGAAGAAGGAATACAGCATAGACACACCCTGTGACAGCATGGTGATCTCCAATTTGTGCTCTGCCTAGAAAGGGGGGACAATGGTGTCCATGAGATGGACAGCACTATTCACCTGCATAAACACCATTTCCAGGTACGATGAGTGATGGAGAAAAGGGCCTTACTTTAAAGTAGTCTAGGAACTGCTTGAGGGTCATCTCCTCCCCATTAGGTTGCAGTCCCTGCACATCAAAGCGATCCCACAATGTCCACTCTTGGTCATGGTACTAAGGGACAAATCAAAGGAGAATACAACAGGGGCCATACAGGGCGTCAACCTGGTATGTCTAGTTGGATTAAACTCAGATCCCTCCTTGTATTCAAAATCCTCTCATGGCCTTATCACATTTTGCGTAAGCAGCTGAAATGCTTATAAGGACCGACCAAGCCACATACCCTTTAGTCCTCGCTATCTCTTTCACCTTGCATTCCTTTACTTTCTTATATAATGTCCTCTAAGTACACTGGGCCTCTCCTTTTTGGTTCTCAAACGTGCCAGTCACACTCCCAACTTTGCGCAGGTACAAAAAACTGTATGACACATCAACAGGGGTACACAGACAGTGCAGTTACCCAATTACAGAAAGCCTCAAAGGGTACGATGTGGACTAGAGCTGGCTGTACTTAGATACACACACACAACCCTTACCCACATATACAGCCTAACTAATGGGTAGTATCAAAAGTTTTCATGCATGCTCCACCCCACCTCATGATGGGGTGGAGCAAGTGGCTCAGAGAAGCTGAAGGAGGGCAGGGCCAAGTTGATGAAGCTGTTCTTGTAAGACTCAAGCTGTTGGTGTCCTTGTACCACCTTATACAGCTCCAGACACGTGAGGCCAACTACAGCTGCTGTCGTTGTCACAATGGCTGGGATGATCTTCCCTGCAATCAGCTTGCTCTGTGAGACAGAAGATAAACAACAGAGGCACCTGTTGACAGAGTTAAGGTCTACAGAATGGTTCCAGTATGGGAGACTCAAGCCTGGGGAAAGAGTTAAGGGTCAGATCTACATTGCCATTACCTTATGGCGGTCTGCAGGGGCAATGTCATAATTCTCTGCCCGGAGGTTAGATGCTGCCATAATGAAATCCATATGGAAGTTGCTGTCATCATCCTGTTGTGAGTGAGGGGGCAGTAAAGAAGGACAGTAGAGAGAGTCAGAGGAGGAAAAGGTTTCCTGCCTACTGGAGACACAGTATATTTCACCCCAATTGCCTGAGAGACTCTCCAGTAGCCAGGAAACCTTTTGCTCCTCAGACCCTTTCCCCACTGTCCTTCCCTCCTCTGTAATCCTGACAACAGCCTAGAGCTGAGCCACTCTCAGACCATGCCCCTCTCCAGCCCAAAAACCCCGCCCAGCACCTTCTCAAAGTCAATGGGATACATCTTGAACCCAGTGAGTTTGTCTGGACTGGGAAGCACGGCCTTGAGCTCTTCTAGGCGGGTGTCATCTGCAGAAAAGGAGGAAACACTATCAGCTTTCAGATCCCAAGCCAGTGTCTGAAGTAAAAGCAGGAGCCCAGCGTGAGGCAGAAAGTGTTAGGCATATAAAAGATGTGAAAAGGACAGACATCTGACAAACAGGAGAGACAGAGAGAAAACACCCCCCAAAATGGAGAATATGCAAGCGTGAGAAACATAAAGAAACATGACTCTGGAGACAAGCAAGAAGAGAGATGAAGATATTAAGACAGGACGTAGACGTAAGACAGATGTAGGCACTATTCACAATAGCCGAACTATGGAAGCAACTCAAACATCCACAAATGGATGATAATAGATAAACAAAATGTAGTATATGCATGCAATGGAATGCTATCTAGCCTTAGAAAGGAAGGAAATTCTGGCACATGCTACAACAGAGATGAACCCTAAGCACACTATTATTCTCAGTGAAGAAGCCAGACACAGAAAGATAAATACTACATGATTCCATTTACATAAGGTACCTGAAATAATCAAATTCACAGACAACAGAAAGTACGTGGTGGTTGCCAGAGACTGAAAGGATACAAAACGGGGAATTGTTTATGCGTATAAAGCATCAATTTTGCAACATGAAAAGGTTCTCAACATTGGCTGCACTGCAATGTATAAGTACTTAACACTACTGAGTGGCACATTTAGAAATAGATAAGATGGTAAATCTTATGAATTTTTTACCACAATAAAAAAAAAAGGACACGGAAGTTGTAGGCAGAGAGACCAAGATAGCGTAGAAAATCTTGAGGAAGAATGAGAGGAAGCTGAGGAGACATGGGGGAGAAATATGAGAAAGACAGAGTTGGGGGGAAAAGAGACATGAGGGAACTTGAGGACAAACTCACATACAGGAAAACAGAGGGGAAATATTGCGAGGGAAAAATTGGAAGATATTTGAAGAGGGAGATACAGAAGAAGAACTGCAGAGTTAAAGGTATGTATGGAAGGTAAGACAGGAAAATACACGAGAAGGGGAAACATCACATATAGGAAAAACACGCAAAGAGGAACACAAGGGGATAGGTATTTAGAAAGGGAAATGGGAAAATACATGAGGTGGGGTGACACACACAAAGACATTCAGAGAAAAGACAAACACTGAGGGGGAGATAAAGAGGATGAGACAGGAGAGGGCGGAAAAAGGAGGACATGGGAGTTGCTGAGGAGATTTGAGCAGATGAGCAGATATATGGAGGGTAATACTAGGGCAAGGAGGCACACAGGGAAGCTGGGTAGGTATACGGATAGGGAGATAGGGGAGAACTAGGAGATAAAAGCAGGTTAAGTTAATAAAGGGAGACAGACCGTGAGTGCTGATCATGGTCTCTCTCACCCATACAGAAACAGATCAAGAAGAAACAGAGGAAAGAGAACAAAGTCACACACGCAGGAAAAGGGATGAACAACTAGTTCTCCTGACAGCCAAAGTGAAAAGAAGAAAGGAGTGAAAAGTGTTACGTCTCTACCAACCATTCTCATTCCGTATAGGACGTGAAGCCTAGTGGATGGGATGTGGGTAGATGCTAGGCCTAGGGTTGCCCTAGGCCAGTAAGGAGATTAGTAAGGAGGCTTAGCTGGACAGGGTATGAGCAGAGTGCTGACTCCAGTCACCTAGGCAAACACCCTCACCAACAGAGGCACCAGTGCTCTGCAGCTCCTGGTCAGAAACACGGCTCTGGACACCAGACTTCGGGATGAACTCAGGGACCTGCACAGATTGCAGTAGTGTGGACACAGCAGCTCGGTCCTGAGAGCCTGTCAGCCCATACATCTGGGCAAACAGGTTGGCAGCAGCCATCACATAGTCGAGATGCAGGGGCTAGAAGACAGGACAGGGAAGGGTGAACACCAGCCCTTCACTGGGAACCCTCTGCCTACTTCCCACCCCATCTGCTCTCCACCTGACACCAGATCCCAGGCAGGAGACTTACATTGTTGACATCAAAGGTGAGTGGGTGTGGACAGCGTTTTGGCCTAGACCAGAATGGAACTCCCGAGCTTGTGAGCTAAGAAAATGAAAAGCTTTTGAGGGAGCAGGATCTGAGAGCAAAGGACTCTCTGGCAATCCTGACTCCTCACGTTAGTCCCAGAGGTGTAAACTCACTATCCCTGGCAACTTTGTGCCAGATACACAGCAACGTAACAAACTCTTATGGACTATCAGGCACTATTACTAATTTGACACTAACAAAAATGAACCCTCACAAAACTCTGATGAGATGAGTCACCATTATTCATACCTCACAGATGAGAATGCTGAGGTGCAGAAGAAAATGTGTGACTTGCCTTTATGTCAAAAGGAAGAGGGACTTGAACCCACACTGGTTCTTGTGCTCTTACCTCCAAACGTTTTCCCCCTGTAATCTCTACAGCCTTGACTGGGAAATCAGGTATAACTCAGCCCACACCATAGGAGAAGGAAAAAGAAACCAAATAACCTTGCTTGAGGAAATGTGGCAAGAACAGAAGTTTGCATAAAATACTGGCCCAATTATTTTTCTGACATTCCTCATTCCTTTAGGTGCCTGCCCTAGCTGGATTAACTAGAATAAGCCATGTCAAAAGTCTACAGCAAGCTCTGTATTTCCAGAAAATGCATTGCGCCAAATAGACCTAGGAAGCATGCAATGCCAAACAGACCTAGGAAGCATGCATTACCTGGTGAGGGGGAAAGTTGTGCAGCAGCTGCCGGATGTTGTCAGTGTACTGGGTGTGCCAGTGGTAGAAAGCCCAGGTCACACAGTCAGCCCAGCTCTCTGGTCGCTGTAGCACCAGGCTGCGCTGCACGGCCTTCACCACCTCCCATGGCTGGGTACCTGGCAGCCGCAGTGTCCGCTCCACAAACTTGGGGTCTCTGTAACAAATCCAAGGAAGTAAAGCACACGATTAATCAGCAGACCCAGGAGCAGCTTCTTGCCAAGCCCGTTTCCTCTATGGTAGGCCAGTCCTGACCTCCAACAGGAAGGGACAGACAGAAAGACAAGCTCCCCTAAATGCACACATACAGAACTCTACCACTGTCCTCACCTGCCTCAGGCAAGGCTCAAGCATTCGTTAATTCATTCAAAAAGTGTGCGTGGTGCTGAGTGGTTAGGAAAGTAGATAGGATGCCTTGGCTAACAGACAGATTTTACGGTGAGAGAGCATCTAAATTACTCACGTGAGGTACTGGTTGACGTTTTCTGCGGGCTGCTTGAAGAGGCCTTCAAACTCATCCCGAGCCCACTGCAGATTGAACAAATAAAATTACAATGGTAGACACTGTGGGTTTCTGTAGGAATTTGTGAATACAGTAAGCAGGAAGAGCATGGTGGCTCTGCTCCCAAATATGGCCCCTTAAATTCCTCTAACTTCCCACCTCAACTTTAAAAATCAACAGCCTTCATCTGCAAAGTGGTTACGTAAGTGTAAACTTGTGAAAACTTATCCTTAACACGTCATTACTCTAACTGTAATTTTCTTCAATGAAAAGAAAAAAATAACACCAGAAATAAAACAAGGATTCCCATGCAGATCTCCAGGACTAGGCAGAAAATAAGACAGATCTGCATAAGGACTGTTGTTTTATTTTTGTTCCCTGAGAATTATGAGGTCTGTATACATATTCATTTGGAGCATCCTGACACTGAAGATTCAGATTCAAACCCCAGCTCTTTCATATATACCTAGTTCTGCAACTCTAGGCACACAAAGTAACACCTATATCCCTGCCTCATCATTTCTGCAATATGGGATATTGCAACCGTAATACCCACATCTTATGGAATTTCTAAAAAGGAATGAGCAAACACAAGTATATTTAATGTGTACTTAGAACAGTGTGCCCAGTACATACTGAGTGCTAAGTCAACTCAAACCCTGTGAGATATACTACCATCATGCACATTTTATGGATCAGCAATCTGAGGCAAGGAGAGATTAAGTCCAAGGTTACAAAGCAAATATGTTTCCAAACCTGTTTTATAGGCCTCCCTCCATGTTAGGAGACAGTAAGAGAATCACAGCCTAGTAAAGGTGACACAGATTTATGTAGTCACATATGAGAGAGAAACAGACAGTGGTTAGTGCACAAACATAAACATACTCATTCTGTTAACTGTTGGGTTTGAAAGAGAAGTGACAAATGGAATTGTGGTTTTTTTTTCCCCTCCTTCTTCCGCCTCTCATACTCTTAAACAAGGCCTCAAGGCTGCACAAGAATCATTCTGAAAACACAAAGGTTATTCTCGAGTTGGAAGGGGGGGCGGAATTAGGATTAGGTTCTGGGTGCCAGTTACCCCGGTATGTTCACTTTGTCCAGCTGCTAGATGATATGTGCATTATTCTCTACTATACAAATAGAAGCATCCTGACACATTCTGGGCAACGGGCAGGGAAACTTAAATATGCACTTAATATTAGACATAATTTTAAAAACTAGAATATTAAGAAATTAATTTTGTTCAGTAAGAAAATAGCAGGATGTTTAGACAGGAACACATTCTCACTTGTCAGATAATAAATCACATTCTCTATCCTTGTATGTTTCCAAAATAAAAATTTTTAAGTTAGAAAAAAAAAAAATAAAAAGAAAGAAATGAATCATTTCTGAACTTAGGCTGCTGGGTATAAAATGAAGGAAGGAAGTTTGGAGAAAATACACATGCTATCCCAAGGCCTTAAGCATCAGAATTCACAGGGGCTTGATAACCAAAAGGCAGTTCAAGTGCCAGCCAGTCTCTTTCACCTCCCACTGCCCTAAAGGCTGATCACCTGCAGGGTGTGCTCGATAGCATTTGGGAAGTTCTTCAATGTGCAGATGGGAATGGACTTCTCAGGTGGGTCCTGGCTGGAGCTGTAAGAGTCTGTCAGGAAAGGAATAACCACCTGCACGTTGCCCTTCGTGCCCAGTGTGCCTGACTCCAGCAGAGGTTTACGGTAGTATACGCAGCGGCAGTCCATATACAAGCCTGGGGGATGGGAGAAATGGCGTGAGAGCTGGGAAAGAACATTAGGATAGACAGGACAGGAACCACCAACATACACATAAATGACTCTGCCCGTGTCCTCACGCGCCTCCCAACTCACGGGCAATGACGTTGTCCAGGGCATTGGCCACACCATCCAGATTTTGGAAGAAGTCATCATCATAGATACATTCTGTGTCAGCGCCCACACGGTTCCAGTGGCTCACCACGTTGATACGTGGATTTATCTGACGCACAGCTGCAGCAGCTGTGTCAGACTTTGATTTCTGAGTGGGGTCGCGGGAATAGAGCTGTTATTCGTGCAGTCACCAAACCAATCTATACAGAGCTAATCTGAGGACTAACTTATCTAATGATAAAACTAGGCTCTGAGCTCCAGGGTCTCTAGTTTAACAGAAGGGATGTCTCTTCTGACATTTGACATGACAATGCCACGGGGCTGAAGCTGTGACAAATGTTCTACATGCAGGAGGTGAGCAGAAAGGAAAATGACTGACACAGGAAAACAATGGGTCAGGTATCT
Source organism: Lemur catta (assembly GCF_020740605.2). Taxonomy (NCBI): domain Eukaryota; kingdom Metazoa; phylum Chordata; class Mammalia; order Primates; family Lemuridae; genus Lemur; species Lemur catta. The sequence continues at coordinate 1,992,917 of NC_059156.1, forward strand.
GTTTCTTTGACCTATAAAACATCTACACTTAGGACAGATGTACACAAATCAAACCAAGGTGCTACTACATGGAAACAGGATCCTTTCAAAGCCCACGTCAACTCACAGTCCTCTTCTGCTCAAAGCTCTCCACTGGCTCCCACTTTTACTTAGAGCAAATTGACTTGTGATCCCCTGCATCTGACCTCTCTGTTATTTAAACACCATAGACATATTCCAACCATAGGGTTTTGCTCAAGCAGCAACCTTTGCCTGGGACTGCTCTTCACACAGTATTCTTCCTATTCTGCCATATCCTCTAAGTCTTTGCAGAAACGTCACTTTTCCAACATGGACTTCCTCATCCACATTACAAACGGTCCCTCATGGTACTTCCAACATTACTGCCTTTGTACAGTACTTCCCACATTCCAACATTAACCTCATCCTTTGCTACTACATTTGTTTACCACAGCAGTTGTCAAACACAAAACAGTCTTAAAAAGAACTTCTGGCATGTTGGTAAAGCTACCACTACTTTCCATATTAGAAATCTAAACCTAGAAAATTTTAAAACATTTGTCCATTTAAAAATGCAATAAGCCCATCACATACAGCACAAGCTTATGAAAAAAATATTTTCCAATATAAAACCTAGGTGACAAGAGTCACAATGTATGTACATGTCTACAAATCCCTTTTAGAGTTAGGTAATTTCACAAAGACAGCTGGATTCTCATATCCTCTGCATTCAATCTGCTATGTGTTGCTTGAAGGACACAAGGTACATTCAGCATCACAAAAGAGTGTTTTCGTAGTCTTTTAAGTTAAATACTCGTAGTTTGAAAACATACATCACAACCTGATAAATGATAACGTCTTAAGTTTAGTTGCAAGGGGAATCTTGAATCCCTATCAATACATCCACTGGTTTCTTTGACATTCTGAATGGACCTTTGGCTAATGCTTTAATTTTGTATCATCATATACTGGTCACCGGGAAAATGCTCATTTCACTGACTTAGGAAAGGCTTCCTAGAGTAGAAAATTCCACTTTCGTTTGACAAAGTCATAGTGAAAAAGGCAAATGATGTCTTATTATTCCCAAAATAGCTGTGATCTTGCAGACTTAATGAAAGAGTACTATGGACCTCCAGAGGGACATCGGACAACGTTCTGAGACTTTTTCATTCATTCTGCATCCTTCCCCTAGCCAAGGGCAGGAAACTTCCTTTTGTTACCTTACGTATTCCAAATATCTAGAGCAGTGTCTACTATGTGGAGTACGAAAGAAATGAAAGGAAAGGAAGACTCTGGGCAGGTAAAAATAACACTGACCTTTGCAAAAGACTTCCCACAATCGACCTAGCCAACTTCACATTTCTAACATTACCAATAACCCAAAATCAAAGAAAAAAACAAAAGGTGGGAAGTGTCTGTGAAAAACGACAAATGAAAACATTAACAGGTACTCAATAAACGTTTGCTGAAGACTGAATAGTAGAGAAAAGGGAATGAAGAAAGAACTGAAAGGTACACAGGCAGAAAGATCCAAGCCACTAAGATCAGTAGCAAGAAACAGGGAGAAAAATAAGAGAAACTCATTTACCCTGCCCCACTCACCGTGACATCCCAGGGCCGGAAAAGAAACTGTCGGTTCAGATTGGACTTCTCAATGGTGTCCATGTCTGTAACTGTGATTTCCCCACCATCCCCACAGCCTAGCCCAATCATCGCAAAGTTCTTGAGTAGCTCACAGCCGATGGCCCCTGCACCCACCTGAAAGGTGGCAAGGAAGACAGAGGCCTGGTCAGGGTGACTAAAGGTAGCAGAAAGCCACCTACCACTTCTCACTCCTCCCTGGAAGAGGAACAAGACGGTAAGAGGATCTAGTGCCACACTGTCAACCGCCAGGACCATTAAACCTTTGATTACTTCGGGTAGAAGGCATCAGATGGGGGGAACAAAGCGATGCACCAGGATGTCCCTCAATGTATACAAAACAGAAACTGGTGTGTGTTTAGGCTACGAGAACCCAAAGACCCTCCCCTGGGAGGCAAAATGTGATCCCACAAGAGGTAGCCAGAGGTCAGGGGAGGTGAAGGTAATGTCCAACAGGGTCATTCACCAAGAAGTACTTCTGCTTGCCCAGCTTCTCCTGTAGGTCTGAGCCAAATACAGCCACCTGCCCATCGTAACGGTTCTGGCGCTGAATCGCGTGAAAAGAACAAGGTCAGAGGGCTGTCGTCTTAGAGATGCTCCCACTGGCGACTTCTCCAGGGACCCCACTTACATACCGGAAGGCACCTGTCTTCCATGAAGGCCACTTTGTCCTCAGGTAGACATTCAAGGGCATCAAAGTATAGCCACTGCATAATGGGCATAAACTTTCCAGAGCAGGCCTGAGGAGGAAAAGTAGTCAGTGGTTAATCAGGGCCTGAAAGGGATGAACAGCAAGTGATAGAGTCAAGGACATACCTGGGCCACACCTAGCCATATTCCACCCCCCCCCCACCCCCAGACATCTGTGCTGACCTTCATGACTTCCTGGGCAGCCAGACCCCCAATGAAGGCATTTATGGGTGCCAGATCCCCAGCAGCCACGTATGCCAGCTTCCAGATGAGGTCCTCATCCAGGTTATCTTGCTTCACTGCTGGCAGGGATTGAGCATTCACAGCCTGTGCTAGGACCACCAGTTCTGTTGCATCCTCCTGGTGGCCAAGCAGGAACCAACAGAGATCTGTCAGGCTACCAGAGGAGGTGGTAGAGCAAAGCAGAGTGGATGGATGAAAAGGCACAACGGGACTTCAGACCAAGGACTCTGGCTGGCTCACCAACTCATTTACCTCATTGTGGGGCCGAGGTGGCCGGCTATGTTGAGTACAGAACTGGTGCAGGGCCTGGAAGCCAATGTGCAGCTGAGCAGGGCGAGAATACTTAGCAAAGTCTGTTATCACAAAGTCTGGTTCTGACAGTGAAGCCAGTAAGGATTTCTGTGGAAAGGAGGGCACCAGGATCAGAGATATATAAAACCTAGAAATGCCCTGGAACCCTACAGTCCACCTTCCTCACCCATACTCACAAAACTAATCTTCTTAGATACTCTGACCTGACTAACGATGCCACCACAGATATAGTCAGAGAAGCTGGAGGTATCACAGATACTAAAGGTGTAGGGATCTAGGGGATTAAAAAAGAGAGAGAGATTAATCTGTCAGTCCATGCAACAGCTCTTCCACCCCACCACCCAAGATCACCACCACCATCAAAATGAGAATTAAAGCTGTACTGTGCAAGCTCAGACACTGGGGGCCTCTGTCCTAAGCTCTGCTCACTCATCAGAAACCACCTCCTTTCCGCCTCAAATCTAGTTCGGCTCCCACAGGTTCCCCATCAAATATGTACCATTCACAAGTACGTATGTATGTCAAGTATCGGACCAGTATATTTCTTCCGCTTGGGTTCACTAAGTGTCATGGATCTGTGACTTCAGTTTTCATCAAATTTGTTCACTTCTGGCCCCTGTTTCTTCAAAAACTGTATTTTGCCCCACCCCTTTGTTAGGATTTATCACATTAGGCAGCCTGTACTTTTCAGTTTTAGGGTTCAATTTGTGCCTTGTGTCTTTTTTTATATCTTTCAAGTCTCCCCTTAACCTGCTTGTGATTTTCCAAACTTTTCTTGGACCTACACATTTATAATAGCCACTTTAATACTCTTTTCTGCTAATTTTATACACTAGGTTATATGACAGATTTTGACATTCCAAAAAAAAAAAAAAAAAAAGAAACCAAGAACAAGTGAGCTGTGAAACATCAAGTGGCTTAACACTCACATAAAGTGGAGTCCTGCAAAGAGATGCTGGGTCAGAGTGATAGAGCAGTATTTTGAAAAAATTATGGCCAATAATTTTCCAAATTTGACAAAACGGTGAATCCACAGATAAATTCACCGAGCCACAAATAAAAGACACACAAAGAAAACATCCTAATGTGTACCACAATCACTTTGCTGGAAATCAGTGATAGAGAAAATAGGCACGTACAGCAAACATAAGAATGACAACAAGCTTCTTGTGAGAAACAATGCAAGGAAGACAGTACACCACAGTTTTTAAGCAATAAAAGAAAACAATTTTCAACCTAGAATTCTACACCCCCCAAAGAATGTTTTCAAAAATAAATGAAACAAATAGACAATTTAAAAGACATTAAAAAAGCTGACAGAATCGACACCAGCGCAGCCACACTAGCACAAACATTAAAGGGCATCCTGCAGGCAGAAGAAAATGGTATTAGATGCAAATCTGCGTCTACAGAAAACAAGCAAGAATGCTAGAAATTGTGACATGTTGGTAAGAACACTTTCCTGTTCTTTAAACTTCTTTAAAAAGATAATTCTTAAAGCAAAAATAACGTATAGAAGTTTATGGTACATGTCAAAGTAAAACATATGATAAGAAAAAGTGAACAAGAAAATGGAAATATTCGAAGGTTCTTTTATATTTGAAGGAACACATTAGAGAATCTATGTACACACTGAAGACATACACTTGATATTCTAAAGCAAACGCTTAAAAACAAGTATAGCCATAAACAAAAGGAATCAAACGCTAGGGGCATAAAACGCTTTTGCCCCTAGCTGAGTCCACACCTCTTCCTTTCAGTAAGATCCAATGGGCACATCTCTCCTAAGCCCCCACGTAAGAGCCCAGAGACACGTTTGCTTTTGGCATCTGGTTCCGTTCAGACTATAGTACATGGGTCCTCTTGGTCTCTGGGTCAGTCCACACCACTGGGACAACTTTCCCTTTACTTCATGCAAGAATTTCTCACCCCTAGCCTTGGCATACCTAAGACTTTGATCTCTATGGGATGGGTGCCATTGAGTTCACTCATGCCCTGGACTTCCGTGAAGGAGACAAAGTCGCCGCTCTCAAATCCATGTCGGGCCTCATCCAGGCAGATGACAACACCAGGGTTGTCCTGATTGGAAAGGAAGTAAGTTTTAGAGACAGACCCAGGGTGCCAGAAGACAGGCAGAACTCAGGTGCTCAACTGCCTCCCAGAACCCCAGGCTGGCCTCCTTACCTTGGTGACCATAGCAACCATAGCACTGAGTGGCTGCTCCCCATTGGCATCTACGAGAATCATTTCCTCTCCAAAGTCACAGAACAGTTGCCTGTAGAGGGAGGTAACAGGGCTGGTGCCTGAGACCCACGCACAAAGACACTCCATGTTCCCTCAAGGTACAGGGAAGACTTGCCAAGCAAACTCAGCCCATCCCTGGTGGAATTCAGAGGGCGCTCAGGCCCCATGGGGAGTGAATATGCAGAACTGAAAACCCAGCTGGCTGAGTGTAAAGTAACAGTGGTGAGAGCCTCTTGGCCTGAACTGGGCAAGGGTTGAGGGAGGAAGAAAGAGGAAGGCACTTACCCAAAAAGGCCCCGAGTGTCTGCCACCACTAGCTTGATTCCACGGCTATGACAGAACTCACCCACCTGCAGCTGGTCCTCTAAGGGACTATTGGTAAGGACCACGACCTGTAAAGAGGAGGAGGATTAGGGTGAGGGTCTGCAACTGAGGTGAAGGGGAGTAAAGGAGTAAGAGAGAAAGGATGAACCTGAGGGTGGGATTATTATCAACACCCAGGCTTTGCTGCTTCAGCACACTTCTATAAACACCCCTTGTAAAAATCTGTGTCTCAAAAAAAAAAAAAAATACACACACACATATATGCACATACATATGAATCCCCAGACCATGACAAGAAAGGCAAAGAGGTGTTGGAAAGACAGCATCTGAAGACCAGCTAATTCATTTATTTGACAAACTCCCGGTGCTGCCTGCCTTCACCTCTGTTGTGCCCTGGGAGAGAAAAAATAAGTAACGCTGTGTTCCGGTTAATGTCTGGATTTGCCCCCACCACAAACCACTTACTCCAGTTCTCAAGAAAACCCTGTTTAGCCCTGATCTGTGGGATTTCTGTCTTAATTCCCTTCCTGATTCACAGGGATGAGTTCTTACTCCTACATCAGCAGCTTCTGCGCCCTAGGCCTCTGCGACCGCAGTCGCGAATGCCCAGACCACGGGCTGGGACCAGTCTGTGTCCTATGAGGAACCTAGAGACTGGGCTTCAGAGCTCCATGCACCAATCCTCACCCCAGTATGTTGAAAAATTGTCTTCCATGAATCTTAGGAAATAGGGGTGGGGGGGGGAAAGAAGCGCACAGCGGGAGGTGAGCCGTAGTTGAGTGTAGCTTCATCGGGATTTACAGGTGCTCCCCAAGGCTCACATCACCACCTGACCCACCACCTGAGCTCTACCTCTTTGCCTCCCGCCCGCACCCCATGGAAAAATTGTCTCCCATGAAATCGGTCCCTGATGCCTAAAAGGTTGGGGGCCCCTGCTTTAGGGCACGCCAGGCCAGCACATTAGTAGCCACGGATTCTCCTTCCAACATAGCTTTTTAACAAACACCTATGTAATGTTTTCCAGCTGCTAATCTAAGCTCAACCTTCTCAAAAACTCTGTGAGGTTCGTACTACTGTTTCCGTTCTACAGACATTAAAAGCTAAGGCCGAAGAGACTAAGTGACCTGTCTATTGTTATATAACTAGAAGAGCTTGAGACTCACACATAGGCAGCTCACCTCCAGCATTCAGTGTTCATAACCACTACAACCACACTGTGCAGCCACATCTTCCCTCCTGCAAATGTGTGACATCTCCCAAGATCCAGCCCTCAGTGTAATTCCTGACTGCATCCCCTAGCCTCCCAGCAGGAAACCTGGCACATGAAGGCAGCCATCAATTAAATACTGAAGAAACCAGAGGCAATATCTGAGAGAGAAAATTAGGCAGGAGGCAGGGTGATGCTCCGAGGTACCTGGAAAGCACTAAGAAACTCCGCAACCAGAGGTCCAGTGTAGGTGCTGACAGGCACATAGCTGTTGAGCTCAGCAAGGCGGGGCTGGGATACTTCAGCTCGGTTTTTACCAATATCCTCCTCCCGTAGGTAGAACTACAAAAGGGTATAGGAAGGAAGAATTGAAGTGAAAGCAGGGCCCACAGAAGTTAGTGCCTCGGCAAAGAGAAGGGGAGCCAAGAAGAGGTACCTGGGAGGAGAGGTCAGCCCACTGGGCCGTGCCCTGGTCATGCAGGGTGACAGCCTTGACCCCACCAAGGATGATGTTCTTGGCTATCTCCACACCCAGGCCCTGCAGGCCTGACACGAGCACACTGGATGCCTGGAGATGCTTCATTGCCTCATGACCCAGCACATACCTGCCAGGTTAGGGAGACCTCTTGGTCATGGTTTGGTTCACCCTCCTCCCACCTCTCATCCCCAGCCTTGGCCCTACTTACAGCTGGCGAGAGTAAAGACCTTCATCTATATATATTTCACTGCTGTTTTGGGCCATTCCCTAGGTATGGGGGAAAAAACAGGTTCAGAGGGGATAATCCGTAACGGGACAAACGGACAGAGAGAATTCTTTTCCCACTAACCACCCTACCACCCTGTCTGCCAGTTTCCAGGGGAGAAGTCACTCACGTAGGTTGGTCCCGAGGGCACTTCGAACATCACAGACTAGGTAGGGGTGCAGTTAGAACCCAGCTTTGAGTCAGGCCCAGACACACGACGTTTCTTGGACAACAGTGACCTGGACATCCAAAGGGAAGAGTGTCAGAGGTGAGGCACATGCGAAGAGGCTTTTCTCCCAGTAGCAACTCTGGGACAGGGAAGGACTTTAGTAGCACCACCCCAGATGAGAGACACACAGGACATGCTTGGTACTCAGGCTAATGGGGCAGAAAGCATATGCTAGCCTTGGACAGTCCAGGCTCCAAAAAGTTCACTGAGAGCGCAAACAGCTACATACCAAAGTGGGACTGGCTTTCTCTAACCAGTAACATTGAACTCTGTTTTGAACTTGGCTTTTGAAGGTAGAGAGAGGCCCCAGAGTGCAGTTGGAGAGATGAATGTCTGATGCGGATGCTTAGGACCAGATCTAATATGGTCTGTGAGGGCAGTAACAGTGGGAGCTGCGGTAGCTCTCAGATGGAAGACTATATGTTCAAACAATTCCTGCCCGGGGTCTGCTCCTTTGGATGGTTGAGGGAAGACACTAGCGGTTGTCTGAGGAGAATGCTAGGAACATGAAAAGGTGGGCATTCCATAAAAGTAGATATTGGAAGTGTGTCTGAATGAAAATGTTCAACTCAGAAGGATTTCTGACGGTCAGTGTTAGAGCTGGAGAAAGTGGGTACAAAGTCTGGGCGTAAGGATGTCTGAGGGTAACGTTACAGAGAAGTCTCTAAGGGCAAAAGGCAGGAAACTGGAATAATCTCCAAAGCCAAATAAATGCTAAGTTATTTGAATGGAAATTCTGGGCCCACGGCGGTCTCTCACAGCAGATGTTACGGTGAGGCTGAGATGTGGGCAAGGGGTGTGTGACAGAACGACCAGGCCCAGGTGGTCATTCACAGAGTTTGGTCCCCTTTTTGGTTCTGAAGGTTAACTGGTGGGGAGTAAATCGGGGAAGACAATGATGACTGCAGGAAAATGTTAGAGACAAATTCTCTCTCAGTGAAAACGAAGGCCAATCAGGAGCCTTCCCGGGATCTGGTCCCCCTTGGAAACTGCGCAGAAAAGGACTGGGGAACGTGAGGTCTGAAATGTAATTCAGGTTTAAGGTTTTAAATGGTGAGGAAAGTTGGAATGGTTGAAAACCTGTTGGCGACACGAGGAAGTACTGACAAAAGACGCTACATCGGGGAGGAGTGAGGGCTCCTGGACAGGGATGTTGACCTCAGAAAGCACACCGGGGCATCTAAAGTCTTACTTCTGAATCCGGGGGAAAGGCAGTGAAACGCAGGCCCGGTCCCACGATCTGCTACCCTTCCCCCGCGCACCCCCAGCTAGCGTTCGAATAACCGCGGCCTGCCATGCTATTACATCGGCCTGGTCCAGCACCCGCCCTGGTCCCTCCCGTGGCTCCTGAACCCTCTAACCGGGCCAAAGGGCCGAAAAAGGCCGTTTGTTACCAATGCCGGTTCCCAGCCCGCGCCGCTGCCAACGCCTCGAGGAGCCAAGCCGCCGCCTTCTTCCTCCTTCTCCTCCTCCCTACTCCGCCGCCGGCTGGGTTGTCGACTCGGCAGCCGGGCAGCCGCCGCCTTCTCTTCCCCGCGCCGCCGAGATTATGGCGGACCGCTTCACAGAAAGCTCCTTCACCGCAGCCACCAACATAAAATGGCGACCGCTCTGCGAGTGAGGGAGACAAACAGCTTGGTCGCAGGAACCAGGATGCAGGCAGGCCACGCCCACTCATGAATCATGCATGACGTCGTCATCCTCGTGTGACTGTATAATTACGTACAGGCCGGTAGGAGGAAACCGGTAAAATGGGTCTAGATCAGGTGTGAAGATGCCTTCCATCACTGAATAACCTGGAGACAGCAAGTTGGACATAAAAGTCACGCCTTTTGGTTACGAACTATGCATGACACAGTGCGGTAGGGGGTTCACAGGAAGACCCATGCCTCATAAACACTTGCAACAGAGGCACCTCAAGCCAAAGGTGTCCTGAAGTTTTCCAAAACTGCTCATGAATGTTTAGCAGCATGTACTTTAAGAGTTTACATTCCTAATCTGCTGCCCTGGCAACAGACTGGGAAATTAATACTTGATTTGGGACCACTGCCCTGTCTCCTATAAAATCCTGACAGCATCCATCTCGTATAGTCAGAATGACTTATGGAATTTGAAGTATTAGTGACACAAAAATAAGATGAAGCGAAAATCCAGTATTATGTAAAAAGCTTAAAACAGTGCCTGGTATGCAGTTAATGCCAAATGTCTAATCTGAAGTAATATTTATGTAAAATTGAAATATTTTTACATAACTTGTATACTCACATAAAATGAATTATTAGTGAAGAGATACCCAGGCACCAGAAAAACGTCCAACATGACATAATATTGCAAACGTAGGCCTTGAAATACCTGCCCAGGGAGACACTGGAAAGCAGAACGCTGATGTCACTGGGGCTTATGAAACAGAAAATAAAGAAAAGTACCATGTCACCAGAGGCACCAGCATATACCAAAGTCCCACATCCACAATAAACACCTAGTGACTTTCTGTTAAGTCATAAATATGGCACATTAACTGATTGCTATCACAAGGTACACTTTTGTGTCTTTTACATGCATTTTCCCAGTGACATCTTCAGGAAAGCGTTCGGTAGAATTCACCAGTGAAGCCATATGATCCTAAGCATTTCTTTATGGGGATTTTTTACTTGATAATTTGACCTCTTTAGTAGGTCTATTCATAGTTTGTATTTGTTCATTGTGAATTACTGGGTATTCTTCTTTAGCACAAAATTGTGTAAGACACTTAGCCTTTTCTGCTTAGTGGCTGCCTGTGTCCCTTGGCTTGTAGCCCCTTTTTCCATGTTCACATATATTCATTCTGTTTCTGTCATTGCATTGACTTCTCCTCTGACTTTGACTCCTTCTAAATCCCTCTTATAATGATAATTTTTTATTATTATTTTGGGCTCACCTGGATAATCTCAGATAGTCTCTTCACCTCAAAATCTTTAATTTAAACACATTTGCAAAGCTCCTTTTGCTATATACGGTGATATTCCCAGGTTCTAGGACTAGGACGTGGATGTATTATTCCGATTACCATGGTTTTCTTTTTTTATTTATGTAGGTTTGGATTACCGCAAGATGTCTTTTCATTTCTCTCCAGTAACCCTCTCTTCTTGTAAGGCAGATCTTCTGGCAGTGAATTCTCTGTATTTTGTTTACCTGGGATTGTCTTAATTTTGCCTTCATTTCCAAAAAACAGTTTTGCTGGGTATAGATTCTTGGCTGACAGTTTTTTGTTTTTCCGTTTTTTTTCTTTCGGCACTTTAAATATGTCACCTAACTGCTTCAGGCCTCCATGATTTCTGTCGAGAAATGAGCTGTTAATGTCGTTGAGAATTTCTCGTATGTGATGAGTTGCTTCTTTCTGCTTTCAACATTCTCCTTTTTCTTCGTTTTTTTTATAGGTTATTATAGTGTATATGGGGATGGATCTCTTTGAGTTTATCCTGCTTTGAGTTTCTTCAACTGATTAGATGTATACACTGATGTTTTTCATCAGATATAGATATTTTCAGGCATTACTGTTTCAAATTATATTTCTGTTCCTGTAATTATTTTGGCAAACACTCTCCCAGGAGAATAATTTTTGTAATGGGCATTCACTCTGTGGGTTAGTTCAGACACAGATGGCTTTACAGGTGGCATCTTCCAGAAACTGTCTTAGGCATCTCAGACATCACAAATCGGCAGTGGGGGGGGGGGGGGCGGGGGGGCGGGATATGAGTTTAAAAGAGATCCATGTTTGTTTTCTACCCCTGGTGGCTGCTGGCCTGTAAGAGGAAAGCAGGCCATTGTTTTTCGAGGGTATCACAAAGCTGGGAAGAGGAGGACTGGGTTGGAGTAAGTGAAAATGGCATTAAGTTCTTTGGTTTCTGCAAATATTCGGCTAATTTTGTGACCTGGGGCCAGATACTTTACCTCTCTGGGCCTCAGTTTTCTCATCCATAAAATACGAATAACGGTAAACTACCTTGCGGTGGATTTAAATAAATAAATAAATATGTTTGAAGTTCTCAGAGCGGTAAGGTCTTTCATCAGTGAAAGCTACATCATTGACATAATAGTGGCACCACTACTAAATTGCACAAAGTCATTACATCTGGTTCAGTGACCTTCTAGGGTTATCTCACTATACTGTGAAGTCCTTAACAGATATTGTTATTCTTATTCTCCTCATATCTACCTACAGGTACCAAAAAGATTTGCCTAAGATCACATAGCTGGCAAAGAAAGATGCTGGAATTTGAATTCACAGCTAACTGCCACACTGGAACAGAAGGCTTTGGCCTTCATGAGTAAAGCAGGAGAACCCATTCCTTCGCTAAACAGAAGACTTAAAACCCTATGACATGTCAGAGAAATCTGTAGGTAATTCATGCAGATGGACAAGCAAAACACGCACCCTTCATGGTGTAAGTACAACTCTCTTAAAAAGAGACTTTGCAAATAGGTCTTTACTCTCCCTCATGAATAATGGATTTCTATAATCTGGTATAATGAGAGTTCTACCCCTTCAACACAGTTGCCCTTTCTGTTGCCCCAATAGACAGGGTTCCACCTCCCTCATGAAGGAGGAAGAAAGTCCCTGCAATGAGCCCAGATGTTACGCTGCCTCTCAGTAAGAGCCTGAGGGACTAAACTTATGTGTTCTCAGCCTGGCTTGGGGACTCCTCTTTGAAAAGAGTATGGATCCTGTCTCATCTCAGTGTTCCATGTCCCCAAATGCCAGGAGAATCCTACCGTAGAACCTGGGGTTTCAGAAGCCACAGATACTTCCCTAACATCACCTTAGCAAGTTCCTAAACACTTTCAATAGGACCCTTACTAAAATAAACCAGCCTAAAAGCTGACCTTAAGCTGAGGCTTCAAACTTCACCTCCGCTTTGGGGGACACACTGAATATTGCCCCTGTCCAAATATAAACATGAAAGAATTCTACAAACATAGCCTCAGATGCTATCCCAGCGCAGTGAAGGCAGCCAGTGTTGTCACTAACAAGGATGTGGATCTGTTTTCAGTCAAACTTGCCATATGAGGGCTGAAGACAATCCCAGAGGATGAGCTGTGCCAGCATGCATGTCACCAAAGAGGAACCCAAATCTTGGTGTCCCCTTTAGAATTATGTGCTTTCATAGGGCATAGTTTGTCCAGGAGCATGCTGAGTGTTATAGCCCCATACAATGACTGGAGAGTTGTAACCACAGGGTTTTTGGAAAAGGGTGAGCGAGAAGTGGGGAAGGATTATAGGTACAGTGTTTTGGAAGTTTCCTCAGTGCTGTAAGTCACACAGTGCATTTGGTTTAAAATAACCCTGCCTCATGGAGCTTATGTTCTAAATGAGATGATAAACAAATGTAACAAATAGGTAAAACATGCATATATGTTACAAATTATTTAACATTAAAACTGTAAGTATAGAATATACATATACTTTAAAAAACTATATAGTTTTTGCATGAATTTTGTGTGTTTACATGAATTTTATATCTAAATGTTGCATATTTCAAAGCTTTGTACTCACTATTAAATTTCTAAAGGTGTCCATGTGTTTGCATATATATATATACATATATATCTATGCATGCATATATAGGTGTGCATGTCTCCTTATATACATACACACATACACATATATACATGTATGTGTGTGTGTGTGTGTATACATATATATATATATATATATATATAAGTCCTTATATATATATATATATATATATATAAGTCCTATGGAAAAGACAGACAATCAAGATGCAATTTTTTTTAATGCAGGATATTTTTGGGGTACAAACATTTTGGTTATGTGAAATGCATTTGCCTCACTCAAGCCAGGACTACTACAAGCGTGTCCTTCCCGCATGCGGTGTGCTCCATTTCCATTAGCTGTGGGCTTACTCCCTCAGCCCTCTATCCCCCAACCCTCTACCTTACCGGCACCCAGTGAGTATTACTACCGTCTGAGCACCATAGTGTTGATCAGTTAGTACCAATTTGATGGCAAGTACACGTGGTGCATGGTTTTCCATTCTTGTGATACCTCACTTCGAAGGATGGGCTCAATCTCTGTCCAGGATAATGTAAGAGGTGGTAGATCACCATTGTGTTTTGTAGTTGAGTAGTATTCCGTGGTGTACCTATCCCACATTTTATTAATCCACTGACCTATTGATGGGCACTTGGGTTGTTTCCGCATCTTTGCAATTGTGAATTCTGCTGCCATAAACACTGGAATGCAGATGTCTTTATTATAGAATGTCTTTTGTTCCTTTGGACAGAAGCCTAGTAGTGCGATTGCTGGACAAAATGGTATTTCTCTTTTTAGCTCTTTTAGGTATCTCCAAATTACTTTCCATAAAGATTGTACTAGTTTGCAGTCCCACCAGCAGCAGATGAGTGTTTCTATCTCTCCACATCCATGGCAACATTTATGGTTTTGGGGCTTTTTGATAAAGGCCATTCATACTGGAGACAAGTGAGCGCCTCATTGTGGTTTTGATTTGCATTTTCCTGATGATTAGAGATGTTGAGCACTTTTTCACAAGTTTGTTAGCCATTAGTCTATCTTCTTTTGAAAAGTTTCTCTTCATGTCCTTTGCCCACTTTTTGATAGGGTTGTTTGATTTTTTCTTGCTGATTTTCCTGAGTTCTATATAGATTCTAGTTATCAGCCCTTTATCAGACATGTAACGTGGGAATGTTACCTCCCATTCTGGAGGTCGTCTGCTCTCATGACAGTTTCCTTGGCTGTGCAGAGGCTTTTCAATGTGATCAGGTCCCATTTTTTAAATTTTTGTTGTTGCTGTGATTGTCTTCGGGGTCGTCTTCATAAATTCTTTGCCTAAGCCAAAGTCTGTAAGAGTTTTTCCAATATTTTCTTCTAGAAGTCTTATAGTTTCATGTCTTAGGTTTAAGTCTGATATCCATCGTGAGTTAATTTTTCTGAGAGGTCAAAGGTGTGGATCCTGTTTCAGTCTTCCACATGTGGCTATCCAGTTTTCCCAGCACCATTTGCTGAATAAGGCTTCTTTTCCCCCAGTATATGTTTTCGTCTGCTTTGTCAAAGACTAGATGGCTATATGAGGATCGCTTTATATTTGGATTCTCAGTTCTGTTCCATTGGTCTAGGCCTCTGTTCTTGTGCCAGTACCATGCTGTTTTAGTTACTATAGCCTGGTAGTATAGCTTGAAGTCTGGTCAGTTGATACCTTCCAATTTATTCTTGTTCCTTGAGATTGCTTTTGCTATGAGGGGTCTTGTCTGGTTCCATACAAAGCGTAGAATTATTTTTTCTATATCTGTGAAAAATGTTGTTGGTATTTTAATAGGGACTGCATTGACTTTGTAGATACTTTTGGTGGCATAGACGTTTTAAGAATGTTGATTCTGCCAACCCATGAGTATGGTATGGTTTTCAACCTGTTTATGGCCTCTGCTATTTCCTTCCTCAGAGTTTCATAGTTCTCCCTGTAGAGGTCTTTTACCTCCTTAATTAAGCTCCAGCACCAATGAAACAGGAGAAATTACAGCTGATACCACGGAAATACACGATATCATCTGTGAATGCTATAAAAACCTCTATGCACATAAACTGAAAAGTGTGGAGGAAATGGACAAATTCTTAGAAACACACAGCCTCCCTAGGCCCAGTAAGGAAGAAATAGAAGTCCTGAACAGACCAGTATCAACTACTGAAGTTGAAACAGCAATAAAAAAAAAAACCTTCCTAAAAAGAAAAGTCCCGGACCAGATGGTTTCACACCCGAGTTTTAGCAGACCTACAAAGAAGAACTGGTGCCTCTCCTGCAGAAATTATTCCACAACATCGAGAGGAAAAGAATCCTCCCCAACGCATTTTATGAAGCCAACATCAACCTGATACCAAAACCAGGAAAGGACGCAACAAAAAAAGAAAGCTACAGACCAATATCCCTTATGAAAAAATGCAAAAATTCTCAACAAAATCCTAGCAAACCAAATTCAGGTGCTTATTAAGAAAATAGTCTGTCACGACCAAGTGAGCTTCATCCCAGAGATGCAGGGATGGTTCAACACATGCAAATCTAGAAAGGTAATTCACTACATAAATGGAACCAAAAACAAAGACCATATGATTCTCTCAATGGATGCAGAAAAAGCATTTGGCAAAATTCAGCACACCTTTATGATAAGAACGCTTAACAGAATAGGCATAGACGCAACTTACCTGAAAATGATAACAAGCCATATGTGACAAACCCACAGCCAACATCATACTGAATGGGGAAAAATTGAAAGCATTCCCACTTAGACCGGGAACCAGACAAGGTTGCCTTCTATCACCACTTCTATTCTCAACATGGTGCTGGAAGTCCTAGCCAGAGCAATCAGACAAGAGAAGGAAATCAAGGGCATCCAAATGGGGGCAGAAAAGGTCAAACTATTGCTCTTTGCTGACGATATGATCTTATATCTGGAAAACCGCCAAGATTCTGCCACGAGACTACTAGAATTGGTAAACAAGTTCAGCAAAGTCTCAGGTTACAAAATCAGTGTACAGAAATCAGTAGCATTCCTGTACAACAACAACAGTCAAACTGAGAACCAAATCAAAGACTCAATACCCGTCACTATAGCAACAAAGAAAGTAAAATACCTGTTTGCTTGCTATTGATTTGCTGAATCACTCATATATTTGGGATATTAGACATATCATTTGCAAATGTTCCTGCACAATTTGTAGATTCTCCTTTTACTCTGTTATTTATTTCCTGGCTGTACAAAACTTCTTAGTTGGATGCATCCTATTTTTGTATTTTTGCTTTTGTGGTATATGCTTTTGAAGTTCTATCCAAGAAATCATTGCCCAGACCAATGTTCTCAAGACTTTCGCTGTGTTTTCTTCTGGTAGCTTTACAGTTTTAGTTTTTACTTTTAAATCTCTAATTAATTTTGAATTGATCTTTCTAAATACTGTAAGATAAGGGCCCAATTTCATTCTCCTGTATATGGATGTCTCTTTTGCCAAAACAATCTATTGAAGGCACTGTCCTTTACCCATTTTGTGTGCTCGACACTTTTGTCAAAAATTTAAAAAAATAAATAAAAATGAATGAATGAATGAATTAATCATACATACTTGAGTTTATCTCTTATCTTTGTAATCGTTTCCATTAGTCTATGTGTCTATTTTTATTCTAAGGTTATGCTTTTATGACTATGATAATTGTATAATGTATTTTGCAATCTGGGAGAATGATGACTACAGCTTCCTTTTAATCAAAATTGTTTCATCTATTCATGTTCTTTTGTGATGTCATACAAATTTTAATATTGTTTTTTCTACGTCTGTGAAAAATGACATTGGAGTTTTTATACGAATTGCAATGAATCTATAGATCACCCTGGGTAGGATGGGTATTTTAACAATATTAATTCTCCCAATCCATGAACATGCGATATCCTTCCATTTGTGCCAGCTTCAGTTTATTTCACCAGAGTTTCATAGTTTTCAGTATGCAGATCTTTCATCTCCTTGGTTAAATTTGCCCCCAAGTATTATTTTTTAAGTGCTCTTGTCAGTAGGATTGCTTTGTTAATTTCTTTTTTTCTTATGTCATTCTTATCATATAGAAACACTGCTGATTTTTGTATGTTTATTTTGTAACCTGTAACTTTACTGAATTTGATGGAGTTGTTAGGGTTTTCTGGATGTAAGATCACGTCATCAACCAGGAGACAACTTTCCTTTTCTCTGTGGTTGACTTTTGTTTTTCTTTGCCTTAATCACTTGAGCTAGGACTTTCAGTACTATACTGAATGGAAGTGGTGAGAGTAGGCTTCCTTTTGTTGTTTTTCTGGAGTCTTTGATTTTGGTGTCAGGGTGATCCTGGCTTGATATAAATTTGAAACTGTAACCTTCTCTTTAATCTCTTGAAAGAATCTGAGGACTGATGTTAGTTTTTTAAAAAATGGTTGGTAGAATTCTTCAATGTATCCATCAGGTCCAAGACCTTTCTTTGTGGGTAGGTTTTTGATTACTGATGCAGTCTCCTTCCTACTTATAGGTCTGCTCAGATTTCGTAGTTCTTCATAATTCAGTCTTCATAGGATGTGTGTTTCTAGAAACTTGCTCATTTCTTCTGAATTATCCAATTTGTTGGCGTGGACTTTTTTATTCTTTCAGTTCTTTTTATTTTTGTGTCATGAGATTTAATGTCTTCTCTCTCATTTTTAATTGGAGTTGAAGTGCCCTTTTTTTCCCCACAATTAATCTAGGTAAAGGTTTGTCGATTTTTTGATCCTTTCAAAAAATATCTCCTCTTTCCTTTTTTTCATGTTTTCTATTCAAACTTCATTTATCTCTCCTCTAATATGTATTATGTGCTTTCATGTGGTACCATTGAGTTTTAATTGTTTCTTCCCTTTGCAATTTTTGATGTGTACAGTAAATTTTAGATTTTCCTAATGCTTATATTTTTATCTGTAAACTTTCCTGTTAGCTATTGTCTTGCATTCTATAAAGTTTAATATGTTCTTTTCATTTTTATTTGTTTCAAGGTATTCTTTCTTTCTTTTGACACTTTTTTGATTGGTTGTTTAAGAGCTATGTGATTTCCACATATTTGTGGAGATTCCTAGTTTTTATTCCGCTACTGACTTTTAGTTTTGCAATAGCATGTTATTTTTTTTTATTTCAATAGATGTAGGGGTACGAGCGGATTTTTGCTAAATGGATAAATTGTATAGGGGTGGTGTCTGGGTTTTTAATGTCCTGTTCTATTACGTTTAGAAAAAAGACTGTAGAATTTTAATCTTTTTAAACTTGTCGTACTTATTTTGTTTCGTAACCCCCCTGCCTGCTCTGGGGGATCTTTCATGTTCACTTAAGAAGAAATGTATTCTGATGTTGTTGGGTGAATTGTTCCATTTATGTCTATTAGATCCACTTTACATAAAATGTTCAAGTGCTATATTATTTTTATTTATTTATTTATTTTAATTTCAAAATACTAAGTTTTGTTACGTGTACAGCTTTTATTGCATTTTATTTTGTTTTTAATTTAATTGTTTTTAATTTCAGCATATTACAGGTGTACAAATGTTTAGGTTACATATATTGCCTTTGCCCTACCCGAGTCAGAGCTTCATGAGTGTCCATCCCCCAGACAGTGCACACTGCACCCATTAGGTGTGAACTGTAGTGCTTGAGTCAGGGTATAACTGTTCCCTTCACCAGAATAGTATTTATTGTACCTGTTAGGTAGGAATTTCACTCATCCTCACCTCCCCGCTCCTCTTTGATTGATTTCCACTGACTTTTACATCCCTCTGTGCGCGTGTGTGTCCCATGGTTAATTCCACTTTGTTAGAAAGTATGTGTGGTACTCACTTTTCCATTCTTTAGATACTTCACTGGGGATAATGCTCTCTAGTTACATCCAAATTAATAAAAAAGGCATTAAGTCATCCTGTTTTGGGCTTTTTTTTTTTTTTTTTTTTTTTTTTGCCAAGTAGTACTCTGTAGTGTATATATGCACATTTTGCTAATCTAGTCATGAATTGATGGGCCCTTGGCTGGACTCCACATCTTTACAATTGTGAACCATGCTGCAACAAACATTAGAGTAAGGGTGTCTTTTTTATAAAATGGCTTCTTTTCCTTTGATTAGATGCCCAGTAGGGGTATTCCCAGAACAAATGGTAGGTCTACTTTTAGTTCTTTAAGAAATCTCCATACTGTTGTATTAACTTGCTGTCCCACCAATAGTGTGTAAGCATTCTTTCCTTTCTACATGCACATCAGCATCTATTGTTTTGACCTTTTTAATAAAAGCCATTCTAACTGGGCTAATGTGACAACGATTTGTGGTCTTAATTTGCATTTTTCTGATGATTAGTGATGTTGAGCATTTTTTCATGTGTTTTCGGGCCATTCCTTGGCCATTTGTTCCATCTTCTTTTGGAAAACTCCTGTTCATGCCTTTTGCCCACAGTTTAATGGGGTTGTTTGTTTTATGTTTTGCTGATTGGCTTGATGTTTTTCATAGATTCTGCATACTAGCCCTTGGGCCAATGTATAGTGTCTTCATATACTTCTTGGTCATTTGTATGTCTTCTTTCGCAAAATGTGTATTCAAATCCTTTGCCCACTTTACATATTTACTTATGTATTTATTTTGCTATTAAATTGTTAAGAGTTTCTTATATATTGTGATTTTTTAAAAAATTTCAGGGTATTATGGGGGTGCAAACATTTTGGTTACATGCTATGACTTTGCCACACCCAAGCCATGATTTGAGGCATGGCCTTTTCCGCCTATTACGCTCACAGCATCCGTTAATTGTGAGTTTCGCCACCCTCAATCCCTATCCCGCAATGAATATTACTACCGTGTGAGCACCTTAGTGTGGATCAGTTAGTGCCAATTTGATGGCGAGCGCATGTGGTGCTTAGTCTTCCATTCTTCTGATCTCACTTCGGAGGATGGGTTCAGGCTCTATCCAGGAAAATATAAGAGGTGCTAGATCACCGTCGTTTCTTGTAATTCAGTACCCTTCCGTTGTGTACATATGCCATGTTTTATTGATCCACTCATGGATTGATGGGCACTTGGGTTGTTTCCACATCCCTGCAGTAGTGAATTGGGCTGCCATAAACATTCAAGTGCAGATGCCTTTACTTGTTTTTTTAAGAGTTTAAGGAAAGAATGTATTTGAACCACATAAACAAACAAAAAGGTATTACATAAGAAAAATAATGTAACAATTTGTGTAAGTACCTAACATATGAGTATGCTCTTACATCTAAAACAAAAAATGAAAAGGTATCGTTGGAAATATATATATATGTATATACATATATGTATATATTATGTATATACATATACATATACATATATATATATTTGACAAGTGTGCATTAAATAATTCTGTAATATAAAACATTTAAAACCTGGAGAATACTTTTCAAGATACAGAAAACAATTATTATGACAGGCACACCCACAATTGTTATAAAAACATGCTTGCAGAGATAAAATTCTTCTGAGCACTCATTTCTCAGATTTACAAAAGCTGTGAAATTGTTAATCACTGGATATTGCCTCCCGCTTTTGCACTGTTGTCTTTTGTACCCTTGGGTAGATGCCTGCTAGTGCTATTGCTGGATCAAATGGTATCTTCTGGTTATTAATCCCTTATTAATAAGTTTGCGATATTTTTTTCCCATTCTGTAGAGTGTCTCTATGTTTTGTTAATTTTGTTTACTGTACAGAATCTTTTTATTGTGATAAAATTCTTTTCTGTCTTTTTTGTCTTTTGTTGTCTGTACTTTTGAGGTTGACCAGAAAAAAACTCATGGCCCACATCAATGTCCTGAAACATTTCAATTCTGTGTCATATTCTGAGGTCTTTCATTTAAGTCTTTAATCCACTTTGATTTGATTTTTTTATATGGTGAGAGATAAGGCTTCAGTTTATTCTTCTGCATATGGTTAACCAGTTTTCCCAGCACCATTCATGTAAAAGTGTGTTCTTTTCCTAATGTATTCTTTGGGCACCTTTGCCAAAATGAGTTGGGTATAAATGTATGAATTTATTTGTGGGTTCTCTATTCTGTTCCATTGGATTCTGTATCTGTTTTTATACCAGTACCATGCTGTTTTGGTTACTACAGCTTTGCGGTATATTTTGAAAACGCACAGTGTGATGGCTCTAGCTTTTTTCCTTTTTGTTCGGGATTGCTTTGGCTAGTCTGGGTCTTTTGTGATTCCATAAATTTTAGGATATTTTTTCCTATGTCTGTGAAGAATGTCACTGATACTTTGATATGGGTTATATTGAATCTATAGGTTAGTTTGGATAGTAATTGCATTTCAACATTATTCTTCCGATTCCATAACCAAGGCATAAGTTTTATATTTTTTCTCTTCCATTTTTTTTTTTAATCAATGTTTTATACCTTTCCTTCTAGAAATCCTCTCACTTCTTTGGTCAAATTTATAATTTATTCCGAGGTATTTTACATTTTTCCCAGCTATTGTCAATGGGATTTTTTTTTTCTTTTTTTTTTTTAAGAAGGAGTCTCACGCTGTCACCCAGACTAGAGTACAGTGGTATGCTTATAGCTTAATGCAGCTCAAGCTCCTGAGCTCAAAGAAATCCTCCCACCTCAGGCTCCTAAGGAGCTGGGACTACAAGTACACAATGCAGCTGAGATTGTTTTCTTGAATTCTTTTTCAGATTGTTTGCATTGGACATACTTAACTTCTACTGATGTTTTTACATTGGTTTTGTATCCTGCAACTTTAGTAAATTTATCATTCAATTTTTTTTTTTTTTTTTGCTGGAGTATTTAGGTTTTTCTAAATATAAGCTTATGTTACCTGCAAAGAAGGATAATTTTACACTTTCTTTTCCAATTTGGATGCTACTTATTTCTTTCCCTAGACTAATTCCTCTGGCTAAGGCTTCCAATACTGTGTTGTTTTTTATTCTTTTTTCTTTTTCTTCTCTGAACGTGTATTTTGAAGTAGTCTGTCTTTTACCTCACTGATTTATTCCTCTGCCTCATCCGTCTTGCTGTTGAGGGCCAGTAATGCATTTTTTAGTTTGGCAAATGCATTTCTCACTCCCAGGATTTCTGTTTGACTTTTAAAAATTTTAATCTCTTTTGAAAGTTTCCCTGATAAATTTCTGAGACTTTTTTTAATCTTGGATTTGTTGACTTTCTTAAATCTGCTTTGTTTGTTTGTTTGTTTTGTTTGTTTGTTTCTTTCTTTTTAAAAATGGGGTCTCCCTCTGTGGCCCACGCTGGAGTGCAGTAGGGCAATCATAGCTCCCTGCAGCTTCGAACTCCTAGGCTCAAGCAATCTTCCCACCTCAATCTAAGTAGGTAAGACTTCAGGTGCATGCCACCACACCTGGCTAATTTTTTTTTTTGTTTGCTTTTTTAGAGATGGGGGTCTTGCTATGATGCCCAGGCTGGTCTCAAAGTTTTGGTCTCAAGAAATCCTCCCACCTCAACCTTCCAAGTGTGTGGGATTACAGGTGCAAACCACACGGCCTGGCTTGTTATTTTGAATTCTTGGTTAGAGAGCTCACATGCAACTGTCTGGCTAGGGTTGGAAACTCGTGCCTTGCTTTGTTAATTTGGGTACGTGATAGTTCCCTTTATGCTGTTGTTTAATGTGGATGCATTGAAGGATTAGCTATTTATTCCACCTTTCCTGTATGGCTTCTTTTAATTTTCTTTGTATATATTTGCTTAGAGGTTCCCTGTTATTTACCTATTGAATAATCTGTACGCTAACTCACTGCCTCCTTTTCAGCATTAGATGGCATATGACATTCTGATTTACCTCTGCTGTTGCAAATGCTCTGCATGTGTCTCATCCTGGAAGGGACGGTCCTACAGGGGATACTCCAGCTGTGTAAGGGGCTAGCTAGGGGTTCATGACCAGGTGACCGGTGGAAGCATGCCTCCTACGATGTGGTGCTGCTGAAAAGCCACTCTGATTTGGCATCTTCTTTGGCTGAGATACGTGGCTGAGTTTCATATTCTGAAAATGTTGGTCTCACCTTCCCCTTTTGTCTCTGGCTGCCCTCATGGTTTTCTTTCTTCAGGTACTTTTGATGCTTCCTGTGAGTTGAAGTAGGAACACCTCCGCAAGGGAATCCAGGATGATGGGGAAGCTGGTTATCTGACTCAGTCTGACTTATTCCAGTGTAGAAATTGTGATTCTGAGGGAAATTTTTCACATGGGACGCCTGACAGTTATAGATGTCACATTCTCTTACCCTTTGTTTGGAGTGTTTTTCACTTTCTTTGTGGTCCTGGGGAATGTCTCACCTGCAGATTTGAGTTCTGGATTATAAATGGTGATCATCTTGGCACTGGATATTTGATTTTGGCATTCTGTAGTGGAGGGTAAAGTCAGATTGCTTTTGGTTTGCCATTTTGCTGATGTTATTCTCTTTCAAGTACTATATTGAATAAAAGTGGTGAAAATGGGCATTTTGTTGTATTCTAAATTTATAGAAAAGCCTTGCAAGTTTTCCACATTGAGTATGATGTTAGCTGTGAGATTGTTGCACAGGGTCTCCAATGTTTTGAGATATGTTCCTTCTATATGCAGTTTCTTGAGAACTTTTATCGTAAAAGGATATTACATTTTATTGAATGCTTTTTGCTGCATCTGTTAGCATAATTACTGATTTTTATTTTTGATTCCTTTTACGTGATGTTTTACATTTATTGATTTGAGCATGTTGAACAATCCTTTTGTCCCTGCGATGACTCCTACTGATTATAGCAAACGATCCTTTTAAGGTACTGTTGTATTTAGATTTTCTGATATTTTATTAAGGATTTCTGCATCTATGTTCATCAGGAATATTTGCCTGGAGTTTTCCTTTATTGTTATGTCTTTGTCTGGCTTGGGTATAAGGGTAGTGTTGGCCTTGTAGAACGTGTTTGGAAGTATTCCCTCTCTTAATTGGGCTATTGCCACTACTGCCTCTGCCTGCACCATGTATGATGCCCATGGGTCTGAGGAACCATCCACCTGGCTACCAGCTGCCAGTGCTAGCACCCAAGCCTGGGTCTGGACGCTCTAATACTTAACCAGCTGGACTCATGACAGCCAGGAACACATTTGCCACTTTGGGAGCAAGCACTGACATGCCTGGTATACTGCAACTGCCACTGGTTCCAAGGACTAGCCTTCCTGGCATCCTGGCTTCCAGAAAATATACACCACAGCTTCCACTAATAATTATAGCCTAAGCCACTGAGGAACTCACAGACACCACTGATACTGATTAAAGCCAAAGAAGTCGTCCAGAGACCACCCATCCAGAATCAAAGCCAAAGTGTCCTACCCAGCCAAACCACAGGTACGTCTATAGGAAAAAGTCTTTTCCTAAGAAAGACAACGCACAAAATTAGAAGAAAAGACTGTTACACCAGATGCACAGATATCATTGTAAGGACATATGAAACATGCAAATGTAAATGCCAGGAAACCTCACACCTCAAAATGAATATAACAAACATATCCCAGAGGAAAAAATATCTAGAAACGCCTAAAAAGAATTCAAAATGAAGATACTAAAGAATCTCAGTGACATATGAGAGAACACAGATAAACAATACAAAGATATTCAGAAAACGTGATCTGAATGACTGATTCAGCAAAGAGATACAGAGCATTAAAAGAACCAAATAAATTTTGAGACTGTAGAATAAGGAATTAAATTAAAAATACAATTGAAAGCTTCAGCAGTCAACTAGATCAAGCAGAAGAACACATTTAGGAACTTGAAGATAGGTCTTTTGGAATAGCCCACTCAGACACATGCACGTGCACACACACGCATGCATACGCACACACACGCAGAATAGAAAATGATTAAGAAAGCCTATGTGACATATGAGGTACCATATACAACCAAAGTATCAGATTTGTGGTATTTCAGGAGAGACGAACAAAAGCATAGGAAATCTATTTAACAAAATAATAGCTGAAATTTCCAGAGTCTTGCAAGAGGTATAGACATCCAGACAGGAAACTTACACTGTAGAAAAATACAAAGCTATGGAAACATTATGGGTGATTCAATTTGCAATTCTTACTACTTTCACTACTATTGGTGAGACAATGCCATCATGTTGTTGATCTAAGGAGGAAAGCATTTAGTTTAACACCATTATTTAGGATGTTACTTGTATTTTACAGATGCTTTTTATTAAGTTAGAAAGATTTCTTTTCTATTTCTATTTTTGTGAGAGTTTCACAGGCCACAAAATCATGCTTAACGGTGAGGTCCCCAACCCCTGGCCGCAGATCAATACGGGTTGGTGGCCTCTTAGGGATCAGCAGCAGAGCTCCGCCGCCCCCTCCTCCTCCCACCCCGAGGCCCAGTCCCCCACGTCCCAGTACGCGGAAAAATGGTCTTCCATGAAACTTAGCAAAGGCGCACAGCAGGAAATGAGCACCAGGCAAAGCAGAAAGCTTCTTCTTTATTTACAGCTGCTTCCCATCCAGGCTTCACCGTCTGAGCTCTGCCTAACCGCACCGCACCAACAATCCGTGGAAAGATTGTCTTCCATGAAACTTGTCCCTGGTGCCAAAAAGTTTGGGGACCACTGCTTTAAAGGACACAGTTCAATGGTTTTTAGTATGCTGACATAGCTGTGCAACTGCTAAAATCGTATACTTCCGGACAACTTCGTCATGTGAAAATTAATCCTGGTCCTCATCAGCAGTAATTTTCCGTTCTCTCCTGCCTCAGCCCCTGGCAATCACATTCTGTCTCAAGTCTCCAGGGATTTACTTATCCTGGCCATTTTATGTAAATGCAGCCATTTACATGTCCATTTTTTTGGTCTTTCAGTTAGTGTAATGTTTTAATGTCTGTCCATGTAGCGTGTATCATACTTTTTCTTTATTTGCTTGCGATTTTGGGGTCATATGTAATAATCCATTGCTTGATCTAAGGTCACTAAGATTTACATGTATGTTTTCTCCTGAAAGTTTCCTTCTATGAGTTTTACTGTTAAATGACTTTAATTATCAATATACTATTGTTTAATTATAAATGTTTCAAATAATTTGTCCTTAAAGACATTGAGAATCACATCAGATGATGTTACAACTTTAACTTTCTAGCACAATTTGGAAAACTCAAAGGAAGAAGAACAGACTATCATATTTACCCATACTTCTATTGTTTCAAGTATTCTGTCTTAATATAATACCTAATTTTCACGGTGGTCCTTACATCTTTTCTCTTCTGCATGGAGAACTGTTGCTAGCCATTTTTTTAAGGGCTCTGAGCAACAAGTTCTTGAAGCTTTTCTTCATCTAGACTGAATTCTTCAAGATTCATCTTAAATTCTTTAACTTTTTTCTTATCTATAATGTATCTGTGTAGCGGTCCGATTACAGAACGGGGGATGAACACAGAAAGAAACATACAGACACATAAAGAAACACACAGACACACAAAGATGGTACAAGACTGCAGCGCCGAAAAGCACCAGTCGCTTTATTTTTATACTCCTTTTGTCCAGCAGCTACTTCCTGGTACGTGACTATCTTTAGAGCCCTGAGGTGACATGTTCCATGTCTTATGGAAATTGCTCAAGGAAGGCAGACCTTTGCATCTTAACCTTTGGACCTCATTACCCGGTGTGCAGGACAATGACACACGCCTTGGCTTGTGTGCAAGACCTAAGGCCCTTGGCTATTCGCCACAGGGAACAGTTTGTTCAACAGGCCATTGACCTCTAGCTCCAGGAAGCCTTCAGCAAGCTGAGCCTGGACCTATTGACCTCTGGCCCCAAGGAGCAGTCAACAGGCTGTGTCTGGACCTATTAACCTCTGGCCCCAAGGAGCAGTCAACAGGCCTTGTCTGGACCTATTGACCTCTGGCCCCAAGGAGCAGTCAACAGGCTGTGTCTGGACCTATTAACCTCTGGCCCCAAGGAGCATTCAACAGGCCGTGTCTGGACCTATTTACCTGTACGCCAAGGAGCAGTCAACAGGGCGTGTCTGGACCTATTCACCTCTGGCCTCAAGAAACACTGCTTTGCAGTAAACAAAGCACAGAAACATTTTCATGCTGCTACAAATTACTAGAAAGAACAAGGCTTCCTGGACAGTGGAGATACAAGTGTGACAAAGCAGTAGGACTGTATGAAAATCTAATTTGGAATGTTCTCTACAAATGAATTAGCTGTCTGTACCTTCTAATCAGGTGAATAGGTCCAGACATGGCCTGTTGAATGCTCCTTGGTGTACAGGTGAATAGGTCCAGACACGGCCTGTTGAATGCTCCTTGGGGTAGATAGAGGCCAAAGGGACAGACACGGCCTGTTGAATGCTCCCTGGGGTAGAGGCCAATAGGGCCAGACACGCCCTGTTGAATGCTCCTTGGGGTGGAGGCCAATATGTCCAGACACAGCCTGTTGACTGCTCCTTGGCATACAGGTGAATAGGTCCAGACACGGCCTGTTGAATGCTCCTTGAGGTAGAGGCCAATAGGGCCAGACACGCCCTGTTGACTGCTCCTTGGGGCCAGAGGTCAATAGGTCCAGACAAGGCCTGTTGACTGCTCCTTGGGGCCAGAGGTTAATAGGTCCAGACACAGCCTGTTGACTGCTCCTTGGGGCCAGAGGTCAATAGGTCCAGACAAGGCCTGTTGACTGCTCCTTGGGGCCAGAGGTTAATAGGTCCAGACACAGCCTGTTGACTGCTCCTTGGGGCCAGAGGTCAATAGGTCCAGGCTCAGCTTGCTGAAGGCTTCCTGGAGCTAGAGGTCAATGGCCTGTTGAACAAACTGTTCCCTGTGGCGAATAGCCAAGGGCCTTAGGTCTTGCACACAAGCCAAGGCGTGTGTCATTGTCCTGCACACCGGGTAATGAGGTCCAAAGGTTAAGATGCAAAGGTCTGCCTTCCTTGAGCAATTTCCATAAGACATGGAACATGTCACCTCAGGGCTCTAAAGATAGTCACGTACCAGGAAGTAGCTGCTGGACAAAAGGAGTATAAAAATAAAGCGACTGGTGCTTTTCGGCGCTGCAGTCTTGTACCATCTTTGTGTGTCTGTGTGTTTCTTTATGTGTCTGTATGTTTCTTTCTGTGTTCATCCCCCGTTCTGTAATCGGACCGCTACACAGATACATTATAGATAAGAAAAAAGTTAAAGAATTTAAGATGAATCTTGAAGAATTCAGTCTAGATGAAGAAAAGCTTCAAGAACTTGTTGTTCAGAGACCTTAAAAAAATGGCTAGCAACAGTTCTCCATGCAGAAGAGAAAAGATGTAAGGACCACCGTGAAAATTAGGTATTATATTAAGACAGAATACTTGAAACAATAGAAGTATGGGTAAATATGATAGTCTGTTCTTCTTCCTTTGAGTTTTCCAAATTGTGCTAGAAAGTTAAAGTTGTAACATCATCTGATGTGATTCTCAATGTCTTTAAGGACAAATTATTTGAAACATTTATAATTAAACAATAGTATATTGATAATTAAAGTCATTTAACAGTAAAACTCATAGAAGGAAACTTTCAGGAGAAAACATACATGTAAATCTTAGTGACCTTAGATCAAGCAATGGATTATTACATATGACCCCAAAATCGCAAGCAAATAAAGAAAAAGTATGATACACGCTACATGGACAGACATTAAAACATTACACTAACTGAAAGACCAAAAAAATGGACATGTAAATGGCTGCATTTACATAAAATGGCCAGGATAAGTAAATCCCTGGAGACTTGAGACAGAATGTGATTGCCAGGGGCTGAGGCAGGAGAGAACGGAAAATTACTGCTGATGAGGACCAGGATTAATTTTCACATGACGAAGTTGTCCGGAAGTATACGATTTTAGCAGTTGCACAGCTATGTCAGCATACTAAAAACCATTGAACTGTGTCCTTTAAAGCAGTGGTCCCCAAACTTTTTGGCACCAGGGACAAGTTTCATGGAAGACAATCTTTCCACGGATTGTTGGTGCGGTGCGGTTAGGCAGAGCTCAGACGGTGAAGCCTGGATGGGAAGCAGCTGTAAATAAAGAAGAAGCTTTCTGCTTTGCCTGGTGCTCATTTCCTGCTGTGCGCCTTTGCTAAGTTTCATGGAAGACCATTTTTCCGCGTACTGGGACGTGGGGGACTGGGCCTCGGGGTGGGAGGAGGAGGGGGCGGCGGAGCTCTGCTGCTGATCCCTAAGAGGCCACCAACCCGTATTGATCTGCGGCCAGGGGTTGGGGACCTCACCGTTAAGCATGATTTTGTGGCCTGTGAAACTCTCACAAAAATAGAAATAGAAAAGAAATCTTTCTAACTTAATAAAAAGCATCTGTAAAATACAAGTAACATCCTAAATAATGGTGTTAAACTAAATGCTTTCCTCCTTAGATCAACAACATGATGGCATTGTCTCACCAATAGTAGTGAAAGTAGTAAGAATTGCAAATTGAATCACCCATAATGTTTCCATAGCTTTGTATTTTTCTACAGTGTAAGTTTCCTGTCTGGATGTCTATACCTCTTGCAAGACTCTGGAAATTTCAGCTATTATTTTGTTAAATAGATTTCCTATGCTTTTGTTCGTCTCTCCTGAAATACCACAAATCTGATACTTTGGTTGTATATGGTACCTCATATGTCACATAGGCTTTCTTAATCATTTTCTATTCTGCGTGTGTGTGCGTATGCGTGCGTGTGTGTGCACGTGCATGTGTCTGAGTGGGCTATTCCAAAAGACCTATCTTCAAGTTCCTAAATGTGTTCTTCTGCTTGATCTAGTTGACTGCTGAAGCTTTCAATTGTATTTTTAATTTAATTCCTTATTCTACAGTCTCAAAATTTATTTGGTTCTTTTAATGCTCTGTATCTCTTTGCTGAATCAGTCATTCAGATCACGTTTTCTGAATATCTTTGTATTGTTTATCTGTGTTCTCTCATATGTCACTGAGATTCTTTAGTATCTTCATTTTGAATTCTTTTTAGGCGTTTCTAGATATTTTTTCCTCTGGGATATGTTTGTTATATTCATTTTGAGGTGTGAGGTTTCCTGGCATTTACATTTGCATGTTTCATATGTCCTTACAATGATATCTGTGCATCTGGTGTAACAGTCTTTTCTTCTAATTTTGTGCGTTGTCTTTCTTAGGAAAAGACTTTTTCCTATAGACGTACCTGTGGTTTGGCTGGGTAGGACACTTTGGCTTTGATTCTGGATGGGTGGTCTCTGGACGACTTCTTTGGCTTTAATCAGTATCAGTGGTGTCTGTGAGTTCCTCAGTGGCTTAGGCTATAATTATTAGTGGAAGCTGTGGTGTATATTTTCTGGAAGCCAGGATGCCAGGAAGGCTAGTCCTTGGAACCAGTGGCAGTTGCAGTATACCAGGCATGTCAGTGCTTGCTCCCAAAGTGGCAAATGTGTTCCTGGCTGTCATGAGTCCAGCTGGTTAAGTATTAGAGCGTCCAGACCCAGGCTTGGGTGCTAGCACTGGCAGCTGGTAGCCAGGTGGATGGTTCCTCAGACCCATGGGCATCATACATGGTGCAGGCAGAGGCAGTAGTGGCAATAGCCCAATTAAGAGAGGGAATACTTCCAAACACGTTCTACAAGGCCAACACTACCCTTATACCCAAGCCAGACAAAGACATAACAATAAAGGAAAACTCCAGGCAAATATTCCTGATGAACATAGATGCAGAAATCCTTAATAAAATATCAGAAAATCTAAATACAACAGTACCTTAAAAGGATCGTTTGCTATAATCAGTAGGAGTCATCGCAGGGACAAAAGGATTGTTCAACATGCTCAAATCAATAAATGTAAAACATCACGTAAAAGGAATCAAAAATAAAAATCAGTAATTATGCTAACAGATGCAGCAAAAAGCATTCAATAAAATGTAATATCCTTTTACGATAAAAGTTCTCAAGAAACTGCATATAGAAGGAACATATCTCAAAACATTGGAGACCCTGTGCAACAATCTCACAGCTAACATCATACTCAATGTGGAAAACTTGCAAGGCTTTTCTATAAATTTAGAATACAACAAAATGCCCATTTTCACCACTTTTATTCAATATAGTACTTGAAAGAGAATAACATCAGCAAAATGGCAAACCAAAAGCAATCTGACTTTACCCTCCACTACAGAATGCCAAAATCAAATATCCAGTGCCAAGATGATCACCATTTATAATCCAGAACTCAAATCTGCAGGTGAGACATTCCCCAGGACCACAAAGAAAGTGAAAAACACTCCAAACAAAGGGTAAGAGAATGTGACATCTATAACTGTCAGGCGTCCCATGTGAAAAATTTCCCTCAGAATCACAATTTCTACACTGGAATAAGTCAGACTGAGTCAGATAACCAGCTTCCCCATCATCCTGGATTCCCTTGCGGAGGTGTTCCTACTTCAACTCACAGGAAGCATCAAAAGTACCTGAAGAAAGAAAACCATGAGGGCAGCCAGAGACAAAAGGGGAAGGTGAGACCAACATTTTCAGAATATGAAACTCAGCCACGTATCTCAGCCAAAGAAGATGCCAAATCAGAGTGGCTTTTCAGCAGCACCACATCGTAGGAGGCATGCTTCCACCGGTCACCTGGTCATGAACCCCTAGCTAGCCCCTTACACAGCTGGAGTATCCCCTGTAGGACCGTCCCTTCCAGGATGAGACACATGCAGAGCATTTGCAACAGCAGAGGTAAATCAGAATGTCATATGCCATCTAATGCTGAAAAGGAGGCAGTGAGTTAGCGTACAGATTATTCAATAGGTAAATAACAGGGAACCTCTAAGCAAATATATACAAAGAAAATTAAAAGAAGCCATACAGGAAAGGTGGAATAAATAGCTAATCCTTCAATGCATCCACATTAAACAACAGCATAAAGGGAACTATCACGTACCCAAATTAACAAAGCAAGGCACGAGTTTCCAACCCTAGCCAGACAGTTGCATGTGAGCTCTCTAACCAAGAATTCAAAATAACAAGCCAGGCCGTGTGGTTTGCACCTGTAATCCCACACACTTGGAAGGTTGAGGTGGGAGGATTTCTTGAGACCAAAACTTTGAGACCAGCCTGGGCATCATAGCAAGACCCCCATCTCTAAAAAAGCAAACAAAAAAAAAAATTAGCCAGGTGTGGTGGCATGCACCTGAAGTCTTACCTACTTAGATTGAGGTGGGAAGATTGCTTGAGCCTAGGAGTTCGAAGCTGCAGGGAGCTATGATTGCCCTACTGCACTCCAGCGTGGGCCACAGAGGGAGACCCCATTTTTAAAAAGAAAGAAACAAACAAACAAAACAAACAAACAAACAAAGCAGATTTAAGAAAGTCAACAAATCCAAGATTAGAAAAAGTCTCAGAAATTTATCAGGGAAACTTTCAAAAGAGATTAAAATTTTTAAAAGTCAAACAGAAATCCTGGGAGTGAGAAATGCATTTGCCAAACTAAAAAATGCATTACTGGCCCTCAACAGCAAGATGGATGAGGCAGAGGAATAAATCAGTGAGGTAAAAGACAGACTACTTCAAAATACACGTTCAGAGAAGAAAAAGAAAAAAGAATAAAAAACAACACAGTATTGGAAGCCTTAGCCAGAGGAATTAGTCTAGGGAAAGAAATAAGTAGCATCCAAATTGGAAAAGAAAGTGTAAAATTATCCTTCTTTGCAGGTAACATAAGCTTATATTTAGAAAAACCTAAATACTCCAGCAAAAAAAAAAAAAAAATTGAATGATAAATTTACTAAAGTTGCAGGATACAAAACCAATGTAAAAACATCAGTAGAAGTTAAGTATGTCCAATGCAAACAATCTGAAAAAGAATTCAAGAAAACAATCTCAGCTGCATTGTGTACTTGTAGTCCCAGCTCCTTAGGAGCCTGAGGTGGGAGGATTTCTTTGAGCTCAGGAGCTTGAGCTGCATTAAGCTATAAGCATACCACTGTACTCTAGTCTGGGTGACAGCGTGAGACTCCTTCTTAAAAAAAAAAAGAAAAAAAAAATCCCATTGACAATAGCTGGGAAAAATGTAAAATACCTCGGAATAAATTATAAATTTGACCAAAGAAGTGAGAGGATTTCTAGAAGGAAAGGTATAAAACATTGATTAAAAAAAAAAAATGGAAGAGAAAAAATATAAAACTTATGCCTTGGTTATGGAATCGGAAGAATAATGTTGAAATGCAATTACTATCCAAACTAACCTATAGATTCAATATAACCCATATCAAAGTATCAGTGACATTCTTCACAGACATAGGAAAAAATATCCTAAAATTTATGGAATCACAAAAGACCCAGACTAGCCAAAGCAATCCCGAACAAAAAGGAAAAAAGCTAGAGCCATCACACTGTGCGTTTTCAAAATATACCGCAAAGCTGTAGTAACCAAAACAGCATGGTACTGGTATAAAAACAGATACAGAATCCAACGGAACAGAATAGAGAACCCACAAATAAATTCATACATTTATAGCCAACTCATTTTGGCAAAGGTGCCCAAAGAATACATTAGGAAAAGAACACACTTTTACATGAATGGTGCTGGGAAAACTGGTTAACCATATGCAGAAGAATAAACTGAAGCCTTATCTCTCACCATATAAAAAAATCAAATCAAAGTGGATTAAAGACTTAAATGAAAGACCTCAGAATATGACACAGAATTGAAATGTTTCAGGACATTGATGTGGGCCATGAGTTTTTTTCTGGTCAACCTCAAAAGTACAGACAACAAAAGACAAAAAAGACAGAAAAGAATTTTATCACAATAAAAAGATTCTGTACAGTAAACAAAATTAACAAAACATAGAGACACTCTACAGAATGGGAAAAAAATATCGCAAACTTATTAATAAGGGATTAATAACCAGAAGATACCATTTGATCCAGCAATAGCACTAGCAGGCATCTACCCAAGGGTACAAAAGACAACAGTGCAAAAGCGGGAGGCAATATCCAGTGATTAACAATTTCACAGCTTTTGTAAATCTGAGAAATGAGTGCTCAGATGAATTTTATCTCTGCAAGCATGTTTTTATAACAATTGTGGGTGTGCCTGTCATAATAATTGTTTTCTGTATCTTGAAAAGTATTCTCCAGGTTTTAAATGTTTTATATTACAGAATTATTTAATGCACACTTGTCAAATATATATATATGTATATGTATATACATATATGTATATCATATGTATATGTATATACATAATATATACATATATGTATATACATATATATATATTTCCAACGATACCTTTTCATTTTTTGTTTTAGATGTAAGAGCATACTCATATGTTAGGTACTTACACAAATTGTTACATTATTTTTCTTATGTAATACCTTTTTGTTTGTTTATGTGGTTCAAATACATTCTTTCCTTAAACTCTTAAAAAAACAAGTAAAGGCATCTGCACTTGAATGTTTATGGCAGCCCAATTCACTACTGCAGCGATGTGGAAACAACCCAAGTGCCCATCAATCCATGAGTGGATCAATAAAACATGGCATATGTACACAACGGAATGGTACTGAATTACAAGAAACGACGGTGATCTAGCACCTCTTATATTTTCCTGGATAGAGCCTGAACCCATCCTCCGAAGTGAGATCAGAAGAATGGAAGACTAAGCACCACATGCGCTCGCCATCAAATTGGCACTAACTGATCCACACTAAGGTGCTCACACGGTAGTAATATTCATTGCGGGATAGGGATTGAGGGTGGCGAAACTCACAATTAACGGATGCTATGAGCGTAATAGGCGGAAAAGGCCATGCCTCAAATCATGGCTTGGGTGTGGCAAAGTCATAGCATGTAACCAAAATGTTTGCACCCCCATAATACCCTGAAATTTTTTAAAAAATCACAATATATAAGAAACTCTTAACAATTTAATAGCAAAATAAATACATAAGTAAATATGTAAAGTGGGCAAAGGATTTGAATACACATTTTGCGAAAGAAGACATACAAATGACCAAGAAGTATATGAAGACACTATACATTGGCCCAAGGGCTAGTATCCAGAATCTATGAAAAACATCAAGCCAATCAGCAAAACATAAAACAAACAACCCCATTAAACTGTGGGCAAAAGGCATGAACAGGAGTTTTCCAAAAGAAGATGGAACAAATGGCCAAAGGAATGGCCCGAAAACACATGAAAAAATGCTCAACATCACTAATCATCAGAAAAATGCAAATTAAGACCACAAATCGTTGTCACATTAGCCCAGTTAGAATGGCTTTTATTAAAAAGGTCAAAACAATAGATGCTGATGTGCATGTAGAAAGGAAAGAATGCTTACACACTATTGGTGGGACAGCAAGTTAATACAACAGTATGGAGATTTCTTAAAGAACTAAAAGTAGACCTACCATTTGTTCTGGGAATACCCCTACTGGGCATCTAATCAAAGGAAAAGAAGCCATTTTATAAAAAAGACACCCTTACTCTAATGTTTGTTGCAGCATGGTTCACAATTGTAAAGATGTGGAGTCCAGCCAAGGGCCCATCAATTCATGACTAGATTAGCAAAATGTGCATATATACACTACAGAGTACTACTTGGCAAAAAAAAAAAAAAAAAAAAAAAAAGCCCAAAACAGGATGACTTAATGCCTTTTTTATTAATTTGGATGTAACTAGAGAGCATTATCCCCAGTGAAGTATCTAAAGAATGGAAAAGTGAGTACCACACATACTTTCTAACAAAGTGGAATTAACCATGGGACACACACGCGCACAGAGGGATGTAAAAGTCAGTGGAAATCAATCAAAGAGGAGCGGGGAGGTGAGGATGAGTGAAATTCCTACCTAACAGGTACAATAAATACTATTCTGGTGAAGGGAACAGTTATACCCTGACTCAAGCACTACAGTTCACACCTAATGGGTGCAGTGTGCACTGTCTGGGGGATGGACACTCATGAAGCTCTGACTCGGGTAGGGCAAAGGCAATATATGTAACCTAAACATTTGTACACCTGTAATATGCTGAAATTAAAAACAATTAAATTAAAAACAAAATAAAATGCAATAAAAGCTGTACACGTAACAAAACTTAGTATTTTGAAATTAAAATAAATAAATAAATAAAAATAATATAGCACTTGAACATTTTATGTAAAGTGGATCTAATAGACATAAATGGAACAATTCACCCAACAACATCAGAATACATTTCTTCTTAAGTGAACATGAAAGATCCCCCAGAGCAGGCAGGGGGGTTACGAAACAAAATAAGTACGACAAGTTTAAAAAGATTAAAATTCTACAGTCTTTTTTCTAAACGTAATAGAACAGGACATTAAAAACCCAGACACCACCCCTATACAATTTATCCATTTAGCAAAAATCCGCTCGTACCCCTACATCTATTGAAATAAAAAAAAATAACATGCTATTGCAAAACTAAAAGTCAGTAGCGGAATAAAAACTAGGAATCTCCACAAATATGTGGAAATCACATAGCTCTTAAACAACCAATCAAAAAAGTGTCAAAAGAAAGAAAGAATACCTTGAAACAAATAAAAATGAAAAGAACATATTAAACTTTATAGAATGCAAGACAATAGCTAACAGGAAAGTTTACAGATAAAAATATAAGCATTAGGAAAATCTAAAATTTACTGTACACATCAAAAATTGCAAAGGGAAGAAACAATTAAAACTCAATGGTACCACATGAAAGCACATAATACATATTAGAGGAGAGATAAATGAAGTTTGAATAGAAAACATGAAAAAAAGGAAAGAGGAGATATTTTTTGAAAGGATCAAAAAATCGACAAACCTTTACCTAGATTAATTGTGGGGAAAAAAAGGGCACTTCAACTCCAATTAAAAATGAGAGAGAAGACATTAAATCTCATGACACAAAAATAAAAAGAACTGAAAGAATAAAAAAGTCCACGCCAACAAATTGGATAATTCAGAAGAAATGAGCAAGTTCCTAGAAACACACATCCTATGAAGACTGAATTATGAAGAACTACGAAATCTGAGCAGACCTATAAGTAGGAAGGAGACTGCATCAGTAATCAAAAACCTACCCACAAAGAAAGGTCTTGGACCTGATGGATACATTGAAGAATTCTACCAACCATTTTTTAAAAAACTAACATCAGTCCTCAGATTCTTTCAAGAGATTAAAGAGAAGGTTACAGTTTCAAATTTATATCAAGCCAGGATCACCCTGACACCAAAATCAAAGACTCCAGAAAAATAACAAAAGGAAGCCTACTCTCACCACTTCCATTCAGTATAGTACTGAAAGTCCTAGCTCAAGTGATTAAGGCAAAGAAAAACAAAAGTCAACCACAGAGAAAAGGAAAGTTGTCTCCTGGTTGATGACGTGATCTTACATCCAGAAAACCCTAACAACTCCATCAAATTCAGTAAAGTTACAGGTTACAAAATAAACATACAAAAATCAGCAGTGTTTCTATATGATAAGAATGACATAAGAAAAAAAGAAATTAACAAAGCAATCCTACTGACAAGAGCACTTAAAAAATAATACTTGGGGGCAAATTTAACCAAGGAGATGAAAGATCTGCATACTGAAAACTATGAAACTCTGGTGAAATAAACTGAAGCTGGCACAAATGGAAGGATATCGCATGTTCATGGATTGGGAGAATTAATATTGTTAAAATACCCATCCTACCCAGGGTGATCTATAGATTCATTGCAATTCGTATAAAAACTCCAATGTCATTTTTCACAGACGTAGAAAAAACAATATTAAAATTTGTATGACATCACAAAAGAACATGAATAGATGAAACAATTTTGATTAAAAGGAAGCTGTAGTCATCATTCTCCCAGATTGCAAAATACATTATACAATTATCATAGTCATAAAAGCATAACCTTAGAATAAAAATAGACACATAGACTAATGGAAACGATTACAAAGATAAGAGATAAACTCAAGTATGTATGATTAATTCATTCATTCATTCATTTTTATTTATTTTTTTAAATTTTTGACAAAAGTGTCGAGCACACAAAATGGGTAAAGGACAGTGCCTTCAATAGATTGTTTTGGCAAAAGAGACATCCATATACAGGAGAATGAAATTGGGCCCTTATCTTACAGTATTTAGAAAGATCAATTCAAAATTAATTAGAGATTTAAAAGTAAAAACTAAAACTGTAAAGCTACCAGAAGAAAACACAGCGAAAGTCTTGAGAACATTGGTCTGGGCAATGATTTCTTGGATAGAACTTCAAAAGCATATACCACAAAAGCAAAAATACAAAAATAGGATGCATCCAACTAAGAAGTTTTGTACAGCCAGGAAATAAATAACAGAGTAAAAGGAGAATCTACAAATTGTGCAGGAACATTTGCAAATGATATGTCTAATATCCCAAATATATGAGTGATTCAGCAAATCAATAGCAAGCAAACAGGTATTTTACTTTCTTTGTTGCTATAGTGACGGGTATTGAGTCTTTGATTTGGTTCTCAGTTTGACTGTTGTTGTTGTACAGGAATGCTACTGATTTCTGTACACTGATTTTGTAACCTGAGACTTTGCTGAACTTGTTTACCAATTCTAGTAGTCTCGTGGCAGAATCTTGGCGGTTTTCCAGATATAAGATCATATCGTCAGCAAAGAGCAATAGTTTGACCTTTTCTGCCCCCATTTGGATGCCCTTGATTTCCTTCTCTTGTCTGATTGCTCTGGCTAGGACTTCCAGCACCATGTTGAGAATAGAAGTGGTGATAGAAGGCAACCTTGTCTGGTTCCCGGTCTAAGTGGGAATGCTTTCAATTTTTCCCCATTCAGTATGATGTTGGCTGTGGGTTTGTCACATATGGCTTGTTATCATTTTCAGGTAAGTTGCGTCTATGCCTATTCTGTTAAGCGTTCTTATCATAAAGGTGTGCTGAATTTTGCCAAATGCTTTTTCTGCATCCATTGAGAGAATCATATGGTCTTTGTTTTTGGTTCCATTTATGTAGTGAATTACCTTTCTAGATTTGCATGTGTTGAACCATCCCTGCATCTCTGGGATGAAGCTCACTTGGTCGTGACAGACTATTTTCTTAATAAGCACCTGAATTTGGTTTGCTAGGATTTTGTTGAGAATTTTTGCATTTTTTCATAAGGGATATTGGTCTGTAGCTTTCTTTTTTTGTTGCGTCCTTTCCTGGTTTTGGTATCAGGTTGATGTTGGCTTCATAAAATGCGTTGGGGAGGATTCTTTTCCTCTCGATGTTGTGGAATAATTTCTGCAGGAGAGGCACCAGTTCTTCTTTGTAGGTCTGGTAAAACTCGGGTATGAAACCATCTGGTCCGGGACTTTTCTTTTTAGGAAGGTTTTTTTTTTTATTGCTGTTTCAACTTCAGTAGTTGATACTGGTCTGTTCAGGACTTCTATTTCTTCCTTACTGGGCCTAGGGAGGCTGTGTGTTTCTAAGAATTTGTCCATTTCCTCCACACTTTTCAGTTTATGTGCATAGAGGTTTTTATAGCATTCACAGATGATATTGTGTATTTCCGTGGTATCAGCTGTAATTTCTCCTGTTTCATTGGTGCTGGAGCTTAATTAAGGAGGTAAAAGACCTCTACAGGGAGAACTATGAAACTCTGAGGAAGGAAATAGCAGAGGCCATAAACAGGTTGAAAACCATACCATACTTATGGGTTGGCAGAATCAACATTCTTAAAACGTCTATGCCACCAAAAGTATCTACAAAGTCAATGCAGTCCCTATTAAAATACCAACAACATTTTTCACAGATATAGAAAAAATAACTCTACGCTTTGTATGGAACCAGACAAGACCCCTCATAGCAAAAGCAATCTCAAGGAACAAGAATAAATTGGAAGGTATCAACTGACCAGACTTCAAGCTATACTACCAGGCTATAGTAACTAAAACAGCATGGTACTGGCACAAGAACAGAGGCCTAGACCAATGGAACAGAACTGAGAATCCAAATATAAAGCGATCCTCATATAGCCATCTAGTCTTTGACAAAGCAGACGAAAACATATACTGGGGGAAAAGAAGCCTTATTCAGCAAATGGTGCTGGGAAAACTGGATAGCCACATGTGGAAGACTGAAACAGGATCCACACCTTTGACCTCTCAGAAAAATTAACTCACGATGGATATCAGACTTAAACCTAAGACATGAAACTATAAGACTTCTAGAAGAAAATATTGGAAAAACTCTTACAGACTTTGGCTTAGGCAAAGAATTTATGAAGACGACCCCGAAGACAATCACAGCAACAACAAAAATTTAAAAAATGGGACCTGATCACATTGAAAAGCCTCTGCACAGCCAAGGAAACTGTCATGAGAGCAGACGACCTCCAGAATGGGAGGTAACATTCCCACGTTACATGTCTGATAAAGGGCTGATAACTAGAATCTATATAGAACTCAGGAAAATCAGCAAGAAAAAATCAAACAACCCTATCAAAAAGTGGGCAAAGGACATGAAGAGAAACTTTTCAAAAGAAGATAGACTAATGGCTAACAAACTTGTGAAAAAGTGCTCAACATCTCTAATCATCAGGAAAATGCAAATCAAAACCACAATGAGGCGCTCATTTGTCTCCAGTATGAATGGCCTTTATCAAAAAGCCCCAAAACCATAAATGTTGCCATGGATGTGGAGAGATAGAAACACTCATCTGCTGCTGGTGGGACTGCAAACTAGTACAATCTTTATGGAAAGTAATTTGGAGATACCTAAAAGAGCTAAAAAGAGAAATACCATTTTGTCCAGCAATCGCACTACTAGGCTTCTGTCCAAAGGAACAAAAGACATTCTATAATAAAGACATCTGCATTCCAGTGTTTATGGCAGCAGAATTCACAATTGCAAAGATGCGGAAACAACCCAAGTGCCCATCAATAGGTCAGTGGATTAATAAAATGTGGGATAGGTACACCACGGAATACTACTCAACTACAAAACACAATGGTGATCTACCACCTCTTACATTATCCTGGACAGAGATTGAGCCCATCCTTCGAAGTGAGGTATCACAAGAATGGAAAACCATGCACCACGTGTACTTGCCATCAAATTGGTACTAACTGATCAACACTATGGTGCTCAGACGGTAGTAATACTCACTGGGTGCCGGTAAGGTAGAGGGTTGGGGGATAGAGGGCTGAGGGAGTAAGCCCACAGCTAATGGAAATGGAGCACACCGCATGCGGGAAGGACACGCTTGTAGTAGTCCTGGCTTGAGTGAGGCAAATGCATTTCACATAACCAAAATGTTTGTACCCCAAAAATATCCTGCATTAAAAAAAATTGCATCTTGATTGTCTGTCTTTTCCATAGGACTTATATATATATATATATATGTATACACACACACACACACATACATGTATATATGTGTATGTGTGTATGTATATAAGGAGACATGCACACCTATATATGCATGCATAGATATATATGTATATATATATATGCAAACACATGGACACCTTTAGAAATTTAATAGTGAGTACAAAGCTTTGAAATATGCAACATTTAGATATAAAATTCATGTAAACACACAAAATTCATGCAAAAACTATATAGTTTTTTAAAGTATATGTATATTCTATACTTACAGTTTTAATGTTAAATAATTTGTAACATATATGCATGTTTTACCTATTTGTTACATTTGTTTATCATCTCATTTAGAACATAAGCTCCATGAGGCAGGGTTATTTTAAACCAAATGCACTGTGTGACTTACAGCACTGAGGAAACTTCCAAAACACTGTACCTATAATCCTTCCCCACTTCTCGCTCACCCTTTTCCAAAAACCCTGTGGTTACAACTCTCCAGTCATTGTATGGGGCTATAACACTCAGCATGCTCCTGGACAAACTATGCCCTATGAAAGCACATAATTCTAAAGGGGACACCAAGATTTGGGTTCCTCTTTGGTGACATGCATGCTGGCACAGCTCATCCTCTGGGATTGTCTTCAGCCCTCATATGGCAAGTTTGACTGAAAACAGATCCACATCCTTGTTAGTGACAACACTGGCTGCCTTCACTGCGCTGGGATAGCATCTGAGGCTATGTTTGTAGAATTCTTTCATGTTTATATTTGGACAGGGGCAATATTCAGTGTGTCCCCCAAAGCGGAGGTGAAGTTTGAAGCCTCAGCTTAAGGTCAGCTTTTAGGCTGGTTTATTTTAGTAAGGGTCCTATTGAAAGTGTTTAGGAACTTGCTAAGGTGATGTTAGGGAAGTATCTGTGGCTTCTGAAACCCCAGGTTCTACGGTAGGATTCTCCTGGCATTTGGGGACATGGAACACTGAGATGAGACAGGATCCATACTCTTTTCAAAGAGGAGTCCCCAAGCCAGGCTGAGAACACATAAGTTTAGTCCCTCAGGCTCTTACTGAGAGGCAGCGTAACATCTGGGCTCATTGCAGGGACTTTCTTCCTCCTTCATGAGGGAGGTGGAACCCTGTCTATTGGGGCAACAGAAAGGGCAACTGTGTTGAAGGGGTAGAACTCTCATTATACCAGATTATAGAAATCCATTATTCATGAGGGAGAGTAAAGACCTATTTGCAAAGTCTCTTTTTAAGAGAGTTGTACTTACACCATGAAGGGTGCGTGTTTTGCTTGTCCATCTGCATGAATTACCTACAGATTTCTCTGACATGTCATAGGGTTTTAAGTCTTCTGTTTAGCGAAGGAATGGGTTCTCCTGCTTTACTCATGAAGGCCAAAGCCTTCTGTTC
This sequence comes from Lemur catta, assembly GCF_020740605.2. Taxonomy (NCBI): domain Eukaryota; kingdom Metazoa; phylum Chordata; class Mammalia; order Primates; family Lemuridae; genus Lemur; species Lemur catta. The sequence continues at coordinate 2,035,841 of NC_059156.1, forward strand.
CAGTGTGGCAGTTAGCTGTGAATTCAAATTCCAGCATCTTTCTTTGCCAGCTATGTGATCTTAGGCAAATCTTTTTGGTACCTGTAGGTAGATATGAGGAGAATAAGAATAACAATATCTGTTAAGGACTTCACAGTATAGTGAGATAACCCTAGAAGGTCACTGAACCAGATGTAATGACTTTGTGCAATTTAGTAGTGGTGCCACTATTATGTCAATGATGTAGCTTTCACTGATGAAAGACCTTACCGCTCTGAGAACTTCAAACATATTTATTTATTTATTTAAATCCACCGCAAGGTAGTTTACCGTTATTCGTATTTTATGGATGAGAAAACTGAGGCCCAGAGAGGTAAAGTATCTGGCCCCAGGTCACAAAATTAGCCGAATATTTGCAGAAACCAAAGAACTTAATGCCATTTTCACTTACTCCAACCCAGTCCTCCTCTTCCCAGCTTTGTGATACCCTCGAAAAACAATGGCCTGCTTTCCTCTTACAGGCCAGCAGCCACCAGGGGTAGAAAACAAACATGGATCTCTTTTAAACTCATATCCCGCCCCCCCGCCCCCCCCCCCCCACTGCCGATTTGTGATGTCTGAGATGCCTAAGACAGTTTCTGGAAGATGCCACCTGTAAAGCCATCTGTGTCTGAACTAACCCACAGAGTGAATGCCCATTACAAAAATTATTCTCCTGGGAGAGTGTTTGCCAAAATAATTACAGGAACAGAAATATAATTTGAAACAGTAATGCCTGAAAATATCTATATCTGATGAAAAACATCAGTGTATACATCTAATCAGTTGAAGAAACTCAAAGCAGGATAAACTCAAAGAGATCCATCCCCATATACACTATAATAACCTATAAAAAAAACGAAGAAAAAGGAGAATGTTGAAAGCAGAAAGAAGCAACTCATCACATACGAGAAATTCTCAACGACATTAACAGCTCATTTCTCGACAGAAATCATGGAGGCCTGAAGCAGTTAGGTGACATATTTAAAGTGCCGAAAGAAAAAAAACGGAAAAACAAAAAACTGTCAGCCAAGAATCTATACCCAGCAAAACTGTTTTTTGGAAATGAAGGCAAAATTAAGACAATCCCAGGTAAACAAAATACAGAGAATTCACTGCCAGAAGATCTGCCTTACAAGAAGAGAGGGTTACTGGAGAGAAATGAAAAGACATCTTGCGGTAATCCAAACCTACATAAATAAAAAAAGAAAACCATGGTAATCGGAATAATACATCCACGTCCTAGTCCTAGAACCTGGGAATATCACCGTATATAGCAAAAGGAGCTTTGCAAATGTGTTTAAATTAAAGATTTTGAGGTGAAGAGACTATCTGAGATTATCCAGGTGAGCCCAAAATAATAATAAAAAATTATCATTATAAGAGGGATTTAGAAGGAGTCAAAGTCAGAGGAGAAGTCAATGCAATGACAGAAACAGAATGAATATATGTGAACATGGAAAAAGGGGCTACAAGCCAAGGGACACAGGCAGCCACTAAGCAGAAAAGGCTAAGTGTCTTACACAATTTTGTGCTAAAGAAGAATACCCAGTAATTCACAATGAACAAATACAAACTATGAATAGACCTACTAAAGAGGTCAAATTATCAAGTAAAAAATCCCCATAAAGAAATGCTTAGGATCATATGGCTTCACTGGTGAATTCTACCGAACGCTTTCCTGAAGATGTCACTGGGAAAATGCATGTAAAAGACACAAAAGTGTACCTTGTGATAGCAATCAGTTAATGTGCCATATTTATGACTTAACAGAAAGTCACTAGGTGTTTATTGTGGATGTGGGACTTTGGTATATGCTGGTGCCTCTGGTGACATGGTACTTTTCTTTATTTTCTGTTTCATAAGCCCCAGTGACATCAGCGTTCTGCTTTCCAGTGTCTCCCTGGGCAGGTATTTCAAGGCCTACGTTTGCAATATTATGTCATGTTGGACGTTTTTCTGGTGCCTGGGTATCTCTTCACTAATAATTCATTTTATGTGAGTATACAAGTTATGTAAAAATATTTCAATTTTACATAAATATTACTTCAGATTAGACATTTGGCATTAACTGCATACCAGGCACTGTTTTAAGCTTTTTACATAATACTGGATTTTCGCTTCATCTTATTTTTGTGTCACTAATACTTCAAATTCCATAAGTCATTCTGACTATACGAGATGGATGCTGTCAGGATTTTATAGGAGACAGGGCAGTGGTCCCAAATCAAGTATTAATTTCCCAGTCTGTTGCCAGGGCAGCAGATTAGGAATGTAAACTCTTAAAGTACATGCTGCTAAACATTCATGAGCAGTTTTGGAAAACTTCAGGACACCTTTGGCTTGAGGTGCCTCTGTTGCAAGTGTTTATGAGGCATGGGTCTTCCTGTGAACCCCCTACCGCACTGTGTCATGCATAGTTCGTAACCAAAAGGCGTGACTTTTATGTCCAACTTGCTGTCTCCAGGTTATTCAGTGATGGAAGGCATCTTCACACCTGATCTAGACCCATTTTACCGGTTTCCTCCTACCGGCCTGTACGTAATTATACAGTCACACGAGGATGACGACGTCATGCATGATTCATGAGTGGGCGTGGCCTGCCTGCATCCTGGTTCCTGCGACCAAGCTGTTTGTCTCCCTCACTCGCAGAGCGGTCGCCATTTTATGTTGGTGGCTGCGGTGAAGGAGCTTTCTGTGAAGCGGTCCGCCATAATCTCGGCGGCGCGGGGAAGAGAAGGCGGCGGCTGCCCGGCTGCCGAGTCGACAACCCAGCCGGCGGCGGAGTAGGGAGGAGGAGAAGGAGGAAGAAGGCGGCGGCTTGGCTCCTCGAGGCGTTGGCAGCGGCGCGGGCTGGGAACCGGCATTGGTAACAAACGGCCTTTTTCGGCCCTTTGGCCCGGTTAGAGGGTTCAGGAGCCACGGGAGGGACCAGGGCGGGTGCTGGACCAGGCCGATGTAATAGCATGGCAGGCCGCGGTTATTCGAACGCTAGCTGGGGGTGCGCGGGGGAAGGGTAGCAGATCGTGGGACCGGGCCTGCGTTTCACTGCCTTTCCCCCGGATTCAGAAGTAAGACTTTAGATGCCCCGGTGTGCTTTCTGAGGTCAACATCCCTGTCCAGGAGCCCTCACTCCTCCCCGATGTAGCGTCTTTTGTCAGTACTTCCTCGTGTCGCCAACAGGTTTTCAACCATTCCAACTTTCCTCACCATTTAAAACCTTAAACCTGAATTACATTTCAGACCTCACGTTCCCCAGTCCTTTTCTGCGCAGTTTCCAAGGGGGACCAGATCCCGGGAAGGCTCCTGATTGGCCTTCGTTTTCACTGAGAGAGAATTTGTCTCTAACATTTTCCTGCAGTCATCATTGTCTTCCCCGATTTACTCCCCACCAGTTAACCTTCAGAACCAAAAAGGGGACCAAACTCTGTGAATGACCACCTGGGCCTGGTCGTTCTGTCACACACCCCTTGCCCACATCTCAGCCTCACCGTAACATCTGCTGTGAGAGACCGCCGTGGGCCCAGAATTTCCATTCAAATAACTTAGCATTTATTTGGCTTTGGAGATTATTCCAGTTTCCTGCCTTTTGCCCTTAGAGACTTCTCTGTAACGTTACCCTCAGACATCCTTACGCCCAGACTTTGTACCCACTTTCTCCAGCTCTAACACTGACCGTCAGAAATCCTTCTGAGTTGAACATTTTCATTCAGACACACTTCCAATATCTACTTTTATGGAATGCCCACCTTTTCATGTTCCTAGCATTCTCCTCAGACAACCGCTAGTGTCTTCCCTCAACCATCCAAAGGAGCAGACCCCGGGCAGGAATTGTTTGAACATATAGTCTTCCATCTGAGAGCTACCGCAGCTCCCACTGTTACTGCCCTCACAGACCATATTAGATCTGGTCCTAAGCATCCGCATCAGACATTCATCTCTCCAACTGCACTCTGGGGCCTCTCTCTACCTTCAAAAGCCAAGTTCAAAACAGAGTTCAATGTTACTGGTTAGAGAAAGCCAGTCCCACTTTGGTATGTAGCTGTTTGCGCTCTCAGTGAACTTTTTGGAGCCTGGACTGTCCAAGGCTAGCATATGCTTTCTGCCCCATTAGCCTGAGTACCAAGCATGTCCTGTGTGTCTCTCATCTGGGGTGGTGCTACTAAAGTCCTTCCCTGTCCCAGAGTTGCTACTGGGAGAAAAGCCTCTTCGCATGTGCCTCACCTCTGACACTCTTCCCTTTGGATGTCCAGGTCACTGTTGTCCAAGAAACGTCGTGTGTCTGGGCCTGACTCAAAGCTGGGTTCTAACTGCACCCCTACCTAGTCTGTGATGTTCGAAGTGCCCTCGGGACCAACCTACGTGAGTGACTTCTCCCCTGGAAACTGGCAGACAGGGTGGTAGGGTGGTTAGTGGGAAAAGAATTCTCTCTGTCCGTTTGTCCCGTTACGGATTATCCCCTCTGAACCTGTTTTTTCCCCCATACCTAGGGAATGGCCCAAAACAGCAGTGAAATATATATAGATGAAGGTCTTTACTCTCGCCAGCTGTAAGTAGGGCCAAGGCTGGGGATGAGAGGTGGGAGGAGGGTGAACCAAACCATGACCAAGAGGTCTCCCTAACCTGGCAGGTATGTGCTGGGTCATGAGGCAATGAAGCATCTCCAGGCATCCAGTGTGCTCGTGTCAGGCCTGCAGGGCCTGGGTGTGGAGATAGCCAAGAACATCATCCTTGGTGGGGTCAAGGCTGTCACCCTGCATGACCAGGGCACGGCCCAGTGGGCTGACCTCTCCTCCCAGGTACCTCTTCTTGGCTCCCCTTCTCTTTGCCGAGGCACTAACTTCTGTGGGCCCTGCTTTCACTTCAATTCTTCCTTCCTATACCCTTTTGTAGTTCTACCTACGGGAGGAGGATATTGGTAAAAACCGAGCTGAAGTATCCCAGCCCCGCCTTGCTGAGCTCAACAGCTATGTGCCTGTCAGCACCTACACTGGACCTCTGGTTGCGGAGTTTCTTAGTGCTTTCCAGGTACCTCGGAGCATCACCCTGCCTCCTGCCTAATTTTCTCTCTCAGATATTGCCTCTGGTTTCTTCAGTATTTAATTGATGGCTGCCTTCATGTGCCAGGTTTCCTGCTGGGAGGCTAGGGGATGCAGTCAGGAATTACACTGAGGGCTGGATCTTGGGAGATGTCACACATTTGCAGGAGGGAAGATGTGGCTGCACAGTGTGGTTGTAGTGGTTATGAACACTGAATGCTGGAGGTGAGCTGCCTATGTGTGAGTCTCAAGCTCTTCTAGTTATATAACAATAGACAGGTCACTTAGTCTCTTCGGCCTTAGCTTTTAATGTCTGTAGAACGGAAACAGTAGTACGAACCTCACAGAGTTTTTGAGAAGGTTGAGCTTAGATTAGCAGCTGGAAAACATTACATAGGTGTTTGTTAAAAAGCTATGTTGGAAGGAGAATCCGTGGCTACTAATGTGCTGGCCTGGCGTGCCCTAAAGCAGGGGCCCCCAACCTTTTAGGCATCAGGGACCGATTTCATGGGAGACAATTTTTCCATGGGGTGCGGGCGGGAGGCAAAGAGGTAGAGCTCAGGTGGTGGGTCAGGTGGTGATGTGAGCCTTGGGGAGCACCTGTAAATCCCGATGAAGCTACACTCAACTACGGCTCACCTCCCGCTGTGCGCTTCTTCCCCCCCCCACCCCTATTTCCTAAGATTCATGGAAGACAATTTTTCTACATACTGGGGTGAGGGTTGGTGCATGGAGCTCTGAAGCCCAGTCTCTAGGTTCCTCATAGGACACAGACTGGTCCCAGCCCGTGGTCTGGGCATTCGCGACTGCGGTCGCAGAGGCCTAGGGCGTAGAAGCTCCTGATGTAGGAGTAAGAACTCATCCCTGTGAATCAGGAAGGGAATTAAGACAGAAATCCCACAGATCAGGGCTAAACAGGGTTTTCTTGAGAACTGGAGTAAGTGGTTTGTGGTGGGGGCAAATCCAGACATTAACCGGAACACAGCGTTACTTATTTTTTCTCTCCCAGGGCACAACAGAGGTGAAGGCAGGCAGCACCGGGAGTTTGTCAAATAAATGAATTAGCTGGTCTTCAGATGCTGTCTTTCCAACACCTCTTTGCCTTTCTTGTCATGGTCTGGGGATTCATATGTATGTGCATATATGTGTGTGTGTATTTTTTTTTTTTTTTTGAGACACAGATTTTTACAAGGGGTGTTTATAGAAGTGTGCTGAAGCAGCAAAGCCTGGGTGTTGATAATAATCCCACCCTCAGGTTCATCCTTTCTCTCTTACTCCTTTACTCCCCTTCACCTCAGTTGCAGACCCTCACCCTAATCCTCCTCCTCTTTACAGGTCGTGGTCCTTACCAATAGTCCCTTAGAGGACCAGCTGCAGGTGGGTGAGTTCTGTCATAGCCGTGGAATCAAGCTAGTGGTGGCAGACACTCGGGGCCTTTTTGGGTAAGTGCCTTCCTCTTTCTTCCTCCCTCAACCCTTGCCCAGTTCAGGCCAAGAGGCTCTCACCACTGTTACTTTACACTCAGCCAGCTGGGTTTTCAGTTCTGCATATTCACTCCCCATGGGGCCTGAGCGCCCTCTGAATTCCACCAGGGATGGGCTGAGTTTGCTTGGCAAGTCTTCCCTGTACCTTGAGGGAACATGGAGTGTCTTTGTGCGTGGGTCTCAGGCACCAGCCCTGTTACCTCCCTCTACAGGCAACTGTTCTGTGACTTTGGAGAGGAAATGATTCTCGTAGATGCCAATGGGGAGCAGCCACTCAGTGCTATGGTTGCTATGGTCACCAAGGTAAGGAGGCCAGCCTGGGGTTCTGGGAGGCAGTTGAGCACCTGAGTTCTGCCTGTCTTCTGGCACCCTGGGTCTGTCTCTAAAACTTAACTTCCTTTCCAATCAGGACAACCCTGGTGTTGTCATCTGCCTGGATGAGGCCCGACATGGATTTGAGAGCGGCGACTTTGTCTCCTTCACGGAAGTCCAGGGCATGAGTGAACTCAATGGCACCCATCCCATAGAGATCAAAGTCTTAGGTATGCCAAGGCTAGGGGTGAGAAATTCTTGCATGAAGTAAAGGGAAAGTTGTCCCAGTGGTGTGGACTGACCCAGAGACCAAGAGGACCCATGTACTATAGTCTGAACGGAACCAGATGCCAAAAGCAAACGTGTCTCTGGGCTCTTACGTGGGGGCTTAGGAGAGATGTGCCCATTGGATCTTACTGAAAGGAAGAGGTGTGGACTCAGCTAGGGGCAAAAGCGTTTTATGCCCCTAGCGTTTGATTCCTTTTGTTTATGGCTATACTTGTTTTTAAGCGTTTGCTTTAGAATATCAAGTGTATGTCTTCAGTGTGTACATAGATTCTCTAATGTGTTCCTTCAAATATAAAAGAACCTTCGAATATTTCCATTTTCTTGTTCACTTTTTCTTATCATATGTTTTACTTTGACATGTACCATAAACTTCTATACGTTATTTTTGCTTTAAGAATTATCTTTTTAAAGAAGTTTAAAGAACAGGAAAGTGTTCTTACCAACATGTCACAATTTCTAGCATTCTTGCTTGTTTTCTGTAGACGCAGATTTGCATCTAATACCATTTTCTTCTGCCTGCAGGATGCCCTTTAATGTTTGTGCTAGTGTGGCTGCGCTGGTGTCGATTCTGTCAGCTTTTTTAATGTCTTTTAAATTGTCTATTTGTTTCATTTATTTTTGAAAACATTCTTTGGGGGGTGTAGAATTCTAGGTTGAAAATTGTTTTCTTTTATTGCTTAAAAACTGTGGTGTACTGTCTTCCTTGCATTGTTTCTCACAAGAAGCTTGTTGTCATTCTTATGTTTGCTGTACGTGCCTATTTTCTCTATCACTGATTTCCAGCAAAGTGATTGTGGTACACATTAGGATGTTTTCTTTGTGTGTCTTTTATTTGTGGCTCGGTGAATTTATCTGTGGATTCACCGTTTTGTCAAATTTGGAAAATTATTGGCCATAATTTTTTCAAAATACTGCTCTATCACTCTGACCCAGCATCTCTTTGCAGGACTCCACTTTATGTGAGTGTTAAGCCACTTGATGTTTCACAGCTCACTTGTTCTTGGTTTCTTTTTTTTTTTTTTTTTTTGGAATGTCAAAATCTGTCATATAACCTAGTGTATAAAATTAGCAGAAAAGAGTATTAAAGTGGCTATTATAAATGTGTAGGTCCAAGAAAAGTTTGGAAAATCACAAGCAGGTTAAGGGGAGACTTGAAAGATATAAAAAAAGACACAAGGCACAAATTGAACCCTAAAACTGAAAAGTACAGGCTGCCTAATGTGATAAATCCTAACAAAGGGGTGGGGCAAAATACAGTTTTTGAAGAAACAGGGGCCAGAAGTGAACAAATTTGATGAAAACTGAAGTCACAGATCCATGACACTTAGTGAACCCAAGCGGAAGAAATATACTGGTCCGATACTTGACATACATACGTACTTGTGAATGGTACATATTTGATGGGGAACCTGTGGGAGCCGAACTAGATTTGAGGCGGAAAGGAGGTGGTTTCTGATGAGTGAGCAGAGCTTAGGACAGAGGCCCCCAGTGTCTGAGCTTGCACAGTACAGCTTTAATTCTCATTTTGATGGTGGTGGTGATCTTGGGTGGTGGGGTGGAAGAGCTGTTGCATGGACTGACAGATTAATCTCTCTCTCTTTTTTAATCCCCTAGATCCCTACACCTTTAGTATCTGTGATACCTCCAGCTTCTCTGACTATATCTGTGGTGGCATCGTTAGTCAGGTCAGAGTATCTAAGAAGATTAGTTTTGTGAGTATGGGTGAGGAAGGTGGACTGTAGGGTTCCAGGGCATTTCTAGGTTTTATATATCTCTGATCCTGGTGCCCTCCTTTCCACAGAAATCCTTACTGGCTTCACTGTCAGAACCAGACTTTGTGATAACAGACTTTGCTAAGTATTCTCGCCCTGCTCAGCTGCACATTGGCTTCCAGGCCCTGCACCAGTTCTGTACTCAACATAGCCGGCCACCTCGGCCCCACAATGAGGTAAATGAGTTGGTGAGCCAGCCAGAGTCCTTGGTCTGAAGTCCCGTTGTGCCTTTTCATCCATCCACTCTGCTTTGCTCTACCACCTCCTCTGGTAGCCTGACAGATCTCTGTTGGTTCCTGCTTGGCCACCAGGAGGATGCAACAGAACTGGTGGTCCTAGCACAGGCTGTGAATGCTCAATCCCTGCCAGCAGTGAAGCAAGATAACCTGGATGAGGACCTCATCTGGAAGCTGGCATACGTGGCTGCTGGGGATCTGGCACCCATAAATGCCTTCATTGGGGGTCTGGCTGCCCAGGAAGTCATGAAGGTCAGCACAGATGTCTGGGGGTGGGGGGGGGTGGAATATGGCTAGGTGTGGCCCAGGTATGTCCTTGACTCTATCACTTGCTGTTCATCCCTTTCAGGCCCTGATTAACCACTGACTACTTTTCCTCCTCAGGCCTGCTCTGGAAAGTTTATGCCCATTATGCAGTGGCTATACTTTGATGCCCTTGAATGTCTACCTGAGGACAAAGTGGCCTTCATGGAAGACAGGTGCCTTCCGGTATGTAAGTGGGGTCCCTGGAGAAGTCGCCAGTGGGAGCATCTCTAAGACGACAGCCCTCTGACCTTGTTCTTTTCACGCGATTCAGCGCCAGAACCGTTACGATGGGCAGGTGGCTGTATTTGGCTCAGACCTACAGGAGAAGCTGGGCAAGCAGAAGTACTTCTTGGTGAATGACCCTGTTGGACATTACCTTCACCTCCCCTGACCTCTGGCTACCTCTTGTGGGATCACATTTTGCCTCCCAGGGGAGGGTCTTTGGGTTCTCGTAGCCTAAACACACACCAGTTTCTGTTTTGTATACATTGAGGGACATCCTGGTGCATCGCTTTGTTCCCCCCATCTGATGCCTTCTACCCGAAGTAATCAAAGGTTTAATGGTCCTGGCGGTTGACAGTGTGGCACTAGATCCTCTTACCGTCTTGTTCCTCTTCCAGGGAGGAGTGAGAAGTGGTAGGTGGCTTTCTGCTACCTTTAGTCACCCTGACCAGGCCTCTGTCTTCCTTGCCACCTTTCAGGTGGGTGCAGGGGCCATCGGCTGTGAGCTACTCAAGAACTTTGCGATGATTGGGCTAGGCTGTGGGGATGGTGGGGAAATCACAGTTACAGACATGGACACCATTGAGAAGTCCAATCTGAACCGACAGTTTCTTTTCCGGCCCTGGGATGTCACGGTGAGTGGGGCAGGGTAAATGAGTTTCTCTTATTTTTCTCCCTGTTTCTTGCTACTGATCTTAGTGGCTTGGATCTTTCTGCCTGTGTACCTTTCAGTTCTTTCTTCATTCCCTTTTCTCTACTATTCAGTCTTCAGCAAACGTTTATTGAGTACCTGTTAATGTTTTCATTTGTCGTTTTTCACAGACACTTCCCACCTTTTGTTTTTTTCTTTGATTTTGGGTTATTGGTAATGTTAGAAATGTGAAGTTGGCTAGGTCGATTGTGGGAAGTCTTTTGCAAAGGTCAGTGTTATTTTTACCTGCCCAGAGTCTTCCTTTCCTTTCATTTCTTTCGTACTCCACATAGTAGACACTGCTCTAGATATTTGGAATACGTAAGGTAACAAAAGGAAGTTTCCTGCCCTTGGCTAGGGGAAGGATGCAGAATGAATGAAAAAGTCTCAGAACGTTGTCCGATGTCCCTCTGGAGGTCCATAGTACTCTTTCATTAAGTCTGCAAGATCACAGCTATTTTGGGAATAATAAGACATCATTTGCCTTTTTCACTATGACTTTGTCAAACGAAAGTGGAATTTTCTACTCTAGGAAGCCTTTCCTAAGTCAGTGAAATGAGCATTTTCCCGGTGACCAGTATATGATGATACAAAATTAAAGCATTAGCCAAAGGTCCATTCAGAATGTCAAAGAAACCAGTGGATGTATTGATAGGGATTCAAGATTCCCCTTGCAACTAAACTTAAGACGTTATCATTTATCAGGTTGTGATGTATGTTTTCAAACTACGAGTATTTAACTTAAAAGACTACGAAAACACTCTTTTGTGATGCTGAATGTACCTTGTGTCCTTCAAGCAACACATAGCAGATTGAATGCAGAGGATATGAGAATCCAGCTGTCTTTGTGAAATTACCTAACTCTAAAAGGGATTTGTAGACATGTACATACATTGTGACTCTTGTCACCTAGGTTTTATATTGGAAAATATTTTTTTCATAAGCTTATGCTGTATGTGATGGGCTTATTGCATTTTTAAATGGACAAATGTTTTAAAATTTTCTAGGTTTAGATTTCTAATATGGAAAGTAGTGGTAGCTTTACCAACATGCCAGAAGTTCTTTTTAAGACTGTTTTGTGTTTGACAACTGCTGTGGTAAACAAATGTAGTAGCAAAGGATGAGGTTAATGTTGGAATGTGGGAAGTACTGTACAAAGGCAGTAATGTTGGAAGTACCATGAGGGACCGTTTGTAATGTGGATGAGGAAGTCCATGTTGGAAAAGTGACGTTTCTGCAAAGACTTAGAGGATATGGCAGAATAGGAAGAATACTGTGTGAAGAGCAGTCCCAGGCAAAGGTTGCTGCTTGAGCAAAACCCTATGGTTGGAATATGTCTATGGTGTTTAAATAACAGAGAGGTCAGATGCAGGGGATCACAAGTCAATTTGCTCTAAGTAAAAGTGGGAGCCAGTGGAGAGCTTTGAGCAGAAGAGGACTGTGAGTTGACGTGGGCTTTGAAAGGATCCTGTTTCCATGTAGTAGCACCTTGGTTTGATTTGTGTACATCTGTCCTAAGTGTAGATGTTTTATAGGTCAAAGAAACAGATACCTGACCCATTGTTTTCCTGTGTCAGTCATTTTCCTTTCTGCTCACCTCCTGCATGTAGAACATTTGTTACAGCTTCAGCCCCGTGGCATTGTCATATCAAATGTCAGAAGAGACATCCCTTCTGTTAAACTAGAGACCCTGGAGCTCAGAGCCTAGTTTTATCATTAGATAAGTTAGTCCTCAGATTAGCTCTGTATAGATTGGTTTGGTGACTGCACGAATAACAGCTCTATTCCCGCGACCCCACTCAGAAATCAAAGTCTGACACAGCTGCTGCAGCTGTGCGTCAGATAAATCCACGTATCAACGTGGTGAGCCACTGGAACCGTGTGGGCGCTGACACAGAATGTATCTATGATGATGACTTCTTCCAAAATCTGGATGGTGTGGCCAATGCCCTGGACAACGTCATTGCCCGTGAGTTGGGAGGCGCGTGAGGACACGGGCAGAGTCATTTATGTGTATGTTGGTGGTTCCTGTCCTGTCTATCCTAATGTTCTTTCCCAGCTCTCACGCCATTTCTCCCATCCCCCAGGCTTGTATATGGACTGCCGCTGCGTATACTACCGTAAACCTCTGCTGGAGTCAGGCACACTGGGCACGAAGGGCAACGTGCAGGTGGTTATTCCTTTCCTGACAGACTCTTACAGCTCCAGCCAGGACCCACCTGAGAAGTCCATTCCCATCTGCACATTGAAGAACTTCCCAAATGCTATCGAGCACACCCTGCAGGTGATCAGCCTTTAGGGCAGTGGGAGGTGAAAGAGACTGGCTGGCACTTGAACTGCCTTTTGGTTATCAAGCCCCTGTGAATTCTGATGCTTAAGGCCTTGGGATAGCATGTGTATTTTCTCCAAACTTCCTTCCTTCATTTTATACCCAGCAGCCTAAGTTCAGAAATGATTCATTTCTTTCTTTTTATTTTTTTTTTTTCTAACTTAAAAATTTTTATTTTGGAAACATACAAGGATAGAGAATGTGATTTATTATCTGACAAGTGAGAATGTGTTCCTGTCTAAACATCCTGCTATTTTCTTACTGAACAAAATTAATTTCTTAATATTCTAGTTTTTAAAATTATGTCTAATATTAAGTGCATATTTAAGTTTCCCTGCCCGTTGCCCAGAATGTGTCAGGATGCTTCTATTTGTATAGTAGAGAATAATGCACATATCATCTAGCAGCTGGACAAAGTGAACATACCGGGGTAACTGGCACCCAGAACCTAATCCTAATTCCGCCCCCCCTTCCAACTCGAGAATAACCTTTGTGTTTTCAGAATGATTCTTGTGCAGCCTTGAGGCCTTGTTTAAGAGTATGAGAGGCGGAAGAAGGAGGGGAAAAAAAAACCACAATTCCATTTGTCACTTCTCTTTCAAACCCAACAGTTAACAGAATGAGTATGTTTATGTTTGTGCACTAACCACTGTCTGTTTCTCTCTCATATGTGACTACATAAATCTGTGTCACCTTTACTAGGCTGTGATTCTCTTACTGTCTCCTAACATGGAGGGAGGCCTATAAAACAGGTTTGGAAACATATTTGCTTTGTAACCTTGGACTTAATCTCTCCTTGCCTCAGATTGCTGATCCATAAAATGTGCATGATGGTAGTATATCTCACAGGGTTTGAGTTGACTTAGCACTCAGTATGTACTGGGCACACTGTTCTAAGTACACATTAAATATACTTGTGTTTGCTCATTCCTTTTTAGAAATTCCATAAGATGTGGGTATTACGGTTGCAATATCCCATATTGCAGAAATGATGAGGCAGGGATATAGGTGTTACTTTGTGTGCCTAGAGTTGCAGAACTAGGTATATATGAAAGAGCTGGGGTTTGAATCTGAATCTTCAGTGTCAGGATGCTCCAAATGAATATGTATACAGACCTCATAATTCTCAGGGAACAAAAATAAAACAACAGTCCTTATGCAGATCTGTCTTATTTTCTGCCTAGTCCTGGAGATCTGCATGGGAATCCTTGTTTTATTTCTGGTGTTATTTTTTTCTTTTCATTGAAGAAAATTACAGTTAGAGTAATGACGTGTTAAGGATAAGTTTTCACAAGTTTACACTTACGTAACCACTTTGCAGATGAAGGCTGTTGATTTTTAAAGTTGAGGTGGGAAGTTAGAGGAATTTAAGGGGCCATATTTGGGAGCAGAGCCACCATGCTCTTCCTGCTTACTGTATTCACAAATTCCTACAGAAACCCACAGTGTCTACCATTGTAATTTTATTTGTTCAATCTGCAGTGGGCTCGGGATGAGTTTGAAGGCCTCTTCAAGCAGCCCGCAGAAAACGTCAACCAGTACCTCACGTGAGTAATTTAGATGCTCTCTCACCGTAAAATCTGTCTGTTAGCCAAGGCATCCTATCTACTTTCCTAACCACTCAGCACCACGCACACTTTTTGAATGAATTAACGAATGCTTGAGCCTTGCCTGAGGCAGGTGAGGACAGTGGTAGAGTTCTGTATGTGTGCATTTAGGGGAGCTTGTCTTTCTGTCTGTCCCTTCCTGTTGGAGGTCAGGACTGGCCTACCATAGAGGAAACGGGCTTGGCAAGAAGCTGCTCCTGGGTCTGCTGATTAATCGTGTGCTTTACTTCCTTGGATTTGTTACAGAGACCCCAAGTTTGTGGAGCGGACACTGCGGCTGCCAGGTACCCAGCCATGGGAGGTGGTGAAGGCCGTGCAGCGCAGCCTGGTGCTACAGCGACCAGAGAGCTGGGCTGACTGTGTGACCTGGGCTTTCTACCACTGGCACACCCAGTACACTGACAACATCCGGCAGCTGCTGCACAACTTTCCCCCTCACCAGGTAATGCATGCTTCCTAGGTCTGTTTGGCATTGCATGCTTCCTAGGTCTATTTGGCGCAATGCATTTTCTGGAAATACAGAGCTTGCTGTAGACTTTTGACATGGCTTATTCTAGTTAATCCAGCTAGGGCAGGCACCTAAAGGAATGAGGAATGTCAGAAAAATAATTGGGCCAGTATTTTATGCAAACTTCTGTTCTTGCCACATTTCCTCAAGCAAGGTTATTTGGTTTCTTTTTCCTTCTCCTATGGTGTGGGCTGAGTTATACCTGATTTCCCAGTCAAGGCTGTAGAGATTACAGGGGGAAAACGTTTGGAGGTAAGAGCACAAGAACCAGTGTGGGTTCAAGTCCCTCTTCCTTTTGACATAAAGGCAAGTCACACATTTTCTTCTGCACCTCAGCATTCTCATCTGTGAGGTATGAATAATGGTGACTCATCTCATCAGAGTTTTGTGAGGGTTCATTTTTGTTAGTGTCAAATTAGTAATAGTGCCTGATAGTCCATAAGAGTTTGTTACGTTGCTGTGTATCTGGCACAAAGTTGCCAGGGATAGTGAGTTTACACCTCTGGGACTAACGTGAGGAGTCAGGATTGCCAGAGAGTCCTTTGCTCTCAGATCCTGCTCCCTCAAAAGCTTTTCATTTTCTTAGCTCACAAGCTCGGGAGTTCCATTCTGGTCTAGGCCAAAACGCTGTCCACACCCACTCACCTTTGATGTCAACAATGTAAGTCTCCTGCCTGGGATCTGGTGTCAGGTGGAGAGCAGATGGGGTGGGAAGTAGGCAGAGGGTTCCCAGTGAAGGGCTGGTGTTCACCCTTCCCTGTCCTGTCTTCTAGCCCCTGCATCTCGACTATGTGATGGCTGCTGCCAACCTGTTTGCCCAGATGTATGGGCTGACAGGCTCTCAGGACCGAGCTGCTGTGTCCACACTACTGCAATCTGTGCAGGTCCCTGAGTTCATCCCGAAGTCTGGTGTCCAGAGCCGTGTTTCTGACCAGGAGCTGCAGAGCACTGGTGCCTCTGTTGGTGAGGGTGTTTGCCTAGGTGACTGGAGTCAGCACTCTGCTCATACCCTGTCCAGCTAAGCCTCCTTACTAATCTCCTTACTGGCCTAGGGCAACCCTAGGCCTAGCATCTACCCACATCCCATCCACTAGGCTTCACGTCCTATACGGAATGAGAATGGTTGGTAGAGACGTAACACTTTTCACTCCTTTCTTCTTTTCACTTTGGCTGTCAGGAGAACTAGTTGTTCATCCCTTTTCCTGCATGTGTGACTTTGTTCTCTTTCCTCTGTTTCTTCTTGATCTGTTTCTGTATGGGTGAGAGAGACCATGATCAGCACTCACGGTCTCTCTCCCTTTATTAACTTAACCTGCTTTTATCTCCTAGTTCTCCCCTATCTCCCTATCCGTATACCTACCCAGCTTCCCTGTGTGCCTCCTTGCCCTAGTATTACCCTCCATATATCTGCTCATCTGCTCAAATCTCCTCAGCAACTCCCATGTCCTCCTTTTTCCGCCCTCTCCTGTCTCATCCTCTTTATCTCCCCCTCAGTGTTTGTCTTTTCTCTGAATGTCTTTGTGTGTGTCACCCCACCTCATGTATTTTCCCATTTCCCTTTCTAAATACCTATCCCCTTGTGTTCCTCTTTGCGTGTTTTTCCTATATGTGATGTTTCCCCTTCTCGTGTATTTTCCTGTCTTACCTTCCATACATACCTTTAACTCTGCAGTTCTTCTTCTGTATCTCCCTCTTCAAATATCTTCCAATTTTTCCCTCGCAATATTTCCCCTCTGTTTTCCTGTATGTGAGTTTGTCCTCAAGTTCCCTCATGTCTCTTTTCCCCCCAACTCTGTCTTTCTCATATTTCTCCCCCATGTCTCCTCAGCTTCCTCTCATTCTTCCTCAAGATTTTCTATGCTATCTTGGTCTCTCAGCCTACAACTTCCGTGTCCTTTTTTTTTTATTGTGGTAAAAAATTCATAAGATTTACCATCTTATCTATTTCTAAATGTGCCACTCAGTAGTGTTAAGTACTTATACATTGCAGTGCAGCCAATGTTGAGAACCTTTTCATGTTGCAAAATTGATGCTTTATACGCATAAACAATTCCCCGTTTTGTATCCTTTCAGTCTCTGGCAACCACCACGTACTTTCTGTTGTCTGTGAATTTGATTATTTCAGGTACCTTATGTAAATGGAATCATGTAGTATTTATCTTTCTGTGTCTGGCTTCTTCACTGAGAATAATAGTGTGCTTAGGGTTCATCTCTGTTGTAGCATGTGCCAGAATTTCCTTCCTTTCTAAGGCTAGATAGCATTCCATTGCATGCATATACTACATTTTGTTTATCTATTATCATCCATTTGTGGATGTTTGAGTTGCTTCCATAGTTCGGCTATTGTGAATAGTGCCTACATCTGTCTTACGTCTACGTCCTGTCTTAATATCTTCATCTCTCTTCTTGCTTGTCTCCAGAGTCATGTTTCTTTATGTTTCTCACGCTTGCATATTCTCCATTTTGGGGGGTGTTTTCTCTCTGTCTCTCCTGTTTGTCAGATGTCTGTCCTTTTCACATCTTTTATATGCCTAACACTTTCTGCCTCACGCTGGGCTCCTGCTTTTACTTCAGACACTGGCTTGGGATCTGAAAGCTGATAGTGTTTCCTCCTTTTCTGCAGATGACACCCGCCTAGAAGAGCTCAAGGCCGTGCTTCCCAGTCCAGACAAACTCACTGGGTTCAAGATGTATCCCATTGACTTTGAGAAGGTGCTGGGCGGGGTTTTTGGGCTGGAGAGGGGCATGGTCTGAGAGTGGCTCAGCTCTAGGCTGTTGTCAGGATTACAGAGGAGGGAAGGACAGTGGGGAAAGGGTCTGAGGAGCAAAAGGTTTCCTGGCTACTGGAGAGTCTCTCAGGCAATTGGGGTGAAATATACTGTGTCTCCAGTAGGCAGGAAACCTTTTCCTCCTCTGACTCTCTCTACTGTCCTTCTTTACTGCCCCCTCACTCACAACAGGATGATGACAGCAACTTCCATATGGATTTCATTATGGCAGCATCTAACCTCCGGGCAGAGAATTATGACATTGCCCCTGCAGACCGCCATAAGGTAATGGCAATGTAGATCTGACCCTTAACTCTTTCCCCAGGCTTGAGTCTCCCATACTGGAACCATTCTGTAGACCTTAACTCTGTCAACAGGTGCCTCTGTTGTTTATCTTCTGTCTCACAGAGCAAGCTGATTGCAGGGAAGATCATCCCAGCCATTGTGACAACGACAGCAGCTGTAGTTGGCCTCACGTGTCTGGAGCTGTATAAGGTGGTACAAGGACACCAACAGCTTGAGTCTTACAAGAACAGCTTCATCAACTTGGCCCTGCCCTCCTTCAGCTTCTCTGAGCCACTTGCTCCACCCCATCACGAGGTGGGGTGGAGCATGCATGAAAACTTTTGATACTACCCATTAGTTAGGCTGTATATGTGGGTAAGGGTTGTGTGTGTGTGTATCTAAGTACAGCCAGCTCTAGTCCTCATCGTACCCTTTGAGGCTCTCTGTAATTGGGTAACTGCACTGTCTGTGTACCCCTGTTGATGTGTCATACAGTTTTTTGTACCTGCGCAAAGTTGGGAGTGTGACTGGCACGTTTGAGAACCAAAAAGGAGAGGCCCAGTGTACTTAGAGGACATTATATAAGAAAGTAAAGGAATGCAAGGTGAAAGAGATAGCGAGGACTAAAGGGTATGTGGCTTGGTCGGTCCTTATAAGCATTTCAGCTGCTTACGCAAAATGTGATAAGACCATGAGAGGATTTTGAATACAAGGAGGGATCTGAGTTTAATCCAACTAGACATACCAGGTTGACGCCCTGTATGGCCCCTGTTGTATTCTCCTTTGATTTGTCCCTTAGTACCATGACCAAGAGTGGACATTGTGGGATCGCTTTGATGTGCAGGGACTGCAACCTAATGGGGAGGAGATGACCCTCAAGCAGTTCCTAGACTACTTTAAAGTAAGGCCCTTTTCTCCATCACTCATCATACCTGGAAATGGTGTTTATGCAGGTGAATAGTGCTGTCCATCTCATGGACACCATTGTCCCCCCTTTCTAGGCAGAGCACAAATTGGAGATCACCATGCTGTCACAGGGTGTGTCTATGCTGTATTCCTTCTTCATGCCAGCTACCAAACTTAAGGAACGTTTGGATCAGCCGTGAGTTGGCCACTGGGCAGGAAAGCAGGCTTGGGGAAGCCCTGAGTGGCATGGGGATCCTGTTTCCAGCAGTATGCCTCAACAGTCACTTCCCTTCCTGTCTTCTTTGTCCCGGCAAGTCCTTTCTCTTGTTTTCTGCTTTTTTGACTCTCTGCTCTTTGTTTCAGGATGACAGAGATTGTGAGCCGTGTGTCAAGGAAGAAACTGGGCCGCCATGTGCGGTCCCTTGTGCTTGAGCTGTGTTGCAATGATGAGAGTGGTGAAGACGTCGAGGTTCCTTATGTACGATACATCATCCGCTGATCCCTGGCTACTCCTTTATGTCAGCCCTTGTCAATCTACTTCCATATACCTTCTAGTCGTGACAAAGGCTGAGTTCAGCCAGGCACATTAAGCCTTACTTTCTTCTAAGAATGTTTTCTTTTTTTTTTTTTTTTTCCATTTTGTTGCTGCATTCTAATGTGTTTATAATTGTAATTCAAATAAAGAGTTATCCATAAGTAGCATTTCGTTGTTTATCAAAGGCCAATGCCCTGTCATCTCTAGGGTAGAATGGGCTCCTGTATTTCCCATAGGTTAAGGCAGTAATGGAAAAGATCCATCCCCATCCCAGCAGCATGGAACTGGCCCATAAAGGATTATAGGACAGAGAAGATGAAATCTGACTGTTTTTACAAAAGTGGGGCTTGCTAACTATTTGCCCGCTCTGCTTATAAAAATAATAAAGACACCAGCAAGACTATAGAGCAGGTCCACTCTTGGCCCATGTGTTAAATCTTTGAGGTTCTAATTCCGTCTTTCCTACTTGCAACTACCTGCCATACTGATTTGGAGAGGTAGTAGACATTCTCAGTCTGGACTGTAGATGTGAATCCTAAATTTTGCTGGGGGGTGGGGAGGGGGGATAACCTTTGTCACATCTTTCAATCGTTTTGTTCCTCAAATTTCTGGTGGGTTTAAAAAAGGAACAAAGGGTAAGGAGGAATAAAAGGGATTTAATATTTGTAGAGTGCTTAGTACTTGGCACATATGTGTTGCACATGCATTTACTACAGTGTGCCCCAAAGGTCGCCATACATAGGGAAAATGGGGAATTTGTAGCTAAGTGTGCCATTTAATTTTATTATTTTGTTTTAGTTTTTTCCTTTGAGACAGAGTCGCACTCTGTCAGCCTGGCTGGAGTGCAGTGGCATCATCATAGCTCACTGCAACCTCAAACTCCTGGGCTCAAGCCATTCTCCTGCCTCATTCTCCCTAGTAGCTGGGACTAAAGCCAAGGGGCCACATAGAGCCGATTATCTCTATTTTTGGTAGAGAAGAGGTCTCTTGCTAAGGCTGGTCTTGAACTCCTGGAGCTCAAGCGATCCTCCCGCCTCAGCTTCCCAGAGTGCTTGCATTACAGGCGAGAGCTACTATGCATCCAGCTAAATGTACTTTTATTTACAAAATAATCTTTACAAAAAATTTTTTTGCATGGAGAATTTTGGGACATCCTGCATTATTTGAGCAGGTACTTTAGCTTCTTGAAACCTTGTTTTCTGCTAGCACTTGGTTTTATCCCGCCTTACTTGATGTGTTCATATTCTGGCCAACTCTTTATAACCGTGGTTCTCTGCTGTAAGGAGGCCATAAAGTTTTGCTGGAATGAGAAACACCAGTGCCTTCAGATGGATGTCATGTCTATCAAATTATTTGCCGGGGAACATCTGTAAAAGAAAAGGCTCTTTCAAGCTCCACCTTGCCTTTCTAAAGCTCAAGTCTGCCGGTGCTTACTTTCAGTATCGTCAGACCTACCATCAAGGAAAGAGCACGTTGCAGAGGGTAAGGGGGCTTTATCTGCTCAGCAAGAGGCTCACCATTGGCCCCAAACGGACTGCCAAGACCTACCCTGGGTCTTGACGGCTCTCCAGAGAGCTGAAGGCACCATTGTTTTCAGTCACCTCCACATTGTGCCTTCCCCATTGGTAGCAGCTTGGGGTGCCTGAAAATAATATACCTCTGTATGTATCTCACCCGGCAGAACTTCGTTCCTCTCCCACTTAGAAGTCTTATTCCTCCCCTCAAAGCTGAGTGGCAGCCTGGTCTCTGAACCTGTCTTCTGGTCTCTGAACCTGTCTTGACTTAGCCTGTCCCAACCCCTTCTGGGCCAGCCCAGGCACACTGTATGTCTTTGCACACCTCCTTGATGACCACATTATTTCTGTCCTCCTTTGGGTGACCTCATTCTCCCATAGTTCTTCTTGTTTGTTTCTAACAGGAAAGTGAAACATTAGAGACAGAAGTCTCTGACTTTACAAAGTCAGATATCTTTATTTAGTGGTGATGTTAGCTGTCTAGATCAAGTTGAGAGGTTTTGCCAACCAACATTTTTCCATCATTACTGCTCTGGAGTACCCGTGACTCTGGCCTCGGTCCACTGTTTCCACCGTTATAGCATCTGAGACCTGTGTACAAATTGGATTTTTCTGCCCGTTTCCTCCTGCCTCTACTATCACAGCTCCAAAATTCTCTAATCTAGTACTGTGTAGAACTTTCTTTTTAAAATAATTTTTATTGACACGTAATAATTATTTATGGAGCTCACTGCAGGATTTTGAGACATATGCAATGTACAATTATCAAATTAGGGCGATTAGCATATGCATCACTGCAAACGTTTATCACTTCTTTGTGTTGAAAACAAAATCCTCTCACTGAGCTATTTTGTTTCTGCAGAGGAACTCACACTGAATTTCTCTAATTATATCTGACATCACCACAGTTCCTGAAACCTTCCTCAGCCTGCTTTCTTAAAGCCAGAGAGCAACTTCTGTGTTTGCCTACCATCATTACTCTTGAGTGTCTACTCTGAAAATATTCTAATTCTCTGTTATAGCTCCCAAATATCCTTGAAATACAATTTACCCTTCTGTTCCCTTTTTCTTTTAGTCTGTGCTGAATTCATGTGCATGCACACAGAGAATGCAAAGCTCTAAAGTGAAAATTTAACAGGGAGTTTTATATTTTATCCGGCAATCGCACGTGAAAGAGAAGCTAATAAAAAATGAGGTTTAACATACATCTGAAAGGAACACCAGAAGAGGAAATACATAGCAAGGGGTGATGGGCAGAACGTAATTTCTACACAGAATTTTATTCCAGATAAATTATCATTTAATAAAAGAACATTTTCCAACTCAGATGAAGCAAATACTAACGACTTATAAAAATCCCAAGGAAAATAGCACGAAAACCATTTTTTTGAAAGAAGAAAAATAAATCTCAAAATGAGAAAAGTATGTTTCAAAATGTTACGGCTTTTTTGAAGGGGGCTAGAAATAGATTTCACTCTGTTGGAAAAATGTCAACTAACTGAGTACTTTTGAGTAACCACCAAAAGTGTGGAAATAAAATGATTAACCTCGAAAGTATAAAAAATTAATATCACTCAGAAAACAATCATCACAATAGAGAAGAAAGGATAGGAGAACAAGGAAGCAAAGAAAAACAGAGCAAATAAAACTTTCCAATAAGATGTTAGAAACAAATAAACGTAACGAGTACTCATACTAAATGCAAATTGTTTAAGCTCGTGTATGGAAATATAAAATACTCTAGATTAAGAATTTGTACACCTGTGGGAATAATCACCCTGAAATGTTGAAAATAAAGGTTTAGAGGAAATTACATGCATATATTATTTATCAAAAGAGGAGGGTGCAAATATGGTTATTAGATAAAAGAGAATTTAAAGGAAAATGCAAGGAATAAAGAGGGGCAACAATAAAGAATTACTCAAAGGGAATATAAAAATGACAAATTTGCATGCCCCAATAACATTGTGCCAATTGTACACACGAAGCAAAATTGATAGTAAAGTGATGTTGTCAAATGTGCAATTGTAGTGAGAGATGTTTTTAATATATCACTAATTTAGACTGATAGATAGGCAAAAATAGTAGTAAATAGGAATACTTTGCCATTAATTAATAAATGTGACTTTTAGATATGTACAGGAACTTGGCTACACTTACTCCTAAGTAGCAACTTATTTACTGTATACATCCTGTTCACACAGGGAACATCAAAAACAAAAGATTACCTAGCCCCAAAATAATATCTCAGCAGATATCATCAAATAATTCCATGTGATCTAGTTTTATGGCCACGTGCAATCAACTTAAAAAAATTCAATGACACTCTCCCCGACACATTTTATCAGGCCAGCATTACCCTGATAATGAAACGAGACAAAGACATCAGAAGAAAAGATTATTAATGACCGATATCCCTAGTGAATACAGACAAAAATCCTTACATGCCATGACCCAGGAGGATTTTTTCTAGGAATGCAAAGTTAATTTAACATTCAAGAACCAGTTGTGCAATGCACCACAAGAATGGAATTAAGGATTAAAAACCACGTGGTACTCTCAATAGATGTAGAAAAGGCATTTTATAAAATTTAACACCCTTTCATGACAAAACTACTCAACAAACTAAGAATACAAGGAAAATATCTCCACCTGATAAAGGGCATACACAAAACCCCCACATAACATCACACTTAATGCTAAAATTCTGAACGCTTTCCCTAAGAGCAAGAATAAAAGTAGGATGTCCACCATTGCCACTTCTTGTGACATTGTACTGGGAGTTTGCCCCAGGGCAATTAGGTAAGAAAATGAAACAAAAGGCATCCATGTTGAAAAGATAAAAGTAAAACTGTCTGCGCTTGCAGATGACATGATCTTATATATATATAAAACCCTGAGAAATCCGCTAAAAAATTATTAGAACTGGTAAATAAGTCCAGCTACCTTGCAGATAACAATGTCAGTGTACAAAATCAGTTATATTTCTATAATAAAGAATAATCCAAAACATTAAGTTAAGGGAAATAGTTTACAAAGGCATCAAAAGAATGAAATATGTAGCAATAAATTTAACAAGTTTATGAAAATTATACTGTAAGAACCATAAGATATTGCCAAAAGAAATTTAAAACCTAAATAAATGGAGATATGTCCAGTATTCATCTATTACAAGACAGCATTAAATTCTTTCTGAAGAATACAGATAGAATACAGATCTCATCCAATAAGAATACAATAGACAACCGGTTTAATTTTTTATTAATACTGTCACTTTTCCAGTTGATCTATTTTAACAAACAACCAACATCATCTCGGGAAAATTTGTCTTTTCTTTCTAGAAACTTGCTTTGGGTTCTTAACTCATTTTATGGGTTTTCATTTTACTAATCAGCATTTTTAATTAGAAAAAAATTCAAAATTTTTACTTGCTATCAGTTGCCTGTTTCATTTTCCTCTTTTTTCATTTTGTTTTATATCCCTTCTTAAGTTACTAATAACTAATGTCAGTATGCTCTTGCAGTTTGTATAGATAAAACCTAAAATAAACTACTTTTCCAAGTAAGTACATTTGGATCTGTTAGCACTACCTTGAAAGCATCAGATTTTCTATTTAAATTGAAACTTGACTTGATTAATAACTTGTCATAGAGTTGGATCAAGCAAAGAAATTGTATTTCAAATGCAAAGTGACTAAAATCTAACACTAAATGGAATTTAAAGGGCTTGTATCCCTCTCCTTGTTCCAGAGTAGCTACTGAATGGTTTTCCTGGTGTCATTTTGGGTAGACTTGGCTTAGATCCTGCGCCACGTTGTTCTGGTGACTGTCAGCATCAGACATTGGCTGAAAGGCATAAAAAGGACAAGGCATGAGAAACGAGTAGTTCTTTCATACGACTTTGAGATAAGACTATCATGTAGGTGTTAATGACTCACAGAAATTTGATTGTCTATTTGTCTATTCTGAGGAAGCAATATGTCAAATTAGAAATCGTGGTTCAATATTCTCTAAACCAGAAGTGGAATTCTGTTGTCATTAGGGATCCCTGTTTACCAGTTATCATTGTCTGTGAATATTGAATTATACAGGAAGAACCTTATTTTCTGCTGTTTGTACTGGATACTAAACATCACTGGATTAACTGACGAGAAGAATTTGAATCTTCAGGATCCCAAGAATGGAGACAGTGTTAGAAGAAACTCACGAAGAAAGTGCAGGCAGAGGTTCTTCTTTGGAAGAAGGGATGTTCCTTGGCCGCAGACCTCAGATAAACTTTCCGTTTAGTATTCTCTTCTCAACTATTCTCTGCTGTGGTGAGGCTGCCTGTGCTTTGTATAGGTTTGAAACTTGTCGAAATAATAATGATAAATTCTGGATGTCGTTTACCATTGGCTTCATTATTGTGGGAGCAATTTTGGATCAAGTTAGCCTCATGTTTTTCCACAAAGGCTTGCTCAGAAATAAGGCTGCATTATTGTTTTGGCACCTTCTGTTTTTAGGGCCTATCGTGCGGTAAGTGACACTAGATATTTCTCAGTCACTGTTTCCAACAAGTAAATTGAATGAAAACATTAACAAGATTAAAGATGTTACCATCATTGTTTCTTTTCTTTTCTCTTACTTAGGCATACTGTGGGGATACAAAAGTTTAGGTTACGTATATTGCCATTCTCCCCGCTCCCCCAGTCAGAGCTTCAGGCCCGTCCATCCCCTAGACCATGCACATCTCACTCTTTATGTATGTATATACTCATCCCCTCCCCCACCTGCATCAGCCTGACACCCGATCAATGTTATTCCTAAATGTGCGCTTAGGTGATGATGAGGGAAACCAATTTGTTGGTGAGTACATGTGGTGCTTATTTTTCCATTCTTGGGAAACTTCACTTAGTAGAATGGGTTCCAACTCTTTCCAGGAAAATACAAGAGGTGCTATATCACCATTGTTTCTTTAATGGAATGTTTCCCTTTTCATTTTTTTTTAGTTTTCGTATGTTTGAAATTATTAGAATGTGATTGTCATCAGTTACAAGGCAATAACAGGTTTTAAAATCAAATAGGAGAAATCAATTATTTCTTCTGGTTTTTTAATGTACTTACTGCCTTCCAGTCTTTATCATTTTTTTCTTTCAGCCCATCAGGCATTTTAAATGATTATGAGAATGGCGTGAGAGAGAAAACCTTGAAAAGTAATTTTACAAATGTTCCTGAAACTGAAGGCTTTTAACTTTTGAACTGTACATTCTTAAGACATCATTGAAATTGTGGCTGAAACTTGGAATATTAATACATTGTTAAGCAGTTCATTTCTATGTCACCTCTGTTACTGTACTGATTGCACAAGCACTATAAATTTTATAAGAGTTAATTTGCGCCAGCTTTATAGTTCAGGTTCAAAGATACTAAAATATATAGAAAAACCTGAAGTGTAATAAGTCAGTAAAAACTTCTTTAGTGTCAAAAAATTAATTGCATTGACAGTGTACAAAGTGATTTGGGGTCCTTTCCTTGAGCTAATTCAAGTTTAATAGACTATATCTCCCAAAAGAAAAGGACTCACGCATATACAACAAAAAAGGAAAAACACGTTAGCCACAAAACTCAAATAAAACCCCTGACAACATTAGGAGCAATAATCTGTACGTAATAAAACATATAATTTTTAAAAGATCGTAATCATATTTTATGGACTTTGAACCAATAAAAAAGTTAAAACAGAAATAGTTTGTAGGAGTATGCCTAGAGGTGGCATAAGTGAAGAAAATGGATTGCCCATTTCCCAATTCCTTCGGAAATATCCAAATTAATGTGACTATAATCCAAATTTTCACAGTTCTTATATTTGAGGTATTATTTTCTTATTAAAAATATTGAAAATTTACCCTTAAACTGTGATTAATGAATTTTTTAGACATATTCTCAGTTTTTTACTTTTGACTTTTCCATCTTTTTATTCCTGTTTTTTTTTGTTTTTTTTTTTTTTGGTCATATAATTTGAACTGATAAGTAAGTTTATCTGTTTATTTGTTTATTTTGAGATAAAGAAAACCTCCACTGGCTTAGGATTTAAACTTTCTCTTTTACTTTCGTAGGATAGCTCTCCCTGTAATTTTACACTACATTCAACCAATTATGGACTGCATTTTTAATAATTAAAGCTAAATATCTTAATTCCCTTCACAAACCATATTTTAAAAAGCCTAAACCTTTAATCGTATATTTTTAAAACAACCTTAAGATATAATACATTTACCACTCCTTTCACCCATTTAAAGTTTTCAATTCAATTATTGTTTTGTATTTATTTTTTTAGAAATTCAAAGAGTTGTAAGTCCATCACCAGAATCAGTCCTAGAACTTTTGCATTACCCCCAAAGAAACCTTTTCTCTCTTAATGTCAACCCACAAATCCCAGGCAACCACTAATCTGTTTTCTGTTTCTATCTATGTACTTTCCTATTCTGGACATTTCATATACATAGAATAACAAAATTTGTGATCTTTCACTACTGGCTTCTTTCTTATTTTTACTTTTTGCCTCCTCTTATAAAGGTTCACATACCTGTGTCATTCACGAGTACTTCCTTTCTTTTTATGGGTGGATAATATTCCATTTTATGCACATACCACATTTTATCCATTCATTTGTTGATGGATGCTTGGGGGGGTCACTTTTTGACGATTATGAATAATGCTGCTATGAACATTGTATACATTTTTCTGTGTGGACGTATATTTTAACTTCCCTTGGGCATAGAGGAAATAGTTGAATCAGATGGTAACTCTGTGTTTATCTGAGAACTGCCAGACTGTTTCCAAAGTGGCTGAACCATTTTACATTGTTGCCAGCAGTCTCCATTTCCTTCTCCCCCAAACTTGTGATTTTATAATAGCTCCTAGTGGATAGTAAGTAAAGTCTTGTCGTGATTTTGACTTACGTTCCCTCTTGGAATGGTCTTGGCGGCCTTGTTGAACATCAACTGACTGTAAATATGGGGGTTTATTTTAAACCCCTAATTCTAGTCCATTGTACCTATCCTTATGCTACTACCACATGCCCTGAAGAATATAGCTTTGTAGTAAGTTTTGAAGTGGAAAGTGTGAATTAATAAATTAATTCAGGATTTGTTTTTTTCAAGATTGGCTACTTAGAGTCCTTTACATTGCCATATAATTTTAGGGTCAGTTGTCAATTGAACACTTGTCAGGTTCTTCAAAAAAAAAAGGCAACTGAAATTTTGATAGGAAATGAACTGAATTTATAGATCTCTTTGGGAAGTATGTTCACTTAACAAAATGAAGTCTTCCAACCTATGGCTGTGTAACGTATTCCAATTTATTTAAATCTTTAATTTCTTCTGTTGATGTTTAGTATTTTCAAGTGTTACAAGTCTTGCACTTTGTTAAACTTATTCCTAAATCTTTTCTTTTCTTTTTTTTTAAGGCTATTGTCAATGGAATTTTTAGCATCATATTTGATTGTTCATTGCTAGTGTTTAGAAATACAGTTAGTTTTTGTTTACTGATAATACAGTCCTTGATAAACTCGCTTATTAGCTCAAAGTTAGTATGTGTGTGAGAGAGGATTCCTTAGGATTTTCTATATGCAAAGTAGTGTCATCTTGAAGTTAGATTCGGGGTCTTCTTTTACATTTCTGAAGATGTGGATGACTCGATAAAATTTCATTTTAGAAAGCAGATAAAATCTCTTAGCTAAGATAATGGAAGTGGGACAGGGGAAAGAGATGCTTTTATGTTGTCAGAAGCAAAACTGACAGAGAGATAACATTATTGATACTGTGTACTTAAAGGTCAAAAGTATCTGAAGCATATAATGATAATGATCTTATATTTAGTTTATCTTATATTTAATAGCTACTAAGGAAAAGTTATTTAATACGGTGTAGTGAAATTATAAGTTACTGCCTTTGGTTTATGTGGTGAGAGAGAGATCCAACAATGGAGAAAGATTGGAGGCTTTGGCGATGCTTTTTTTACATTAAATTATGCTTTACATATTGTTTTTTGACTGTAGTTGTATGATAACAGAAAACTGTCATTGTACTGTACTAGAAAATAAGCCCTACACAGTAAGATGCTCTGAAATTAATTGAGATACTTTAGTATCTAAATGGTTATATATTTGTCTTTCAGATTTAAAAGGTGGATTTGTTCATTTTTCTATGATTTTGGGTGTACAGAATTTTTTAGTGATAAGTTTTCCTGACAAATTAACACTCTGTTTCTTGGCTCCTTTTATTGCTAATGATTTCTTTTTTTTTAATTTTTGCCTTAAGATCAATTTATCTGATTTCGTAAAACTGCTGACAGCTTTTCCTATTATTGGTTTAATGTGGATTTTGTTTTTATTGCATTCTTTCTTTGCTTTCATTTTTTGTGCCTCAGCTTTAGTTATAACTCTTTCAGAAACATGTATCTGACAATTTATACCTGTTAACACATAAGTTAAGTATATTTATGCTCACTGAATTATTTTTAAAATGTACAGTTTACCTTTTGTATGTCTTTTCTACTTGGGATGTATAAGACTTCCTTAATCTACAGATTTATGATTTTAAAAATTTGGAAATTTTCCAGTCATTTTTTTCTGAATATTGTCATTTCCTGTCTCTTTTTGAATTCTGATTAGAAGTGTTAATTTTTTCATCGTTTTCTTAAGTGCCCTAAGCTATCCATCTCACGTTTCCCACCTTTTTCTTTCTGGATTACCTTTTTTAGAATTTTATAAAGTTTACTTTCAATTAACAATATTTAAAGTATTTAATCTGCTCCATTTTTTTACTTCAATTATTATATATTGTTTTCTAGAAGCTTTCTTGATTCTTTTTAATATTTGTTTCCTCATTGTTTTTTCTTTTTTGTAGTTGTGAAATGCTCTTTTATTTCTTTAAAAATATTAAATATCTCTTTTTCTTGGTTTCATAAGTTTTATTTATGAAATGTTTGGGGGTTTTTATACTTCTTGCTCATGATACCATGTTTTATTTGGTTCTGTTATTTTTTTTACAAGGATCTACTCATTTTCCAAGAATTTTATTTGTGGAAATTCTGTGAGGACTACTTTTGAATTTACATGCCACTGGAGAGTGTTCGCTTTTGTTTTTGTTACTTACCTAGTGAGACTGCTTTAACTTTTAATGGCGGTTTTTTAGCCCACAGTGTTTGCATGGATGCTAAGTGAGCTACAGTGCATCACTAGAAAAAGTAATAAAATATGTGACTATGAAAATTTTGAGTCCCTTGAGGCAGTCAAAATTAAGCTAGATTTATATCATGGGAAAACATCTAAAACATTGATATTTTCAAAAAGTTGTCAGAACAATATGTAGAATAACATTTCTTCTTAGAAAAATACATATGTGTATAAGAACATAAATGCATGGAAAAATACTGGAGTGTTAAATATCAATCTGAAAATACACACTAACCTTGAATAGTCAAACTGAATTTTGTATGAATGAAGGGATCTTTGGTTTTATATCTTTCATTTGAATGTTTCTATAAGAGGGTAGTTATGTGCAATTTTAAAGAGACAGAACTAAAATAAATGATAAAATGAGAAACTACGTAAGTTAATGTTTATTGTATTTAATAATATGATTAGAGATTCATCTAATAAGTAACCTTCAAAAATTTCTACACGTCTGTCACCAAGAAATGTTAATCTTGGATGCTATTTCATGTTAAGAGGTGTTTGCAGACCATGATAAGTTACTCTAAATTGTTGATAAAACTTAAGCAGAAGAAGAAAGAGGCCCAAGCTACCATCAGAAGGACAAAGATGATGCTGGGAACGGAGGTTGTTCTCTCGAGCTGGGATATTTTCATGGAGCATGAGGCTTTCAAGTGCATATCAGCGATCCAGGCCTTTCTTACTTCTTTTCCACAATCAGTTTTTCAATGATATATCACTCTCACTATAAAAGAATGGCCGTTTGGTAGAGGTAAGTTGGCTTATTTAGTGCTGAAAGCCAGTTTTACAAAGGTAGGTAGGGCATAATAATTTGGTAACAGAAATTGAGAACTTGAAATATTTATTCCCAAATCATGACTGCGTTAACTTTTGATAAGATTGATTTTATTAATTCTTTCGGTTACTAAATTGTAAATGGGCGATGGTGGAATCTAAAGGAAATTAATATGAATGAAATTAGCATCAATATATTTTATTGATTTTTAGGGGTTAAATTAAGCTTGGCGTATACTATTTTAGGGGCCTGGTGGAGGTACAAATTTTCATCTGACACCAAGTTTGTTACAATCTGTGTTTTAGAAATAGCAGTACTTCTAGTAGAGTTAGAAACTGTGAAAGAGAGAAAATTACAATGTGCATAAGATTATAAAAGTTTATGAAGGTCACCAGGCAAATAATTTTGTACCTTTATTGTAGTGGCATTTGCATGAATCTACACACAGAGAAAATTTATAAAACCAAACACACTCCTTAAACCAATGTCAGTTTCCTCTTAACTGTATTGCGCTATAATTATGCAAGATTAAGAGGTAATCTTTCGGGGAAATTGTAAATGTGCACAGGACCTCTTTGTACTTACTGTATTTGGCACTTAGAGAATCTATGATTATCATTATTATTCTTTTTTTAGTGCTAGGGGTAATAATCTTTATTTAAATTTTTTTTTATTTCAGCTTATAACGGGTTATAACAGCTTCTAACAGCTTATAACGGGTTATTTCAGCTTATAACAGCTTAAAACAATTGTTTAGGTTACATATATTGCCTTTGCCCCACCCGAGTCAGAGTTTCAAGCATGTCCATCCCCCAGATGGTGTGTACTGAACCCATTCAGAGTGTATATACCCATCCTCTCCTCCCCCTCCCATCAAATTAAAAAGCTTCTGCACAGCCAAGGAAACCGTCACATCAGCAAATAGAATGGGAGAAAATATTTACATGTTACGCATCTGATAAAGGGCTGGTAACTAGAATCTATATAGAACTCAGGGAAATCAGCAAGAAAAAAAATCAAACAACCCTATCACAAAGTGGGCAAAGGCCATGAACAGAAACTTTTCAAAAGAAGATAGACTAATGGCCAACAAGCATATGAGAAAATGCTCAACATCTCCAATCATCAGGAAATGCAAATCAGAACCACAATGAGATATCACTTACCTCCAATGAGAACGACCTTTATCAAAAAGTCCCAGAATTTATCATTATTTCAAACAGAAAGTTTTTTAAAATGTCACCAGCAATGTGTACATTTTAGATATATATATATTCTTCTAATAGATTACCTGAGTAGATGAAGAGAGATGTGATCAAGGCAAGAGAATGACTGGCTAAATAGATGTTGATTAGCTGTATTTCAAATAACATTTAAAAGGTAAGTAACCATATTCAAAATTGATTAATGCACACGAGTTAAACATCCCTAGCAGATACAGAATTTATAGTAAATTATTACAAAGATGGCATTTGACATTATCAGATGTCATTTAAAATATAAATATGAAAGAAATCCCAATAAAAATATTAACTACTTTTTTCCTTTCTCTTTCTTTTCTTTTCTTTTCTTTTCTTTGCACACGGAAAGTTGGTTTCAGCACTCACCTGGACAAAAAAGTAGGAAGGAATAGCCACAGTTTTGAAATGATAATAGTGAAGGTAGCCTGTATTTATCACATGCAAAGCCTATTTTTAGTCTAAAAAGTTGAGTTTGTGAAAGAGGTAGTTGACACATGGCCCCTGAAACCAAATTAAAACAAATTAGATACACATTTTTATCTATATTCTAAATCATTTAATTATATAACCTTCAGTGGTAAAACAAACGTTGACTAAATATACCTGTAATTATGCAGCATGTGATACATATTTATGTTTAGGATGGTATGATCTCTAGTGGACTCTACAGTGGGAATACATTTCTACAGAAATTTAAAATATGTAAAATAAATGTAAAGTAAGTTTACACATGTAAATGTCAATGCGGACTTTAACTTCTGACTTTGTGTGTTATTTTCTTTTGTGCTGTTCTTAGTAATTATACTTCTAAAGTTGCACTAGCTTCACGATATTAGAAGCAGTGTAGTTACACAAACAGATCTGTAGACAATCTGTCTGCATTTCTGTATTGACTTGCCCTCTTACCAACGAAATAAGTTTTTGACACATAAAACTTATCTGTTATTGTTATTTGTTTCCTTGTCTGGCAAAACGTTGATAACTATTTTTAAACTTGTTCTGAGTATGATATTTTCGGGGTGTGGCTGCTTGTCTCCATTACTTTTCATTTTTTACATTTACTCTACTTACATTGACAGACAACATTGTATGTTTTTATCCTGTGCCCCACAATGCTTTGAAATGTATATACACTGGGGAATAGTTAAATAAAGCTAATTAACAATTGCATTTCTTCACATAGTTTCTGTTTCATGGTAAGAGCATATCACATCCACTCTCTTTATACATTTCAATATATTAATATTAATACGTCATCATTTCTATAATCATCCTGCTATACAATAGATCTCTTAAAACTTATTCCTCCTAATGGTACTCATGTATTCTTTGACAAAACTTTGCCTATTCTCACTTTCCCCCTAACCATCCCAACCACTGGTAATTACCGTTCTATTCTCTACCTCCACGAGATCACTTTTTTTGACTCTCACAAATGAGTGAGATCATGTGGTATTTGTCTTTCTGTGCCTGACTTATTTTGCTTAACATAATGTCTTCTAGGTTAACCCATGTTGTTGGAAATGGTAGGATTTTATTCCTTCTTAAGGATGAATAATACCGTGTATATGTACAACACATTTTGTTCATTCATTCATCGATGGATACTTGGGTTGCATCAATAACTTGGCCATGGTAAGTGGGAATGCAAATATCTCTCGAACATAACTGGTTTTAATTTGTTTGGATATATACATAGTAGTAAGAGTGCTGGATAATATGTTACTTTTATTTTTTTCTTTCTTTTTTTTTTTTTTTTTAAGGCAGAGTCTCACTCTGTTGCCTGGGCTAGAGTGCCGTGGCATCAGCCTAGCTCACAGCAACATCAAACTCCTGGGCTCGAGCAATCCTCCTGCCTCAGCCTTCCAAGTAGCTGGGACTACAGGCATGTAACACCATGCCACCAATTTACTATACGTACCACCAATTTACTATAAATTCTGTATCTGTTAGTGATGTTTAACACGTGTGCATTAATCAATTTTGAATATGGTTACTTTCCTTTTAAACATTAATTGAAATACAGCTAATCAACATCTATGTAGCCAGTCATTCTCTTGCCTTGATCACATCTCTCTTCATCTACTCAGGTAATCTATTAGAAGAATATATATATCTACCCGGCTAATTTTCTCTCTCTCTCTCTCTCTCTCTCTATATATATATATATGTTTTTAGCTGTCCGTATAATTTCTTTTCTATTTTTTTTTTTTTTTAGTAGAGACAGGGTCTTGCTCTTCCTAAAGCTGGTCTCAAACTCCTGAGCTCAGACAATCTGCCCGCCTCGGCCTCCCAGAGTGGTAGGATTCCGGGCGTGAGCCACCGCGCCCGGCCTACTTCTATTTTTAACTTTTTGAGAAACTTCCATACTGTTTTCCACAATGGCTTTACTAATTTACATTCCCACCAACAGTGTGCAACAGTTACTTTTTTCTCCATATTCTTTTTTTTTTTTTCTTTTTAGTAACAACGATTTTAACTGGGGTGAAGCAGTATCACTGTGGTTTGGGTTGGCATTTCCCTGATGATTAGTGATGTTGGGAAGTTTTACATTAATATATATCTACTGGTAATTTATATGTCTTCCTTTCAGAAATAGCTATGTAGACCTTTGCCTGTTTATTAATCAGGTTATTTGAGATTCTTTGCTACTTAGCTGAGCTCCTCATGTATTTTACATGTTAAACTATTGTCAGATGTATAGCTTGCAAATATTTTCTCCCATCCTGTAGATTGTCTGTCTACTCTGTTGGTTGTTTCCTTTGCTGTGAAGCTTTTAACGTTGCTGTATTAATAATTCAATTTGTCTATTTTTGCTTTTGTTTCCTACTCTTTTGAGGGTTTATCCAAAAAATTCTTGCCCGGACCAAGGTCACGAGTGATTTCTCTAGGTTTTCTTGTAGCAGTTGCACAGTTTCAAGTCTTACTTTTATGTCTTTACTTCATTTTTAATTTTTTATGAGAGCCGGGGGTCTCGCTGTGTTAGCCAAACTGAAGTACAGTCCTGAACGTATGCACTGAAGTCTTAAACTCATGGGCTCAAGTGATCCTCCTGCTTCAGCCTCCCAAGTAGCTGGGATTATAGGCACACACCACTGTGCCAGGATCTTTAATTCATTTTGAGTTCATTTTTGTATATGGTGAAAGAGAAGCTTCTAAATGTATTCTTCTGCATGTGGTTAAGTAGTTTTCCCACATCATTTATTGAAAAGACTATCCTTCCCCATTGTATGTTCTTGTCGCTTTTGTAGAAAATCAGTTAGCTGAAATTTTAGCTGTAAATGTTTTATTCTTGGGCTCTCTATTACATTTGGTCCTTTTACTGTTTTTATTTCAGCATATTATGGGGGTACAAACGTTTTGGTTACATATATTGCCGTTGCCCCCCACACCCTCCCAGTCATAGCTTCAAGGGTGTCCATCTGCTAGATGGTGTGCATCACACTCATTATGTATGTATACAGCCATCCCTTACCCTCCTCCCACATCTGCCAGAGACCCGATTAATGTTATTCCTAAATGTGCTCTTAGGTGATGACCAGTGAAACCAATTTGATGGTGAGTACATGTGGTGCTTATTTTTCCATTCTTGGGATACTTCACTTAGTAGAATGGGTTCCAGCTCTATCCAGGAAAATATAAGAGTTGCTACATCCCCGTTATCTCTTATAGCTGAGTAGTACTCTGTGGTATACACATACCACATTTTACTAATCCACTCATGTATTGATGGGCACTTGGGTTGTTTCCACATCTTTGCAATTGTGAATTGTGCTGCTATAAATATTTGGGTGCAGGTGTCTTTGTTATAGAATGACTTTTGTTCTTTTGGGTAGATGCCCAGTAATGGGATTGCTGAATCGAATGGTAGGTCTGCTTGAATCTGTTTAAGGTATCTCCAAATTGCTTTCCACAGAGGTTGAGCTAGTTTGCAGTCCCACCAGCAGCATATGAGTGTTCCTGTCTCTCTGCATCCACGCCAACATTTATTGTTATGGGACTTTTTGATAAAGGCTCCCACCTCAGGCTCCCGAGTAGCTGGGACTACAGGCACTCGCCACCACACCCAGCTAATTTTTTTATTTTTAGTAGAGATGGGGTCTCACTCTTGCTTAGACCGGTCCTGAATCCCTGGGCTCAAGCGATCCTCCCGCCTTGGCTTCCCAGAATAC
Organism: Lemur catta; assembly: GCF_020740605.2. NCBI lineage: Eukaryota > Metazoa > Chordata > Mammalia > Primates > Lemuridae > Lemur > Lemur catta. Next base: position 2,072,065 of record NC_059156.1, read on the forward strand.
TGGGATTACAGGTGTGAGCCACAGCAGCCATCCTCAGTGAGTAAATTTTTATCCTCTTATTTCACTTTTCTGGGAGTAATCTTTAAATCAAAATGTAGAGCAATCACATATTCATTTTATTCACCACTCACAGGACAAAGGTTAATATGCACAATATATAAAAAAATATTAGTTTGAAAGATTTCATAGAGTATAGAAGTTGGGACACAAGGAAAAGAAAAATATATAAAATACATAATTTTTAATAAAAATTTTAGCAAATAATTCATGCTTCTCTGAACACGAATGAACATATTGGGGGGATTGAGGAAATACACTTACCTTTCGATTTCATACTAAAGTTATAAAAGGTCCACTTAAAGCTTCAAGCAAACACAGCAAAATAAACACATTTTTACTAATTGCTGTTTCCTGACTATACTAAAATGAGAGTGAAAACATTTTTTGAAAACATAAATCCATGAGACGATAGAAAAATCCGACAGATGAGTACCAACATAATTATAACACTAGAAAGCTAATGGATGAATTATAACCAATTACAAAGGGCTGGAATCTATACTGGCCAGCTTCGCTGACTCTGGGCTCAAGTTTTTTGGTAAAAATCCACAAAAAACTAGATTAGCAGTTTACTTCAACACAATAAAGTCTACAAAGGGATATGGTACATAATATTTCAAAGATTCAAAACTCCAGTCTCAAAATTGACCTAAACCTAACATTATAGTGCTCAGAGTAAAGGTGAAAGCTTTTTCTGTAAAAACTGCAACACAGACAAGGATGCACAATCTCACTATTCTCATTGTTATACCTCCTCTTAAATAATACTAGCAAAAAAAAATGAAAAGAGTCAAGAAAACGTTGAGTTGTTTCCACCACTTTGCAATTGTGAATTGTGCTGCTACAAATATTCTAGTGCAGATGTCTTTTTTACATCATGTCCTTTCTTCCTTTGGGTAGATGCCCAGTAATGGGAATATTGGATCGAATGGTAGTTCTACTTGTAGCTCTTTGAGGTATCTCCATGTTACTTTCCACAGAGGTTGTACTACAACCCAAGTCCCCATCAATACATGAATGGATTAATAAAATATGGTATGTGTATCCTAAGGAGTTCTACTCAGCCACAAAATATAATGCTGATCTAGCATCTCTTGTATTATCTTGAATAGAGCTGGAGCCCATTCTACCATCACAAAAATGTGCTTACCATCAAATAGGTATTAACTGATCAACAATTAAGTGCACATGTAATAGTAACATTCATCTGATGTTGGGCAGATGGGGATAGGAGAGGATTGGTATAAATACACAAAATGGGTGTGATGTGCAGCATATGGGGGTGGACATGCTTGAAGCTCTCATTGAGTTGGGGCAAAAGCAATAAATGTAACCTAAACATTTGTACCCCATGATATGCTGAAATAAAAAAATTAAAACATTAAATTAGCAATAGCAAAGATAAAATACTTAGGAATAAATTTAGTACAGGTGAAAGATCTGCACAAGGAAAATTAAAACATTAGATGAAAGGCTTTGAAGAGACAAAAATAAATCGAAACACATTCCATTTATTTATGCATTGAAAAATTAGTATTGTTAAAATGTCCAGCCCAGCCAGGTCAGTCAGTAGAGCATGATACTCTTAAAATGTCCATATACCCAAAACAATCTGCAGAATAAAAGCAATCTCTGTTAAATATCAATCACATTTTTCACAGAAGAGAAAAGACAATCCTAAGATGTATATATCAGCACAAAACACTTAGAGTTAAGGCAGCAGGAAAAAAGAAAACTTGGAGACATCAAATTTTCTTACATAGAAATTTATTATAAACATTCTAGTGCAAGTGTCATTTCATAATTTTTTTCCTTTGTATGAATAGTAGAGTGGGGTTGCTGGATGAAATGGCAAGTCTACTTTCACTTCTTTGATGTATTGCTGTACTATTTTCCAAAGAGTTTGTACTAATTCACCATTAAGCAGTATTCAGCCATTAAAAAAATGGTGATCTAGTATTTCTTGTAACAACACGGATGGAACTGGAGATGATTTTTCTTCCTGAAGTAACACAAGTAATGCAAAATTTTCCAACAAAATGTCAGCAAACTGTATATAAGAATACATTAAAAAATTATTCACAACCATGGTCAAATGGAATTCATTCTGGAGTAAAAGGACTGCTGAATGTATGCAAATCAGTAAACATGATATACCACATTAACAAAATAAATATTAAAACTTATATGAGCTGGGCGGTGGGGAGAGGTGATGGGTGTATACCTACAAGATGAGTGCGTTGCACACCGTCTGGGGAATGGTCACGCTTGAATGTTCTGACTCGGGGAAATGGGGGTGGGGGGAGGGGATGGGGGTATAACAACATGATGAGTGCAATGGTCACTGTCTTGGGAATGGGCAAGCTTGAAGTTCTGACTCGGGGGAATGGGCGAGACATGGGCAATATATATAACCTGAACTTTTGTGCCCCCCTAATAAGCTGAAAAAAATTTTTAAAGGACAAAAAAAAGTGAATAAAGTAATTTTATAATATCAAAATTATTATATGATCATTTTATTTATTTATTTATTTATTTATTTATTTATTTATTTATTTATTTATTTATTTATTTATTTATTTATTTTAGCTTATTATAGGGGTACAAAAGCTCAGGGTATATATATTGCCCATGTCCCACCCATCCCCCTAAGTCAGAGACTCAAGCGTGTCCATTTCCCAGACAGTGCGCCTGGGACTCACCATGTAGTCATACACTCCATCCGCTCCCACCATCCCCTACCTCCCCGAGTCAGCACCTTCAAGCATGACCATTGCCCAGACGGTGCACAACGCACTCATCATGTAGACATACACCCATCCCTTCTCCCCAACCCCTGCCTCAGTCTGATATTCAGTTGGTATCATTCCCCAATGTGCATTTAGGTGATGATCAGGGAAACCAGTTTGCTGGTGAGTACATGTGGTGCTTATTTTTCCATTCTTGGGATACTTCACTTAGTATAATGGGTTCCAACTCTTTCCAGGAGAATGTAAGAGACTCTATATCACTGTTATTTCTTATAGTTGAGTAATACTCCACGGTATCATAACCTATGTGCACATTTGGGAATAGCACCAATTGGGTGTCAGGCAGACGTTGGGAGTGGGGATGGGTGTATACTTACATAATGAGTCTGATGCGCTCTGTCTGAAGAATGCACACGCTTGAAGCTCTGACTCAGGGTGTGGGTGGGATGGGCAATATACATAACCTAAACTTTTGTACCCCCATAATAAGCTGAAATTTAAAAAAGTTAAAAAAAAAAAAAAAAGCTACAATGGTTGGCATACATTAAAAAAAAATTAAGCTGAAAGTCCAAAAGGACATTATGTATTAAAAAAGGACATTATGTAACAACAAGTGTAGATATAAAAGGAAGATATAATTATTATCACCATATAAACACCCCCCAAAACCTTTAAAATATATGAAGCAAATATTACAGGGCTCAATAGAGAAATCATTTTACAGTAATAATTAGACTTTAACACTCCACCTTCAAGAATCATAGGTAGAAAAAGGTAAACAATAAGAAAATATGACTTGAATGATATTATAAATAAACTAGATCTAAGAGATAAGTTGAGAGCACTCTGTCACCCACAGCAGAACACACATTCTTCTTAACTGTGTGTGGAACAATCTCTAAGATACACCATATGCTAAATCACAAAACAAGACAATTAACTTTAAATAATTAAAATTATAACAATGTATATTATCTGTGCAAAATGGTACAAACTAGATTTTAAAACCAACATAAAAATATATGTAATGGGCACACAGTATATGAAAATTTGCACATACTTGGAAATAAAACAACATATTCTTACAAACGTTCCGGTACATTGTACAACATAGCTAAGTGTTGAAAACATTATACAACACAAAGGAAGCCAGATATAAAAGATCACATACTGTATGACTGTACTCAGAGAAATACACAAAACATGTAAATTCATAGAGATAGAATGTAGATTGCGGTTATTAAGGGGAGGTGGAAGTGTAGAATTGGAAACATATTTAATAAGTGTAATTTTTTCAGATAAAATTTTGGTTGCACAACATTATGATTGCATGAAATGACACAGAATTGTTCACTCTACAATAGTGAATTTCATGTCATGTTAATTTCATTTCAATTACAAAAACTTTAAATCATGTAGAAAGGTAATGCAGTACCTAATGTAAAAAATAATGCAAATAAAAGCATATTTCTTATCTGACCAGGGACACTAAAAATGACAAAATTTTTTCGAGTGGTGTAACAAAAAAATTATTAATCAGCATTGTATATGCAGAAAAGACTGGGAACATTTGCTTCTAGAAGAGCTCTTTAAAAGTTGCCAAATTGTTAATAAATATAAATTCAGTTACAGTAGATGAATAATAGATTGCAGCTGAACAAAGACAAATAAAATAGTTTTATACATTCAATGTGTGTTAATCGCAGCAACAACAAAAATAAATGACTGGGACCTGATTAAATTAAAAAGCTTCTGCACAGCCAAAGAAACAGTCATGAAAATAAACAGACAGCCTACAGAATGGGAAAAAATTTTCGCATACTACACATCAGATAAAAGACTGATAACAAGAATCTATTTAGAACTCAGGAAAATCAGCAGGAAAAAATCAAACAATCCTATCAAAAAATGGGCAAAGGACATGAATAGAAATTTTTCAAAAGAAGACATAAGAATGGCCAAAAAACATATCAAAAAATGCTCAACATCCCTAATCATCAGGGAAATGCAAATCAAAACCACAATGAGATACCACTTAACTCCGGTGAGAATGGCCTTTATCAAAAAATCCCAAAACAACACATGTTGGCGTGGATGTGGAGAGACAGGAACACTCATACACTGCTGGTGGGAATGCAAACTAGTGCAACCCCTATGGAAAGCAATATGGAGATACCTTAAACAGATTCAAGTAGACCTACCATTTGATCCAGCAATCCCATTATTGGGCATATACCCAGAAGAACAAAAGTCATTCTTTAACAAAAACACCTGTACCCGAATGTTTATAGCAGCACAATTTACAATCGCAAGGATGTGGAAACAACCCAAGTGCCCATCAATCCACGAATGGATTAGTAAACTGTGGTATATGTATACCATGGAGTACTACTCAGCTATAAGAAATAACAATGATACGACATCTCTTTGGTTCTCCTGGAGAGAGCTGGAACCCATTATACTAAGTGAAGTATCCAAAGAATGGAAAAACAAGCATCACATGTACTCACCAGAAAACTGGTTTCCCTGATCATCACCTAAATGTACATCAGGGAAGGATACCAATTGGATATCAGACTGGGATGGGGGGTGGGGGGAGGGGATGATTGTATGCCTACATGATGAGTGCGTTGCACACCCTCTGGGGAATGGTCATGCTTGAAGGTGCAGACCCGGGGAGGTGGGGGGGGGAGGGGATGGAGGTATGACTACATGATGAGTGCCAGGTGCACTGTCGGGAGAATGAGAACGGACGCGCTTGGGACTCTGACTCGGGGGGATGGGTGGGACATGGAAAATGTATATAACCTAAACTTATGTACCCCCATGATGAGCTGAAATAAAAAAATATATATATATAAAAAAAAAATAAAAAAAAAATAAAAAAAAAACAATGTGTGTTCACACATGAATGTGCATGTGGATGTGTTTTTATGAAAAGACTAAATGTGTGAATAGTTTATGTAGGATGAGCACCAGTTCTTCCTTGTCAGTATGGTAAAATGCAGGTGTGAACCCATCTGGTCCAGGGCTTTTCTTTTTGGGATTGTTTTTTATTGCTGTTTCGATTTCAGATCTAGATATTAATCTATTCAGGAATTCTATTTCCTCCTGGTTGAGCCTGGGAAGGCTGTGTGTTCCTAAAAATTAGTCCATTTCCTCCCCATTTTCCAATTTCTGTGCATAAAGATTGTTGTAGAATTCATAGATGGTATCATGTATCTCTGTGGCATCGGTTGTGATTTGTCCTTTCATTTTCCTGATGGAGGTTATTAGAGTTTTTTCTTTTCTACTCTTGGTTAATCTAGCCAGAGATGTGTCAATTTAGTTTATTTTTTCAAAGAACCAACTTTTTGTTTTATTAATCTCCCTTTTGGTTTGTTTGTTGTCCTTTTCATTCAGTTCTGATTTGAACTTAATAATTTCTCTCCTTCTGCTGGGTTTGGGGTCGGTCTGTTCTTCCTTCTCCAGCTCTTTGAGTCTATTCATTAGATTGTCTATTTGTAAGTTTTCTGTCTTTTTGATATAGGCATTTATGGAAATAAATTGTCCCCTCAGGACTACTTTAGCTGTGTCCCACAGATTTTGATAAATTGTGTCTCCTTTGTCATTTAATTCAAAGAATCTTTGGATTTACGTCTTGATTTCTTCCTTTATGAAATAATCATTCAGGAGAAGGTTGTTTAGCTTCCATGATGTTGAGTAGGAATGAGAATTTCTGTTAGAGTTCGTTATTACTTTTATTCTGCCGTGATTTGAGAAGATGCATGGTATAATTTCTATTTTTTTAAACTTTTTCAGACATCCTTTATGTCCTGGGATATGGTCAATCTTGGAGAATGTCCCATGAGCTGATGAAAAGAAAGTATATTCGGTGGATTTCAGGTAGAATGCCCTGTAGATGTCAGTCAGGCCCATTTGTGCTAGCATTCTATTTAAGTCCATTATTTCTTTGTTTATTTTTTGTTTGGAGGATCTGTCCTGTACTGCAGTGGCATGTTAAAGTCTCTGACTATTAAACTGTTGTTATGTATCATTTTATTCAAATCAAATAGGGTTTGCTTTATGAATCTGGGTGCACCTAAGTTGGGTGCATATATGTTAAGTATAGTTATTTCTTCTTGTTGAAGTATACCCTTCACCAGTATATAGTAACCACTATGTCTTTCATTACTTTTGTTGATTTAAAACTAAGCTTTTGGAGATTAAAACCCCCACACCAGCTTTCTTTTGGCTTCCATTTGCTTGAAATATCAATTTCCACCCTTTTATTTTCAGTCTAAATGCATCCTTGCAGGTTAGATGAGTTTCCTGAAGACAGCAGATACTTGACTTGTATTTTTTAACCATTGGGCCAGTCTGTGTCTCTTGAGTGGGGAATTCAATCCATTCACATTTAATGAGAGAACTGATAAGTGAGACTGATTTCTGTTCCTCATGTTGGATTGAATTTCATTATTCTGTTTTCTTACTTGAGCCATTGTGATAACTGAGTTTTTATCTTCTCTTGAGTAGTTTTATATGCCTGGGTCTTTTTTGTGCTGCTCTGTGTGTAGCTCTGTTTTGAGTACTTCTTGGAGAGCAGGTCTTGTCTTGGTGAATTCTCTGAGTTTTTGTTTATCTGAGAATGTCTTAATTTCACCTTCACATATAAAGCTGAGCTTAGCTGGGTATAAGATTCTAGGCTGGCCATTATTCTGTTTCAGAAGAGTGAGAATGGGGCCCCAGTCTGTTCTTGCTTGTAAGGTTTCAGTTGAGATATCTGGCGTGATTCGGATGGATTTTCCTTTGTATGTTACTTGTTTGTTTCTCCTTACAGCTCAAAGAATGGCCTCTTTAGTGGATATTTTTGTCAGTCTGATAACTGCATGACATGGTATCATCCTATTTGGTATGAATCTCCCAGGGGATCTTTGAGCTTCTTGAACCTGTATATCTAGAGTTTTGGCAAGGCCTGGGAAAGTTTCCTCAATTATGTCTTCAAATAGCTTATCCAACCCTTGCTTATTGTCTTCTTCACCCTCGGGAATGCTGATAACTCTCACATTAGGCTTCATCACATAATCCCACATTTCTTGTAGACTCTGGTCTTTTCTCTTATTTCTTTGCTCCATCTCTGTGACTGACTTATGTAATCAGAATGTGTTATCTTTGATCTCTGAGATTCTTTCTTCTGTTTGATCTACCCTGCTCTTGAGACTTTCCACTGTGTTTTGTGGCTCCCTGAATAAATTCTTCATTTCTCGGAGTTCAGTTTGATTTTCCTTCAATATTTTGATTTCTTTAGTGAATTTTTCTTCCAAGTCCTGGATCTTTTTTGTGGTTTCTTTGTGTTGATTATCCACTTTTTCTTGCATAATATTCAGCTTATTTATGATCCATGTTTGAAATTCTTCCTGTGACATGTTGCGGTTTTGAATCTGGTTTCTGTCAGTTTGTAGAGAACTAGTAATCCTCTTTGAGGGCAAGGTTTCAGCTTGATTATTTATTCTCCCAGAGTTCTATTGCTGAGCCTTTCCCATCTGTCTCAATCACTTGTTCCCTTTTTTCAGCTTTAGCCTGGATAGAGGCATGCCATGCACGCTGATCTTGGGCTGTGCAGCAGCCCAGGTAAGCTGCCTCCTTTGTCACTAGGTGGAGCCCTTCATGTGTTGTTCAGGATTTTACTACCTTAGCAGGGGGGCTGCTCCTGTTTGGTCCAGCCCCAGAGAATTAATTTGACCCAAAACCGGTTTGAGAACCCAGTCACTGGTGGGTGCTAATTGCAGATTGAAAGCAACTTTTTCCTTGCCTCTTCCTCTCCCGAGGTGGTTTCTGCCTCTCTCTGCGTGAAAGACAGTGGCTAGGGAGAGGAGGCGGTGCCCTCACTTGCCCAGTGCCTGGGCTGCTACAGCTCCCAGGGGGCAGTATTCTGCCCCACCCCAATGTCGGCAAGGTCCACAGTCCACTTCTTCGCAACTGGGGAAGGACTCAGCACTCCACAAAGGTGGAGCTTGTAGTGGGGTCCACCGACTTGGGGAGGAAGTCGCCCAAGGAGCTGCCCGGTTCCCAGTCTCTCCCCAGAGGCTAGGCTGTGGACCCTGACAATGGCAGCTGCCTTCCCACTGGTCGCTGGCTCTGGGGGCGAATGTTCAGTGTCCAGCAGGGGTTGGAGAAGCTTGGAATTGAGGGACTCCAGCCACCTACATAAAGGAGGCAGTTTGGCATCCCTGAGGTGTCTTTCACTGCAACCTAGCTCAAACCCTCTCCCACCAGTTGCAGTCCACCCACAGAGCTCCAGGTTCCAAAATGCCTCCCACTATTGTCTCCTCTCCACAGAGCCCTGCATCTGCCGTGGTGATTGTGCACCAGCTTCAGACAGATCCCTAATTGAGTGGGTGTGGAGGTCAGTGTGGAACAAGCTGCTTTCCTTTGGGGATGAACCCAACTCACTCACTGGTGAGGCTCGTACAGCCATCCCACACTCCCCTCTCTATTGTCCATCCCTCACTCTCCAGATTTTCATGATCTGATTTCCTATTCACCTCAGTCTTTTCTTGCTCTCTGTGTCCCATGCTGATTCTCTGTGGATTCACATCACTGTTCTTGTGGGGGAGCGATCCTCTAGCATTGTGGCAGACTGGGATCCATGCCTTCCTCTCCAGGATCAGGAATCCAGGAGGTCACCACCACTCCACCATCTTTCTTTCCTTATTGGTCTCTTAATAGCAGCTATTTTGGGAATCATTGCTGTCACTGCTGCGGCCACTGCAGGTGTGGCTCTGCATCACACCATTGAGACCACTGAATTTGTTCAAAATTGGCACCACAATTCAAATCAATTATGGTCTACCCAAAATCAAATTGACAGCAAATTGGCTACTCAAGTGGCTGACTTACAACAAGCAGTCACCTTATTGGGAGACCAGGTTATAAGTCTACAAAAGCAACTTAGACTCTGTTGTGATTGGAATATTACTTAATTTTGTGTTACATCTCATATATATAATCAAACTCAATTTCCTTGGGAAAACATCAAAAAACAACATCTACTTAATCAAGGAAATCTGACTGAAGAGACTGGAAACTGACAACAAGAAATGTTAAGTTCCTTCAGTCATAAACTTAAATTGCTCTCTGAAGCTGACATTATTAATGCCATCTCTTCTGGTTTAGAGTCAGCCGATCCACTTTATCATCTTAAGATCTATGGGAGTTCCACTATGGTAACTTTCAGCATAATATTAATCCTTTGCTTGTGCTTATGCATAGTCTGGAGAAAACTCCAAAGAAGACAAGAATTGGGAGACCAACACCTCACTGTGATGGCTGTCCAACTCCATCAATTTTCTTCAAAAAATAAAAAAGGGAGAGATGTTGAGCCTAAGAATGTTGATTTATAGAAATGCCCCCTGTATTTTTAGAGACAAGATTTGATTTCAGAAGTCAAATAAGGCTTTGCCTTAAAGAAAAAAATAAACGTGTTAGTTCAAAAGCTGCCTCATCTCAGGAGGCTGTCTCATTGGTCAGTAACAGCTGCATTTCAAAGTCACATTTGTAAGCTGGGCCTTATGGTTCTCATCTGTTTTGAAAGACAAAGCAGGTATTGCTTAGAGCCATAGGTTACCAGAGCTGAGCAACAAAGGCCACCAGAGATGAGAGCCGATCAAATAGATATGCTGAGAGCTGATCAAACAGATATGCTAATGCCCAAGCCAGGCACAGACAGAACCATGCGGTTAAAGTAATTAGCACAAGGCACAGCTCATGTTGACTTCTGAAATTTGTGTTCTAAAACACAATGACCAGAGCCAAGATGTCTCTGTTTTTGCTAAAGTAATAGCCTTATCATAAAACTTAGAAGTTTGCCCTAAGAAGATTTTGTAACTCATTGTTCACCTAGACAGAGTTAGTTAAAGGATCTGTAGTAGCCTTTCAGAAGACTTTGACCCTAAAGCAAACTACCTATTATTATGTAAATTGTGTTGCCCTTGGCAATGGGAGCCTATATCTGCCCTTTTAAGTACCTGTGTAAAACTGCAGTCCTTGTTACATTTCCGCAGGAAGGGATGTAATCTTCTGGATACCCTCCTTGTCTATTTTGATAAATCTTTACTCTATAAACTATATCTTTGGATCTGTGTATTATTTTTTATTTGCATTTCCTACTATTTTTTCACCCTTGCGAGAACCCCTGCCTGAGAGACCTGAATGCAAACCCCTTTGTGGGGAGCGTAGCTAACTCCCTGCCCCTAATTACACTGGCTAGGAATTCCAGCACTATGTCAAATAGCAGTGGTGACAGTGGACATATTTGTCTTGTTTCAGCTCTTAGGGAGAATGCTTTAGCTCTTCCCCATTCAGTGTGATATTTTCTATACGTTTGTGTGTTTATATATGGCTTTTATAGTTCTGAGATATGTTCTTTTTATGCCTAGTTTCTTGAGGGTTTATGTCATGAAATGTGTTGGATTTTGTTGAATGCTTTTTCTGCAACTAGTGAGATGATCATATGGTCTTTGTTTTGTTTTTATTTATGTGCTAAATCAAATTTATTGATTTATATATGTTGAATTATCTTTGCTTCCCTGGGATAAAGTCCACTCAAAGCTGGTGGATTATTATTATTTTTTGATATTACTGAATTTAGTTTGCTAGAATTTTATTGAGGGTTTTTGCATCTTCATTCATATCATTGTTCTGTAATTTTCTTTTGTTGTTTTTGTTGTTGTGTCCTTGCCTGGTTTTGGTATCAAGGTGAGGCTGACTTCATAGAATGAGTTGGGGAGGATTCCATCCTTCTTAATATTATAGAATAATTTCTGTATTATGGATACCATGACTTCTTTGTAGGTCTGATAGAATTTATTTATGAATCCATCTTGTCCAGGGATTTTTTTTTTTTTTTTTTTGTAATTTCAGGGAAGTTTTTTTTTTGTTTGTTTTTTCCTGTTGTTATGGATTCAATCTCACTGGCAATTATTGGTCTGTTCTGCCATTCTAGTTTTTTCTCGTTGTGGCAGATCCACAACTGGTGTAATAGGCAGTTCAGCCAACCCATCCTCCATGAAGAAGCCCCAGACCCAGCCTAGCCATTACATACATGCTTATGTGGCACCAACCTGAGAAGCAGCCTAGCAGACATACCCCTGGTGAGTCCTCCCAGCTGCCAGGTATGTACATCCCTGGCTTGAGAAGCAGCCTGACACACTGGCCCCAGCAAGCCTGCCCCTAAATTAGCTTGGCTGCAGTGTATGCATACCCCTGAGAATGGTGGCTCTACCTAATGACAGCCCTGCTCCTAAACTGACTCATTTTTTAATGTGCACCACCCCACTACTACCTAGAAACCAGCCTGGCAGCCCTGCTCCCAGAAGCCTGCCCCTGAGCAAGCCGACCCACCATGTATGCACACATTTTGACCTAAGAACCAACCCAACACCATGTCCCCAACAAAGCTGTGCAATCACTGCCAGAAACTCCTTGCAGCCTGGGCAACAGAGGTGCTTGCAGACATCAACAGCCTGGGTTACAGCTAAAGAAAATGAATGTAAGCTACACTGTTGCACCCACCCGTAACCAAAGCTAACACACTCTACACAACTGACACCCTAGGGCCCACTTAAGGAGAACTTCTTTTTTCATGAAAATAAAAAAAAAAAAAAAAAACTTTTTCCACAAAAAACTACTCCATAAAGTTAGAACCAGTGACTGTTCCACCAGCTGTGTGCATGTAAAAGTAAGGACACAGGAAGATGAACCAAAAAAAAAAAAACAAACAAAGAAACAGTTTCTCAAAAGGACCACAATAACTCTCCAGCAACAGATCTCAAACAAAAGGAAATTCACAAAATGCCTGATAAGAAATTCAAATCATAATCTTAAGAAAACTCAGTGAGGGCCGGGTGCGGTGGCTCTCGCCTGTAATTCTAGCACTCTGGGAGGCCGAGGCAGGTGGATCATTTGAGCTCAGGAGTTTGAGACCAGCCTGAGCAAGAGCAAGACCCCATATCTACTAAAAAAATAGAAAGAAATTAGCTGGACATCTAAAAATATATATAGAAAAACTCAGCCAGGCATGGTGGCACATGCCTGTAGTCCCAGCTACTCGGGAGGCTGAGGCAGGAGGATCGCTTGAGCCCAGCAGTTGGAGGTTGCTGTGAGCTAGGCTGATAACAAAGCACTCTAGCCTGGGCAACAGAGTTCAGACTCTGCCTCAAAGGAAAAAAAAAGAAAGAAAGAAAAGAAAAGGAAAGAAAGAAAAGAAAAGAAGAGAAAAGTAAAGAAAACTCCGTGAGATGTCACAGAATACAGATAAATAATCCAACAAAATCAGGAAAAGAATTGATGACCAAGAAGAGAAATTCAACAGAGATAGATACTATTTAAAAAGAATAAAAAAAAAATCTTCCAACTAAAAATTCAACAAGTAAAATAAAAAATACAACCAAGGACTTCAATATCACACTACATGAAGCAGGAGAAAAAATTTCTGAACTTAAAGACAGGTTGTTAAAAATAACCCAACCGGGGAAAAGTATAAGAATAAAAAAAAAAAAAATGAAGAAAGCCTACAAGACACATGGGACACTATTAAGCAAACAAGAGTTCACAATTTTAAAGTTCCAGAGGAAGAAGAGATGAAGAAAGTTACAGAAGACATATGTAATATTTACCAAAATAATTGCTGAAAACTACTGAAGGCTTAAGAAAAATATGGACAGACACTAGGAAGCTCAACCCCCTAAATAGTTTCAACCGAAAAAGTTTCTCTAAAAGGCACATTATAACCAAGCTATGAAAACTCAAGACAAAGACAAAATTTAAAAAGCACCAACTCACACATACGCATTAGACTACCTGGCCTCTCCTCACAGACCAGGAGAGAAGGGGATGATATATTCAATATGCCAGAAGAAAATAACCCCACCAGCCGGGAACACTACCCTCAGCAAGGCTAGCCTTCAGAAATGAAGGATAAACTAAGTTTCTCTCAGACACTAAAAACCTGAGGGAATTTTTCACCAGCAGACTGGTTTTACAAAAAGTGCTAAAGTAAATGCTACAACTGAAAGCAGAAGGATAATTAGCAATATCATGAAAACGTGAAACGATAAAACTCACTAGCAGCCATAATATCATAATCAAACTCAGAATACTCCTGTACAGTGATGGTGCTATGTTAGTCTTTCAAATATCTAATGTGAAGGTTAAAAGTCTTTGACTTTAGTCAAAATAACCACAGCTGCAGTCAGTTGCTAAGAAACACACAATAAATAAAGACAGAAATTAAGAAAACAAAAAGAGAACTTGTTAGTGTATTTTAATGCAACCAAAAGTAAATTGTTGTTAGCATAAAATGGTCTACTATAACTGCAAGATTATTTATGTTAGTTCCAGGGTAACCACATAGAAAGAAATTTCAGCAGACATACAAACAACAAAGAGAAAGAAATCAAAACTTAACACCATAGAAAGCCATCAAAATCACAAAGTAAACAACAAGAGAAAAAGAGAGGAACCAATCATGTAAAAAGGGGGGAAAATTAACAAAACGGTCAGGGAAATTCTTATCTAACAATCATAACCTTCATTGTAAATGATTGAATTGCCCAATTAAAAGACATAGGGTGGCTGCATGAATAAAGATGAAGACTCAATGATATGCTGGCTACAAGAGACTCACTTCACCTGTAAGGACATATATAAACTAAAAGTAAAGAGAAGGAAGAAAGCTATTCCAAGCAAACACAAATCAGAAAGAAGTAGGAGTTGCTACACTTACATTAGATAAAATAAACTTTAAGTCAGGAACTATAAAACAAAACAAAGGAGGTCTTTACAAAATAATTTAAAGATAAATTCAGCAAGAGCTTATAGCAATTCTAAACATATGTGCACCCAACACAGCAGAACACCCAAATCTGTTAATGTAAAGCAAATATAACTAGACTTAGAGGAACAGATAAACTGCTATAGCATATTAGTAGGGGACTGCAACACCACACTGTCAACAAAGGACAGATAATATAGGCAGATTATCAACAAGGAAACATTAAATTTAAACTACATTCTGGACATAATGGACTTGACAGCCATTTATGGGCATTCCATTCAACTGGAGAATAGATATTTTTCTCAACTACACACAGAACATTCTCCTAGATATATCATATGTTAGACCACAAAACCCTCTTAGCACATTTTAAAAGGTAAAGATCACATCAGGTATTTCTTTGGATCACAATAATATGAAACTAGAAATCAGGAACAGGAAAAAGTGCAGAAACTTTACAAGTACATGGGAATTAAATAATATGCTCCTAAATAATCAATGGACCAATTAAGAATTAAAAAAAGAAATTTAAAACTTTTATTAGATCAAGGATAATTTAAAAAATGGCATTATCCTATGTGGTACAGCAAAAACAGTCCTTAGAGGAAAGTTTATAGCAATAAACACCTACATCACAAAAACAGATTTCAAATAAGCAATCTAACCTCGCACCTCCATAAACTAGGAACACAAGAACAAAGTAAGCTAAAAATTGGTAGAAGAAAAGGAGTAATACAGAATATAGCAGAAATATACAGAACACAGTACAAAAATTCAACAAAACAAAAAGTGATTTTTTTATTTTGGAAGATAAAATCGTCAGCACATTAATTAGAATAACTACTAAATGAGAGATGACTCAAGTAAAATCACAAGTAAGAGAGGAGACATTTCAAATGTTACCACAGGAATACAAAAGTTCATGTATGGCTCTTATCAACAATTAACTCCAAGAAATTTGATAAGCTAGAAAACATGAATAAATTCCTGGACAAATAAAACCTATCAAGATTGACATATGGAGAAATAAAATAATCTGATCGGATCAGTAGTAACAAGTGAGGATATTGAACAGGAATAAAACATCTTTCATCAAAGAAAAACAGCACCTATCGTCTTCACTGCTGAATTCTACTAAACTTAAAAGAACTAATTCCAGATAATTAAACAATAAAGAATATTTCCAAACTCATTCTACAATGCTAGCGTTACTGTAATACAAAAGCCAAACACAAACATCATCAAATAACAAAACTGCAGGTCAGTATCTCTGATTAACACAGATTCAAAAATTCTCAACAAAATAATAGCAGGGCTGGGAACGATGACTCAAGCCTGTGATTGCGGCACTTTGGAAGCCTGAGGTGTGAGGATTGCTTGGGGGCAGGAGTTCAAGACCAGCCTGGGCAACACAGTAAGACCCCCATTTCAACCTGGATGACAGAGTGAGTCTCTGTCTCAAAAACAAACAAACAAAAAACAAACAAACCAAAGAAAAGACAAAAGAAAAAGAAAAGCAAGCAATTCAAAATCATGTTAAAGAGATAATTCACTATGACCAAGTGGGATTCATCCCAGGGATGCAAGAATGACTTCACACATGCAAATAAAGAAATGTGTTACTTAAAATTAACAGTAAAAAAGAAAATGCAATATTTGACTAGATGAAGATAAAGCATTTGACAAAATACAGCATCCCTTTATGATAAAACTTTCAACAAATTAAGTATAGAAGCTACACCAGCAACACAGTAAAGGTCATATATGACAAGCAGAGAGGTAGCATCATAACATACAAGGAAATGCTGAAAGCATTTTCTTTAAAATGTGAAATAAAACAAGAATTTCTACTTTCACCATTTTTATTCTACATAGCTCTGATACTGCTATCCAAACCGATTAGGTAAAAGAAGGAAATAACAGGCATCCAAATAGTGTACAGGAAAGTCAACTTATTCCTATTTGCAGATATGATATTACATATAGAAAACTCTTAAGATTACCATAAAAACCTGTTATAATTAATAACAGTTAATTAAATTCAGTAATGTTGTAGGATACCAAATCAACATACAAATATCAGTAGAGTTTCTATACACTGATAGTGAACTATTCAAAAAAGAATTAAAAAGAAAATAATCCCATTTACAATAGCTACAAAACATAAGATCTCTAGAAATAAATTTAACAAAGAGTTGAAAGTAGATATTTCATGTTGGTTAATGGGAATAACTAATACTGCTAAAATGTCCACCCTCCCCAAAGTGAATTATAGATTCAATGCAATACTTTGCAAAATACCAATGACATTATTAACATAAATAAATAAAAACAATTTTAACGCAAATATGAACCACAAAAGACACTGAAAAGCTAAAGCAATCTTGGGGGAACAAAACTGGGGGCATCAAACTATCTGACTTCAAAATCTACTTCAAAGCTACAGTAAGGAAAATAGATAGCATGGTCTAGAAATAACAGACTATGAACAGAATAGACAGCCAGGATATAAACCCACACAGCTACAATCAGCAGATTTTTGTCAAAACTTCAAGAAACACACACTGGGAGAACGACAGTCACTTTAGTAAATGGTGCTAGAAAAATTGGATATTCACATGCGGAAGAATGAAACTGGACCCTTATATTTCACTGTGTACAAAAATCAACTCAAAATGAATTAAACATTTAAATGTAAGATGCAAAAACATAAAATCACTATAAGAAAACATAGGTGAAAAAGTCATAACATTGTCCTGAGCAAATTGTTTTTTGGATAAAACATCAAAAGCACAAGCAACAAAAGCAAAGGTAGACAAATGAGGTTATATCAAATCAAAAAGCAAGGAAAATAACAGAATAAAGTAATAAACTTCAGAATGGGAGAAAATATTTGCACACCATACATCTGACAAGTAGTTAATGTCCAGAATTAACACAAGCACGAATAACTCAATAGCAAACAAAAATAAAGAATCTTATTTTAAAATGAGCATAATTCCTTAGCAGAAATGTCTCAGAAGACAGGCAAATGTCCAACAGGTATATAAAAACACTCTTCAGGGAAAAGTCTTGCTTCTGAAAACTCAGCAAATTTGATTTAATTTTTTTTTTTTTTTTTTTTTTTCGGAATAGACCTTATCCAAGTAGCACACTATGCCATTTTCAGGATATCAAAGGATATTGTGTTTTTAGTATAATAGTGACAATCTTCCTTTCAAAATGTTTTACTAATCAACCCATACTGCTGCAGACTGTGTCATCAATTGAATATTGTCTACCTTTTTTCACATGTATTTACTTCTCTTATTTTAATATATTTAATATGGCTGTTAGCCCAACCCTTTGTTCTTTATTATACGAATTGAAAATCTTATGTGTGGTTTCAAAACATAAGTATTGTCAATTTTTGATGCCTCATGTTGTTCAATAAATGTTATTTAACTAAAAAAAAAAAAACCCCAAAAAAGAAAAAAAAATAACACCATTAATTATCAGGAAAATACAAATGAAAGGCACAGTGAGATATCACCTCTATCACTCCAGCTAGAATGGCTAATACTAAAAATTTTAAAAAGGTAAGTGTTGGCAAGGTTGTAGAGAAAAGGCAACACTAACACACTGTTGTTGGGAATACAAATTAGTATGGCCATTATGAAAATCATCGAGGAGTTTCCCCAAAACATTAAAAATAGAACTATCATTTGACTTAGCAATCCCACTACTTAGCATATAGCCAATGGAATTGACATTAGTATGTTCCTCTAATTTCATCCTTAAAGCAATATTTGCTGCTATGTATATTGCAGTAGC
The DNA here is from genome assembly GCF_020740605.2 of Lemur catta. Lineage (NCBI taxonomy): Eukaryota > Metazoa > Chordata > Mammalia > Primates > Lemuridae > Lemur > Lemur catta. The sequence goes on from NC_059156.1 coordinate 2,090,503, forward strand.
ATTTACAATAGCCAAGATATAGAATAACATTAAGTGTCCATCAATAGACGAATGGATAAACAAAATATGGTAGACACACACACACAATGAAATAGTATTCAGCCACAAAACAGAATAAAATCCTCTCATTTGTGACAGGCTGGATGAAACTGGAGTGCATCATGTTAAGTGAAATAAGCCAGACACAGAAAGACATATGCCACATGTTCTCACTCCTATGTGGAAGCTAAAAGAGTTGGTCTCATAGGAGTAGGAAATACAACAGTGGTTACAAAGGACTAGAGAGGAAAGGGAAAGGTATGGATGGGGAGAGGATGGTCAGTGGGTGCAAGATTACCATTACAAAGGAAGAATAATTTCTGGTGTCTTATTGCATAGTAGAGTGACTACAGTCAATAATAAGATCCTGCGTGCCTCAAAATAGCTAAATGAGAGGGTTTTGTGTGTTTCCATACACACACACACACACAAGGTTTGAGGTGATTTATATATTAATTCCCCTGAATTGATCATTATACTCTGCATATATGTGTCAAGAATCAGCATTATACCCCGTAAATATGTACAATTATTATGCATCAGTCAAATTTATTTTTAAAGTTGTTCTCAATTGGTACAGAAAAAAAGCATTTAACAAATTTCAGAGTCTTTTTTCTTTTTCTTTTAATAAAAACTCTTAGCAGTTTAGGTATAGAAAGAAGTTCCGTAAGATAATAAAGGCCATCGGTGAAAAACGCATGGAAACATTTTAATCAACAGGGAACAACTGAAATATTTTCCACTAGGATATAACATAAGGCGGAGATGCCCACTTTCTCAACTTCTATTCAAAATTGTACTGGAAACACTAGAAAAAGCAAACAGACAAGAAAAAAGAACTAGTAGTTATCCAAACCAGAAAGCAGGAAGTAAAATTGTCTCTGTTTGCCAGTGACATGATCCTAAATGTAAAAAGCCCCAGACCCAACAAAAAAGAAAACTGTTAGAACTAATAAATGCAGTAATGTTGCAAGATACAAAATCAGCATACACAATTTTGTACCATTTCCATGCACAAATAATGATCTAGTTAAAAAACAAATAAAACCATTCCATTTATCATAGCATCAAAAAGTAATAACTAAATTTAACCAAGGAGATAAAAGATATTCACATTGAAAATTATACAACATGGTTGAGAGAAATTGAATAAGACACACTAAATGGAAAGATATCTGATGCCCATGGATCAGAAGAATTAACATTGTTAAAATGCCCATACTACCAAAAGCAATATACAGACTCAATGCAATTACTATCAAAATTTCAATGGCATTTTTCATAGAAATAGTAAAACATCCTAAAATTTGTATGGAACCACAAATAACCTTAAATATATAGAACAATAATGGAAATAAAAAATTGAAGACATCAATCACACATCCTGATCTACAACTGCATTACCAAGTTATTATATTCAAACCAGTATGCCGCTTGCATGAAAATAGAAACAAATCAATGGAACAGACTAGAAAGCCAAAAGTGAAATCCAAGCATTTGTGGTCAACTAATTTTTGATAAGCACTGGGAAAACTGGATTTCTCCATGAAAAAAAAATTGACATTTACCTTGTAGCATACTCAAAAATAAACGCAAAGTGAATAAAAGACCTAAACCCTAAAACTCCCAGAAAAGAACACAGGAGAAGAGCTCCTGGACATTGGCTATGGCAATAATTACTTTGCTATCCTGCCAAAAGCTCAGGCTACAAAAGCAAAAATGAATAAATGGACTACATCCCACTAAAAGCCTTCTGTAGAAAAAGGAAAAAATGGAAAGGCAGAGTAACAACTGGCAAGAAATATTTTCCAGCCACGTATCTGTTATGGGCTTAATATTCAAAATGTATGAAAATCTCTTACAACTCAAGAGTAGAAAACAAATAACTGATTTTAAAAAAGGACCAGAACAGTCATTTCTCCAAGATATACATTAAAGAAATTGCCTCACCCATATATGAAAAGGTGCTCAACATTACTAATCATCAGGAAAACTCAAAACCACGATGAGAAACCCAGAATAGATAAAAAATGTTGGTGAGGGTGTGTCAAAAAAGGAATTCTCTTATACTGTTGGTGGCAATGTAGATTGGTTTAACTATTTTGAAAAACAGTATGGATATTCCTAAAGAAATTAAAAGTAGAAGTACCATATAACCCAGCAACCCCGTGGTTGCGTGTATACACAAAAGAGACAAAAATCACCACTTCATAAAGACATCTACACTTCCATGTTTACTCCAGCATTATTCACAATAGCCAAAATATGGAAGCAACCTATGTGGTCATCAACAAATGAAGGGATAAAGAAAATGTTGCATATATATATAAATGCATACATGCCTTAAAAGAGAAGAAGATTCTATCATTTGTATAACAAGGATGGACTAAAGGACATTATGATAAGTGAAATAGAACAGAACAGAAAGAAAATATCATTATGATCTCACATGTGAAATCTGAAAAAAAGAAAAAGAAAGCAAAAAATAAAATGTCAAATGTGCACAGAGAGAATAAAGTAGTGTTTACCAATGGTGAGTAAGTGAGAAAAGAAGAGGGGGAGATGTAGAGCAAAGGAGAGAAATTAGTAGATATGTAGAATAAACAAGACTAGAGATCTTATGTACAACATACAGACTATAGTTAATAAAATCATATCCTGTTAGGGATTTTTTGTTAAATAAGTAGATTTAGCTGCTTTTGTCACAAAAATAACTATGTGAGATATGTTAACTTGTTTCATGGACTAACCATTTTTACTATCTATATGTATCCCATAATGTCATGTTGTAAGTCTCAAATATACACAACAGAATAAAGAATAAAACAAAGAAACAAAAATAAACTAAAACAAAATAATAACCATCATAATGGCCGTAAAAGTGGGAATCTCATTGTGGTTTTGATTTGCAAAGTTCTAGTGAATAGTAATGTGGAATATCTTTTTTTTTATTTTCAGCTTATCACGAGGGTACAAAAGTTCAGGTTATATATATTGCCCATGCCCCTCCCATCCCCCCGAGTCAGAACTTCAAATGTGTCCATTCCCCAGACAGTGCACATCACACTCATCATGTAGGTATACACCTATCCCCTCGCCCCACCCGCCACCTCTGTCTGATACCCAATTGGTGTTATTCCCAAATGTGCACTTAGGTGATGATCAGGGAACCTAATTTGCTGGTGAGTACATGTGGTGCTTATTTTTCCATTCTCGGGATGCTTCACTTAATAGAATGGGTTCCAACTCTCTCCAGGAGAACAAAAGAGATGCCATATCACCATTATTTCTTATAGCTGAGTTAGCAAGAATCCATTTAGAACTCAGGAAAATCAGTAAGAAAAAATCAAACAACCCTATCAAAACGTGGGCAAAGGATAGGAATAGAAATTTTTCAAAAGAAGATATAAGAATGGCTAACAAACATATGAAAAAATGTTTGACATCTCTAATCATCAGGGAAATGCAAATCAAAACCACAATGAGATGTCACTTAACTCCAGTGAGAATGCCCTTTATCAAAAAGTCCCAAAACAATATATGTTGGCGTGGATGCGGAGACACAGGAACACTCACACACTGCTGGTGAGACTGGAAACTAGTGCAACCGCTGTAGAAAGCAATATGGAGATACCTTAAACAGATTCAAGTAGACCTACCACTCAATCCAGCAATCGCATTATTGGGTATCTACCCAAAAGAACAAAAGTCATTCTATAAAAAAGACACCTGCACCCGAATGTTTATAGCAACACAATTCACAATTGCAAAGATGTGGAATGTCTTTATATGCACTGTTGGCCATTTGTATTTCTTCTCTGGAGAAATGGCTATTCAAGTTTTTTGCCTATGTCCAATTTAGGCTGTGTCCTTTCTTAGCGAAAGGAGTTCTCCAGATATACTGGATATTACTCCTTTATCAGATTTATGATTTTCAAATATTTTCTCCCATTCTGTGGATTGCCTTTTTCTATGTTGAGAGGGCCCTTTGATGAGCAAAACTTCAAAATTTTTACAAAGCCAAGTTTGTACTTTTTATTTTGTAGTTTGTTCCTTTGATGTCATATCTAGGCAACCATTGACAAATTTAATGTCATGCAGCACTTGCCTTAAGTTTTATTCCAAAAATATTATACTTGCAGGTCTTACATTTAAGACATGGATTTCATTTTCATTTAATTTTTGACTGTCAAGTAATAATTACATATATTTATGGAAACAATATGATGTTTTGATATAGGTATACCTTATGCAAGGATTATATTGAGCTAATTAACATATTGATCACCTCACATACTTATCGTCTTTTGACAGCGAGACTATTTAAATCTATCCTTTTAGTAATTTTGAAATATGCAGACATTATTATTAACTGTGGTCATCATGCTGTGCAATACAGCTCAATGATTTATGCCTCCTGTCTAAAACTTTGTCCCCTTTGGTCGACATCTGCCCCTTCACTACTATCAGCCTTAGATTCTGGTAACCACCATCTTACTCTCCACTTCTAGAAGTTTGACATTTTTAGATTTTACATATAAGTGAAATTTCTGGGCCGGTCTTTTAGAATAATCTCCTCTCAGTTCATCCATGTTGTGGCAAATGACAGGATTTTCCTGCCTTTTAGTGATGAATAGTGTTCCACATATGTATCAAGTATATAGTCCACATTTGTTTTGAAAGACGCTCAGATCAATTCCATCTTTTGGCTATTATGAATAATGCTGTAATAAACATGGGGAGAATATATGTCTTTCAGATACTGATTTCAATTTTGAGGGCCATATACCACACCCACAGGGGGGTTTGTGATCACACAGTAATGCTATTTTTTAGTTTTCTTGAGGAACCTCTATACTGGTTTCCATACGAATGTACTAGTTTACATTTCCACCACCAACGCATGAAAATTCTGTCTCCTTGCCCACACTTGCTGTCTTTTGTCTTTTTCATAATAGCCATTCTAATATGTGTGAAATAATCGCTCAGGATATTTCCTGGATGATTACTGAGACGAAACATTTCATTTTTAAATAAACCTGTTGTTGGCTGCTGGCATTCTTCTTTTCAGTGTCTTTGCCCATTCTTTAATTACATTACTGGTTTTCTTGCTATTGAATTATTTTAGTTTCATGTATATTCTGGATATCAATCCTTGTCAGATGTAGGGTGGGCAAATATTTTCTTCCTCTCTATAGATTGTATTTTCACACTGGGTTTTTTTTTGTCTGTTCCCCCCTGCCCTCTCTGCGGTGCAGAAGCTTTTCAGTTTGATGCAATCTTATTTATCTCTTTTAGCCATTGGTGACAATACCACAGACCGATGTCAAGGTTTTTTCCTACCTTTTTTTTTGTAATTTTATACTTTACGCCTATCAACTGTGAGCTGATTTTTTTTTATCATAGTGTGATTCAATCCTGTTGTTCTGCATGTGGATATACATTTTTCCCAAAATTACTCATTACATACTTTTCTTTCTTCACTGTATGTCTAGAAATCACTGTTGACAATCAGCTGAACAAAAGTAAGAGGGTTTATTAACTTTCTTCCAATTCGTTGGTCAATGTGTATGCTTTTGCCACTTTTGATTGCTGTTTTGATTACCATAGCTTTGTAGTTTACTTTGGAATCAGACAGTGTGATGCCTCAGCCTTGTTCTATTTGTTCACATTTGCTTTGGCTATTCAAGGTCATTTGCGTTCCATAGGCATTTTAAGGTTGTTTTTTTCTATTCCTGTGAAAAATGCCAATATAATTTTGGTAAGAATTGCATTGTGTTTGTTTGTGTCTGTAGTATGGAAATTTTAACAATTTTAATTCTTCATAATATGGGCCACATTTTGAATTATTTACGTACATTCGATTTTTCTCATCAATAATTTATAGTTTCTAGTGTGGGTATCTTTCACCTCCTCAGTTAAATTTACTTCTCTTTTATTTTTATTAATTTTTTATGCTATTTGTCATGGAACTGTTGTCTTAATTCCTTATTTTTTTTTGATTTTTAAAAATTTCATGTTTTTATTTTTATTTGTTTTTTCCCTTTTTATTTTATTTCAGCTTATTATGGGGGTACAAAAGTTCAGGTTATAGATATTGCCCATGCCCCTCCCATTCCCCCAAGTCTGAGCTTCAAGTGTGCCCATTCCCCAGACAGTGCACATCGCACTCATCATGTAGGTGTACACCCATCCCCTCCCCCCACCCCCATCGCCCTGAGTCAGAACTTCAAGTGTGTCTATTCCCCAGACAGTGCGCATCTTTTTTTTTTTGATAGTACAATTTTATTGCATAGAACTGCTACCGATCTTTAATTGATTTGGTATCCTGCAACTATAGTGAACTTACCAGTTCTAACAGAGTTTTTGGTAGAGTCACAAGGGAATTTTAGAAATAAAACCAGTTCATTAGGAACCAGAGACAATTTAAGGTTTTATTGGTTTTGTTTTGTTTTTAATTTAGATGCCTTGTTTCCTTTCTCTTGTCCAGTTTCTCCAGCTAGGACTTCTAGAACAGATATGGTGAGAGTGAATACCCTTGTCTTGTCCCTGATCTTACTGGAAAAGCTTTCAACTTTTCACAGTGGAGTATGATGTTAGATGTGGGCTCTTCATATATGTCCTTTCTTGTATTGAGGCACATTTCTTCTGTACATATATTTTTAGAGGTATGGGTTTCTTTTAAGTGTTAAGAGGATGTTAGATTTTTCAAATTTTTTTCTGCGTGCATCTATTGACATGTAGGTTTTGTTTTTCATTTTGTTAATAATGATGTATCACATTTATTGACTTATGAATGGTGAGTCATTCTTGCATACATGGAATAAATTCCCCTTTATCATGATAAATAATACTTTTAATGTGTCGGAGTTACCACAACGCAATAAAAGTCATGTATGACAAAGTCAGAGATAAGATCATAATAAACAAGGAAATGTTGAAAACATTTCCTCCAAGATTTGGAATAGGACAAGGATGCTCATTTTCACCACTTCTTAATCTAGATCGCACTGGAAGTGCTAGCTCAAGCAACCAGGCAAGAGAAAAAGGCAACAAATGGGAAAGGAGGAATCAAATTGTCCCTGCTTCCAGACGATGTTATATGTAGAAAACCCGAGACGTCAGCAAGAAGCTATTAGAACGGATAAAAAAAAAAAAAAAATCAGTAAAACTGCAGGGTACAAAATCAACTTACAAAAAATCCTATTTGTTTCTATGTGTTAATACTGAACTATCTGAAAAAAGAATTCAAATCAACAATCACATTTACAATGGATTCAAAAAAATAAGATACTACTATCCAGAGATAAATTTAACGAATGATGTATCTCTACACTGAATACTATAAAACTTTGACAAATGAAATTGAAGAAGACACAGATAAATTTTAAAATATTTCATGTTCATGAATCAGAATCAATATTGTTGTTCTTCTTCATTCTGCTAATGTGGTGTGTCACAATTGTAGACTTGCATATGTTGCATATGTTAACCATCCCTGCAGTCCTTAGTTCAATTCCATGTGATGACAGTGTATTATTCTTTAATGTGTTGTTGACTTGCTAGAACTTTGTTAACAATTTCTATGTTTTCTATGTATCTATGTTTTCTCAGGGACATTGGCCTGTAATTTTATTTTCTCGCAGTGACCATGTTTCGCTTTGATATTAGGAAAATTCTGGCCTTGTAAAACGAGTCTGTAAGTATCTCCTCCCTTCAATTTTGGGATGATTTTGAGAAGGATTGGTATTCATTCATTTTTAAACGTTGAGTAGAATTCCACTGTGACGCCATCAGGTACTTGGCATCTCTTCAATGGAAGATATTACTACTGATTCCAGCTTCTTATTTTTATTGGCCTGCTCAAATGTTTCATTTATTCAAGATTCAGTTTGGTAGCTTCCATTTCTTTTAGAATATCTAATTTATAGGCATATATTTCTTCATAGTATTTCCTATGATCTTTTGTATTCCTGTGTTGTCAGTGTATTTCTTTTGTTTTTGTTTTTGAATTTATTTTAGTCTTCTAGCTCTTTATCTTGAGCTAAAGATTTGTCAGTTTTTTTATCTTTAAAAACAACCAGCTGATTGCTTCTTGGCCTTTTGGCTAAGATGAAGCGTAACAATAACCAGCTGTTAGTTTCATTGATCTTTTCTGTGGTTTTTCTATTTTATATTTGCCCTTTCTCTGTCTGATCTTTGTTACGTCCTTCCTTGTAATCACTTTGTGCTTTGTTCTTCTTTTGCTAGTTCCCTGACATGTAACATTAGATTATTTGAAATCTTTCTTTTCTCTTTATGTATGCATTTATGGCTGTGAACGTCCCTCATTCACTGATTTTGCTGCATTCCATGAATGCATTCCACTTTGAAGAAGTATCTATTCAAGTGACCTTGTCCATTTGAAACTCAGACTCATTTTGTTGTTGATTTGTAAGACTTCTTTACGAATTCTGGAAGCTAAGTCTTTATCAGATATGGACCTGAAAATATTTTCTTCCCCTTGTATTTTTTTTTTTTTAATAGCCTGTACTTTTAGAGCAATTGTAGGTTGACAGCAAGAATGGTGGGAAAGTACAGCAGAAATAATCCATTGTTCTGAGAGCTCCCTGCTGAACTGAAGTTCCAGTACAGGCTTGGCTAGCAACCCTGCCCTAAAGGAAACGAAGAAGAGCCAATCAGGGTGTTTTCAGTGTGCCTTTTATGGGATACTTATTTTACCTGGCAGATGGCCTATGCCTAATTGTCCAACCCACAGCCACGAGGTCTCTCACATGAGACATTTGTTTAAACTGGCAGGCAGCCTTGTGGCTCTTGTTTGAACCTTGTCCAATTTATGCCTGCCTGACCTGGCCATCAATCCGGCACCGGGAGCCCAATCCCGTGTTCTCCCTGGTATTCTGGGGAAAACCCATGCTCAGGAACTCTAGGTGTTCACATGGAAGGCACCATCTCTCTAGCAAAAAAGTTCAAAGAGTTTTACTCATACATCTTCAGAATGGAGGGTGTAAGGAGGCAGAAGGGCTGTCTTTTGTCCCCAAGTCATAACTTGCTGTGATGTTTATTGGGATTGGATTGAATCTACAGGTTGAATTAAGAAGAAATTAAATCTTGACAATATTGAGTCTTCCTAGCAATGAATGTAAAATAGCTCTCAATTTAGTTCTTTTTTAGTTTTTTCATCAGTAGATTCTGTACACTTTTTAAAAAGATTTATACCTATTTCATTGTGGGGGTGGGGGCAGGGGATACCCATATAGATAGTATTGTGTTTGAAATTTTTAAAATTCCACTTATTCATTGCTGGTATAGAGGAAAATCATTCACCTTTCTTTAATCCTGTAACCTCGCTATAATTACCTATTAGTTACAGGATTTTTTTCTTTTTTACTCTTTTTGTGTTTTCTGCATGGAGAATCAGATCATCTACAAACAAAGACAACTTTATTTCTTCCATCCCATAAATAACCCTTTTATTTTCTTTCCTTATCTTATTGCACTGGCAAGAATTTCCAGCACTATGTTGAAAAGGAGTGGTGAGAGGAGACACCTTTGCCTTGTTTCTGATCCTATCAGAAAAACTCCTAGGCTCTCACTGTTAAGTATAATGTTAGCTGTAGGGTTTTTGTAGGTGTTCTTTAACAAGTTGAGGATGTCTACCTCTAACCCTAGTTGGCTGAGTGTTTTTAACATGAATAGGTGTTGGATTTTCTCAAATACTTCTCCTCCATCTGTGACAATGTGACTTTTCTCCTGTAACCTGTTTAGGTGAGGGGGTGTATAACTGAATTCCAAATGTTGAACCATCCTTATATTCCTGGAATAAATCCCACTTGCTATGGTATACAATTTTTTTTTTTTTTTGGTATGTTCTTGGATTCATTCAGCTAATATCTTTTTGAGGATTTTTTTCATGTACGTCTATGATAGATATTGGTCCATTTTCTTTGTTTTTTTTTTCCCGCAATATGTTTGGTTTTGATACCAGGATGCTGCTGCCTTCCGAGAGGAATTTTGAAATATTGACTTTGATTCTACATTCTGGAAAAGATTCTAAAAAAAATGGTACAAATTCTTGATTGTATGTTGGTAGAATTCTCCAATGACCCATTTAGGTTTGATGCTTCTGCTTGGGAAAATTATTAATTGTGTTTAAATTTCTTTATTAAAAGTAAGTTATTGAAATTATTGTCTATTTCTTCTTGTGTGAGTATGGGGACAGTGTATGTTCAAGGAATCTCCCTTCTACAGAGATTATCCAATTAATGTGAATACATTTATTTAAAATATTCCTTTATTTTATTTTTAATATGCATTGGACCTGCCCTGATACTCTCTCTTTTAAATCTGAGATTAATAATTGTGACCTCTCCTTATTTTTTCAAACATAAATATTTTCAAATTTTTAAGTGCTTTCATTTTTATTTATTATAGGTACATAAGTAGTACTTATTTTTTATTTTTATTAATTATTTTATGTTTGTTTATTGTAGATATGTAAGAGTTGGACATATTTATGAAGTGCATGTTATATTTTGATTCGAGCAAGGAAGGTGTACTAATGAAATCAAAGAAACTGGTTTATCCATCATTTCGGTTTTTCATTAAATCTTATGTTGAGAGCATTTTCATTTCACTCCTATTGTCTTGAACTATACAATAAATTGTTAAGTATAGTTATTCTACTGTAATACTGAAGACTAGAACCCTTTTTCCACCCCCTGATCTACGTGGACTTCACTATAGGCCTTACAGCTTTGGCATTGTTTCAACTGACGATGGTAAGGAATGTTGGGCCTGTGCCCTCTAGTCCCCTAGGATTCTCTCCCCCCTTTTTTTGACTTTTATTTCAGCATATTAACGGAGTACAAATGCTTAGGTTACGTATATTGCCGTTGCCCCACCCGAGGCAGAGCTTCAAGCATGTCCATCCCCCAGACGGGCCCATTAGGTGTCTCTCTCTCCCTTTTTAAAACTTTTTTACTTTTTGAAGTCTGTCATTTGATTATTGAAGCCAGTATGAGAAATTTCTATGCGTGTTTGGTTACCTAATCTGGGACAAAACTTTACAAAACCAAGACTTTCTGCCACTGCCTTTTTTATTAAACTACATGTTCCCCTCCATTTTGTTTGCTTCCCAGCACCTTCAGGGACTTGTTTATCATCAGAAAGAATGTCACTACAGCACTTGATTTTTCACTAAAAGGAATCCCAAGAGCTCTAAAACGTTAGGCAATGCTTGCATGTTTCTGACCCCTAAGATGACTGCAGGGGGTTGAAGCCTCCGCTTACGTCGTCCAACAGTTAGTTCTCTTTCCGATCCCCGTGCCGGAAGTATGGTAAAACGTCACTTCCTGTCTTTGGCTTCTAGAAGTGTAGGAGGTGTACGGCGACTGTGATGGCGGCGGCTGAGGACAGTACCGCCGAGGCGGACTCAGTAGACCGGGAGCCTCAGGAATCAGCGCCAACTTTGGCAAGCCAGTGGCGACGAGTAGAAAACTGTGAGGAAGGTCGAGAGCGGCCTCTGCGTCCTGGAGAGAGCTGGTGAGGCAGGAAGTCTGGCCTGTACAGGGACCAAGTCAATATTGAGGAAAAGGGGCAACTGGGGTTTTGATCCGGAGCATAAGAAAACATGACGGTGTTTGTCGCGGGATTGGAGTTGGGGGGTAGGTGGTGTGTGTGCCGGCAACCGAGGGACGGGGGAATATGTGACATTAAGTTGGGGACCGGGTGGGGAGGCAGTGGCCTTGGTAAGCGAGAGGGTGCCTATTAAGAAATCACGTTTCCAAGGAGCCTAGAGACCTTTGGAATCACCTAGGAATTAGGCTAGGTTTGGGAAGTAAGTGAGAGGAAATGGGTTTGTTTGGTAGAATTTGGTGCCTAAGAATAGAGCGGGATTTATTATGTAATGGGAAGTGGTCTGGGGTGGGAAAAGATGAGGGTTTTTGCTGACTGGGGTCTTCAGACTATGTATTTGGAGTGTTGCTGTGAGATGGCATGGGCTCTCTTGTTACTCCCGAGAAATAAAGATCGAGAGTTCGGGTCTAGAATGTGGAAATGAACTCAGGAGCTGGGGCTTCAGTGAGGTGGCAAACCTTATGAATGGGGCAGCCTGTTGGAGGAGTCCGAAGTAGCTTCAGTCTGGGACCATGATTTGTCAGAAGGTTTGAGCGTGGGTAGCAGCTTTGAACAAACGTAGGCAGCATCTTTTAGGATTAGTTGTTTACATTCTTATTTCTACTGTGTGGTCATTTGCCTATCGTTAGTGTGAATTACAATGATTTGCTAATAGCAGACCTCTCAAATTATGGGGTTTAAACTACTTTGGTCTTTTTAAATATGTTGTCAAATTTATTTCGTAAAAATTAGGTTAGGACTTTTGCATGGATAGCTGTGATGTCTCCCTGTAATTGTTACAGGACTATCATGTAACTGTCTTCTGGTTTTTGGTATCAAAGATATGATGGCCACATAGAATGACTAATAGAATGGTCTTTATATTTTCCTAATGCAAGATTTTAATCATATTTTTTCTCAGAAGTTTGACAGAAAGTTCTTTTAAGGAACATTTGAACAGTACTTACAATAAATTGACAGCATTACTGTCATTACTTCAGATTGTTTTGTACATTCTTTTGAATTACCTATTGTAGATTCACAAAATTTGTGAAGAACAATTTTGTGTCTTTAAGATCCATTTTTTCCTTACATCGTTGTACTATCTAGGGCATTCATTCAATGTAAGATAATAAGTGTAATAGTGGTTATTTGGATCTGTTCCTGACTTTAACAGAACTGTCTTAAAATTTCATCTCCAACTGTATCATTTCCTATGTGTTAGAGCCCTTAGGTAAGGAAAAGGCAAGCAAAAGTCACTTCTGTTCCCAGTTTATTAACAGGCTTTTATAAGGTTATGGTTTATGCTTTAATTGTTTTTATATAAATTTAATTGTATTTAATTTTATAGATGAATTTTTCTGCAGTTATTGAGCTAATCCCATGATTTTTTTAATCCATTGATTCACAAAGTTTAATTATAGTGAGAATATTTTGCTTAATTTCATAATTATTTTGAAACTTTAGAAAAAAGTTGGAGAAAATTTTAAGCATAACGTAACATCCAATATATTTAAGAAGTAAGTGAGCTCTTTTCATGTTTGCCTCACTTTGGTAAAATGTAAAACCTTGTAAATATGGTCTTACAGTATGAAGATGTCAAAATTTATTTGTGCAGTGCATTATCTATTTGTGTAGTCTAATAGAATCTTGTACTTCCTAATAGAAAATATAGTTGGCAAGCAGGATATCCAAAATATAGTAGTCAAAATATTTATGGAGTAATTTAAAAAATGCTACCCTCAATGTTTTTCTGATTGTGTTTTGGTTATACACACACACGAGCATTTCTGTTTGGTAACTACCTAGGAGTGGAATTTCAAGGTTACAGGGTGTTTATATGTTCAATTATTAATGTCAGAGACATCCAAAAAGTTTTCCACTTGCTAGGAACACTGTTATTGATTATTTAACACTCTTACTAAGTTTTATCTAGTAACCTTTCTGAATTTTCTTGTTGATTGTAGTAGTTTATAAAACCTCTTATGGTATTTATGTAGATAGATAGTCATGTTTTTTGCTTTTTGATAATACTTGTCAGTATTCTTGTCTTACAGCCTGGTTGATATTCTAGTTATTTTAATGTATTAACTGTGAGATAATGGCACATTCCACTCCGTACCTTTTTTAACTTAGAACGAATGGTGTTTTTACCTATCTCCTACAGTTTTTATAACTATTATAAGTTAGTGATCTAGAAAGTTTTTAGAATAGTGATAACCACATGGTAAAATAATTAGTGTCAATTGAATTGTTATCATTTTGTTACTCATTATTTGTGAGTAGTTATTTCATCATACTGATTAGTTCTCTAATGTAGATTATAGGGAGAGTAGAAATCTTTGACTAATTTCTCACTTTAGTGAGATTACTACTGAAGTTATTTTCCATTAAATATGATTTTTTCTGAACATTATTTGTTATTGGTAAGTTCATTTTGTAGGAGATTTACTTTGCATTATGTTGATAAGTTTGATAAAGAAATGATCCCTCAGAAACATTGTAAGTACATAATGAAAGGAGTCAAGTTAATGGTAGATCAGTGTTTGGTGGAAATTGATTTCATGAATTCTTGGTCATTGTGGTATTTTTCTTGTTTGGGTGACATTTGCCCATCTGCAATTAATAATGACAAGGAGTCACACAACTGACCGCCAGATAACCAGAGACCTTTGTTACCTGTCTGGACTACAGGTTCCTTGTAGAGCAGCACTGGTATAAACAGTGGGAAGTGTATGTGCAAGGAGGGAACCAGGACTCTAGCACCTTCCCAGGCTGCATCAACAATGCTGAACTCTTTGAAGGTACCTGTGCTTCCTTATGATAACCTGCACAAATTCTGGACTTTTGTTTATCTCTATGAATGGTCACAAGCCAATCTTTTAGGCCATTGGTGGGTACGTGGAGTTCCCAAAATTATTCTGCAGACTTCCTACCCTTCTTCTTCTCTGTGGTCCCCAAAGATCAGGTGAACTGGCGCCTTAAAGAGTGGCTGGTGGAAGGTGAGGACTATGTGCTTCTCCCAGAGGCTGCTTGGCACCAGCTAGTGAGTTGGTATGGTCTGAAGCATGATCAACCACCTATTGAACGCAAGGTACAGTGGGTAGAGAGGGTATTTTGGGAGGATTGTTTGGAAGGTGTGGGAGGTGGTAGGCCCAGGGTGGGACCACACTTGTGTATATGTCACTGTAAATGCTGTGTGTAGAGATACATTTATACTTATTACTCTCTACTCTCACATATTTTTGTGGTTTTGTAGATGTGGTTACGTCTGTGTATATATGCTGTAAGACAGATACACGTGTGTACCTCTCTCCCCTTAACAGGTCGTGGAGCTTGCCAGCATGCGAAAGGTTGAGGTTTACCCATTAGAGCTTCTTCTTGTCCAGCACAGTGACATGAACACACTTCATGAAGCTCAGTTTAGCCACACAGACACTGTTGGTGAGTCTAGGAAATGGGCCTTGATGACTTGGCTCAGGAGACACAGATTCAGACATAATTCCCAAAAGTGGGCTCAAGAATATGTTGGTTGGGTTGTAGAAGCCTGAAAGGGTATTAGCCAGATTTCAGAGAAGTGAAGAAACACTGGTGACAGTTGATGGTGGTGGCAATGGGGCCACTGATGAAATATAGGCTACTATATTTTGTTCCCTATGGGTACAAAACAAAGTACTAAAAATTGGGTGGCTTAACACAACAGAAATTTATTCCTTTAACAGTTCTGGAGGCTGGAATTCTGCCCCCTTTTACCACTACCTCCCCTAATTCATGTCTGGCCCCCCAAAATAATAGGTTCATCCTGTCTCAGCACATAAAGAAGTCTCTTCCACTGTGAACTCTTAAGTTCAAACTGTTATACAAATATCAATTCAGAAAGTCCCAGATGTAATCGTTGGAATTGTCTATATCCGGTATGAGTGAGACTCCGGCTTTGATTCATTCTGGGACAAAATTCCCCTTCATTTGTGAACCTGTGAAATGAGAAAACAAGCTATCTACTTTTAAAATACAGTAGTGATACTACCATTCTGAAAGGTGGAAATTGGAAGGAATAAGGGGATTACTTGTCTCAAACTCAGCAGCGCAAATTCTGTTAGTTCTCAGTGCTTGAGAATAATCCTCTCTGGCTCATTGCTCTGCCTCTGGGCTTGCAGAGACCACATTAGGCCTGGCCTCTGGGCCATTGCTTTGTCGTCTTTGGTTTCTGCATTTGTGGTTCTGCTCTTGGAGGCATTCTTTCTTCATTTTATCCTGTCTTTGTCTTTTTAAAGACAATGTTTCTACTTGTATAAAATTCTCAAATCTTTGTCAGTATTTCATGGATGTCAAGTGTATTTACACCGTCAGACAAAAGGGTCCTCCACAGATCTTCTTGGGATAAATACATCTCTATTCTGGTTTCTGTAGAGATGGCTGATTGTGTCAATGAGTCACATGTCTAGCATCTTTGACCAACTTTTATCCTGTCAGACTCTTGGTCCTATCTTCAGAACAAACTGCCTGGGTAGGCTGAGAAATTTTCAAATCATCAAGTGCTTGTTCCTTTTTGCTTTTGTGTTTAACAATCCTTTCCTCGATTTATGTCTTTAATTTTTTTTTTTTTTTTTTACTATAAGCTCCAAGGGTAAACCAGGGCACACCTTCGACACTTTGCTTAGAAATCCTCTCAGCTGAATGTGTAAATTTATCACTTACAAGTGCAATTAGTACTTCCTCCCAGCAGCAGAACAAAATCCAGCCAAGTTTTGTGCCACTTTATAACAAAGGTCACCTTTTATGGAGTATCCACTAACATATTCCTCACTTCCTTTGAAACTCTCATCAGAAGTACCTTTAATGTTTGTATTTCTGCCAGCATTCGGTTTGTGTTAACTTGTGTACTGTATTCTCTAAAATGATAGCATTTTCTCTACTGTGACTCATAATGTGTTTCTTACTCTCTTAGATCTGAGACCTCATGAGAATTGCCTTTAATATTCATATTTCTAGCAACAGTCTATTTGAGGCAATCTGGATTTTTACTACTGTGCACCTCACAACTCTTCTACTCATTACTCATACATCCAGTTGCACATTTTCATTTTATTTATTTATGTATTCATTTATTTTACAGCAGCAACCCACTTACTACTGCCAGGATTTGTATTAGTCTTTCTATGGTGTGAATGTGTCTTAATTGCCAATATGGTAGGATTAAGAAATGGAGGCTTTAGGAAGTGATGAATTCATGAGAGCACCCTCATGAATGGGATTAGCACCTTTATGAAATACATACAGGTGAGCTTGTTTACCTCTTCCAGTGTTTGAAGATGCAACAAGAGACACTATTTCTGAAGCAGAGAGCGGCCTTCACCAGATACTGAATTTTCTGGTACCGTGCTCTTAGACGTCTCAGCTGTCAGAAATGCAAGGAATAAACGTTGTTTATAAATTACCCAGTCTCAGTTATTTTGTTATATACCAGATGGACTAAGACAGTCTTCTAAGGCTGCTGTAACAATGTACCACAAACTAGGTGTTTTAAAACAATAGAAACTTGTTCTCTTCGTTGTTCTGAAGGCCAGAAGCCTGAACTAAAGTTGTTGGCAGGCTCATGCTCTGTCTGAAACCTGGAGGAGAAATTGCCTTGCCTCTTTCTAATTTCTGTTGGTTGCCAACAACCTCTGGCATTTCTTGGCGTATGAATTCATCACGCCAATCTTTGCCTTCATCGTATGGTGTTCTGTCTGTATGTGGGTATATGTCTGTAATTAGGACTAGTATCCTTATAAGATCATGGAGAGACATAGACATACACACATAGACATACTATGACACTAATCCAGTGTTACCTCATTTTAACCTGACTATATCTGCAAAGACCCTATTTCCAAATGAGGTCACATTCATAGGTGCCAAGGATGTAGCGCTCAGAATTAACCCCAACCCAGTCTCCTGCTTAAAATAAACTCCAGCCTGGACAATAAACACAGTTTCCAAATATCCAGGTAACTTTATCTCTTGATAAGAGTGGTCCTAACCTTAACCTTCTATGCATCTACCCCAAATCTTGTTTTCCCCTTGCCTCAGGAACCAACCCTTACTCTTATTTCCTTCCTACTATGGCATTGTCAATAAGAGGTCGCTCTTCCCAGTGTGATGTGTCTTTACAGACAGTGAGGTGACATAGTCTTAGACTGAATATCTTTAGATGTTTTATTCCTTGTTAAGAGATAAAGGCTACCGATTTATATATATTTTGTTCCACACCTACCAAGTGCCTTGTGCACCAGATGCTGACGTGAACTTATTTATCTATATTTCTCAAGAACAGAAAGTGTGTTTTTTGAAATAGCACTAATCACTATGGATTTCAAAAACTTCAACATACCATTTTTGAGGACACAATTCAACCCACAGCTACTGTAACCCTTAGTCCCTAGAACATGTGAGCTGTATTTCTGTGGCTAAGGTGGTGTGGCACATCTATGGCATTCCAAGGGGGTCTCATATTTTAAGTGTGAATTAGTTGTTTGAAGACTTACGGTACCCAAATTTAGATATTAAGTATGTAGGCAGTGGGGAAGAGTCAGCAGTTTGATGCTGAGATTGGTCAGTCATTCTGGGTCCCAGGAAAACCTTGAATTTGCTCCATTGCCCTCTCTAGACCTTGTATTGCGCACAGCTCGGGAGCAGTTTCTTGTGGACCCTGAGGAAGAGACGCGACTGTGGATCAAGAACTCGGATGGCTCTTTTGAACATTTGCACAATACACATGACACTGTGCTTGACATCTGCCTCAGGCCTAGGCAGGTAAGTGTTAAGAAGGGCTTTTCTGCTCAGAGGAACTGGTACCTAGACTTAACTGGAAGTGGTTGGGTTGGGGACGTGAGGCCCCTGTGCCAAAAGGCCCCATTAGTACCTTTTTTCCTCTTTCCTTCCCTGGAACCCAGGTAGTGATCATGGAGACCCGAGACAAAGATGGCACTTGGCCTAGTGAAAAGCTGCACTGCATGTGAGTCCCTGGGCCTGGGTGTTTGACCCAGGGTGGGGTCTCAGTAGGAGGGAGGACTGAGCCCGTGAGCACATTTCATCCACATGTAGTAGGCCCTCAGCTAATACAATTTCTCATCCAACTCCAGGAGGAGCATTTTGGAGGATGATGAGGACTTTGAGGGCCAGCCAGGTGTCTGTGGCCTCACCAATCTGGGCAACACATGCTTCATGAATTCGGCCCTGCAGGTTAGGCTGTTGGGACTGTGTCTGGCAACTGCAATGGAATTCAAGAGCTGGGGGTTGGGAATAGAGGTAGGGGACTAGATGGCATGGCAGGGCAACAGATGAGATGGGGAGCTAGGACCTCACAGGTCTGGAATGGCATTGCCTACCCCATTTCTTCCTGAAATATTAATACCTTTAACTCTATCATTCACTCTTTCTTTTTCCTTCCTTTGTTACTACTACATTCTTCTAAAATATTGCTATCTTCTCTCCTCAACCTCCTGCCACTTCTCTTTCTCTTCCCCTTTTGTTCTTCTCAGTTTCTTTTCTGTGTTCTCACCTGGGCCATCTTCTCCCTCCTTTGCCTTATTCACGTGTCATCTGCTTCCTGCAGTGCCTCAGCAATGTACCACAGCTCACTGAGTACTTCCTCAACAACCGGTACCTGGAGGAGCTCAACTTCTGCAACCCTCTGGGCATGAAAGGTGAGATCGCACAGGCCTATGCAGACCTGGTGAAGCAGGCATGGTCAGGCCACCACCGCTCCATCGTACCCCACATATTCAAGGTATGACTCAGCCTTCCATGTCTCCTTCCCCTGTAACATACATGGATACATTTCTTTTGACTCTCCTGACTTCCTGTTTGATGGCCCAATTCTCCTTCTAGTCCAAGGTTGGACATTTTGCATCCCAGTTTCTGGGATACCAGCAACATGATTTACAGGAGTTCCTATCTTTTCTCCTGGATGGGCTGCATGAGGACCTCAATCGGGTCAAGAAGAAGGAATATGTGGAACTATGTGATGCCTCTGGGCGGTCAGATCAGGTAAACTACTCCTGAAAATCTTCCATACGGAAAGCCCACTGAAGTCACCAGAGCCTCTGCCTCAGAGATTCTCTGGCCTCCCTAGGAAATCCAGCACATTATTGTTCTGATAATTTATTCATGCTGATCTCAGCTCTAACCTTAGTCTCAAGTTTAGCTCCAACAGTACATCTACCCCACACTAAACTCAGAATTAACCCCAACACAGTCTCCTGCTCAAAATAAACTCCAGCCTGGACAGTAAACACAGTTTCCAAATATCCAGGTAACTTTATCTCTTGATAAGAGTGTCCTAACCTTAAACGTCTATGCATCTACCCCAAATCTTGTTTTCCCCTTGCCTCAGGAACCAACCCCTACCTCTTATTTCCTTCCTACTATGGCATTGTCAACAGGAGGCCGCTCAGGAGGCCTGGCAAAACCACAAACGGTGGAATGATTCAGTGATTGTGGACACTTTCCATGGCCTCTTCAAGTCCACACTGGTGTGCCCTGATTGTGGCAATGTGTCCGTGACCTTTGATCCCTTCTGCTACCTCAGTGTCCCACTGCCTGTCAGCCATGACAGGATCCTGGAGGTCTTCTTTGTATCCATGGATCCGAAGCTCAGACCAGAGCAGGTATGGGGAAATGGGCACATTATGAAGGACATATGGGCAGCCTTTTATTAATCTCTCACACTTCAGGGTTTCCTATATTAACCCACCGCATGCCTTTCTTATCCTTTGTGGATGCTTTTTCTTTCTCAGCACCAGCTTGCGGTTCCCAAGAAAGGCAAAATCTTTGATCTGTGTGTGGCTCTCTCCGAACACATAGGTGTCTCTCCAGGCAGGGTGAGAATCTGCAGAGGAAGAAAAGGATTGGATTCAGGGGAAGGGGGTGGAAGGGCATAGGGAGACCTTGTAGACTGATCATCCACTTTTCTGCATTCCATTTCCAGATGATGGTAGCCAATGTTTTCCGTCACCGTTTTTACAAAATTTACCAGGTAGAGGAATCTCTGAGTGGCATCCTAGACCGAGATGATATCTTCATGTGAGCAAGGCAACAAGAAACCTCCTGTTTCCTGCTATATGACACCAGCTAGGCCACCTTCTCTCTTTCTTTCCTCACCTTATTCACCTGGCACTCCCCAGTGTGATGTGTCTTTACAGACAGTGGGGTGACATAGTCTTAGACTGAATATCTTTAGATGTTTTCTTCTTTGTTAAGACACAAAGGCTACCAATTTATATGTATTTTGTTCCACACCTACTAAGTGCCTTGTGTACCAGATGCTGACCCAAACTTATTTATTTATATTTCTTAAGAACAAAAAGTGTGTTTTTTGAAATAGTACTAATCATAATGAGCTTCAAAAACTTCAGAACATATAAGACCTTTTAGAAAAACGGGGGTAAATTTTGGGGGTAATCAAACATTAAAATAGATCTTCGCAAATTGTGTAATTTTTTTTCAGTTATGTAATCTTTCCCAGTACCCTTATCATGCCAAAGCACTTTTTAGAACGATTATATAAACACCAAAGTACTGTGTAAAATTACCTAACACTTTGTGAAGCACAATGCATTTGGTGACCTTTCAGGTCCTTTAAAACTATTTTTAAGCTGTGAGTGTGTGAAATAGCTGGAAGAGAGCCAGGCAATCTTCATTTGAATGTCCTGATTGGACCTGGCCTGATTTCCAAACTCCCCTGCTTCACAGATACGAGGTGTCAGATAGGCCTGGGAAAAGTGAGGGCACGGAAGAGGACATTGTACTTCCTGTCTACCTGCGGGAACGCACTCCAGCCCAGGACTATGATGACTCTTACCATGGCCTAATGCTCTTTGGGTATCCACTCCTGGTGTCAGTGCCCCGGGACCAACTCACCTGGGATAGCTTGTATCACATTCTACTGCATCGGCTCTCGTGAGTGTGTCCTTTCTGTGTAGGGGGGGAAAGATGACGCCTGAACTCTGACCTGAATAACCGGTTGTTTGATACTTATCTTTCAACATCCAAAAGACATACCAAACTTAATGTGTATTGTATTTTCCTGTCTAAACCTCCAGCTGTACCACTTCCCCACTTTGTTGTTGAGGGTACAGAAATGAGCAAAAATCAAATACAGGCAACTTAAGCTTGTATGTAGTTGTCCTTAGAGAAGCGTGGTTAGTTGTGTTTTTACCAGTAGACTTTTGTCAGACTTAAATTTCAGAATCTTTTCCATGAGTAACAAAGCAGTACATTATACGGTTACTGGTTGTACATTAATCTCTCCTCCATCATTCTGTATTTTAGTGCCACTACTCAGAGTTGTTTCCTAATTGAAATGTGTAGCAATTTGTGTTTATTTACCACTGGCTTATTATAATACCTAAAGTGCATACTCCTGTAGCATACATTGTCATGTCATTGCTGATGTGCTTGCCTTCCGTGTGTTTGTATGTTAGTTCCTTGGAACTTCTAGGTGCATAATTAACACCTGGTTGTGCGTAGGCTGACCTCCTATAATAAGTCCTGGATTCTTTCTCTGCCCGTGTGCCCCTGTCTCAAGAGTGTCCTTCTCTCTGCTGGCAGACGCTATGTGACGAGGCCCAACTCAGATGATGAGGACAGTGGAGATGAGAAAGGTGAAGAAGAGGAAGGAGAGAGCATTGACAAGGACAAGGGCCTTTACAAGCGGTCCCGTGGCCTGAGTGAGGGTCAGGAGTTGGGGGTCTGGGGTAGGTCTGATTGACCCAGGGTTCTTTGGATGTACCTTGTAGTTCAGACTTCTGGGACTTACATAATTTCATATTTGAAATTCTCTCTTGTCTTAGGAGATACAGAAGAGAAAGACAATATCTCTAAGGCAGGGAAGACAGCAGGGGACAGTCCCCAGGACCCTGATCCGGAACATACCAGGGCCAGGTCTAGAGTCTGGGGTGGGAGGCAGGCCCCCTCAGGCAGCTCCCCTGGCCCATCTCGACCACCACGCAAGCTGCTGTTCACCCTGCAGACAGTGAATTCCAATGGCACCAGTGACTGTTCAGCCATCAGTGAGGATGGCCAGAGAGTCTCCTTCAGCTGTAAGCTGTCCAGGATAAGGGAGATAGGTGGGGGAATTTGTTGGCTGCTGGGTCTGTTGACTACCTACTTCTCACCTTTAGCCCAGCCATACATTGCCATTGACTGGGAGCCAGAGATGAAGAAGCGTTACTATGATGAGGTGGAGGCTGAGGTAAATAGGATCCTAGGCATTGGGGACACCCTCAGATGTGTCCCCTCAACTCTCTTTATGCTCTGCCTCCCCTAACTCCTGCAGCTGCGAAGGGAACTGGGATCAGGTTCAGGTCCAGTCCAGACTTGGAACCTAAATACCCATTGAATAATTCCCAGGGCTGCAAATTTCTGTTTCTCTTTTGGGGAAAAGATAGATCCTTTCCTGTGAATCTGTAGGGAGGAAGTGCAGTGAGAAGAGACTGTTAGGAAGTTTTCCTCTAAATCCTTTTGATTAGATTTTTTCTAGATATAAAGCCTTGTGTCTTTCTTTTTTAAAAAAAATCTATTGCAATGTCCAGTATCTTTGTAATAGTACTAGTAGTAATAAATAATAATGTCATATGGATATATCATTTTCAATATATGCTAAGTGGGCACTGTTCTAAGGACTTAACAAACGTTAACTTTTAATCCTCAGAGGAGCCCAGTGAGCGGGCTATAGGCATCGTCATCCCAGTTTGCAGGTCAGGAACCTGAGGTACAAAGAGTGAAATAAATTATTGTAGCCAGTAAGCAACAGGGCTGCTGTTGAAACCTGGACATTCTAGCATCAGAGTTCATGTTCTTAAGACTTTTCATGTGTTGTCTACTCCACTCTCACTGTTCATCCACTGTGTCTCTCACTCAGCTGTCTATTTCTCTAACCCTAGGACTTTGTGAAGCATGACTGCATAGGATATGTTCTGAAGAAATCTCCGGTGTGGTTGCAGGAGTGTATTGAACTCTTCACTACTGTGGAGACTCTGGAGGAAGAAAACCTATGGTGAGGGGCCAGATAGAATCCCTGGGACTAAGCAAAAATCAAATACAGGCAACTTCACTTCCACAAAATATGCCCTTTCACATTCTCCTTCATGTGCTCATTTGTCCCAATGGCCTGTAACACTCCAGGTTATTGTAAACCAAAAGGTCTTTTTCTGGATTCATTTTGTCAGAAAAAGTATTTTCCACATTATCAGTAGGAACTTTTCCTCTTTACTTACGTCTGTGTTCAAAATCACCTTCTAAGGGTCTTCTTTACTACTATCAAAAATGTTCCCAGACTTGCCCATCATTGTTCTCCTTTCAGTCTCTCATCACTTTTTTCATTCTAGCTGTTGGTGCTTGATGTCATGCCATATAACCTGTTTAAAGACACTGTTTTCTCCATTAGAACATAAACCTCTTGAGATAGGAATCTTTTAAGTATGCTATGTGTTTCTCTTTGTAGCTGTTGGGCTGCAGTTCGCATTTAGTAGATATTTGGAGAATAAACAAATAAAGAACCAGGAAGACAAAGCCAGTCTTGAACAAAATTTTCGTGGACTGGATAGAGAATATAGTACCAAAGGGTGAAACAATAAGTCCTTGTGAATGAAGGAGTGAAAAAATAGGAAGGAATTAAACAGGCTCTAAAATTAGGCCAGCATCTCTGTAGAACAGAAAGAGCAAAATGACAGGCAGGATATGGGATCTGTATGGAGTAGACATGGAACAGGAAAGCCAAATATTACAAAGAGAATGTACAGAAAATGTCTTGTTTACTAACTCAGGTCCTGTCTGTAGGTACTGCCCCACTTGCAAGCAACACCAGCTGGCCACAAAGAAGCTGGACCTGTGGATGCTGCCTGAAACTCTCATTATTCACCTGAAGCGCTTTTCCTACACCATGTTCTCCTGCAAGAAACTGGAGACCCTTGTGGAGTTCCCTGTTCGGTCTGGGGTTGGGGGAAGATGGTTGAGGGGAACGTAGGGAGTGGCCACAGTGACACTAGCACTAACCATCTTCTGATCCACAGAGACCTGGATTTTTCTGAGTTTGTCATCAAACCACAGAGTGAGTCGGATCCGGTGCTGTACAAATACGATCTGATTGCAGTATCAAACCATTATGGTGGCTTGCGTGATGGACACTGTATGTGCCAAGCTCTGAGCCAGAGGATCATTTTGAGGGTCTTGACTGGGGTAGTTAGGATATCCCGGGTGGGTAGCTGGGGATGTGAGCCAGTGGGTCTTGGTTGAGTCTAGACATCTCCCAGTGGCAGGAGGATGAGTTTGGATGGTCTCCTGCTCCCTTACAGACACAACATTTGCCCGCAACAAAGACAGTGGACAGTGGCATTACTTTGATGACAACAGTGTTTCACCTGCGGCTGAGAGCCAGATGAAGGTATCACCCCTGTCACTGCCTGACTGCCCACCCTTCCTTCTCCCAACCTTAACAGACTAAGTTTTCTTTCTTGTTGTTGCAGTCAAAAGCAGCTTATGTTCTCTTCTATCAACGCCAAGACACAGCACAGTGCTTCTCATCGCCTCCTGCACCTGGCCCCAAAGCATCACCCGCCCAGGGGTTCCTGTCATGTTCTGAGTCAGTGGATGTGGACTAAGGGAGGGACCTTAGCCCTTTTCATGTGGGAGAAAGCTACCTTCACCGTTTTTCTCCCTAAGTCCACTCTCTTCTCCCCTTCATTATCCCCAACCCTTGTAATCTGTCAGGTCCCTCTACACAACATTCCAGGCGCATTTATGGCCAATGTTTTTGTACCTTATGTGGAAAGGCAATGGGGATCCTGCTTGTTTTTAAAATTATAACGTCTTCTCCTTTTTCATGACTTGGGGCATAATGGGGGTGCTTAACACAGTGTATTTCCTTCAAATATGTTTCTTTTACCTGTGCATAAAAAGACCCTCACTCAGCAGTGTCTGTGGTTTTTATTGTACTGATTAAGCTAGCTGTGTTTAAACTAATTATCAAGTGGTAGTTGCAAAAAGTACCATGCATCAGCTGTGTACTAAATGCTTTGCTAAGGATTTTTGAACAATCAACGACAGTAGCTCCCATTTACTATGATGTAAGTACCTGCAAACGCGACATCAGCTGGCCACAAAGAAGCTGGACCTGTGGTTCCTGACATCCTCCTCATTCACCTGAAATGCTTTTCCCACACCAAGTTCTCCTTCGAGAAACTGGACACACATTTCACGACCCCCAGTGGATGCCTGAAACCACAAATAGTAACTAACTCTTATTTTTTCCTATACCTACATACAGATGCTTAATTTATAAATTAATCAAAGTAGAGATTAACCCCACTAATGATAAAGGACAATAATGCAAATATACTGTAATAAAAGTTACAAGAATGTGTTCCCCACATCATCTGAAAGTATTGTATTATTTTTGGACCATAGTTGACAGAGGTAACTGAAACCACAGGAAACAAAACTGGTAGGGTGCGGACTGCTGTATGCTTTTCAGAGAACTAACTGGTAGCCAACTGAAGATTTTCTTTAACAGAGGTAAAATTCATACAATGATCATGCCATGTTTGTGATATTTACAGAATGAACACAGGATGCCTTTCCATTTAAATTTTTGTTTTCTTTGAGCAGTATATTTAGTTTTTAGTGTAAACATCTGGTACTTTCTTGGTTTAATTTATTTGTAAGAATTCTTTTATCCCCTTTTGTTTTTACTTGACACATAATTGTACACATTTGTAAGATACAGAGTGATATTGTGATACATGCATACAATGTGTAATGATCAAATCAGGGTAATTAGCATATCCATCACCTCAAACTCTTGTCATTTCTCTATGTTGTGCAAATTCAAAGTCCTCTTTTTGAAAATGCACAGTAAATTATTTTTAACAGCATTCGCCCTACATTGCTGCAGAAAACTAGAACTATTCTTTCCATCTATCTGTAACTGTATATCTGTTAACCAACCTCCCTGTCTTCCCCTCTTGCCTACCATTTCCAGGCTGTAATAACCACGATACTACTCCCTACTTGTATGAGTTCGATTTTTATTTATTTATTTGCTTCCCACATACAAGTGAGAACATGTGGTATTTGTTTATCTTTCTGTACT
Source organism: Lemur catta (assembly GCF_020740605.2). Lineage (NCBI taxonomy): Eukaryota > Metazoa > Chordata > Mammalia > Primates > Lemuridae > Lemur > Lemur catta. The sequence continues at coordinate 2,117,291 of NC_059156.1, forward strand.
TTTTGTTTCACTTACTGTAATGTCCACCAAGTTCATCCATGTTGCTAAGAATGACAGAATTTCATTCTTTTTTATGTACTCCATTTTCTTTATGCATTAATCAATTGTTGTACCCTTAGGTTGATCCAGATCGTGATTTTTCTCTTACTGCTTTTGGAATCCTTTAAGTTTGACTTTTGACAGTTTGAACTATAATATGCCTTGCCGGAAGACCTTTCTAAATTGAATCTATTTGGGATTTTTTTGAGCTTCCTGTGGATGTTTTATCTCTTCTAAGACTTGGAAAGTTACGAGCTATTATTTTACTAAATAGGTTTTCTGTGCTTTTCCCACCCTTTCTCCTTTTTGAGCTCCCCAAATTTGAATATTTGCTCCATATTTCATGTAGACTTTTTTCAGCCTTTTTCCCCTGAGTTATTTCAAAAGTCCTGTCTTCAAGTTCAGAAATTCCATTTCATCTAGTCAGTTGTTGGAGCTCACAGTTGTACTTTTAAATTTTACTCATGTAGTTCTTCAATATCAGGTTATATATTTGGTTCTATTGTTATGATATCTATTTTTTGAACTCATTGATAATCATAAATTGTTTTTTGAGTTTTTTGTATTCTGTATAGGTATCCGCTTGTATCTTGCCATGTTTCTTTAAGACCATTACTCTGAATTTCTTTCTAAGTATGTTACAGACTTCTTTTTCTTTGTGGTGTGTTGCTGGAGAATTATTGTGTTCCTCTGGAGGTGTCATGCTTTTTTGTGCCCACGCGTGTGTGTGTGTTTTCTGACATTAGTATCCTTATTTGGTGGACAATTGCTTATTCTAGTTTCATGTAGTAGCTTTCATAGGGGAAGATTTTCCTGTAGATTTATCTATAGAGTGGCTTGAGTAGAGTACTTTGGGTTTAGGTGAGTGCTGTAGTGTAGTATCCATATGATTTTTTTGAACTCATTGATATCACAAACTGTTTTTTTAGTTTTTTGTATTGTCTATAGGTGTTCTCTTGATTTTTTTCAGCTGTAATCAGCATCTGAAGTGTCTTCAAATTCCTCAGTAGCTGTGGAGTCCATGAGGCTTGCTGGCAGCTAGAGCATTAGACAGCGCAAGTGGTGTGGTTGGGCACTGTCTTTGGTGGAGACAGGACCAGGATAGATTGGTCCTCGGACCCCCAGGTGGCTCATAGAGGTGTCACCAGTGGTTCTGATGGGTCTCAAGTGAGCAGGTCTTCAGGCCCCTGGGTAAGGCATACGGCCATCAGTTCTGGCAAAGGCTGGCTTGTACTTGGGCCCCCAAGATGTGTGGGTATTGGCAATGGTGGGAGTGGGCCCCCAGATGGGTTCTCAGTGGGCTGGTCCTCATACCTCTAGCCAGTATGCACAGGCCTTGGTGGTGTTGGCAGGCCAGTCCTTGGTCTCGTATCTCCATACGGTACACGCAGGTGCCTATGGTGGCAGGAGCAGCCTGGGAAGACTAGGATTTGTTTCCACACTGTGGTGTGTGGTGGTCGTGATACTAATGGAAGTGAGTTGATTTCAGTGACAGCATGCTCAGGCAGTTCTTTTCAGGCTCTGGGGAGCATATGCTGTATTCCCCGTGTCTTATAGGCAGCTTCCCTGTTGTGCTGGAATTCCTAGGGAATTAGGGCACTGCATTGCATTAGTGCCAGGAACCTGTCCACGTTGCTGTCTCTAATCAACATTATGATGCTGGAGCACTCTGGGTGGATCTGGGGGATGTCAATGGAGCTCCAAGGATGTGGAGATGGAGGGGTTATTGGGACCCAGAGCAAGATGTAGTCCGGTGTTGGCTTTGCTTTCAAAATGGTGCCATGGCCATGGCACAGTAGCCTGGTTCTTGGAGTGAGTGGCACCACTGTGAGTTCCTTCTCTTACACAATGTAGTTGCATGGACTTTGTGCAGCTCTGGGTACTAGGCTAAGAGCCTGTAAGGGCTGCGGGAGTTATCTGGTAGCTAGGATTCCAGGCATCTGGTAGAAATATGACTGTTGGAGGCGTCTCACCTAGATTTTTTCCACAATGGGCAGTTCCTTCTGTCTTTGAGCCAACCTCAGATGGCTGCTTTGCTTCCCTCTCAATGTTTCTATTTTGAGATTTTATGCCTTATAGTGTCCTTGTCGTTTCTGTTCAGCTTGTGGTTATCTACTGGCTATTCTGGTTATTATTTGTGGAAGAGATGAATGTTAGGATCTTCTGGTCAGCCATCTTGATTGCATCCTGGCTATTATTTTTTATGCTATTATCAATTGACACTTTTTAAAATTTGCTTTTCAAATTCCTTATTGCTAATGTGCATGTATACAACTGACCTTTATTTTTATTTTATTTTTATGTATTTACTTTTCTTTTATTTTTTTTCATTTCAGCTTATTATGGGGGTACATATTTCAGCTTATTATGGGGGTGCAAAAGCTCAGGTTATATAGATTGCCCATGTCCCGCCCATCCCCCTAAGTCAGAGCCTCAAGTGTGTCCATTCCCCAGACAGTGCTCCTGGCACTCACCATGTAGTCATATCTCCATCCCCTCCCCCCAGCACCTGTCTGAGTCAGCACTTTCAAACATGGCCATTCCCCAGACGGTGCACAAGGCACTCATCATGTAGGTATACACCCATCCCCTCCCCCCGTCTCAGTCTGATATCCAGTTGGTATCATTCCCCAATGTGCATTTACGTGATAATCAGGGAAACCAATTTTCTGGTGAGTACATGTGATGCTTGTTTTTCCATTCCTGGGATACTTCACTTAATATAACGGGTTCCAACTCTCTCCAGGAGAACCAAAGAGATGTCGTATCACCGTTATTTCTTATAGCTGAGTAATACTCCATGGTATACATATACCACATTTTACTAATCCAATCGTGAATTGATGGGCATTTGGGTTGTTTCCACATCTTTGCAATTGTGAATTGTGCTGCTATAAACATTCGGGTGCAGGTGTCTTTTCTATAGAATGACTTTTGTTCTTCTGGGTAAATGCCCAATAATGGGATTGCTGGATTGAATGGTAGGTCTACTTGAATCTGTTTAAGGCATCTCCATATTGTTTTCCACAGGGGTTGCACTAGTTTACAGTCCCACCAGCAGTGTATGAGTGTTCCTGTCTCTCCGCATCCACGCCAACATGTATTGTTTTGGGACTTTTTGATATAGGCCAGTCTCACTGGGGTTAAGTGGTAACTCATTGTGGTTTTCATTTGCATTTCCCTGATGATTAGAGATGTTGAACATTTTTTCATATGTTTGTTAGCCATTTTTATGTCTTCTTTTGAAAAAATTCTATTCCTATCCTTTACCCACTTTTTGATAGGGCTGTTCGATTTTTTCTTACTGATTTTCCTGAGTTCTAAATAGATGCTTGTTATCAGTCCTTTATCTGATGTGTAGTATACGAAAATTTTTTCCCATTCTGTAGGTTGTCTGTTTACTCCCATGACTGTTTCTGTAACTGTCCAGAAGCTTTTTAATTTGATCAGGTCCCATTTATTTATTTTTGTTGTTGCTGTCATTGCCTTAGGGGGTCTTCTTCATAAATTCTTTGCCTAGGCCAATGTCTGTTAAGAATCTTTCCTACATTTTCTTCTAGGATTCTAATAGTTTCCCTCCTAAGGTTTAAGTCTGTTATCCACTGTGATTTGATTTTTGTTTTAGCATATTATGGTAGCACAAATGTTTAGGTTACCTATATTGCCTTTGCCCCACCTGAGTCAGAGCTTCCAGCATGTCCATGCCCCTATTAAGTGTGAATATGCTCATCTCCTCCCTCCCCCCTCCCATCTGCCTGACACCTGATGAATGTCACTACTGTATGTGCACTTAAGTGTTGGTCAGTGAATACCAATTTGATGGTGAGTACATGTGGCGCTTGTTTTCCCATTCTTGTGATACTTTACTTCGTAGAATGTGTTTCAGCTCTATCCAGAATAATACAAGAGGTGCTAGATTGCCATTGTTTTTTTTGTTTTTTGTGGCAGAGTAGAACTCCATGTTATACGTATACCACATTTTATTTATTTATTTATTTATTTATTTATTTATTTATTTATTTATTTATTTATTTATTTAATTTATTTTGAGACAGGGTCTTGCTCTGTTGCCCTGGCTAGAGTGCCATGGTGTCAAGCTCACAGCAACCTCAAACTCCTGGGCTTAAGCAATCCTTCTGCCTCAGCCTCCTGTGTAGCTGGGACTACAGGCATGTGCCACCATGCCCAGCTAATTTTTTTCTATATATATAATTTTAGCTGTCCAGATCATTTCTTTCTATTTTTTTTTTTTTTTTAGTAGAGATGGGGTCTCGCTCTTGCTCAGGCTGGCATATACCACATTTTATTAATCCACTTATATATTGATGGGCACTTGGCTTGTTTCCACCTCTTTGCAATTGTGAATTGTATTACTATAAACATGCAAGTGCAGATGTCGTTTTTATAGAATGTCCTTTTTTTCCTTTAGGTAGATGCCAAGTCATGGGGTTCCTGAATCAAATGGTAGTTCTACTTGTAGCTCTTTGAGGTATCTCCATATTACTTTCCACAGAGGTTGCACTAGTTTGCAGTCCCACCAGCAGTGTATGAGTGTTCCTATCTCTCTGCATCCAAGCCAACCTTTATTGTTTTGATACTTTTTGATAAAAGCCATTCTCACTGGAGTTAAGTGTTGTCTCGTTGTGGTTTTGATTTGCATTTCCATGATGATTAGATATGTTGAGCATTTTTTCAGATGTTTCTTGGCCTTTAGTCTGTCTTCTTTTGAAAACTTTCATGTCCTTTGCCCCCTTTTTAATGGGGTTGACTTTTTCTTGCTGATTCTCCTGAATTCTATATAGATTCTAGTTACTAGCCCTTTATTGGATGTGTAGCATGCAAATATTTTCTCCCATTCTGTAGATTGTGTGTTTGCTCTCATGATAGTTTCCTTGGCTGTGCAGAAGCTTTTTAACTTGATCAGATCCCATTTATGTATTTTTGATGTTGTGTGTGATTGCCTTTGAGGTCATCTTCACAAATTCTTTGCCTAGGCCAATGTCTATACAAGTTTTTTCAACACTTCCTTCTAGAATTCTTACAGTTTCATGCCTTAGGTTTAAGTTTATTTTCCACCGTGAGGTGATTTTTGTGAGAGTTGAGAGGTGCGGATCTTGTTTCAGTCTTCTACATGTGCCTATGCAATTTTCCCAGCACCATTTACTGAATAAGGATTCTTTTCCCCAGTGTATGTTTTTGTCTGCTTTGTCACAAATTGATTGGCTATATGAGGATGGTTTTATATCCAGGTTCTCAGTTCTGTTTCATTGGTCTATGTCACCTTCTTATGTCAGTACCATGCTGCTTTTTGTTACTGTAGCCTTGTAGTTTAGCTTGAAGTCTAGTAAATTGATGCCTCCCTCTTTTTGCTTAAGATTGCTTTTGCTATACAGGGTCTCCTCTGGTTCCATATGAAATGTAGAATTATTTTTTCTGTATCTGTGAAAAATGATGATGTTATTTTCATAGGGATTGTGTCAAATCTGTAGATTACTTTGGGTAATATAGGCATTTTAACAATGTTGATTCTGCCAAACCATGAGCCTGCTATATAGTTTTCCACCTGTTTAGATCCTCTGCTATTTCCTTCCTCAGTGTTTTGCTGAGGATTTTTCTATCTACATTTATATAATATATTGCTCTATAATTTTCCTTTTGTCTAGTGTTGATTTGGCTGTAATATATTCCTTATAGAATGAGTTGCAAAGTATTTTCTTCTCTTTTGCTGCTGGGACAATCAGAGAAGTTTTGCTGTGAATTCTTTAAATGTTGTTATAATTTCCAAGTGAAGCTATCTGTGTAGAGTCACTGTCTCCCTTTCTCTCTCTTTCTCTCTCTCAAGATTTCGATTCATTCTCTTCACTTACTAGTAAATCTGAGATTTTCTAATTATTATTATTATTATTATTATTGTTTTATTACACTGGCCACGGATTCCAGACACATTTTTAGAAGTTGAGTTCATTTTTTGTAGCTTGTGGATTTATATCTAGATTACCCCATTTGTCGGCATTAATTATTGATACTGTTTTCTTATAATAATTTTGATTTCTGGAGGGTTTGTAGTAATGTCACTATTGTCATAACTCATTTTAATTATTAGATTATTCTTTTTCTTTTCATCAGTTTATCTAAAGATTCTTCATCCGTGTCACTAAAGATTTGTTACTTTTGCTCAACTTTTTTAAAGAACCAAATTCTTGTTTTATTTATTTATTTTTCTTGTTTTTAATGTTGTTTATATTTTTCTCCAATCTTTACTGTTAATTTTGCTAGCTTTAGGCTTAGGTTGCTCTTTTTCTAGTTTCTTAATATGTAGAGTTAGGTTCTTAATTTGAGATCTTTCTCTTTTATGTTTTTGGCTGAGTAGAGTGTATTTGATTAATGGTACCTATGAAAAAAGTGTATCTGTTTCTTCAGTGTCCAGATGGAGATTCTTTTAGTCAATGGAGTTTCTTAGTGTGTTGGAGGGGGTCTCCAGCAGCCAAAGGCCTTTCCTTTACTTTAGTCTCTTGGTGGGACTAGTAGTCCAAGAGACTTGTGTTCTTTGAAGATCATGTGGGCCATGAGGTCTGCAAGTCTTGTTGCAGTTAAGTTCACTGTTATACAAGGAAATGAGTTTGGCAGAGTGCTTATTGAGAGCAATGCCAAGTCCATCATCAAAGGTGGAAGAGCGGTTGTTCCTGTTAAATTCATTGGTAACAATATGGCCCGTAATGTAGCACAGCATGTCCATTGGGGACCTCGGACCCACTTGCTTCATCACTTCTTTACTGTCAGCATATTTGGTAGGTTTTTGTGGATTGCGTGTCATCTTTTGCTGACATACTGGGTTTGAGGACACAGAAGGCTATACCAGTGAACTTCTCATTCAAATCAAGGATGACCTTGCCTACAGTCTTAGCAGGTGCTGGAATGATGTTTTGGGAAATCTCATGGACATCCTGCCTTGTTTCCAATAAGAGCTATTCACAGTGTTCTGGATAGTGAGGATGTCATAGCCGTGACTCTATCCATGATCCCAGAGTTGTCATGGATGACCTGGGTTAGGCAAATAGCAGTGCATTGTTGACAGTGACAGTCTTGAGGAAGTAGTCTTATTTCTCATGGTTCAAGGCCTACAAACTTGAGGGCATCAGAAGGGACAGAGATGGTGATCCTTTTGTCTCTACCTTATAGTCAGCACCATTAACACTCCATTTGATATTGGTTGGATCTAGCCCCTAGAAGATGAGGATGGGCATTCCATTGATGACAAGTTGCTTGGTCTTGGTTTTGATTATACCATTGACAATGTCATGTACACTATATAGTTGAGATCAATGGACGGGTCATTGATGGTGGTTCTCTCTATTTTGCTGGACTTAAAAGTAACACTAGTGACCAGGTGCCTGTCTTAGTCTATTTCCATTACTATAAAGGAATACTTGGGACTAATCAATTTAAAAAGAAAAGGGGTGTACTTGGCTCACAGTTCTGCAGGCTGTACAAGAAGCTCAACACCAGCATTTGCTTCTGGTGAGGGAGTCAGGGAGCTTCTCATTAAGATGGAAGGCAACAGAGGAACTGATATGTCTCAAGGAGGAGGAGGTGACAGGCTCTTTTAAATAACCACTTTTTACATGAACTAATAAAATAAGTATTCACTCATTACCTCATGGAGAGCACCAGGCCACTCATGAAGCATCCAGCTTCATGACCCAGACACCTTCTGCCAGGCCCCACCTCCAACAGTGAGGATCAGACTTCAACATTAGATTTGGAGGAGACAAACATCTTAACTGTTGTCACTTCCCACTGCTGCCAAATCTGTTTACTCCTTTATAGTCCTATCCCAGGGACATGGTTTACATGGCATGAGAAGAAGCTGATTATTAACTAGGAAGAATCTCAGAACCCAAGGTGGTTCTTTTCATTGAGATAGATTCCTAAAATTTTCTTTTATGAAGAATAAGATGATTAAAAATGTGTATTGTGGCTGAGCATGGTGGTTCATGCCTGCAATCTCAGCACTTTGAGAGGCTGAGGGGAAGGATCAGCCTCCTGAGGCCAGGGTTTCAAGGTTTCAAGAAACATATTAATAGCAAGACCTCACCTCTAAAAAGACACACACACACACACACACACACACACACACACGTATGTGTGCACACATACAAAAAAATTAGATGGGCATCGTGGCTCATACCTGTAGCCCCAGCTACTTAGGAGGCTAATAAAAGGCGATCATTTGAGCCCAGCAATTCAAGGCTGTAGTGAGCTATGAATCTCACCACTACACTCTAGCCTGGGCAACAGATCAAGACCCTGTCTCAAAAAAAGAAGAAAAAAAAAGAAATCATTGAAAATGGGAATTGATAACATATTACCTTTGGTAACAATGAAAAACAATCACTTTTTTTGTTTCAATTATTATTAACCTTTGTATAAATATATTTTATGATACTTAACGTTATGTTAATTCCTGGGATAAAACCTATTTTAGTATATAAATACTTGTCAATATACTGTGCACTTCAGCAATATTAAAGAAATTAATGTTGCTATGCAGCAGATCTTTAGAACTTTTTCATGTTGCAAAACTAAAGCTTTATATTCATTAAACACCAATTTCCCTTCCATGAGGCCTTACTGACATCACCTTTCTACTCTCTGAATCTATGGTTTAACTATTTTAGATACTTCCTGGGGGTGGAATCAGGCAGTAGTTATTTTCTGGCTTATTTCACTCACCATTTGTCCTAGAAGTTCATTCATATTGTAGCATGTAATTGTATGTCCTTTTTAAAAATGCTATATAATATTCCATTGTGTGTATATATGGCATTTTCTTTATCAATCATTTGTGCGTGGACAATTGGACTGTTTCCACTTCAATTTTGTAGATAATGCTATAATAAATATGCAAATATCTTGAGATCTTGCTTTTTTTCTGTTTTTGAGTATACATCCAAAAGTGTGATTGCTGGATCATATGGTTATCTTATTTATTTTATTTTATTTTTACTATCTTATTTTATTTTAGTAAGTTTTATATTATCTTACATAGTCACTATGTCATTTTACTTTCCCAAGAACAATGTATAAGGTTTCCAGTTTCTCTGCACCCTCCTCACCATGTATTAATACTTACCATTGGTTTGATAGTGTTCATCCTAACAGATGTCAGGTGACATTGTGGTTTTGATTGCATTTTTCTATAATTACTGATGTTGAGCATTTTTTTAATATGCTCTGTGAAGAATTGTCTAGTTAAGTCCTTTCCTCTTCATTTATTACAATTGTGGTATTTTTGTTGTTGATTCACAGTTCTTCATGTATTCTGGATATTAACCCCTTATAGGTAATATAATTTGCAATTTTTTTTTGTTATTCCGTATGGTGCATTCTTTTTTACTTTGTTTGTAATTTTCTTTGGTGTGCATAAGTTTTAGAATTTGATGTCCTATTTGTCTGATTTTTTTTGTTGCCTGTGCTTTTGATGTCATATCTTAGAAATTACTGCCAAATTCAATGCCATGAATCTCTTCCCCTAAGTTTTCTTCTAGAAATATTATAATTTTAGAGCTTGCATTCAGGTCTTTAATCCATTTTGAGTTAGTTTTTGTGTATGGTGTAAATTAAGGTCCAACTATATTCTTTTGTATGTGAAGATCCAGTTTTTTGAATTAGTTTCTTTGTTTGTTGAAGAGACTATTCTTTCCCTATTTTGTCATCTTGGCATCCTTTTTGAAGGTATTTTAATCATATACATGAGAGTTTGTCACTGGGCTCTCTTTATTCTTTTCTTAATTGGATAAAAGGGTTATACATTTATTTGATCATAGTTTTATGAGACATGGGAGACCTCAGAATGAAAACCCAATCCCCCAATCACTAATCCTGTGATTGGTGATGTTGAGCATTCTAAGTGTAGACGCTTATGCAGTATTCTGAGGTTACAGAAAGAATGGAGGCTCAGAGCATGGCCAAGACCAGGTTGTGATAGTGAATCACGTTTTAGTGGCAAGGCAGGTTATGGGAGCGAATGAAGAGACTTGGCCATCATAGATGTCTTATTATGTAGATGAAATTTCACAGGTGGTAGCCCTCAGAAAGAATAGATGGCACATGTTTCTTTCAGACCTTGAAAAGTGTGAGACTCTTAATCTTTCCTAGATCCTGATAAGAGCAGGCATGACTGGGTTCTTGCAGTTTCTTCATAGATATAAATTTCCCCCACAATAGGCACCTTTGCTGGGCCACTTCTGTTTGTTAGCCTTCCAGAAGCCATCTCAAAATATTTCAAAGAAATATATTTGGAGATACAATATTTTTATTTTCTTTAGTTCCCACTTTGAAACTGTAGAAAAAAAAATCCATATTAAAAGCTGAATAATAAAAGCTTTGGAGAGATTTAGGTTTTATGTTGTTAGAGATAGACAAAGGAGTAGAAAATAAATTAGGATAAGCAGAAAATGGAAAATTTAAATATATCATTCTGTATATTCTTTAGTCAGTCTCTTAGAACTGAGAATAGATTTAATGTTTAATTGAAACAGCATTCCTCATTCCAGGCAATAGCATTGCAGATGGATTAGGACTTCATAATATGATGCAGGCAAACAGACCTTTAATAAGAGGCATTTCTATGGAAACAAGAAAAACAGAGGTTGTAATCTGGACTAGTATATACACTTGATTTACTAGAGTCTCTGGAGCATCTTCATCTTCCAGTGGCAATCTGACAGATTTTTCTGGATTATAGTTTGAATCAGGCACTCATGTGAACTACTTGTGTGAGTAGTCTGTTAATGGAACAAGAAGCCAAACTCTGTAAAATAATTTTAAAGAGATTTATTCTGAACCAAATTTGAGGATCGTGACCCGGAGCCACACCCAAGAAGCCTTGAGCAAGTAGACTCATTGTGGCTGGGTGACAGTTTGGTTTTATACATTTCAGGGAGATAGGGGCTACGGGTAAAGTTATAAGTCAATATGTGGGAGGCATACATTGGTTTGGCCCAACAAGGTGGGCCATCTTGAAGTGGGGGCTTACAGGTCATAGGAGGGTTTAAAGATTCTTTGACTTATAATTGGTTGAAGACATGAAGATTTTCTAAAGGCTTGGAATGTTCTAGCATGAGGAGCTGTTTGTCAGAGACAACCCACTGGACATATATTTGCTGTGTAAATTGAGGACCTTCAGGTGTGTCTTGCAGATGCTTAGGCCTGTTAATGGATTACAAAGGATGTCCCCAAGAAGAGAGAGGGACATGACAAGACATGCCTGCCCCTCTCCTTGTGGCAGGTAATTTAGTTTTAGGATATTCCTTTGGCCAAGAGGAGGTCCCTTCAGTCAGCCAGTGGGGGGTGAGCCTTAAGATTTTATTTTAGTTCACAATTTCCTGCTTTTGGCCAAGATCTGTCAGAGGCAGCATCTATATGGCCAAACTCTTATTTTGTCCCATCCATTGCCAGAGTAGTGTGACTACCTGCCCTGGGTCCATCCAGTCCCTTGGTGAGACCCTTGTGGCCAAGAGCATCGAAGAGCCAAAAGGGGGCTTACAGCCAATGAAATGTTTTAGGCCAAACAGGACTGGAGGTAGAAAGGCACTCATCAACACGTTAAAACCCTCTAGGTGACATAAGAGTAAAATCAAAATGTCAAAGGCAAGCTACAAAACTAATTTATCTATAAGTGGTGAGCTACTATATTTTTGGGTTTAGCAGTAGACCTGTAGCAAATCTAAGCATAATTAACAGTTAAGCTAAGGGAATTTAGAGATGTTTATTGTGTCAAAATATTTTAATTTCTTTAGTAATTTATACCAAAGTGGCTGATAAATTACTCATTATATCTCCTTTTGTATAAATCCATAACTGAGAAAAATTATACTCAGGAAGTACTAAGTCTTTAGGAAGCGGGGAAAAAAAATTTTATGATTGGGGTGAATATCTGCAGCATGTGGCCTAAAAAGACAAAGCATCTCAGTTAGTATTCCTTTAGGCTTGCGTGTGTCCCTCCTTGATCTGGAGGGTCTAAACTAATTCTATCCCTCAGGAGCGGCCCTTACAATCTCACACACCCTCTCTTCCGTGACAGTCCCTGGGCCTAGAGGGAGGATACTTGAACAGGGTTTTGGCAGATTCTATGGTTCTAAGTCCCAGAGATCAGGTAAACTTGGTATTTACTTAAAATTCATCAGGACGCTGGAAAACAAAATAAAAGAATTAGTAATGTTTTAAATGAAGAGTCTTTTTGTGAAAATTTTGTTGAATCTCATGAGGTTGAGTTAGCTATACTCATGGTCCTATCAGTTTTTTAATTAAAGTCGTGGAAGTTTGTTTTGTTTTAGTCCAATGGTATATAATCTCCAAAGTTATCAGAAGCCAGTATTCAAGTGGATTTGTCAGTCCTTTCCATGACTTTACTTGGAGAACCCAACTTTGGACTTAGCCAGAAAGAACCACTTTCTGAGATGAATCAAAGTAAAATAGTAATTGTCTGCAGATGGTAAAACTTGGGCTAGCCATAGTTTGAGATAACTGGCAAACCAAACTGGTTATTTTTGTGACATACAGCAATTTACATAATAACCATAATTATTACTGATAACACACACCAAGACATGTCAGTGTTTTACAATACTGGAACATATGTTAATAACATGTTTATACAAGTATAGCCTGACAAACTCAAACACCATTTCATATTTGACAATCTTCCCTGTATAGTTTTGACACACTAAATAAATCTAATGTCTGTCTCAGACTTTCAGTTGCCCTAATGTAGAAAAAGCTAGTTTAAGGTCAAAAGCCTGGATTTACAATTTAAATTTTGGAGAGGTTGTCAAATATCAAAGGCTTAAACCATTTGTTCAAATACAATCACAAACTACTATAAAATAAGAGTAGTTTACTTAACCAAGTCAGATCAGCATCAAAAGATTCTAAAGGTGATAAAATTATGTGGATGTAAACCTTAACCCTTTTAAAGTTTAGTTTTTCTATTTAGTCAAAACCTAATAAAGAGAGCATAGAGATTGTCTTGATAAAGCGTAAATTCTTTGCTTTTTTTAGGTTAGTTACCAAAATTAAAGAAAACCTTCTGTAGTGTGAAAAAAAAAAAAAGAAACAGGTTATAGAATCAAAATGAGTATATCATGTCATTTCATTAAATTAATATCTATAGGAAAGTTTGTTTTAACTGAAAAAAAAAAAAGAATTTTTTAAAATTATAGCCAACTGGACCACATACAAAATTCCTTAATAAATTCCCTTTTATAAACTTCATCCCAACCTGCACGTATCATACTCTATCTACAAAATAAGCTTGAAAACTTTCTGTTCTGTTCTAACATTCCCTGTTCCTAAATAACCAGTCATTTTAGGACAAAATGTTCCATGCAGGATCCTTTCTTTATATTATTCTTTCTGTTTAACTTTTCTTACCAAAAATACATATTTCTATATTCATTGCCTTTTTAGATCTTTCTCTCACTCACAAGTAAAATTTTATTTTCTTTCTAAATTTTATTTATTTTACTTCTGAATTCAACAAATTTATATATATTTTAAAAAGAACAAACTCTGTTTCTTCTATAATTTTTCTTATTAAAAACATATCTTATTCTTCAGTACACCTTATATATAGAATTGCATGCATTGACTAGAATTCTTATTTTCAGTGACTTTAAATTTTAGTGAAAGCTTAAAGAGTAAGAAGTCATGAGTTGTTCATCATAAGACACTTGTTGTCATGAAAGAAGACTGAATGTTACTATAAAATTATAGCCAAACTGATAATTCAAGTATTTTTTGAAACACAAAATTCCTATTCTTTGAGAGAGGAAACTCAGTTTCTAAACAAGTATAAGACCTAATGGACTGGAGTACAAGTTAATGAGGAGGCTGAATCCCCATCTTGCCCTCCTTCTCTTCCATTTTGCAGTTTATTAAAAGGTGAACAAAATAATCATTTGTTATTCCTATTAATGTCATAGAAAATCTAATTCAAAAGAGAAAGCAAAATGTCATTGTATTAATGATAAAGTTAATTTTAATAAAATCTTATAAACAAATCCATCTAATTTTAAGCAATGTGACTGTAAGTTAACACTTTTATAAATCTTTTATAAAGTTTCACTTTTATATACACTTAATTTTTAATGATCATTTACATATTGAATTTTAAAGTACTTTTAAAAACCAATAAATTAGTCAAATTATCTTTTAACAAAACTAATACTTATGTCTTATAACATTTTTATTAAAAATTTTTATATAGAATTGTTTGTCTTTCATCTAGAATTGTCAGTTACATATACTAGTAATAATGTCAACTCGTAGAAAAACCTAGCAAGTTAAAGTAACTTTGAAGTGTTGTCACCAGTTTTATTGGTATTCCTAAATATAAAAATAAGATGTCAAGGTATAAGTTTAAATTTATGTTTAAGAACTAATGGGGTTTTACAGTAAAACAATGTAAAAACAAAGTAAGTCAGATAATTACTTTATAGCCATTTTACATAGAATCATTTTAGGTTTTATGGCTAGCTTTCAGAAAAAGGAGTTCTGACCTTTACAACCTGCCTTGGGTTGAGAGATTCTGGTTTTCATGGCTAGCTTCAGAAAGAATTGGTACAAGAGGCAGGCAGACAAGGCAAGGTCAGAAAATTTTTGCTTCTGAAGCCTTCATTTTAAGTTAGTTTTCTGAATCCCATCAACATAAGATCACCTGACTGTAGACAGAGGAAAAAAAATAAAACTTCACCAGCAATCCTTAGCACCGCAAACAATGATACAAAGTGGTAACATGCTTTTTACATGAGGATCAAGATTAAGCTGTTTTAAAAACAATCTAAGTAGTGTCAAAACAGTTTTTATTCCTTGGGTGTAAACTTAAGTACATGAAGTATTTGTAAAGAGTAAGACTGTTTTGAGATTCTCTTTGGATTTCAATGATCATTCACTTTTTTTTTTCTTACTTTTTTAAAATTTCAGCATATTATGGGGGCACAGAAGTTTAGGTTACATATATTGCCCTTTTTTGTCTTAAAATAAATTACTACACAAAAATTAATAATTTAGAAATTTTTTCCTAGGCAGAAACTTTGTTACAGCAGTATAATGTACACATAACCGGCTAGCTTGTAAAGAGTAGGACAAAAATGGACAAGACTAAGGGAAAATAAAGCTTCCAATTTAAGCTCTGCTAACTACAACTTCAAGGACTTTGAATCCCTAACAGTACCGTTAACATTAGATGATAGTGAGTTAGAAACTCATTTTGTGTGCCTCTCTACAGATATTGAATCAGTGAGAGTAAACTGTATCTGCAGTTAGCATTAAAAGACCAAAATCAAAGTATTTTCATAAATCTTTGACCATAATGTTTAATTTATTCTAATTTGCTGACACTTAGGCACATTTGCATTTTTACCTTAAAGTGAAACACATAGATATTTTTTGTTTGTAACTCAGATTTAGTGATCATCGTTAAATAAAATATTAAATGTATTTATCAAAAATCACACCTTATTTTGTCTTTGGCTGAGTTTATATTTTCATAACCTTTATGTCAAATCTTGACACCTCAAGAACATAAAAATGTCCAGCAAAACCCAGGCAAAAACAAATGTGTGCTGACAATTTGAAAACATTTTTACTATTACTTTACTAATAACACCTTTTTTTGGTTAGTAACAACCCAGCTTATTTATTAAAGATTACTAAATTCAAGTGAATCATTTGGGTTTGTTTAATTTATGGGCATTCTGTTATTTTTAAGCCAGTCTGGAACCATGTAAGCACAAACATGTAATACATGGACATACACAAAACATACCTAAACATACACACTCTCACACACACGCACATAAAGTTCTCATAGATTATACCCTAGAACTCTAGCCATGAGATGGTAACACAAACCCACCAGTCTGTGAAAGAGAGCTGGATCCAAATTTCTTCTGATGAAATTGGAACTTGTTCACATGGCAAACTTTAGCTGCCCTGATAGGTAACTGAATTGGGCCTATGGATTAACTTTTTGGGTAAAACAGTTTCCATGGCAGTTTGATTTTAAAAAAAAAACCTTTACCCCCCTTTTTTTTTTCTTCAGTTCAAAGTGAGTTTTCAGTGTTTCCATTTTAGCTAGAACTGGCTGCAGGATCTCCAGGTAGCCTTTCAAATGTAAATACCATAAACAATGAGTTACCTTAACATCAGTAGAAAAAGTTAGCAGGTTTTAGAGTAGCCAGAAAAGAGAGAGAAATAGTTTGAGACATTTTAACTCTATAGTGGTAGGCCAACCATTTGAGCTCCGACTTTTCTTTGATGTAATTTGCCCTTTCATAAAAATTCACGCACAAGAATTAGCTATAAACTGCTGGAGCCCTAGAATTGTTATGGATCAGAGTGTGCTGATTGTGGTTGGGGCTCCTCAATGTTTCACCACTGTGTCAGTCCGCCCTCTTATGTGTCTCAGTTTCTCTCTCGGGGATCTAATACCTCTCAGAGGGGTCTCAGTTTCTCTCTTGGGAGTCTAGTACCTCTCAGAGGGCTCAAAATGCCAAATGATCAGCTCTTATATGTATTTCCTGGATGAGCCTTCTTTTAATTAATTTGTTGGAGGGTTCCCCATAGGGCCACTTGTGCCTCAGGGAATCACCCCTGACAATTCCCACTCAGGACCCTCATCACCCAGGGTTGCCAAGGCTGGGAAGAGATTAAGATGCCCCATCTCTTTGGAGCTGAAGAACTCTGTCTCTCATTTATCTGCAAACAAGACAGTTCAGTTTCCTCTTTCAAAAATGCACAGAATAGCCAATTGAGATTAATTTTAGGATAAAAAGACAATGGAGAAGACCCTTAGAATGCACCTTTATATCCAGATTAGGATCCCAAACAACAATACCTGTGAAAAGGGCAGGCTCAGAGTAAACCAAGACCATCAACCAAAAACAGAAGGTCCAGAGCTCAGGAGGACTTACCAGTTCCACCAAAGGAGAAGCTCAGAGTCAGAGGGCCCAAAAAGGGACATGCTGGTACATGGTGCTGAGTTTGGGCTACTCCTCTGGTGGTCCTGAGTCTTCTCTGAAGCCCCACATCTGGGCACCAAACTTGTTAATGAGAAAAAAGCCAAACTCTGTCAAATAATTTTAAAGAGATTTATTCTGAGCTAAATGTGAGTATCATGACGCGGAGCCATGGCCAAAAAGCCTTGAGCAAGTAGACTCACTGTTACAGTTTGGTTTTATACATCTCAGGGAGATAGGGGCTACAGGTAAAGTCATAAGTCAATACGTGGCTCGAAACAGGTGGCTTACAGGTTATAGGTGGCTTTAAAGATTCTCTGACTTTAATTGGTTAAAGACATGAAACTTTGTCCACAGGCTTGGAATGTTCTAACATAAGGAGCTGTTAATCAGAGACAATATGTTTGTTGTGTAAATTGAGGACCTGCAGGTTTATCTGACATACACTTAGGCCTGTTAATAGATTACAAAGGACGTCCCCAAGAAGGGAGAGGGCCATGATGAGACATATCTGACCTCCCTCCTTGTGGCAGGTAATTTAGTTTTAGGATAGTCTTTTGGACAAGAGGGGATCCATTCAGTCAGCCAGTTGGGGGTGAGCCTTAAGATTTTATTTTAGTTCACAAATTCACACACCAGCAGGCACTGAAGCTGTTAATGTACAAGTTGGTGTGATTCCCTGAAGTTTATTTAAGTTGTCTAGCTTCAGTTTGCATCGTTTCAAGAAGGGTAGTTGTAATGTTTAGTGACTCCAAGTCAGATAAATGAAAGAAAATATAGAAAATATTAGTTTGGAGACTTGTAACCAGAAAAGAATTCATGATCCAGTCCAAATTGTTGGCAAGTAATAAGAACTCAAAAACAATGGACAAGATTAGTATGTAATAACAAGTGTGCTATAATTTTCTTTCAAAACTTACTTTTTATCTCTCCAGTCCTCTATTTCTACCAAAGACAAGTTACAGTTGGGCCAATTTAATATCTATAACATAAGTTTTATTTTTATTCTAATTGGCCTGATTATTTGCATAAAAGGCAGCAAGAATTGTGATTGGCCACATAGGCTTTTTGAAAATTGGCTTTGCTGGAACTTTTTAAAAAGAGCTTGAGATTACACTTTTAAAAGCTTCAGGGCTAGAAAGTCAAACCCAGGATTTTCCATCATACTCTCTGCAGCACCTATAAAAAACAGGTAAATTCCCCTCTTCTTGAGGTTTCAAAATAACTTGAGATCCCTAAGTCTGTTGGAAAGTGACATTCTTTGCTTACCACAGCTTAGAAACTTTATAAAAGGTCTACAAAGATAACGTACCAGATCAGTCTTTCCAAGAGGCTTTTTATAAGCTCTATAAAGTCAACCTTAATTTCTCAATACAGTCTGTTCATATCTGAAAATAGACCATTCCAGTCAAGGCCTTGATAAAATAACTAGCTACTTCAATTTTGTCCTGTTACAAAAGAAAACGTTCAGAGTGAATTTATGCAAATAGTTATATTGCCATAAATTAAGACTACTCACAAATAGTTTCCAAACTGTATAAATCAAGTACAGAGACAGATAGATGATTTAAATTTTACTCACAAAAGTGCAATTTACCCAATATTTTATGAGCTATGTATAGCTCAAAAAGGAAAGTTTTCTTAACTTTAGAAAACAGAATATTAAAAGCATTAACAATGGTTCAAACAAAAACGTTATAAAAAATCTTGGTAGTCATCTATCAGTTCAGATCTGCATAATTAACTCCAGTTCTGCTTTATGTTGGGTTAGCAATTCCCATGAACACATCAGACTTTTTAATTAGTCATAGGAGTTTGGGGTTTCTTCCCTCCAATCCAATGGTATTATCGCCAATGTTAATCAGAAGTCTGTATTCAAGAGTACTTTTCATGAATTTCCTTAAAGAATAAGAAATCTTGGACTGTAAACTTCTTTTTGAGAAAAATCAAAGTAAAATAGTATCAGTCTGTGGATGAAAAAAGTCTTAGAATAGCCATGGTTAAAGACATAGTTGATACGGAAATTTGTTTATTTTTATACCATATAACAATTTAACATAATCATAATTTCTACTGATAACATATGCTAAGATATATCAAAATTTTAGGAATCTCGAATAATTTTGGAACACATACTAATAACACATTCATACAAATTTAACCCCAGACAGTTAAAACATTATTTCATATTCAACAGTGCTTCCTGTATGATAACATAAAAAGTGAGGCCAATATGTCTCTTTTGGATTTTCAGGGGTGCTAATATCAAAAAGTTAGTTTGAAATTTTAAAAAGACTTAGTTTAGAATTTAAAATTATATTTTGGAAAGTTTGTCAAATAGCAAAGTTTTAACATACTTACTCAGAATTAGATCACGTTACTGTTAAATAATAGTGATTCACTTAGTCAAAGTGAAAATTTGAAGATTTGTAAAAGCAAAAATCTTTACTCTCTTTGCTAGAGAGGAGAATTAGTTTCCCAAATATTAAGACTTATAAAAACACCATAAGACAAACAAAATTTTCCTCTTCCTCCTCTCTTTGCTTTTTTTTAGTTTATTTATAAGGTAAACAGAAATCTTTTACCTACACAAAAATCTATCATTTGCTACTACTACACAAAAGTCTTATTCAAAAGAAAAAACTAAATTCTACTGCCTTTTTTTTCCCCCCTCCTTTGGCTTTTTTCCCACTGTGGCAATGGGTCTGGTCGTGATCTGTGGTATATGTATCATGCTCTGTAAATCTATATCCTGCACTTTCTCTATAATTCTGTAAGATTGTTGGGAGGACCGTGTAGCCCCCTCTCCTGCTACAAACCCCTTTGTCCTAAGCAGTGAGTCAGCTCCACTTTTCTGCTTGAACAAGCACCTGGTCCTACCAAAGCCCAGCCACATCCTGTGACTGGCAGCACACCTAGCACCCATGCTGTCTACCCAGCCCTAGAGACATCCTGTTGCAGCCCCAGAGACATCCTGCTTACTGAGAACTTGATAATCCACTTAAACAAACATCTAAAAAGCAAGCCCCCTCCACTTATGCCCCTCACTGCATATAAATACCCTTGCCTCAGTCCCAGACAACTGCCACTCCCGGGACCCGGGAACCTCACCCGGGGCCCCTCCCTTGTGTCCCATTACCCTTACCCAGGAGCGCTCCAATAAAGCCTCTTTCTTTCTCTTGCACCGGCCATCCAGAAACCTTACAAATTCTACCTTTCTCTCCTCAATAAACTTCATTTTTGTGCTTGCTTAAAAAAATTAAAAATAAAATAAAAGTAAATTCTACCTTTGGATCAATGTGCTATTCATGCTAAACCTAAATTTAATAAAACTTTATAAACAAATCTATCCAACTAAAATCATTTTTGACTATAAGGTAACAAGATTTCTCTAAACCTTTTTTAACTTCTTACAATTTTCTTTCTTGTGTTGGTACTCTTACAATTTTCTATTTTTTTCTTTCTCAATTTTTCTATATCCATTCCATTCTACCATTTGTTTTTCAATTAAAACAACTTTTTAAGACCTCCAAACTAGGAGAAATTATGTCCTTTTAACAAAAACTACATTCCTCTGGCTTCTTATAACGATTTTTTAACCAAAAATATGTTCTAATTTCCTTATATATTTTGCATATAGAATTGTTTCTTTTATATCTAGTAGTTTTAATTACATATATTAATTATAATGTTAACTCTCCATAGCCCTATTTTTAGTGAAACAAAACAAAACAAACAAAAAAAACCTCTATAATGTAAGCAATTTCAAGTATGTACCAGATGTAGTGTCTGTCCTTCATATGGGACAGAGCTATAAAGAATGCCTGGAGGATCTCATTCCCTCTTGCATGGCCAAGAGGCATAAGACCCTAGGAGAATGAGATCTTAGTGTTGTCCCCAGGCCTCACCATGGTCATTTGCCTACGGCTTGGAATCTAAAGTCTCAAATCCAAAGATAGGCTCAGAACTTAGGCAAGTCTCAAAAATATCACTGAAGCCACAGTGTTATGCTCTTAAATATTTAGCAAAGAGTGTAAACCTTTCTGAATAACAGACCGAGACAAGAATATCTACATTAAATTATGAAATTATTTTCATTTTGTTTTACCATCAGTTTTAGAACTATATTTAGGAAACGCTACTAAAATCACATGAATTTGAAAAACATTTGGGCTTATTTACTTAATTTATAAGTACCTATTTCTAAGTCAATGTGGTACCAATGGAGACATAGTCTACACACACACACACACACACACACACACACACACACACGCATGCGCGCGCGTGCGTGCGCAAGCATGATAGATATAGATAGACACAAAGGCTTTATAGTTTTTATTTTAAAATTTTCACTATGAGACTGGTAAGGCTCACTAGTTTAAAAGGACAGTTGTACTCAAACTGTGTCTTTGTAACTTTATTTGCCCCACATAGCCAAAGTTCTTACTGAGTTTTAGAGACAACAGGATAGCAAATTTACATACCAAAGCACAGAGAGTTTTTAACTTTTTCAAGAAGAGATTTGGATACATTAGAGGAAGATTTAAAATGGATGCCATTGTAACACAAAACCATAGGAAATTGCCATAGAATTTTAGAATGAGCCCAATTTTCTTCAGATAAGTAGTTTTTATTAATAAGTTAGTCTGTGTTTTCCAACTGAACCACTGGGCTCAAGGTAGAACCCAGTAAGGAACATGGCCAAAAAAGTATCTGTAGTTTTTAGAGGCTAATAATTTACATATGTGAAAAGTAGGTGCAGTTGAAAGGCAGAGTATTTAGAACACTAAAAATCAAGGATTTTACTCATACGCTGAAGTCCCAACCCACCAAAAGAGGGAAATGCATGGGACCAGACCATAGTACACTTTGTCACAGGACATTTCTCTAAGTGTTTGCACCACATTTTTCTTATCTAAACATGCAAAAAACTTAGTAACCCCCTAGAGTTATAACCATTCACTGGAAGCAACTGCTGCCAGCCTTCTCCAAAAATGCATCTCTTGTCAGTGACTCACGAGCCATCACAGACACCAAGGTCAAGTTCTCTTACATGGTAACATAATTTCTGGTACCCCAAAGCCAAGAAGATCAGGTAATAAAATCTTTTTTATTCTCTACAATCTATACCCTAGTCTTTAGACTCCACAAGAAGATGAAAACCCCCCAAACATGTTGAATAGCATCTGTTTTCTTGTGTCTCTTAAAGGGTGTGAATCATCATCATATGTCTCCTTTAGGTCTTTTCATACCCAAGAGGGAGAAAGAGCAGGGAGGAGTAGAAGTAAATGAGAGGCCAACTTTTGAGAAAGAAAGAAAATCAAGGAACCAATCACATAATTTAAAAAAAAGATCTAAGTAGGCAGGAAAACAATAAAAAACAGGATACAAGAGAGAAAAAACAGAAAGCCTTTTAAAACAAGCCGACTTTTAACCTTAGAGCTCATCAAAAAAATCCTTTTAAACTTTTTATTATCAAATTTTTGCCTAGACAAGCAACTATTTCCAGCTTTTGACTTTTTTAAACTAAATGTATCCTCCCAAGAGAAACCAACAAGTAAGATTATGACTTAAACAAGGAAGCACAAACCATACCCACAGAGGTGAATGGGCACCTCAAAAAGTCAAAAGTCACATAAATATCAAACCTAAATTCACTGGCTCCTGACTAGGAATCGAACACAGCTTTGGTAGTAAAAGCACAGAAGTGAACACTCAGACTAAAAGGTGAGGGCAGCCTGCATTATTAATCTCTCAGGGAATCCAAATAAGTCAGTTTGAGCTTCCAACGTATTTGAAATTTGTTTTAGGTTAGATTTTTGCTCTTTAATTTAATCAAGAAAGTTTAAGGCTAGCCAGAACACTATCATGTGTCTTTCTTTTAATGCAGTCTTTCCATCAATTATGTACAGTTGGAGATCTCTAAATCTCTCTCTCTTTTTTTTAATTTCAGCATATTATGGGCATACAAATGTTTGGGTTATGTATATTGCCTTTGCCACATCCACCCAAGTCAGAGCTTCAAGCATGTCCATCCTCCAGATGGTGCATGCCACATGCATTCAGTGTGAATATGCTTATTCCCTCCTCCCCTTCCCACCTGCCTGACACCATGTAAATGTTATTACTTCTTTTGATTGCTATGGTTTTGCAATATGTTTTGAAATGAGGAACTGTGAGGACTCCAACTTTGTTCTTTTTTCAAATTGTTTGACTATTTCATGGTCCCTTGGGATTTCATATTAGTGTTAGGTTTTGTTTTTTTTTTTCATGATTATTCTTTTTTTCTGCTCAAGTATGTTCAAACCTTTTGAGTTAAATATTTTATCTCATTTATTAGACCTTTTGTCTTTAGAATTACTATTGCCTTTACTTTTGTAAGTTCTGGTTCTTCATGGTCTCTGTTTGGTTAGATACCACTCTCCTGGTTTTCTTCACTTCTTATTTATAGTTTTAAAAAATTCTTTGAGCATAATTAAGATAGTTGATTTAAAGTCATTGCGTAGAGGGACAGTTTCTGTTCTTTTTTTCTCCTCTAGAAGGGATGCACATTCTTAGATTTTGTTGAGGATTGGACAGTTTGATTATACTGCAACTCTGAAAATTAGATTCTACCCCTTCCCATGAAATTATGCTGCTCATTGTGGATTGTTGTTTGCTTGCTTAGTGACTTTCTAAACTCTTTTTGTAAAATCTGTATTCTTTCTGATATGGATCATGATAAAAAACAATTGAGAAACCATTCTCATAGCAAGAACCTCAGGGTCCTTCTTTTATATGCCAACATGTTACATACTTTATATTATTCAGCTCCTATTTACCATAATTCAGTCTCAGTGTTACCCTTGATATTGGCAAGATTCATGACTGTATTACTTGTGATAAGTCCACCTAAAATTGGATGAAATTAAAAAAATAAAAACACAGTAATTGCAAAAACTAACATCATGCATGGCTGAATCCAGGCTGACACCTGAACCAGATCTTGAAAGCTGTTCTTTAATAAGAATGGACCTATGAGTTAACAACTGTTGTTACCCTCAGTTTATAAATAAATGAATGTGTGTGTGTGTGTGTGTGTGTGTGTGTGTGTGTGTGTGTGTGTGTGTGTATACAGTTACAAGTTTTTGGTCAAATATTGGCTATACATATACAGTAATATCATTGCCATAAGTAATTAATGCCAGGTAAAGACCACCTAAAATGAGCCTATGTAGATTTATTTTACCATTAAGAAAATAGATGCCTTGAAATAAGCCAATTTATGAGAGGATGAGGACAAAATGGCTGATTAGAGACATCAGTTGCCAGATCATCCCAGGGGGAAGGAAGGATTTCAGATAAAGGAGAGCAGGAATAGGCACAGCTCAGGTGTAGTTCAGAGGAATAAATGTGGGAGCCTGCTGGTGAATTCACAGAGGGGATTTCTAAGCAGAACAGAAAAAGGATAAAGAAGAAAGTATTTTGGTGAGAATCAAACCCAGAAAGGCTTGGAGTCTAGTGAAGGTATAAGGGGGGATTTTGTTTCTCCTTCCCACACACCTTTGGTTAATCAGCAAGCTATTGAGTTGTTGGGAAGCTTTTCCTCCCTTATGAGCCCAAGCATTGCCGCAGCTACTGAACTGTGTGGAGAACCTGTGTGATCCCAAAGTTTGGACATTGTGTGTGGGCTTCCTTCCAGGGAGAGGGACCAGAGGAGCCAGGAACTTTGTTCCCCTTCATTCAGAATCTTTCACTCCCCTATCCCTCATCTGCCCATTATAATCAGGAGAGTAGACAGAGCTGAGAATTCTGCAGAGACGTGCCTCTCATCAGCTGGAGTGTCCTCCAGTCTGAGGGTGCCACAGAGACTAGGGCTCACACTTTTTCCCTTCAGGACCTACAATGTACCCAGGGATGCCAAGTCTGGGAGTTCGCTGCCTGCTGGCACTCCCTGGAGATATACACCAGTGGGTCAGATGTGCAGACCAGATTCCATGCTACCAGGACTTGAGAAGGTTGCTAGGTGGGACAAGAGAGAGATTGAGAGCTGACTCTGGAGACATGGGAGTGCATATGGGCAGAACTGGTGGGAGAATACAGTTCAAGTCTGAGCCACAGTGATCTGGTGGAGTGCCCATCCTCCTACAGGAAAGTTGTGCTGTTGTGTCAGGGTGGGGCCCTCGTGGTGAAGTTTCCAATCTGAGGCAACATTGCTACTTATGATGGTGCATTCCGGTGCTGGCTTGCAAACAGACACTGGTAGGAGACTCAGGGAAGGGGTAGTTAGAGAGGGGTAGAGCTTACTCCCAATAGCCAGGCAGTGAGTTACAGATGCTGCTACCCCAAGAGCAGTCTTTCTAGTTTGGAGAGATCACTGGAGAGGTACCCCTTTCCAGCAACATTTTTAGAGGCCTGGGAAATGATCTTTGAGCCCTGCTGAGACTTTGCAGAGCCTTTCAGGTTCGCCCAACCTAACTCTGTCCAGCCTCACTCCTCTACCCATCCCTGCTACGGTGGATGAAAAGCAACAGCCTGGGCGTTATAGGGTCCCTCCCACTTCCTGGGCTATTCCAATGCTTCCCCTAAGGTGCCAGAGCCTATCATAAGCACAAAAACTTCTCTACAGTAGGCTCTTCCCTGCAAGCATCAATCACTGACAGGGTGCACAACTGTATAGCTCATTATAGCATGTACCAGCTGAATCAAATAGGGCCTCATTGATTTTTACAAACACCACCCACCAACTCAGAGATTAAGCTGGGGGTCTCAGTACAATTCGCAATGCCGGGAAGAGGAAAACACATCAGGATAGAAGCAACTTTAGGGGGCACTGATTTTAAAGAGAAGATAAAAGTTGAAGAAAGCTTGAACTGTGAGCGGTCTCCTTCCTCCATGGCAAATGTCTGAGTTGATCAAGCAGCTGTTCAGAGTATGTGCAGAGACATTCCACTGGAGAAAATGTGTGACAGGGATCTGCTGGTTGCCAATCCTGGGTTTCTGCAACCAACACAATCCTGACAGCTTTGATGCATCAAACCAGGCCTGCTTGGGGCTCAGTCTTCCAGAAGTCACTTTTGAATTGTCCCCATGGGGCTGGGGAGGGAGCATACAGAATAGAAGCTCCCCCATATTGTGGCTATGAAACGGTGCTGAGCACACCTTTTCTGGATTGGATCTGAGCAGAGGAGGAAACTCAGATGCCACAGGTACCACCTGGGAAAGCTTGGGCAACAGCTTCAGTGGGTCCTAGGTGTGGGGGAAGAACCTTGAATGACCACCAGGTCTGGCCCACCTATGCAGTCTCTGGGCCACTGAGAAAAACTCCTGCCTGCATGACAGCATCAGCAATCTCCATGCTTCCAGAATAGTGCTCCATATGTGTGGCTCTGCTTCCATAATCCCCAGACACAGCTCTGAAGCCCTTGATGTACCGAAGCCTGAGGCTCTTCCCCTCTAACTCCAGGACCCCTGCCAGGATAGCAACACCACCGCTGAGATTCCAGAGTTGAGCCAGTGCCTGAAAACCTCACCACTGAGTCCCCATCACTGATGCTGGGCTAGCAGAACCTCCCCAAGGTCTGGCCATTCACTCAGGACCCCCCTAGCCTGGAGCAGCCATTATTCCTGAACATGATCAAGCAAATGCACACTGCCTATTCATTCATAACCACTGCCTATATAGACTCACCCAGCTGCCCAGTATCATCTCCACTGGGTAACACTGGACAAAGCAATATGACACAACAACACTAACCATGAAGAGGGTCACCATAAGCCCTCTACATGAATTTCTAATAACAAAATGTGGAATGACTCTCCACTCTCCACTGCACAGGAAGACCATCCAGCACTGGCTTACACTGTGCAAATCATATGAGAATGAACAACTGTTTTACAGGCTCTCAGTGTACCCACCCTTCACCTGTGAAGTCAGCATTCCAGTGTAGGAGACAAAAGCTCCATCTGGTGTCCTCCCTTTTCCCTAACTAAATAGGAAACATCAGTAAAGGAGAACAGGTGTTCTACAACCATATTAACACAAAGCTGAGAGAAGAGGAGACAGATGATAAGAAACCAGCAAAAGAAGCCTGGCCACACACACACACACACACACACACACACACACACACACACACACAGACAAATAGTTTGACACCCCCAAGGGAACACACTGCAGTTACACTAGGACTGCACCTACAAGGAAATTGCCAAAATGCTAGAAATGGAATTCTAAATATGGACAGAAAATAAGATGAATGGAATGGAAAAGAAAGTTGAAAACCAACAAAAAGATGCCCAAAACATATTTAAGGAAATCAATTAAAAAGTTGCCAAAAAGCTAGGCAACAGAAGAAAGAATATAACAGAACTTAAAGGACTGAAAGAGTCATTTAGGCCATTTCAAAAAACAACACAAGGCTTAAACAACAGACTAAACCAAGAATAACGAATCTCAGAACTTGAAGACAAGTCATTCAAAGAGGCAGAGAAGAGTATAAAAAAGTCTTAGCAGTTGCTGAAAGAGAGATGGAACTAAAATTTGAAATATACTGTACCTGAGAGACAGGAGGAAAGAACTAAAACATGGAAAACCTATTTGAGAGAATTATTGAAGAAAACTTCCCTGGTATCACTAAAGATTCAGATATACAGATACAACATGAACATCAACTCCTGGAAAGAGTAATAGCCAATAGGACGTCTCCAAGACACATAGTGATCAACCTGTTAAAAACAAAATGAAGAAGAAAATTCTGCCAGCACCTAGACAAAAGCAACAAATAACCTATAAGATAAAACTCATCAGGCTAACTGCAGGCTTCTCAGCAGACACCTTATAAGCCAGAAGAGCATGAGGCCCCAGATTCAATCTTTTTAAACAGAACAACTGTTAGCCTAGAATCTTATAATCTCCAAACTAAATTTCACAGTTGGTGGAGAAATTAAGTACTTTGCAGACAAGGAAATACTGAGGGAATTTGCCATGACTAGACCTGCTTTGGAGGAAATAGTCAGAAGAGCACTGTACATGACTCACCACAACAAACACCCAACAGTGTCTAATCACCCAACCCCCCCCCCCACAAAAATCACAACTCTTATAAAACAATGATACAGGGGAAATACAAAGCAATAAGGTACTATCCAACAGGATGAATAGCTCGACATTCACTTACCAATTCTATTACTTACTGTTAATGGTCTGAATCCTCCTCTCAAAAGACATAGGCTGAATGAATGGATGAATAGACACAACCCAACTATCTGCTGTCTCCAGGGAACATATCTAAACTACAAAAACACACAGAGACACAAGGTGAAAGGATGGAAAACAATATTCTACCTAAATGGAAATCAAAAGAGAGCAGGTACAGCCATTCTCATATCAGATAAAATTGAATTTAAACTAGCAAAGGTAAGGAAAGACAAAGAGCATCATTTTATTTTATTTTATTTTTATTTTTTTATTTTTTTTTTTGAGACAGAGTCTCACTTTGTTGCCCGGGCTAGAGTGAGTGCCGTGGCGTCAGCCTAGCTCACAGCAACCTCAGACTCCTGGGCTTAAGCGATCCTACTGCCTCAGCCTCCCGAGTAGCTGGGACTACAGGCATGAGCCACCATGCCCGGCTAATTTTTTTTTTTGTATATATATTTTTAGTTGGCCAGACAATTTCTTTCTATTTTTAGTAGAGACGGGGTCTCACTCTTGCTCAGGCTGGTCTCGAACTCCTGACCTCGAGCGATCCACCCGCCTCGGCCTCCCAGAGCTAGGATTACAGGCGTGAGCCACCGCGCCCGGCCAAGAGCATCATTTTATAATGGTAAAGGGAGCAATTCAACAAAAAGACATAACAATTCTAAATGGTTATGTACTTAGAAACTCCCAGGAACATAAAGCAAATATTAAGGAAAAATAGGATAATAATAATTGGCGGGGACCTCAACACCCTACTATCAGAGGTTGACAAATCATCAAAGCAGAAAATAAATGAAGAACAGTGAACTTAAACCAGACAAATGAAAATCTGAAGAAAGATGCAATAGTTGCCCCAGAAGGGAAATTATCAGCAAAAGAACTTTGGAAGTATGAAGAATCAAAAGGAAAGACACTGCCAAAAGGAAACACCAGCTCTCAAGTTATGGATACCAACCAAAATCAGAAGACTGAAATGACAGAAGAATTTCAAACATGAATTGTAAGAAAATTCAATGAAAAGCAAGATAAAATGGAAACCCAAAACAAGGAAACCACTAGAAAAACAAAACAAAATAGGAAATGAAAAAGAAAATTCACTAATAAATTGAAATATTAAAGAAAAATCAAACAGAACTTCTGGAAATGAAGAATTTATTCAAGGAATTACAAAACACTGTGTAGACCCTCAAGAGTAGGTGAGATCAAGCAGAAGAATCTCAGCAATTAAAGGCAACAGCTTTCAATTAAACAAGTCAGTTACAGATATACAGCAGAAAAATAAGACAACAGAGCAAAGCCTGCAAGATATG
The DNA here is from genome assembly GCF_020740605.2 of Lemur catta. Lineage (NCBI taxonomy): Eukaryota > Metazoa > Chordata > Mammalia > Primates > Lemuridae > Lemur > Lemur catta. The sequence continues at coordinate 2,146,843 of NC_059156.1, forward strand.
TGGGATTATGTGAAGAGGCCTAACACAAGAATCACAGGCATCCCTGAGGGTGAAGAAAAAAATACACAAGAGTTAGATTATCTATCTGAAGAAATAATGGGGGAAAATTTCCCTGGCCTTGCTAGAAATCTACATATCCATGTACAAGAAGCTCAAAGAACTTCTGGGAGATTGAAAACAGGGAGATACCATGACAAACACTCAGCCAGAATGACCACAAAAGAAGCCCTCCAATAGGACATAAGCAAAAGCAGCAGGTAACATACAGAGGAAAATCCAGCAGATGAAGTGCTGACTTCTCAACTGAGACCTTACAAATAAGAAGAGACTTGGGCCTGGATTTCATTCTTCTCAGACATAATAATGCACAGCCTAGAATTCTGTATCCTGCAAAATTAAGTTTGTTGTATGAAGCAGAAGCAAACACTGAGGAAATTCATCAAGACAAGACCTGCCCTCCAGGAAGTACTCAAAGTGGTGTAAAACATGGATCAGTACAATACACATTCACCAGTGTAAAATCACCCAAAAGCTAAAGGTCAAATGCCAGATGCCATAATGGCTCAAGAGAGAAAGCAAAGCAACACAGTTCTACTCAACAGCATGAACAGAAATCCACCTCCCTTATCAATTCTTTCAAGAAATGTGACTGGCTGGCTTTTACCGCCCACTAAAGAGAAATATGCTGGCTGAATAGATACATATACACAAGCCAAGTATCCAGTGTCTTCAGGAAACACATCTAAGCCACAAAGATTCATTTATGCTCAAGATGAAGGCATGGAAAACAATAGTCCATTCAAATGGAAACCAAAAGAACACCAGCATAGCAGTTCTGATGTCAGATAATTTAGTCTTCAAAACATGGCCATTATATAATGGTGAAGAGTACAATTCCACAAGAAGACGTAACAATCCTAAACATTTATGCACCTAACTCAGATGCACCGAGATTCATAAAGAAAATCCTACTGGACATAAACAAAATGATAAACAGCAAGACAATAATAGAAGGAGACTTCAACAGCCCTCTGATAGAACAGGGCACATTCTCCATAGGAAATAAACAAAGACACAATGGACTTAAGGGGAACTCTAAAACAAATGGTCCTGACAGACATTTACAGAATATTCTACTGCAAAACCACTGAATAGACGTTTTTCTCATCAGTTCATGGGACATTCCCTAAGATTGATGATATGCTAGGCCACATCTTCTCGGAGCATTGTGGAATAAAATGAGAAATTAACTTCAACAGAAACACACATTTCTACACAAAGTCTTGGAAACTATAAAACCTTCCACTGAACAATTATTGGTTCAAAGAGGAAATTAACATGGAAATCAAAAGGTTCTTTGAACTGAATGAAAAACGGGTCACAAGTTATCAAAATCTGTGGGGCACAGCTAACGCAGTCCTGAGGGGAAAATTTATAGCCAAAATAGTCTACACCCAAAAGACAGAAAGATCACAAATCAAAAATCTAATGAATCATCTCAAAGAACTGAAAAAGGATGAAACAAACAACCTCAAACCCAGCAGAAGAAAGAAATAACCAACATCAGAGACAACTAATTGAAATCCATAATGAAAAAGCTACACAGAAAATAATTAAAACCAAAAAGTTGGCTCTTTGAGAAAGTAAACAAAAATGCTGTGCTGCTTGCTAGAATAATAAGAAGCAGAAGAGAAATGACTCTAATAATTCAAGCAGAGATGAAAAAGGAGAAATCACAACTGATATCACAGAAATATAAAACATGATCTCTGAATACTATAAAAACTACTATGCCCATAAACTTGAAAACATAGAGAAAATGGACAAATTCTTAGAAACACACAGCCTGTCTAGATTCAATCAGGAAGTTATAAAATTCCTGAACAGACCGATATCGATTGCCAAAATTGAAGCAGCAATAGAAACTGTTTCTTAAAAAAAAAAAGTATGAACTAGATGATTTCACACCGAATTTTACCAGACCGACAAAGAAGAACTGGTGCCTATCTTGCAGAAATTATTTTACAACATTGAAAAGGAAAGAATCCTCCTGAACACCTTCTACAAAGCCAGTCCTAATACAAAACCAGGAAGGGAATCACCAAGAAAGAAAACTACTGCCCAATATTCTCCATGAATGTAGATACAAAAATTATGAAAAATATCCTAGCAGACAGAATTCAACTGTTTATTAAAAAAAAAAAATCATGACGAAGTTGGCTTCATCTCAGAGATGCTGAGATTGTTTAACATATGCAAATCTATAAATCTAACCCACCACATAAAAAGTAAAAACAAACGCCATACAACCCTCTCAATAAGCAGATAAAAAGCATTCAACAAAACTCAGCATCCTTTAAGATAAGAATGCTTAACAAAGTAGGCATAGATACAACTTGCCTCAAAATTATAAAAGCCATATACAAGAAACCCACAGCCAACATCATACTGAATGGGGAAAAATTAAAGCTCTCCTGCTAAGCATTGGATCCAGACAAGGTGGTCCTCTATCAGCACTTCTATTCAACATAGTGCTGGAAGTCCTAGCCAGAACAATTGGAAGGAGAAGGAACTCAAACACATCCAAATGGAGGAAGTCAAGTTCCCAAAGTTTGAACTCTGGCAGACTGATTCCTCCCAATTTGTTCCTCCCAATTTTCGCTTAATATTTCTTTGGCTATACAAGGTCTTCTCTGATTCCAGATGGAACATAGAATTATTTTTCCTAAATCTGTGAAGAATGATTTTGGTATTTTGATAAGGATTGCATTAATTGTGTACATCACTTTAGGTAGTGTGGACATTTTAACAATGTTAATTCTGCCTATCCATGAGCAAGGTAGACTTTTCCATGTCTTTGATGCTACTGTGAAATATGTTGCATCTTTGATTTGATTTTCAGCCTGACTGTAATTGGCGTATATGAATGCCACCAATTTGTGTGCATTAATTTTGAATACTGAGACTTTACCGAATTCATTTATCAATTCTAGGAGTCTTTTTTTGAATCCTGGGGATTTTCTAGGTATAGTAGCTTATTGTTGGCCAAAAGTGAGAGTTTGACCACTCTGTCCTCATTTGGACACCCTTAATTCCCCTCTCATGTCTGATTACCCTGGCAAGAACTTCGAGCACCATGTTGAATAGAAGTGGAGATAGTGGGCAACCTTGTCTATTTCTTGTTTTAAGTGGGAATGCTTTCAGTTTTTCCCCATTCACGATGATATTGGCTGTCTGTTTATTGTATATGGTCTTAATAATTTTAAGGACTGTCCCATTTATGCGTATTTCATTACGAATTTTTATCATACAAGTGTGTTGGATTTTGCCAGATGCTTTTTCTGCATCTATTGAGAGAATCATATGGTCGTTGTTCTTGCTTTTATTTATGTGGTGAATTGCACACAATGGAATGAGACTAAAATTGAAACCAAAAATAAGAAAATTACTACATATTTGGCAATCGAACAACACAATTTTATGTAATCAATGAATAAAGGAGTTAGTCTGAAGGAAATGTAAAAAATATTTTGAACTAAAGGAAATCCAAATGTTTGATATAACACAATGCTTAAGAGAATGTGTAAAATGAATACTTATATTAGAAAAAAAGTCTCAAATAAAAAACGTAAATTTCAAGTTAAACAATAAAAAAGAAACTAAAATAAAACTAAAGCAAATGTGTAGTAAGAAATAATAAACATGCAATCAATTTAATTAAAAGAAACAGTAGAGAAATCAATTGATCACGCATTTAATCTTTTCATAAAAACACATCCACATGCACGTTCATGTGTGAACACACATTGAATGTATAAAACTATTTTATTTGTCTTTGTTCAGTTGCAATCTATTATTCATCTACTGTAATTGAATTTACATTTATTAACAATTTGGCAACTTTTAAAGAGCTCTTCTAGAAGCAAATGTTCCTAGTCTTTTCTGCATATACAATACTGATTAATAATTTTTTTGTTACACCACTTGAAAAAATTTTATCATTTTTAGTGTCCCTGGTCAGATAAGAAATATGCTTTTATTTGCATTATTTTTTACATTAGGTAATGCATTACCTTCCTACGTGATTTCAAGTTTTTGTAATCGAAATAAAATTAACATGACATGAAATTCACTATTGTAGAGTGAACAATTCTGTGTCATTTCATGCAATCATAATGTTGTGCAACCAAAATTTTATCTGAAAAAATTACACTTATTAAATATGTTTCCAATTCTACACTTCCACCTCCCCTTAATAACCACAATCTACATTCTATCTCTATGAATTTACATGTTTTGTGTATTTCTCCGAGTACAGTCATACAGTATGTGATCTTTTATATCTGGCTTCCTTTGTGTTGTACAATGTTTTCAACACTTACCTATATTGTAGGATGTACCAGAACATTTGTAAGAATATGTTGTTTTATTTCCAAGTATGTGCAAATTTTCATGTACTGTGTGCCCATTGCATATATTTTTATGTTGGTATAAAAATCTAGTTCATACCATTTTGCACAGATAATATACATTATTATAATTTTAATTATTTAAAGTTAATTGTCTTGTTTTGTGATTTAGCATATGGTGTATCTTAGAGATTGTTCCACACACAGTTAACAAGAATGTGTGTTCTGCTGTGGGTGACAGAGTGCTCTCAACTTATCTCTTAGATCTAGTTTATTTATAGTATCATTCAAGTCATATATTTTCTTATTGTTTACATTTTTCTACCTATGAGTATTGAAGGTGGAGTACTAAAGTCTAATTATTACTGTAAAATGATTTCTCTATTGAGCCCTGTAATATTTGCTTCATATATTTTAAAGGTTTTGGGGGGTGTTTATATGGTGGTAATAATTATATCTTTTTTTTATATTAACACTTGTTGTTACATAATGTTCTTTTTTTATACATAATGTCCTTTAGGACTTACAGCTTAATGTTTTTTGAATGTATGCCATCCATTGTAGCTTTTTTTAACTTTTTTTTAATTTCAGCTTATTATGGGGGTACAAAAGTTTAGGTTATGTATATTGCCCATCCCACCCACACCCTGAGTCAGAACTTCAAGCGTGTGCATTCTTCAGACAGAGCGCATCAGAGTCATTATGTAAGTATACACCCATCCCCGCTCCCCCGACGTCTGCCTGACACCCAATTGGTGTTATTCCCAAATGTGCACATAGGTGATGATACCATGGAGTATTACTCAGCTATAAGAAATAACAGTGATATAGAGTCTCTTACATTCTTCTGGAAAGAGTTGGAACCCATTATACTAAGTGAAGTATCCCAAGAATGGAAAAATAAGCACCACATGTACTCACTAGCAAATTGGTTTCCCTGATCATCACCTGCAGTTTAATTTTTGATATTCATTTAGTCATCACAGCATTCTGCTGATTGTTATTTACATAAATATATTTTCAATCCTTTCACTTCTATGCTATTTGTGTCTTGAAATCTGAAGTAAGTGTCCTGCAGTCAAAATATAGTTGAATTGATTTTTATTCATTACGCCAACTTCAACCTTTTGATTAAAATTTAATCTAGAAAAAGAGGGGAGAGAAAAGATGGTGGAGTGGAGGTAACCTCCTGGATTCCTGCTCCCAGAGAGGGAGGCATAGATCTCAGTCTGCTACACATGAGTGGATCATTCCCCCACAAGAACAGCATTGCAAATCAACAGAGAATCAGCATGGGACACAAAAAGCAAGAAAAAGAAAAGGTGAATGGGAGATAAGATAGAAAAAAATCTGGAGAGTGCAAGAAAATCAATAGAGAGAAGAGCATGGGATGGCTGCACCAGCCTTGCCAGCAAGTGAGGTGGGATGCATCCCACAGGAGAACGTCTTGCTTACTCACTGGCCTCCAACACATTCAGACAGGGATCTGCCTGAAGTCAGTGCAAAATCACTGCAGGAGGTGTGGGGCTCTGTGGAGAGGACACATTAGCGTGAAGCATCTTGAACTCCCCAAGCTCTGTGCTAGGCCTGCACTGGACAGGGGAGGAACTGGTCTGGGGTACCACTGGATGCAGTTAGGAGACAGGTAAATTGCCTGTACCACTCAGCAGGTCCAGATCAATGGAGGTGAAAATTAAATAGGGAAATTTAACCTGGAAGCCACTGAGAGCTAATAGGCCCATTTTGGGTGGATCAGAAAGAGTGAGAGCTCCTGCTGAACAGGCATGAGATTGTGGGAGGGCAACATAAAAGAGACAAGGGGGCATCTTTATGACTCAGGCCCCTGACCCGGCACCTGCCATCCCCTGAAAAAACATCCCCTAGTACTGGCACTCTGTGAGTGGGCAGTCACCATTTTTGAGGTACACAGCCTAGTTGCCATAGTGTGATATGGTGACAGGTGGCTCCCTTCCCCTAGCCTGGGAACTCTGATGATGAACTCTGCCCTTACGTGACCTAATGTCAACAGACCTGTTTTGATGTGTGAACTCTGAGTGCTCCCCCAATTGTGAAGACTACCACCTGGATCTTGCAGGCACTGGGGAGGGGGAGGCTATCACCACTGGAATTTGCAGCCCCTGGGGCACTGGGCCAACAGGGGCACCACCCCCTCCCCCTAGCCAGCATCGTTTGCAGAGAAAGTGGTAGACACCACCTCCAGGGATAGGAAGAGACAAGAAAAAGCCACTTTCTGCAACCAGTGTGAATCTTGGCTGCAGATGAAATGTCATCAGTCCAGAAACTTAACTCCTCAGACTAATTTTAGGTCAACAGATCAGATCAAAACCCTAGGGCTGGAATTTTACCTCTAGTCAGCTGCCAAAGGTGGAATCAGCAGCCAGGGGAAAAGAAAAATACCTAGCAAGAGGCCAAAACATGTTTTCCAAGTAACCCCTCCCACAAGGAGCAGCCCTCCAACTGTGGTAGAAGAACCCTGAACAACGCATAAGCATCTCCCCCTAGTGACAGAGGAAGCAACACACCCAGGCTTTTAGATAGCAGCATTGAACTGCTTTGCCCCTACAGCATCCACTGGAACAGAGCCTGCACAAAGCAAGTTACTTTGGAAACAAAAGGTGAAAGGTGGGAAGCAACCATTGATCCATATGGAAAGGATGAAGTGAAAGAACTCTGGAAGTATGAAGAATCAAACCAAAAACACCCCCCCCCCAAAAGGAACACCAGCTCTCTAGCAATGGATGTTAACCAAATTCAGAACTCCAAATTGACAGAGGAAGAATTTCAAACATGGATCATAGGAAAACTTAATGCTATGCAAGAAAAAATGGATAACCAACACAAAGAAACCACACACACACACACACACACACACACACACACACACAAAATCTAGGACTTGGAAGAAAAATTCTATAAAGGAATCAAAATATTAAAGAAAAATTAAACCAACCTCCTGAAAATGAAGTATTTATTCAGGGAACTACAAAACACAGTGGAAAGCCTCAAGAACAGGGTAGATCAAAAAAGAATCTCAGATACTGAAGATAACACCTTCCAATTAAATAAGTCAGTCACAGAGATAGACCAAAGAAGTAAGAGAAAAGACCAGAGTCAGCAAGAAATGTGGGATTATGTGAGGAAGCCTAACATGAGAGTTATGAGGATTCCTGAGGGTGAAGAAGATAATATGCAAGAGTTGGATAAGCTATTTGAAGATATAATTGTGGAAAATTTCCAAGGCCTTGCTAAAAATCTGGATATACAGGTACAAGAAGCCCAAAGGACCCCTGGGAGATTCATCACAAATAAGAACACACCGCGTCATGCAGTCATCAGACAGACCAAGATAGCCACTAAAGAGGCCCTTCTTTGAGCTGTAAGGAGAAAGGAATGAGCAACAGACAAAGGAAAGCCCTTCTGAATAAGTCCGGATTTCTCAACTGAAACCTTAAAAGCAAGAAGAGACTGGGGCCCCATTCTCACTCTTCTAACACAGAATAATGCCCAGCCTGGAGTCTTGTACCCAGCACAGCTAACTTTTGCATACAAGGGAGAAATTAAGACATTCTCAAATAAACAAAGACTGATGGAATTCACCAAGACAAGACCAGCCCTCCAAGAAGTACTCAAAACAGTTACACACAGACCAGCACAAGAAACACTCACCAATGGAAAAACACTCAAAAGCTAAAGATGAAAGGCCAGATACCACAATGGCTCAATAGAGAATACATAGCAATGAAGTTCTACCCAACATGATGACCAGAAATCTACCCCACCTATCAGTTCTCTCAATAAATGTGATTGACTTGAGCTTCCACTCAAGAGACATAGGCTGGCCCCATGGATAAAAAAATACAAGCCAAATATCTGCTGTCTCCGGGAAACTCATATAACCTGAAAGAATGCATTCAGATTGATAATAAAGGGGTGGAAATCAATATTTCAAGCAAACAGAAGCCAAAAGAAAGCTCTCCTGGTGTTTTTAATTTCAGACAACTTAGTTTTTACATCAACAAAAGTAATGAAAGACAAAGATGGTTATTATATACTGGTGAAGGGTAAAGTTCAACAAGAAGACACAATTATACTTAACATGTTTGCACCCAACTTAGGTGCACCCATATTCATAAAGCAAACACTACTTGATCTAAAACAAATGATAAGCAGCAACACCATAATAGCCAGAGACTTCAACATCCCACTGACAGCACAGGACAGATCCTCTAAACAGAAAATAAACAGAGAATTAATGCACTTAAACAGAACGCCAGAACAAATGGGACTCACTGACTTTTACAGGACGTTCCAGCCAAAATCCACTGAATATAGATTCTTCTCATCAGCTTATGGGACTTTCTCTAAGATTGACCATATCCTGGGACACAAAGCATGTCTTAAAAATTTAAAAAATAGAAATTATACCATGCATCTTCTCAGATCACAGTGGAATAAAAGTTGAAATCAACCCTAACAGAAATTCTGATTTCTACTCAAAGTCCTGGAAGCTAACAACCTTCTCCTGAATGATTATTTTATAAATGAGGACATCAAGACAGAAGTCAAAAGATTCCTTGAACAAAATGACAAAGGAGACACAAGTTATCAAAATCTGTGGGACACAGCTTAAGCAGTCCTGAGGGGACAATTTATTTCCATAAATGCCTATATCAAAAAGACAGAAAATTTGCATATACATAACCTAATGAATAGACTCAAAGAGCTGGAGAAAGAAGAACAGACCAACCCTAAACTCAGCAGGATAGAAACCAATAAGATCATGTCAAAACTAAATGAAATGAATTACAAGAAAACCATGTAGGAGATTAATAAAACAAAAAATTCATTCTTTGAAAAATGTAAACAAAATTGACACACCTTTGGCTATACTAACTAAGATCAGAAAAGAAAAATCTCTAATAACATCCATCATCAGGAACATAAAAGGAGAAATTACAACCGATGTCACAGAGACACAAGTTATCGTCTATGAATTCAGCAAAAATTTTATGCACACAAACTGGAAAATGTGAAGGAAATGGACAAATTTTTAGAAACACAGAGCCTCCCTAGGCCCAACAAGGAAGAAATAGAATTCCTGAACAGACCAATATCAAGAACTGTAATCAAAACAGAAATAAAAAACCTACCCAAAAAGAAAAGCCCCAGACCAGATAGTTTGACACATGAGTTTTACCACACCTACAAAGAAAAACAGGTGCCTATCCTACAAAAGTAATTCCACAGCATCAAGAAGTACAGAAGTCTCCCAACACATTTTATAATGCCAACTCTGATACCAAAACCAGGAAAAGACACAACAAAGAAAAGAAAACTATAGGCCACTATCCCTCATGAATATAGATGCAAAAATTTCCAATAAAATGCTAAAAAATCAAATCCAGGTGCTTATCAAGAAAATACTCCATCATGACCAACTAGGCTGTATCCCAGAAATGCAGGGATGGTTAAATATGCAAATCTATAAATGTAATTCACCACATAAATAGAAGGAAAAACAAAGACCATATGATCCTCTCATTAGAGGCAGAAAAAGCATTTGACAAAATCAACACCCTTTTGTGATAAGAACACATAACAAAATAGGCATAAATGGGGCCTACCTAAAAATGATACAAGCCATATATGACAAACCCACAGCCACCATCACACTGAATAGGGAAAAATTAAAAGCATTCCTATTTAGAACTGAAACCAGACAAAGTTGCCCACTGTCCCCACTGCTATTCAACATAGCAGTGGAAGTCCTTGTGAGAGCAGTCAGGCAAGAAGAACTGCATCAATCATGTCCACATAAGGACAGAAGAGATCAAACTCTCACTCTTTGCTGATGATATGATATTATATCTAGAAAACCCCAAGGATTCAACCAAGAGACTCCTGGAATTGATAAATGAATTCACTGAAGTCTCAGGATACAAAATCAATACACACAAATCAGAGGCATTCACATATGCCATTAACAGTCAAACTGAGAACCATATCAAAGACTCAATACCCTTCACAATAGCAACAAAGAAAATAAAGTACCTAGGAATATATTTAACTAAGAAGGTAAAGGACTTCTACAGGGAGAACTATGAAACACTGAGAAAACAGATAGCAGAGCATGTAAACAGGTGGAAAATCATATCATGCTTATGGATCGGAAGAATCAACACTACTAAAATGTATATACTACACAAAGTGATCTACAGATTCAATGCAATCCCTATTAAATTACCAACATCATTTTTCACAGACATAGAAAAAATATTTTTATGCTTTGCATAGAACAAAGGAAGTCCCTGTTTAGCAAAAGCAATTTTAGGCAATAAGAACAAAATAGGAGGTATTAATTTACCAGACGTCAAACTATACTACAAAGCTGTGGTTATTAAAACAGCTTGGTATTGCCACAAGGACAGGCACACAGACCACTGGAACAGAACGAGAATTCAGATATAAAACCATCCTCATATAGCCACCTAATCTTTGACAAAGCAGACAAAAACATATTCTGTGGAAAAGAATTTTTATTCAATAAATGGTGCTGGGCAAACTGGGCAGCCACATGTAGAAGACTGAAACAGGAACCACAGCTTTCACCTCTCACAAAAATCAAATCACGCTGGATAACAGACTTAAACCTAAGGTGTGAAACTATTAGAATTCTAGAAGAAAATGTGGGAAAAACTCTTATAGACATTGACCTAGGCAAAGAATTTATGAGGTAGACCCCGAAGGCAATCACAGCAACAACAAAAATAAATAAATGGGACCTGATTAAATAAAAAAGCATCTGAACAGTCAAAGAAACTGTCACAAGAGCAAACAGACAACCTACAGAATGGGAAAAAAAATTTCACATGCTACACATCCAATAAAGGACTGATAACTAGAATCTATTTAGAACTCATGGAAATCAGTAGGAAAAATATCAAACAACCGTATCAAAAATTGGGCAAAGGACATGAATAGAAATTTCTGAAAAGAAGACAGAAGAATGTCCAACAAACATATGAAAAAATGCTCAACATCTGTAATCATCAGGGAAATGCAAGTCAAAACCACAATGAGATATCACTTAACTCCAGTGAGAATGACTTTTATCAAAATGTCTCCAAACAATAAATATTGGCATGGATACGGAAGATAGGAACACTCATATGCTGCTGGTGGGACTGTAAACTAGTGCCACCTCTGTGGAAAGCAATATGGAAGATATCGTAAACAGATACAAGTAGACCTAACATTTGATGCAGCAATCCCATTATTGGACATCTACCCAAAAGAACAAAGGTCATTTAACCACAAAGACGTCTGCACCCAAATGTTTATAGCAGCACAATTCACAATGACGAAGATGTTGAAACAACCGAAGTGCCTATCAAAACATGAGTGAATTAATAAAATGTGGTATATGGATACCACAGAGTACTACTCAGCTATAAGGGATAATGGGGATATAGCACTTCTTGTATATACTTCACATCTACTAAGTGAAGTATCCCCAAAATGGAAAAATAAGCACCACATGTACTCACCATCAAACTGGTTTCACTGATCATCACCTAAGAGCACATTTAGGAATAACATTAATCAGGAGTCGGGCACATGTGGGTCGGGGGAGGGGATGGGTGTATACATACATACTGAGTGTGAAGAGCACCATCTAGGGGATGTACATGCTTGAAGCTCTGACTCAGGGTGGGAGGGCAAGGGCAATATATGGAACGTAAACTTTTATACCACTATAAGACACTGAAATAAAAAAAAGAAAGAGAAAGAAAAATAAAGTTTAATCTATTGACATATAAGTAATTATTTACGAGGAATTACATGACTTCTGCCATTTTTTTGTTTTTTTAAATATATGTGATACTCTTTTTTCTCATTATCTCCGTTACTGGTCTCTTTTGTATTAATTGATTTTCATAGTATGTCACTATTATTACCTTCTTATTTCTCTTTGCGTATACATTTGAAAGGCATTTTGAGGGGACTACTATGGAGATTACAATTACAATCCTAAATTTATAACAATCTAATTTGAACTGACATCAGCTTAGATTTACTAACAGACCAAAACATTATTTGATGTAGCTCTGTTCCTCCATTTCTTTTAAGATGTTGATGCCACAAAAAGAAGTTTTATATCCTGTGTGGTCATAACATATATTTATGTATATGAATTAGTATAATTTTTCTGGATTTGTCTTATAATCATATAAAAATAAAAACAGAAGTTAAAATAAAAAATACAATACTACTGACATATACACTTACATAGTTACCTTTAATGGCATTCATTATTTTTTCATATGGTCAAGTTGTTCTCTAATGTTCTTTCATTTTAGCCTAAAGTACTTCTTTCAGTATTTTGTATAGGGCACGTCTTGCTTTATAGCAACTAACTGTTAGCTTTTAAGGAAAATGTCCTAATTTTTCCTTTATTTTTGAAAGCGTTGTGTTGATAATACTATTCTTGGTTGATATTTTCCAGATCTTCATATATGTCACTCCATTTCCCCCTGGTTTTCATGGTCTCTAATAAAATAGTGCCTGAAATTATTGTTGAGGATCCCTGGTAGGAGAGAATTTACTTCTCTCTGCTGTTCTTGTTTTCTTCATCTTTTGACAGTTTCACTGCAATGTGTTTCTGTGTGAATATCTTTAACTGTATTTTACTTGGCATTCACTGAGGCTCTTTGAGGTATAGACTCATATGTTTCATAAAATATGGAAAGTTTTTAGCCATTATTTTTTCATATATTTTTATCTGTACCTTTATCTCTTTGTTTGCAGGGACTCTCATAAAGAAATGTGTATGTTGGTGTGCTTGACGGTGTCCAAGAGCTCCCTATGTTCTCTTTATTTTTTTTATTCTCTTTGTCAAAGAAAATTTCATTGACGCTATTTTCATTATCAATGAGAATTTATGTTTATTGATCCATTCTTCTGTTTGCTTATACCCGCTCTTGAACCCCTCTGATGAATTGACAATTCTACTTGTAACTTTTGTTTCACTAATTATTTTAAGATTATTTTGAATTTAAGTGAAATTGAAATATTACATCCATTTTGAGTTGATTTTTGTACGTGGTGTGAGACAAGGATCCAATTTTATTCATCTGCTTGGGAATGTCCAGTTTTCCCAACAAAAGTTCATAAAGAGACTGCCATTTCTCCATTAGTTTTATCAAAAATCAATTAACCATAAAACCGTGGTTTAATTTCATGCTTCTCTGTTCTGTTTCGCTAGTCCATATGTCTATTTTTATGCCAGCGACATGCTGTATAGATTATTGTAGCTTTGTAATATATTTTGAAGTTGGATAGTGTGATGTCTCCAGCTTAGTTTCTTTTGCTAAATATTGCTTTTTGCCTATTTGAAGTTTTTTGTGGTTACAAACAAATTTTACATTATCATTTGTTACAAAACAAATTTGTTATTTAATTTCCATGAAAACAAAAGTTTCATATGAATTGCATCAAATCTGTAGATCATTTTGTGAAGTATGGGCATTTTAACAACACTGATTCTCCCAATCAATGCATACAGGATATTTCTTCATTATTCGTTTCATCTATGCTGTCTTTTATAAATCTTTCATAGTTTTTAGTACACAAATTTTACAACTGCAAGATTGAATTTACTCAAGATTTTTTTTTTATGCTTTTCTGAATGGACTGGCTTCTTAATTTCTTTTTCAGTCTGTTTTTACTGTAAAGAAATGGTACATATTTTTGTTTGTTGACTTTATACATGGAAACTTTACTAATTTTTTTAACAGTTTTAAGTTTTTTGGTGTATTTTTTTTTTTTTGGTTTTATATATATGAGATGACTTGAATAGAAAACAAAAACAATTTTATTTTCCTTCCTATTTGAATATACTTTAAGTTTTTATTGTCTAACTTCTCTGATGAAATTTCATTACTTTGTTGACTGGAAGTGTGGTGAGAGTTTTTCTTTATTGTTCCTGTCTAGATCTTTGAGAAAAACTTTTCAGGTTTTGCCTATTGAAGATAATGTTGTTAGCTGTTTTACTTTTATTTTTATATTTAACTTATTATCTTCATTATGTTGAGGTACATTCATTCTATGCTTAATTTCTTAAGAATTTTTATTATAAAATAATATTAAATTATGTCAAGTGTCCTTTCTGCATCTTTTGAGATAATCATAAAATTTTTGCCCATCATTTTATTAATATATTTTTACTCTGTATCACATTTATGCATTTGCATATGTTAAACAATTTTCATTGTCAATAAATAAATCTCACTTGATTATGGTGAATCATTTTGTTAAGGTGCTGTAGAATTAGGTTGCTAAAATTTTGTTGAAGATACATTTTTATATATTAATTCAGGATTTAGGGCTATAATTACCTTTATTTGTAGAGTCTTTGCATGGCATTTAGAGTAAGATAATAATGAGCTTTTAAAATGAATTTACCAGTTTTCCCTCCACTTCAGTTGGAGGGAAACAGTTTGTCAAACAGTTTTGGAAACATTAGTATTAGTTCTTGAACTGTATTGTAGAATTCTAACACCATGACATCTGATCCTGAAATGTTCTTTGAAAAGAATTTTTGTAATTGTTGATTCAATGTTTTCATTCATTTTTATCTGTCCAGGTTTTTACTTTTTTATTTTATTTTATGTTTTTTCAAAATTTTAGAGGGGCACAAATATTTAGTTTACATTTATTGCCTTTGCATTGCCCGAGTCAGAGCTACAAGCGCGCAAATCACAGAGAGTGCACACCTAACACATTAGGTAAGCATTTACACAGCCCCCCTTCCACCTTCCCCACACGCAGTGTATTTTACTTCCATATGGGTACATAAGTGTTGATCAACCATAAATAATTTTATAGTGAATACATGTGGTGCATTTTTTTCCATTCTTGTGATACTTCACCTAAAAGAATGGGTTCCAGCTCCATCAAGGATAATACAAGACATGTTAGTTCACCATTGTTTTTGTTGCTGAGTAGTATTCCATGGTATACATATACCACATGTTGTTAGTACACTCATGTACGGATGGGCACGTGGGTTGTTTCCACATCTTTGCAATTGTCAATTGTGCTACCATAACATTTGAAGGCAGATGTCTTCATTATGGTGTGACTTTATTTATTGTTTGGGGGTAAACACCCAGTAGTGGCATTGCTGAATCAAGGGGTAGTTCTACTTTAAGTTATTTCAGGTATCTCCTTATTACTTTCCATACAGATTACCCTGGTTTGGAGTCCCACCAGCAGCATGTAAGTGTTTGTATCTCTCACATCCATGCCAACATTTGCTGTTTTGAGGCTATTTGATAAAAGACATTCTCATTGAAATTAAGTGATAATCCACTGTAGTTTTAATTTGCATTGCCCTAATGATTAAAGATTTACCATGGAGTATTATTCAGCTATATGAAATAACGGGGATACGACATCTCTTTGGTTCTCCTGGAGAGAGTTGGAACCCATTATATTAAGTGAAGTATCCAAAGAATGGAAAAACAAGCATCACATGTACTCACCAGATAATTGGTTTCCCTGATCATCACCTAAATGCACATCAAGAAAGGATACTAATTGGATATCAGACTAAGATGCGGGGGGAGGGGAGGGGATGGGAGTATGCCTACATGATGAGTGCGTTGCGCACTGTCTGGGGAATGGTCATGCTTGAAGGTGCTGACTCGGGGAGGTTGGGGGTGTGGGGAGGGGATAGAGGTATGACTACATGGTGAGTGACAGGCGGACTGTCTGGAGAATGGACACACTTGAGGCTCTGACTCAGGGTATGGGTGGGACACGGACAATGTATATAACCTGAGCTTTTGTATTCCCATGAAGAGCTGAAATAAAAAAATAATAATAATAAAATAAAATAAAAAGAATAAAAAAAAGATTTACAGCATTTTTACAATCATTTGTTGGCCATTAGTCTATCTTCTTTTGAAAATTTTCTGTTTGTGACCTTTGCCCACCTTTTAATAGAGTTATTTGATTTTTCGTTACTGATTTTCCTGAGTTCTGTGTAGATTCTTGTCATTAGCCCTTTATTGGATGCATAGCATGCAAATATTTTCTCCCATTCTGTAAGCTGTCTATTCACTTCAAGGATAGTTTCTTTGGCTGCACAAAAGCTTTTTAATTCAATCATATCCCTCTTATTTATTTTTTGTTGTTGTTGTTGCTGTGATTTCTTTGGGGTCTTGTTTATAAATTCTTTGCCTATACCAATGTGTATGAGTCTTCCCAACATTTTCTTTTAGAATTCTTATGGTTTCATGTCTTAGGTTTCAGTCTGTTATCCACCATGTGTTGATTTTTGTGAGAGATGAGAGGTGTGGATTCTGTTTCCGTCTCCTACATGTGCCTATCCAATTTTTTCAGCACCATTTGTTCAATAGGGATTCTTTTCCTCATTTTATGTTCTTGTTTGCTTCCTCAAAAGTCACATGGCTATAAGAAGATGGTTTTATGTTTGAGTTTGAAGTCTTTTTCCACTGGTTTATGTCTCTGTTCTTGTGTCAGTACCATGCTATTATGGTTACTATAGCCTTGTAGTTTAGCTTGAAGCCTTGCAAATTAATGCATCCCAATTACTTCTTTTTCCTTAAGATTTCTTTTGATATATGGGTTCTTCTCTGGTTCTATACAAAACATAGAATTATTTTTTCTAGGTCTACAAAACAATGATGTTGGTATTTTAAAAGATTTGCATTGAATCTGTAGATCCTTTTTGGATATAGACATTTTAACAATGTAGCTTCTGCCAAGCCATGAGCATGGTATGCTTTCCAATATGCTTCCATCCTCTGCTATTTCCTTCCACAGTGTTTCAAAATTCTCCCAGTAGAAATATTTCACCTTCTTAGTTAAATATATTCCTAGGTATTGTATTTTCCTTTTTGCTATTGGGAAGGATATTGCATGTTTGATTTGAGCCTCAGTTTGGCTGTTGTTGGCATATAGGAATGCTACTGATTGGTGTGCATTGATTTTGTAACCTGAGACTTTGTTGAATTTGTTCATCAACATCAGTAGTCTCATGGAATGATATAAAGCCATATCATCAGCAAAGAGTGATAATTTGCCATCTTCTGCCCCCATTTGGATGACCTTGATTTCCTTCCCTTGTTTGATTACTTTGGCTAGGACTTCCAGCACTATATTGAGTAGAAGTGTTGACAGAGGGCAACCCTGTCTAGAATCAGTTCTAAGCAGGAATGTTTTCAATTTCTCCCTGTTCAGTATGATGTGGGTTTCTCTTAGAAAGCCACTATAATATTGAGTCGTCTCATATTTGCCTATTTTGTTAAGCATTCTTATAACAAAAGAGTGCTGAATTTTGTTGAATGCTCTTTCTGCATCTATTGAGAAGCCATGCAGTCTCTGGTTTTACTTCTATTTATGTGGTAAATAACATTTATTGATTTACGTATGTTCAGTCATCCCTTCATATCTGGGAGGAAGAAGCCCAGTTTATCATTATGGCGTATTTTTTTTAAATGAGCAGTTGGGTTCAATTTGCTAAGATTTCACTGTGAACTTTTGCCTCTCTATTCATAAGGGATATTGGTCTGTAGTTTTTTTATTGTTGTTTTGTTTTTTGAATCAGGGTGATATAGGCTTGTAAAAATTGTTGGGGAGGATTCCTTTTCTTTTTGGTGTTGTGCAATAATTTCTGCAGAATAGGCACCAATTTTTCTGTGTAGGTCTAGTAGAATTTGTGTGTGATACTATCAGGTCTGGGACTTTTTTTTTACAGAAGGTTTTGTATTACTACTTCTATGTTGGTACTCAATATTGATCTATTCTGGAGTTCTATGTCTTCCTGACTGAGTTGAGGAATGCTGTGTGTTTCTAAGAATTTGTCCACTTCCTCCACCTTTTCAAGTTTATGTCCATAGAGATTTTTCTAGTATTCAGAGGTCATATTTTATATTTCTGTGCTATCGGTAGTAATCTCTTCTTGATCATTTCTAATTGAGCTTATGAGAGACTTTTCTGCTTCTCGTTGGTTAATCTATCAAGAGGTGTGTCCATTTTGTTCATTGTTTAAAGAACCAACTTTTTGTTTTCTTAATCATTAATATAATTATTTTGTTATCAATTTCATTTAGTTCTTCTTTGATCCTGATTATTTCTTTTCTTTTTGTTGGTTTTGGAGTGGTTTGATTGTTCTTTTCCAGATCTTTGAGATGATTGATTAGACTATGATTTGTTATCTCTGTCTTCAGGATGTAGGAATTTATGTCTATGAATTTTGCTCTCAGGGTTTCTTTAGCTGCATCCCACAGATTTTGATGACTTGTGTCACCGTTATCATTTTTCTTAAAAGTTTCTTTTTATTTCCATCTTAATTTTCTCCTAGGCCTGCTAATATTTCAACAGTAGCTTGTTCATTTTCCATGATGTTTTATAGAGATGAGTGTTTTTGTTGTAGTTGATTTCTCATTTTATTCCACTTTGGTCTGAGAAGATACCTGGCATAATTTCTATTCTGTTAAATTTTGAAACATGTGTTGTGGGTTATGATGTGATTAATCATAGAGAAGATCCTGTAATCTGAAGAGAAGAATGTATATTTATTGGTTTGGGGGTAGAATTTTCTGTAAATCTCTGTTATTCCCATATACTCTACTGCTCCACTTAAGTCTTTTGTTTTCTTTTTTCTTTTCTGTTTGGAGAATCTGTCAAGTTCTGTCAGTCAGGTGTGGAAGTTCCCAGCTATTACAGTGCTGCTGTCTTTCATCTTCATTACTTCAAGGAGGAATAGTTTTATGAATCTGGGCACTTCAGTGTTTGGTGCATGGATATTTAAGATTGTTATGTCTATTTGTTGAATTGTTCTCTTTACCATTATATAACAACCATCTTTGTTTTTCATTACTTTTGTTGATTTAAAGACTAAATTACCTGACATGAGAACTACTAGGATAACTTTCTTTTGCTTTCCATTAGCATGGAATATTGTTTTCCATCTCTTGATCTTGAGGCTGGATGAGTCCTTGTGGCTTAGATGTGTCTTCTGAAGACAGCAGGTACTTGACTTGCATACATTTATCCATTCGATCATCCTATGCCTCTTCAGTGGACAATTCAAGCCATTCACATTTACTGAAAGGTTTTATAGGAGGGGTGGATTTCTCTTCATCCTGTTGAGTTAAACTTTGTTGCTTTATTTTATATGTTGAGCCATTGTGGTGTCTAGCCTTTGACCTGTATCTTTTGGGTAATTTTGCCTTCATGTGTGTTTATTGTGGTGATCCATGACTAACACAATTCTGAGTACTTCTGGCAGGGAAGGTCTTGTCTTGACAAATTCCCTCCGTGTTTCCTTGTCTGAGAAAGACTTTATTTATCCATCTTATACAAAACTTAGCTTGCAGCATGCAGAATTCTAGGCTGGGCATTATTCATTTTGAGAAGACTCAGAATGGGCCCCCAATCCCTTCTAGTGTATAGGGTCTTTGCTGAGAATTCTGCAGTTAATCTGATGGATTTCCATTTGTAAGTTACTTGCTACTTTCACCCTATGGCTCATAAGAGCACCTCTTTCATGCTTATTTTGGCCAGCCTGATGACTATGTGTTGTGGTGTTTTCCTCTTTGGGACAAATTTCTTAGGGGTCTTACGAGCTTCTTGTAACTAGATGTCTAGTTTCTTGCAAGGTCAAAAAAATTTTCCTAAATTATACATTTGAATAAATTATCAATCCTTGGAAATTTTCTTCTTCAACATCAGGGATACCTATGATTTTTTATGTTAGACCTCTTTACATAATCCAGTGTTTCTTGTAACCATTGCTTGCTCCTCCTATTTCTCTGTTCTATCTCTGTGACTGATTTGTTAATTTGAGAGGATTTGTCTTCAATGTCTGAGATTCTTTCTTCTGCCTGATCTAACCAGTTCTTAAGGATTTTCACTGTTTTGTAATTCATGAATGATTTTTCATCTTCAGAAGTTCTCTTTGATTTTTCTTTAATAATTCTATTTCTTTAGAGGATTTTTCATCACATGCATCACTTTTGTGGCTTTTCCATTTTGCCTGTATTTCAGTAAGCTTCTTTACAATCACTGTTCAAAATCTCTGTATCTGTCATTGCAATATTCTGAGTTTATTAGCTATCCATTTCCAAGGAGCTGGTGTTTCCTTTTGTATGTGACCCTTTATACTTCCACAGTTCTTACGTTGGTATCTTCTCATCTGGAATAGATGCTGCTTCATATTTTGGATTTTCTTTTGTTTAGATAATGACATGTTTAGTTTAATCTCTGAGTCAATAGGAGGTGCTTGTAGATGTGAATCAACCACATCCTCTACGATTGAGTCAGTAAATGTATCTTACTGAGCTCTTTTGAGATAATTATTTTGAATTTCTTCTCAGGAAATTTGAATATCTATTTTTTGGAGACAGTTATTAGAGCTGTATGAGTTTACTTGGTGTCATGTTTTTCTAATTATATGTAGATTTGTGTTTTCTCCAGGAGTTTTCTGTGTCTTTGAGATTCTTCTCAGGCTATACCCTAAAGGAGCTGAAGTCAAACTTTAGGACCTTTTAGAATCTGCTGTTGGATGAAGACCACAAAACTTGTTACAGTGGCACAAATGTAGGAGCCTTCAGATATTCCCTGGCTATGAGGTATTTAATAGAGAGGGGCTGGTGCTGAGCTAGATTGCCTCTAGGTTCTACCTTCAGGTTCTCTCTGTAATAAAGAGGCTGGCACTCGTGTGCTGGTGGATAATACTTAATAGTCTCAGCAGTTTCTTGCATGGAAAAAATTACCCCTAGGCTGCAGGAGATAGGCAGCAAGTTGAGACAAGGCCTCTCCAGATCTGCTATAGAAGGGAGACCAGCAAGCCTGTCCTTGTAGTTTAGATGAGCAAATCTACCAGTAGTTTTCTGTGCCTTCCCAACTTCAGAAAGAAGGGCTGAAGTCATATCTCAACCCCTTCAGATTCCACTGTGACACAGAGGCTGGCACGTCTGTCTAATGACTTAGATGGACAAGTCTCCTTCTAGATCCTCATATAAGTCGTACAATGCTGGGGTCAAAACTCTGGGGGGCCGGAGTCAAGTTGCAGGATAACCTTCAGGTCCAATGCTGAGACCGGTATCAGCGGGAAGATGAGCCTGTCTGCAAAGGCATTAGTGCATGTGAATCCTTGTGAAGTTTTTGGGAGATAGTTTTGATTTCAGGCTAAAGGCTTTGGTGATATAGAAAATCCCTTTAGAAAATGGAAACATTTCCAAATTTGAACCAGTAGCACAATTAGCAGGTCTGCCACCTGGGTGAAAATCTGCACCCTCTCTTTTTAATTTCTTTTTTCTCTTTATTTCATCTATATCTATCTATCAGTCTATCTATCATCTATCTCTCTTTCTATTTACTTATTATTTTAATTTTAATATATTGAGAGGATTGAAATGTTCTGGGTTACATGGATCAATTTGTAAAGACTGAGTCATGTCTGTAAGTGTACCCATCAGGCCAATAGCTTTTATTGTACACATTATGTAGACTTTTGCATATCATCTCCTCTTCCCTTGCCACTATTTCACTTCTGCTGAGTGTTACTTCCCTCAAACCACAAGTGTGGTCATTGGTTGGTTCTAATATTTTTACTTTCTTTTCATAATTAAAACTATCAAGGAGGAACAGACATTTTTGATACATGTTTGAGTCAGGGCTATAAATATGCGCATCACACAAATAATATTCATTGTACTAATAAGGTAAGTTTTAAACTCTCACCTCCTCCCACTTCCCCCTGCTTGATTTTCAATGACTTTTAATTTCTTTTCTGCACTTGTGTGCTGACAAGTTAGATTTAATTTATTACAGTATATGTGTTTGTTTTCCCATTGTTGAGATATTTCACTTTGGATAATGGTCTCCAGTTTCTTCCAAATTGCTGTGAAAGGCATTAATTTACCGTCTTTTGTGAATGAGCAGTATGCCGTTTTATACATATACCACATTTTGTTAACCCACTCATAAGTAATGGGCCCTTTAGTTGATTTTATATCATCATAATTGTGAATTGTGCTGAAATAAACATTTCAATGCAGGTGACTTTATGAGAAAATGGCTTACTTTTCTTTGGGTAAATAAATACTAGTTAAGTTGCTATATCAAATGGTAGTTCTACTTTTAGTTGTTTAAGGTATCTCCATACTGCTTTCCATAAAGGTTGTACTATTTTGCAGTCCTATCAATGGTGTATAAGCATTCCTTCTCTGTCCACCCATGCCAGCATCTATTGATTTGGAATTTTTAAGAAAAGCAATTATAACAGTAGTAAGGTGTATATCATTGTGGTTTTAATTTCAATTTCCATGATGATTACTGATATTAAGCATGTATTTGCTGGCCATTTATCTGGATTCTTTTGAAAAACTTCTGTTAATGTCTTTTATTCACATTTTGATGAAGTTGCTAGGTCTTTACCTGCTGATTTTTTTTTTTTTAGTTCTTTGTAGATTCTAGATATTAACTCTTTATTGGATGTACAGATTGTGAATATATTTTACCATTCTTCAGGGGAAATTATATAATGTAATCAAATCCTATTATTTATTTTTATTGCCACTGTATTTGAAATTTGGGAAGTAGTCATACTTTTGTTTTATTTGTTTTCTTTTTGCCTAGACTGATGTCTATAAGATTTTTTTCCTACATTTTCTTCAAGAATTCTTATGTTTTACATTTTAAAAGATTAACATTTAATTTTTTTACACATCTTGAATTTTTGTGAGTGACAAAACACAAGAGTCCTGTTTTATTCTTCTGTGTGTGGCTATCGAATTTACCTAGCACCATTTATAGAATGGGACTTCTTTTTTTCCAGAATCCATTGTCTGCTTGGTCAAAAATTAATTAGTTACCTAAACTTTTGTACCCTCATAATATGCTGAAATGGGAAAAAAAGAATATTAAAAAGTAAAGTTAATTGGCTGTAGGTAAATGGTTTTATGTCTTGGTTCTCTAATTTATTCCATTGGACTATGTCTCTATTTTTATAATAATAAAATGCTGTTTTGGTTTGTAACTGTGTAGTATTAACTTGACGTCTGTTATTGTGATACATCCAGGTTTATTCTTTTTGCTTAAGGTTGCTGTGGCTATTTGGGCTCTTCTCTAGCTCATAAGAAAAAAAGCTGGATTCTTTTTTTCTAGAATTGTGAAATATGCTTTTGGTATTTTGATGGGGATGGCAAAGTAATCTGTAAACCACTTTGGGTACTATGAACATATTAACAATGTTTCTTTTATTTTATTTATGATATCAATGTATCACTGAAGTGCAATATTTTTGGTTACGTGGATTATTTGCATAATGCTTGAGTTGTGGTTATCCGTGTGTCCATTATCAAGATATTTTTCACTGTAACCATTAAATAGGTTATTGCCTATCTCTTCCTCCACACTCCCCATACTTGATTTCTGTTCAGTTTTGCTTCCCTCAATGCACATGTGTGCTAATCACCTTGTTCCAATTTAATAGTGAGTACATGTGATATGTGTTTTTCCATTCTTAGATGCTTTACTTAGGATAGTGGTCTCTGGTTCCACACAAATTGTTGCAAAAGACATTAAGTGAACCATTTTTATGGCTGAGTAACATTCCATGGTATGCATATACAACATTTTGTTAATCCAATAATGAATTGATAGGTACTTGAGTTTATTCCACGTCTTTGCAATTGTGTATCGTGCTTCAATAAACATTCTGGCACAGGTGTCCTTTTTATTAAATGACTGCTTTTTATTTGGATAAATGCACAGTAGTGGGATTGCTGGACCAAATGGTAGGTCTACTTTTAGTTTGTTGAGGTGTCTCCATACTCTTTTGCATAGAGATTGTGTTAATTTGTAGTCCTACAGCAGTGTAGAAGTGTTCCTTTCTGTCTGCATCCATGCCAGCATGTTATATTTCATTTTTAAATAAAAACAATTTTAACAGGTGTAAGGTGATTTCTCATTGTGGTTTTAATTAGCATTTCGTTGATGATTAGTAACATTGAGTATTTTTTCATATGTTTATTGACCATTTGCTAATCTGTTTTTGAAAAGCTTCTGTTCAGGTCTGTTGCCCACTTTCTAAAGGAGTTGTTTGTTTTCTTCTTGCTGATTTGCTTGAGTTCTTTGTAGATTCTAATTAAAAACTCTATCAGACGCACAGCTTGTGAGTATTTTCTCCTATTTGTCTATTTATTCTGTTGATTGTTTCTTGGCTGAGCAGAAGCTTTTTAATTTAATCAATCCCCATTTATTTATTTTTGTTTTTGCTGTGATTATCATTGAAGTTTTCTTCATAAATTCTTTCCCTAGGCTAATGTATAGAAGAGTTTTTCCAATTTTTTCTTCTAGAATTCTCATGGGTTTCATGCCTTGGATTTAAGTCTTTTATTGATTGTGATTAATGTTTGTGAGTGGTAAGAAATATGGATCCTCTTTTATTCTGCATGTGGTTATCCAATTTTCCCAGCACAATTTATTGAATGGAGATTCTTTTCCCCACTGTATATTTTTGTTAGCTTTGTCAAATTTCAGTTGGCTGCCTGTGGATGGTTATATATCTGAGTTTTCTGCTCTGTTTCATTGGTCTGTGTCTCTATTTTTCTACCAACGCCATGCTGTTTTTGTTACTATAGCCTCATAGTACAATTTGAAGTTTGGTAATATAATGACTCCAGATATTTTCCTTTTACTAAAGATTGTTTTGGCTATTCAGGTTCTTTTCTGGTTCCAAATGAGGTGTATAATTATTTTGTCTCCATCTGGGAAATATGGCACTAATGTTTTGATGTGATTTGCATTGAATCTATAAATCAGTTTGGGTATTATGGACATTTTAACAATGTTCATTTTAACAATCCACGAGCAAGATCTGCTTTTCAATTTGTTTGTATTATCTGCAATTTTTTTCTTCAGTGTTTTGTAGTTAACTCTGTAGATATTTGTCACCTCCTTGGTTAAGTGTATTCTTATTTATATTATACTCTTTTCAGCTGTTGTGAATGGTCTTTGATTTTACTCTCAGCTTGACTGTTACTTGTGTACAGAAACAGTGCTGATTTTTGTACATTGATTTGATACTCTGAGACTTTGATGAATTTACTTATCAATTCCGGTAGTCTTTTACTGGGGTCTTTGTGGTTTTCTATATACAAGATAATATCTTCAGTGAAAAGTGATAGTTTGACCTTCTCTTTTCTGATGTAGATATATGCTTTATATATTTATCTTGCCTAATAGATAAGGATAGGACTTCCAGCATTATGTTAAATAGAAGTTGTGGTAGTGGGCACTCTTGTCTTTTTCCAGTTTAGGCTGGGAATGCTTACAGTTTTTCCCAATTCAGTATGATGTTGGCTATAGATTTTTCATATAAGGCTTTTATAATTGTGAGGCTTATTCCTTCTATCTTTCGTTTGTTGAGGGTTTTTATCATAACATAATGCTTGGTTCTTTTAAATGCTATCCCACCTCTCACTACCCTGTAGGTTCTGGCCTTGAGGGTACATCCCCCCCTTGAGATTAGATTAGAAATATTACTTGGGAGCTTCTACTAACCTGTGACCATCACCTGAGAGTTAGCTACCAGATTTCCAGGTGGTCTTGTCTTCTGTGAGTTAGGATCAGGAATCCTAATAAGTTTTGTTAAGTTATATTTCTATTTTCATTTTTCCTACTTTTTTAATTTTCTTTTTGTTTCTTTCTTGAAGCATTTTTTATTCCATTAGATTGTTTAATTTCCAGTGATTTGTAAACTTTCCAACTTTTCTCCTATACTAAATTCTAGTTTTATAATATTGTTTGTTGAAAAAGGTACATTCTATGATTTCAGGATGCTTTTTTTTATTTTAGCTTATTATGGGGGTAGAAAAGTTCAGGTTATATATATTGCCCATGTCTCACCCATCTCCCCGAGTCAGAGTTTCAAACGTGCTCATTCACCAGACAGTGCGCATCACACTCATCATGTAATTATGCCCCAATTGACTCCCCCCACCTCCATCCCCCCGAGACAGAACATTCCAGCGTGTCCATTCCCCAGACAGTGCACAATGCATTGATCATGCAGGTACACACACATCCTCTCCCCCCACCCCCCAACACAGTCCAAAACCCAATTGGTATTCTTCACAAATGTGCACTTAGGTGATGGTCAGGGAAACCAATTTGCTGGTGAGTACATGTGGTGCTTATGTTTTCATTCTTGAGATACTTCACTTAATAGAATGGGATCCAGCTCTCTCCAGGAGAACAAAAGAGAGGCCATATCACTGTTATTTCTTGTAGCTGAGTAATACTCCATGGTATACATATACCACAGTTTACTAATCCATTCATGAATTGATGGGCATTTGGGTTGTTTCCACATCTTTGCAATTGTGAATTGTGCTGCTATAAACATTCAGGTACAGGTGTCTTTTTAATAGAATGACTTTTGTTCTTTTGGGTAGATGCCCAATAATGGGATTGCTGGATAGAATGGTAGGTCTACTTGAATCTGTTTCAGGTATCTCCATAATGCTTTCCACAGGAGTTGCACTAGTTTGCAGTCCCACAAGCAGTGTGTGAGTGTTCCTGTCTGTTTGCATTCACACCAACATGTATTGTTTTGAGACTTTTTGATAAAGGCCATTTTCACTGAAGTTAAGTGATATCTCATTGTGGTTTTGATTTGCATTTCCCTGATGATTAGAGATGTTGAGCATTTTTTCATTTGTTTGTTAGCCATTCTTGTATCTTCTTTTGAAAAATTTCTATTCATCTCCTTTGCCCACTTTTTGATAGGGTTGTTCGATTTCTTCTTATTGATTTTCCTGAGTTCTAAACAGATTCTTGTTATCAGTCTTTTATCTGATGTGTAGTATGAAAAATTTTTTTCCCATTCTGTAGGTTGTTGGTTTATTCTCATGAATGTTTCCCTGGCTGTGCAGAAGATTTTTAATTTAATCAGATCCCACTTATTTAATTTTGTTGTTACTGTGATTGCCTTAGGGGTCTTCTCCATAAATTCTTTGCATAGGCCAATGTCTGTAAGAGTCTTTCCTACACTGTCTTCTAGAATTATAATAGTTTCACACATTAGATTTAAGTCTGTTATCCACCGTGATTTGATTTTTGTGAGAGGTGAAAGTTGTGGGTCCTGTTTCAGTCTTCTACATGTGGCTATCTAATTTTCCCAGAACCATTTATTGAACAAGGAATCTTTTCCCCAGAGTATGTTTTTGTCTGCTTTGTCAAAGATTAGAAGGCCATATGAGGATGGTTTTATATTTGCATTTTCTGTTCTGTTCCACTGGTCTGTGTATGATCCTCTCAATAGATGCAGAAAAAGCATTTGACAAAATTCAACACCCTTTTATGATAAGAACGCTTAACAAAATAGGCACAGATGGGACCTACCTAAAAATGATACAAGCCATATATGACAAACCCACAGCCAACATCATACTAAATGGGGAAAAATTGAAAGCATTCCCAATTCAAACGGGAACCAGACAAGGCTGCCCACTGTCTCCATTAATTTTCAACATAGTATTGGAAGTCCTTGCAAGAGGTATCAGGCAAGAAAGCAGAATCAAGGGAGTCCAAATAGAGAAAGAAGAGATCAAACTCTCACTCTTTGCTGATGATATGATGTTCTATTTAGAAAACCCCAAGGATTCAACCAAGAGACTCCTGGAATTGATCAATGAATTCAGTAATGTCTCAGGATACAAAATCAATACACACAAATCAGAAGCATTCGTATATGCCAATAACAGTCAAACAGAATCAAATTAAGGACTCAATACCCTTCAAAATAACAACAAAGAAAACAAAATACCTAGAAATATATTTAACTAAGGAGGTAAAGGACCTCTATAGGGAGAACTACGAAACACTGAGGAAGGAAATTGCAGACCACGTAAATAGGTGGAAAACCATACCATGCTCGTGGATCGGAAGAATTAACATTGTTAAAATTTCTATACTGCCCAAAGTTATCTACAGATTCAGTGCAATCCCTATTAAATTACCAACATCATTTTTCACAGATATAGAAAAAATAATTTTATGCTTTGTATGGAACCAGAGAAGACCCCGTTTAGCAAAAACAATTTTAAGCAATAAAAACATAATCGGAGGTATTAATTTGACAGCCTTTAAACTATACTACAAGGCTGTGATTATTAAAACTGCTTGGTATTGGCACAAGTGCAGGGACACAGACCAGTGGAACAGAACAGAAAATCCAAATATAAAACCATCCTCATACAGCCATCTAATCTTTGACAAAGCAGATAAAAACATACTCTGGGGAAAAAGAATCCTTTTTCAATACATGGTGCTGGGAAAACTGGATAGCCACACGTAGAAGCCTGAAACAACACCCACAGCTTTCACCTCTCACAAAAATCAAATCATGGTGCGTAACAGACTTAAACCTTAGGTGTGAAATGATTAGAATTCTAGAAGAAAATGTAGGAAAGACTCTTACAGACATTGGCCTATGCAAAGAATTTATGAAGAAGACCCCTAAGGCAATCATGAAAACAACAAAAATAAATGAATGGGACCTGATCAAATTAAAAAGCTTCTGCACAGCCAAAGAAATAATCAGGAGAATAAACAGACAGCCTACAGAATGGGAAAAAATTTTCGCATACTACACATCAGATAAAGGACTGATAAGAAGAATCTATTTAGAACTCAGGAAAATCAGCAAGAAAAAATCAAACAACCCTATCAAAAAGTGGGAAAAGGACATGAATAGAAATTTTTCAAAAGAAGATATAAGAATGGCTAGCAAACATATGAAAAAATGTTCAACATCTCTAACCATCAGGGAAATGCAAATCAAAACCACAATGAGTTATCACTTAACTCCAGTGAGAAAGGCCTTTATCAAAAAGTCCCAAAACAATGCATGTTTGCACAGATGCGGAGACACAGAAACACTCATACACTGTTGGTGGGAGTGCAAAGTAGTGCAACCCCTGTGGAAAGCATTATGGAGATACCTTAAACAGATTCAAGTAGACCTACCATTTGATCCAGCAATCCCTTTATTGGGCATCTACCCAGAAGAACAAAAGTCATTCTATAACAAAGACACCTGTACCTGAATGTTTATAGCAGCACAATTCACAATTGCAAAGATGTGGAAACAACCCAAATGCCCATCAATCCACGAATGGATTAGTAAACTGTGGTATATGTATATCATGGAGTACTACTCAGCTATAAGAAATAACGATGATACGACATCTCTTTTGTTCTCTTGGAGGGAGTTGGAACCCATTATATTTAGTGAAGTATCCAAAGAATGGAAAAACCAGCATCACATGTACTCACCAGATAATTGATTTCCATGATCATCACCTAAATGCACATTGGGGAAGGATACCAATTGGATATCACACTGAGACAGGAGGTGGGGGGAGGGGATGAGTGTATGCCTACATGATGAGTGCATTGCGCACCCTCTGGGGAATGGTCATGTTTGAAGGTGCTGCCTCGGGAAAGTGGGGGGTGGGAAGTCGGGGGGGAGGGGATGGAGGTATGACTACATGGTGAGTGCCAATCGCACTGTCTAGAGAATGGATACGCTTGAGGCTCTGACTCAGGGGGATGGGCAGGACATGGTCAATGTATATAACCTGAACTTATGTACCCCCAAGATGAGCTGAAATAAAGAACAAAAACAAAAACAAAACCCCCCCAAAAAAATAAAATAAAATATGTAATATACTAAAAGATAAAAAAAATACCTTAACTGAAACAGTGAAAATTACACGTAGACATTTTGCAAAAGAAGATATAAAAATATTTACAAATTTTTACATCAGAGGAATCAAATTATTAATAAAATCATCAATTGAGTCAGAATCCCCATTATTAAGAACTCAAACAAGAATAAATTGTTGCAAACATAGTGAAAACTGAATAAATACTTTATACTATTTGTTGTAATGCAGCCTTTTTGGAAATCAGTATATTAGTTTTTCAAAGAATAGAAGTAGATCTACCGTTTGATTCAAAAATCCCACTAATGGCATCTACTTAAAGAAAAAAAAACTCATTAAATCCCAAAGTTACCTGCACTCATATGTTTGTTACAGCATAAACCCGAATCGCAAACATATAGAATCGATCTAAGTACCCAGCAACCTATCTATGAATAAAGAAAATGTGATTGCTAATACCTGGGAAATGCAAATGAAATCCACATGAGATATCATCTTACTCCTGTCAGAATGGCAATTATTTAAATAGTCATAAAACAATAGATACTGGCACTGATGCACAGAGAAAGGAACACTTATACCCTATTGGTGGGACTGCAAATTAGCACAACCTCTATGGAAAACATAATGGAAAGTCCTCAAAAGAAATAAATGAAGACTTATTATTTGACACAGCAATACCATTATTGTGTATATATCCAAAGGAAAAGAAGTGATTTTGTCAGAAAGACTCCTGTACTTGAATGCTTATTACAGCACAAATCACAATTGCAAAGATGTGGAATCAACCCACCCATTCATACATAGATTAACAAAATGTGGTATTATTATAGGTATACCATGGAATACTACTCAGCCATAGAAAGGAATGAAATAATGTCATATGCAACAACTTTGATGGGACTGGAGACTACTATAGTAAGTGAAGTATCTCAGAAATTGAAAAACAAACACCACATGTACTCTCTAATAACTGAGAACTAATCAATGGGTACACATGGACACAAAGAGATGTAAAGGGCATTGGAAATCAAGAAATGGGAGGGGAAGGAGTGGAGGATTAAAAACTTATCTCCCGGGCACAGTGAACATTATTTGGGTGATGGGCACAAAAAAAGCTCCTACTTAAGCAATATAAAAGCTATTCATGTAAAAAATACATTTGTACCCCCTTAGTGTTTTGAAATTAGGAAAAAAGAGAAAATGTGATTGTTTTCTCTCTTTCTCTCTCTCAATACACACACACACACACACACACACAATATGGAATACTAGAATGAAATAATGTCTTTTGCATCAATTGGACAGAACTGAAGACAATTATAAGTAAAGTAACTTAGCAGTGAAAAATCAAAAACCTGTATGTTCTCATTTGTAAGTGGGTGCTAAACGATGGCTACACAGGACACATGGTATAGAGTAATAGAGACGGGAAATTTAAAAGGGGACTGTGTGGGAGGGGATGATGAATGAATGGTGAATGAAACAGTGTCTAGTAGGTACAATGTACATTTTTTGGATAACAGCTATACCAAAAGCTCTGTCTTCACCCCGTGCAATGTATCCACATAACAAAACTTCATGTGTGCCCCCTAAATCTATTGAAATTTTTAAAAAGTGACTACATCTTGGATTTTAACCTGCCATATTGACTTCTGATAAGACCCAGTCCTGAGAATGTCTCTTAATTTATAGTTTGTTTACTCTCTTTAGTGGAAAAACATGTACTTGCAATAAATCCTGCTTTTAGATCAATGCAATCTTCATGTGCACACAATTTACAGGCTATTGTGTAAATATCATTTTTGCCTGCTCTGAAGTAGGCTTTAATTGTTAACTCTTTCCCTATAGTTATAAGCTGTAGGTATGGGGTGGGTGGAGGGTAACAGTGGTGAGATAAACCTGTATTGTTACTGCTTAACACCAGGTTTTTGTTGATACATTCCCTAATAAGTCACTTTCTACCAACAAACTGGATTTGTCTGCCTTGTTCTTTGGCTCCTTGTCTCCTTCTGTATTTCAAGATTACTTTGCATATATGTCCCTTTCACAAAATTGTGTCTACACAAAACTTTACACCACCACATTTTCAAATTGGAAATAACCAGTCTTTTTTTTTTTTTTTTTTTTTTTGACCCTCTGTCTTCCCTACTTCACTTTCATTTTCTGGCATTTCTTTTTTCCTTCTAAAAACTGATAGATATAATTATTGGAGTTGTAGGTGAAGTTTTATATATGAGCCCTGAAATTGGACAATTCCAGGCAAATATATGAATAAGTACCAAGTTCCTACATAGTAAGCTGATAAAAGAAGAATAACATGTCCTTGTGGATGAAACTTAATGAATAGTGAGTATTCAACCAAGTGATTGTGGTTCAGCAGCATGTCTCAAAATAGTAAGCCTGTATGACCTCTGTGAAGATCATAGACGTAAAATTTAATGCTTTCAGAAAGGGGAAGTTTTGACAGCATACATGCAGAGGACTACCAGCACTTATTTATATTTTTCTTTACTTTAAATTGCCCTGCTTAGCAGGTTGGGTGGATTAGAAGGAAAGGGTCATCTCTGTTTGAGTAATTCTATCCACTTGAGTAAAAAGTCCAGTTACAAATGTGATGCCCACACTCTCCTTCACTCCAAGTTACCCCATAACCACATTGATGATGTGATGTTGATCAATAATATCTGGTTGAAAGTAATAAGTGTACCTAACCTAACAAATAGAGAAGGGTATACACAGAAAGCCAACTTATCACTATGGAATTATAGCTCCATGCGGATTGGTGTAATCATGCCGACTGGTAGTCTTACATATATGTCTTCTTATGTGGAACATGTGACAGTGGCTTTGTTCATGCTAGTCCTATCAAACTATCTCAGTCTCTACACATATCCCTTTCAAATCACAAGGACCTTGGGACACTTGAATCATTCAGACAGAGTTCCTTCTCTCCTTATCGTGTTGGGCCTTTCTGGTTTATTCTGAATCATAGGTATTTGTTTTTCACTTGAAGATTATCACTGTTTGATTTACTCTTTTTTTTTTTTTTTCTGGACAAACTTCATGAACAAAATACTACAAAGGAATCTGATTTCTCTCCTCAAAATATCAATTTGTTGTGTCATCAGGGCCACACTGATAAGCTACCTCTGTGTCCACTGGTTCACCTGTCCTTCTAGCTGTCCATCTGTCCACCTATCCATTCACTGATATCTGCATAGATCTCATAGTAATCATTCAGAGACCTTTAAGTGCCAGATACCATGCTCAGAATTGGAGATAAGAACCTGAGTAAGCTGACACCTCTGTTCTCAGGAACATGAGGGATTTTTTGGATGTGGATTAAAAATAGGTGAAAGCTGGGCCCAGGTGCATGCCTGTAGTCTCAGTTAATTGGTAGGCTGAGGCAGAAGGATTACTTGAAGCATGGAATTTAAGGTTATAGTGTGCTGTGATCACACTTGTGAATAGCTACTGCACTCTAGCCTGGGCAACATGGTGAGACACTGTCTCTAAAAAAATGGGTGGAATCTGAAAGTGTAACACTGATTCCCAGGGGCTGGGAGGGGAAATAGTTATTATTTAATAGATAAAGAGTTTTAATTTTGCAAGATAAGGAGTTATGGAGATGGTGGTGGTAACTGTTGCACAACATTATGAAGGTATTTATTGACACTTAACTGCACACCTAAAATAGTTAACATAGTAAATTTTGTGTTATGTGTATTTTACAACATTAAAAATATTTTAAGATCATAACTGGTGAATTCAGAAAGACATCAGTAAAAATGTCAGAGTAAAGTACTCCAAGGGCCCATCTCCTCACAGAAACACTAAAAAAACACTAAAAACACTTCCAGACTCAACATTGTCAGAACTCTAAAACATAGTCAAAAATTCATAGAAAGTAAGCAAATTGTTAATGAAAAACAAAGTGATTAAAACATGGTAGGAGAACTTTGTGACAATTTAATTTACTTTTGTCCCATCATGCTGTCCAGTGCAGTAGATGGTCTTCCATATGGCAACTTTTGTTTGCAGTGTAGGCCTGGTTCTAAAGTGGGGCAAATAGGTCTTCTCTAATCAGGACTTGAGTTTGTCTGATTTAACCTGTTTTATGGGCTTCTTGGAGGACTGACAGAAAACTTGCCTTTTTTCCCAATTCAGAATTTTCTTAGGCTGGAAAATCAACTAAGTAGAGGACATTCTACAGAAATATTAAAAGAACAAGCCTCTGCTGCTTTTGGAAATAAAGAAAAAAGAAAAAAAAGCACTTTGGCAAACACACTGAAAGCCTGGGAAGGAAATATGGATCCTTTGGGAAATAAGAAATTTGAAAAGGTGTCACATATAATGAAGAACCTAGAAAACCATATACATCTAAGGGTTAAAATGCATACTCAGAAAATATTTAAGATGACTTAAATTTGCATCTCTAGCTAATCTTTAGGCTGCACAAAAATAAAAAATTAATTAATTAAAATAAAATAAAATGAAATGATAAAATAAAATAAGTGTAGGCCAAACCAGAGTTGTAGATAAATAGGCTAAGTATGGAAGGAGTGCCCAGCAGAGAGCCATTCTTAAATAATTGGGAGAAATTCTCTTCCTCAGTTTTGGTTCTAGTAATTTCTGTCAATTTACGTACTGTCCATTAAACTAATGGAACAAAGCCTTCAAAACTACAAAAGAAAGTCTACTGTCTTTACAAAAATAATTTAGAAAAGTCACTTGTCAAACAAATTACACAAACTACAACTCACAAGAAGAAACAAATTTGTGGGAAAGGAACAAAGCTAATGGCTAGACTTGCCACAGTGTAATTCTTTAAATAAGTTATAAAGTTTCAGTTAGAAAAATACATTCAGGAAATTTATTGTTTTCTATGGGGGCTAGATGTAATACTAATAAATTAATACTTCACAATTGCTAAGGAAGTACATCTTCAATGTTCTCACAAAAAATGTTTAAATATATGAGTTGATTAATTAGCTTGATTCACCACTTCACACTGTATACATATTATGTATTAAAACAACACCTTGTATGCCATGAATATATAAAATTTTTATTTGTCAGCTCTACCTGAATAAAAAATAAAATAACGTGTCTAGCCTTTAGCAACAACTTACAATATATGTGTATTACTCAGCATTTTCCAAAGAAATAGAGCAAATAGTATATATATAAATAGAGCAGAACAGAATGTATATATGATATATACACAGATACACACATACGATAAAATATATGCATATATATGAATATATAATATCAATATTAATTATTACAAATCAGCTTACATACTTATGGGAGCCAAGCAGTCATATAGCCTGCCACCAGCAACCTGGAAATTCAGGAAATCTGGTAATGCAGTTTCAGTCTGAATTTAAAGGCCTGAACCAAAGGTGCCAATAGTGTAAGTTCCAGTCCAAGAGTAGAACAAATACTTCAACTCAGTCAGTCAGTCAGGAAGCTAAAAGGATATAATCAGGCCCTCTAGGAACTGTATAATACCCACCCATTTTGGGAACGGTGATCTACTTACTAAAACTATCAATTCAAAAGCTAACTCATCTGGAAACACCCTCATAGACACACCCAGAAATAATACTTAATCTGGGCATTCCGTAATGCAGTCAAGTTTACTTGACCAGCACCCACTATATTCAAAGAAACAAGACAGTATGACCCACGTATAACATTAAAAAAAAGGTAACAAAAAATATCACTGAGAAATCACAGGCATTGGGCTTACTAGACAAATAGTTTAAAATATTTTTTTAACTATTCTCCCAGAGCTAAAGAAAAACAAGGAGAAAGAACAAAAGGTGACCAGAACAATGTCACAAAAAATATATAATATTAACAAAGACTTATAAATTATAAAATGGAGCCAATTAGAAAATGTGAGGTTGAAAACTTTAATGGCTGCAATTAAAAAAAATAGTAACTAGAATGTGGGGAGCCAGGCAAGATGGCCAACTAAAGACATCAGTTTCCAGTTCATCCCAAATACAGAAAGTAATCTTAGGTGAGAAAGCATAGTCTGGGTAAAGTATTGAGCAAAAGGACACAAAACTTACCCTTATGGGAAATCCTATGGAAAGAAGTAGCAGAGCAGAAAAAGGAGAAAAATTCTAATGGAGACGGTTACTGAAGGTATTCAAAGCCTGAGAAAAAGTGTAGGTTTCCTTCTTTCATATCTATGACAGTCACACCTATGACAGGAGAGATCATTATGTCCTGACAAATCCAGGCACTGCTGCCACTGACAAACTGAGAGCTTCTTGGGAAAAGAGCATTGGGCTGCAGGTCCAGGCAGGATAAATTCCCCTCTCCATGGACCCAAGCTGAGATGACAGGTGTCATATTGCCTGCATACATGCTAGATGCCTCGATCCAAATGAGGAAGTCTCAGTCCCTCTGTCTTGTTGACACTGGATCCCACACAAACATTCCACAGCACCTGCTTTGACTGTGAAAACCACAAAAGAATGGGGAAACACGGGACCGTAGCAGTGTTCTCAAAATTCTGACTCCTGGGGCAGGATGCTCCAAGAGAACTAGGAAGTGCCATAAATGCTTTATAGGACGGAGGAAGGCAGAATGCACACTGCCCCACACCAGAGAGTGCATGGCTCATGATCTGAAGTGGTACATACCCCACCCAGTGGAGATGCTCCTCAGTATTTGGAGACTTTCCCCCCTCTTCTCCTTCCCGCCCACTGCCATAGAGGCAACAATGGATAAAAAAAAAACTGTTTGTAATAGGGGATGATTAAGTCAGGCCAACTGGGAGATGCCACCCCACCTCTGACACAGCCCCTATCACACCCAGGATAGCAGTTTTATTTCAGGACTCATAAGTGTTTCACAGAGTCCATTAAGCCAAGGAATTTGGGAACAACTGTTCTGACTCTGCCAGGGCACCAAACACACACAGTTTGGCTGAGTCTGCTCAGAATCAGGTCCACAGGAAATGATTTAGCCAGAGCAGTTGAGAGTAGCTGTTCTTCCTATGACACAGCACCTACCACATTCAGAATTCCATAAAGCTTGGGATTCACTCCCTTCCCACTATAAAGAAGCAGCAAGTGCTTTCATGTTCCCCAAGGACCAAAGCTATGACTTCCTCTGAAGGAGGGCAGGGCTGGCAGTTATCTCCCTGAGCTACGGGCTGCCTATTTCTTCTATAAGGAGCCTACTTTCCTTGAAGGATAGTTCCTAATACAACCACATCCTTCCTGCTGAAGCCAGTTTTGCAGCTTTATTTCAGTTTAGTCCACCCCAAACTCAAGTACACCATTCAGGGCCTGGGATCTGTAGATTACTTAGCATAGTCCACCAATCATGGCACCTGAACACAGACAGTTCTAAGGGTCTGAGGTCCAATCAACCCAAATTACCAGCAATACCACAGGCAGTATCTACCTGCATAAGTGAAAAGGCAGTGTATCTCTGCTTCTCCACATTAATGGTAGAGGTCCTTTCAGAAAATAGGTGAACTGCAGCTATCTGTTTTGAGCTTATTGACAATGGTCCAGATGAGAGTGAACCAGCATAAGAATTCTGGAAATATAAAAATGTTGGCTATTTCAAAACCCCAAAAGATCACAGCAGCTCTCTAGCAGTGAGCTCCAACCAAAAATAAATTTTGAAATGTCAGACATGGAATTCAAAATATGGATCACAAGTAAGCTCAGTGAGATCAATGAAAAAGTTGAAAACTGACACAAAGAAAGAAAAAGAAAATAATTCAGGTCATGAATAAAGAAGTTTACTAAAGGTATGATTTAAAAAAAATGACAGAAGTCCTGTAAATGAAAGAATAATTTAGAATAATGAAAAGGTGGAAAGTTTTAACAACAGACTAGACCAAGCAGAAAAAATTATTTCAGAATTTGAAGACAAGTCTTTTGAACTAACCTAGTCAGTCAAAAATGAAGGAAAATAATTAAGAAGAATGAACAAATTCTTCAAGAATAACGGCATCATTCAAGATGACCAAATATAAGAATTATTGGTATCCCTGATGGAGAAAAAGAGAAAGAAAAAAGCATGGAAAACTTTCTGGGGGGAATGGTGAAGAAAAACTACCCTGGATTTGCTAGAGATTTAGATCCACACAAAAGATGGTAATTGAAATCTTGGAAGTAAGATAAAAAGATCAAGTAAATTACAAAGGAAAACCCATCAGTCTAACAGCAAACTCGCAGCATAAGCCTTACAGTCCAGAAGAGAATGGGATTCTAGCTTTACTCTTCTTAAACAGAATGTGGTGGCAGTCCCCGGGACCTGTGAAACAGAGAAAAATTCTGTGGCAACTGTGTACTAGGGACAAAAGATGTAATGTCATGAAAGTTACAGAGGGATCTAGATTTTAAAACTACTAATTTATTTTATGAATTTTATAATTTATTTATTTATAAACAGCAGACTGACACCAAAAAGATAAAAACTCAAGGCCGACATATATACCTGCTCAGGACCCTGCTCCAACTAGGAATAGAGATGGCAACATTGTAAGCGTGCACCTCACCATTCCTAAAAATGCATAAAAGTCTGTTATACTCTGTTCGTGGCTCAGAATTTGGACCCTGTCCTCTGAGCCTCACTGATAAATGAATGCTGATCTTCTACCTCACCTGGTCTCTGGGTCAGTCATTAGGGTAAGGGGACCCTTCTCATCTTGCAACATTTTGGCGAGCCAGCCAGGAGTGCTTTCGGTTGAAGGGCCCCAGGGCGCCTTGCCTACCAGTTGGCTGCACCGCGGGGGTCCCGGATTCCACCCTGGGTGACGCTTGCCACTGAGAGCGCTCCTGAGGCCTACTGTTGCTACCGAGTGAGAGTTTCACTGCAACAACGAGAGCCCCCGCCAGAAGCACCCAGTCTGGGCTCGGACCAGGGGAGGAACAAGGCTCTTCGGCAGACGTCTGCACCATCGTAGGGAGCCCCGGGGCCTTAGAGCCATTTCACTGAATGGAAATGGGTTCCTGATCGACGCCACCGACCCCCTGCCTGCTGACTCCCGAGTATCGAGTATGGCTTGAGGCAAGAAACCAACCGATCTCCTTTAGGTTTGGGAGAGAGTGTGTGGATGGTGAGTGGGTGAAGTGTAAATGAGATGGACACGGAGGGCGGGTCCCGACCTTCCCCTCATACGGTCTAAGTGAGTGTTGAGTTCTGATCCGCGGTTCCAGGGCCACCTCACACGGCTTAGGGAAGCACGAAATGTAATAGCCGGGATCACCGGCCTGCCAATGCTAAGAGAGGCCTGAAACATCCTCGCGAGGGGACTGATCAGAGATGAACGAAGCGGAAATTGTCTTTCTCTTTGTGTTGAGGAGCCTCAGTAAAAGCTGGACTTTAGAAACTAATATGGGTGAAAGTCAGGGAAAGCCCGCTTTCTCAGAGATCATGATTAAGAACTTTAAGAGAAGATTTATTGGAGATTATGGGGTTAAAATGACAGGCCCCCCGCCCGCCCCCAAGCTGAGGACACTGTATGAAGCAGAATGGCCTACTTTGGGGGTGGAGTGGCCACTAGAGGGCACCCCAGACAAGGATATCACTCGGGCAGTGTGAACCGTAGTGACAGGGGACCCAGGTCACCCCGACCAATTACCTATATCGATACTTGCCTGCAACTAGTACTGAACCCCCCACCTTGACTTAAGAATCCCATTTTCCATGTACTAGTAGCAAAGAAGGGAAGAAGAAAAAAGCTAACTAGGGACTTTCCAGGGCCAGTAAAAGGGGCCTCAGGCACACCCATCCTCGTAGGAGACCTGGAGGAATTCACCCCCTGATTTCCCTCCACCCTATGCTCTGGGGAGCCGACGTCAGCCATCCAAGCAGTTGACCCCTCCGGCCTCTTCTCAGGCTCCCTCACTAGAGGAGACAAGTTCGGACCCTGGAGCTCAGACTCCAGTAGCGAGCCCTCGGAGAATCTAAGGAACAGTCTTGTTTAAGTCCAGAGGCTCTGCCCTTCTCTCTAAGCAATGGCTTGAGACCACTGATGCTGACGCCTCCTTCTGGAGGAACCCCTAGTCCACCAATACTCTTGCCCTACATCCCAGGATTCGACCCACGAGGTCAATATCCCTTGAGGGAGGTCCTGCACAGGTTAGAGAAGATGGTCAAATTCAACTGGGTCACCCCACCTTGGTTTACCAACCCTTCATAACTACTAACCTGTTAAATTGGAAACATCACACCTTGCCCTACACTTAGAGGCCCCCAGGGGATGATAGATTTGGTGCAGTCTATCTTCCAGACCCATAACTTCACATGGGCCAAATGTAGACAGCTCCTTCTGACCCTTTTTAACACAAAATAACGGTGGTGTGTCTTACAGGCTACTACTAAGTGGGTATAAGAAAATACCCTTCCGGGGATCCTAAACCCTGAGACTTATGCTCAAAAACGACTCCCAGCAGAAGAGCTGGTTTGGGACCCAAACAATAGTGATGACATGAGACAGCTCAGGGACTATTGGGAGGCCCTCTTACAATATATCCACAAAGGGGGGCAGCAGGTCACAAATATAGTCAAGATCACTGAGATACTACAGGGGCCAGATGAGTGTCCAGGAAACTTGTATGAGACTGTGTGAGACCCATCAAACTTATACTCCTTTTGACCCTGACATCCTCAAAATTCAGCAAATGATCAACACTGCTTTCATGAGTCAGAGTGCAAGTGATGTGTGCCACGTGCAGGGGATATTAGAAAAGGCATAAAGGCCTGGATGAAGGGACTGCGAGAAAGGTGGATATCTGACAGTTCTGCAAACAGGATTTGGGATATGATTGTCATCAGCTGGCTGCACACAGCAGGCTTTGGAATGTATGGAAGCGTGACTGGTGTTGGGTCCCTGCCCATTTTTTTATGATCTTAAGGAAAAACAAGGAAATAACAAAATAATTATAAGTTTAATGTATGTCACTAAATAGACTTGTTTACAACAATATGCTTACTGTACGACACCAAAGATTTTATCTATATGTTCTTTACTATAAACACAAATACCTTTCTCTATAGTAAATATGGAGACTTGGAGAGGTTTGAGAGCTCTTTGAAATGAAAAGAGTCTGTCCTTTTCCTTCAGCCTGAGATTGTGGTCTAGAGCATTCTTCATTGTGCCCTGACACTTGTAGAGATGCTGGAAAAGCTCTACACTGTGAGCTCCAGAAGCTGGAAGGCTTTGCAGGAATAGATGCCACTCAGCTCTTAGAGGTCACAAACAAGGTTTTTGTGAACAGAGATGTTGAGGAGAAGAGGGAGGCTAAGAGGGAGATAGAAAAAAAGGCTGGCCTGATCACAGCTGCCTTGTAGGGAACCTCAGGCCACACAAGAGAAATCAAAAATAAGAACCAGAGATGAGGAAATGGACTAAATCACGAAGAGGTCAGTCTCCTTTTCATAAAGAAAATGGTCACTGAAAGAACACCATTTACAATCAACACGATGTGAAACAAGGCCCAGCTGTGCCTCCTGGAATTCAGACAGTGGGCACTGTGTGATGCAAAAACCTTCAAATAGACTTTGCTGAGCTGCTTTGGTACAATGGGCATTGATATTTGTTGGCACTGGTGTGCACCTACTCACAACAGGTTGAGGCTTTCCCTTACAGGACTAAAAAGACTTGAGGGATAGTAAGGGTCCTATTAAGGAAAATAGTCCCTTGGTATGGACTCCCCTTACAGATTGGCTCAGACAACAGGACTTCCTTCATAACAGATGTAGTCCAGATGACCTCCAAAGGAATTAGGAATCTCTTAGAAGCTACAGGCCACTTATAAGCACCAGAGTTTGGAAAAGGTA
The DNA here is from genome assembly GCF_020740605.2 of Lemur catta. NCBI lineage: Eukaryota > Metazoa > Chordata > Mammalia > Primates > Lemuridae > Lemur > Lemur catta. The sequence continues at coordinate 2,188,877 of NC_059156.1, forward strand.
GAAAAAATAAACAAAACCGTAAAGGCAAAGTTAGGAAAAACATACCAACATCAAACCTTACCTGAGTCTAAACTCTCCCTATGACCCTATTTAAAATCAGATAGACCCCCAGTAAAAGAACAAGATACTCACCCTATAAAGTGATATATACTAGGCCTCTTGCCATCCCTAGGTCCCTGCCTGGATCACTGAAAGAACGGGGAGAACTAGAAGTTCATAGGGTAATAGAGAGACTAGGGAAGACATAAAATGCCTTAAGTGATATCAAGAGAGGGCCCCCATTAACTTGTCAACTTCCATACATCCCTTCTCACTAGGGGATCAAATACGGGTAAAAGATTTAAATTCTATCCCACTTAAGACAAGAAAAAGGGGCCATTCACTATTATACTTACTACCCCAACAGCCCTCAAAGTAAAATGCAAAGACATAACAATGTGGATTCACCACAGGTGAGCTAAAAAGGCAGCTCCAGATCTGGGTTGGCAGACCACTTACACCCTGAGGATCTACTACAACTGACCTGAAAAGGAAGAGCTCATCAGGTACTGCTCCAGTCACATCCAGGAAGCTGACTGGCCTACACACCACTGAAGCCTGAGGATGCTCTTGGCGAAGAAATATATATTAATTCCCTTAGGAATTGGTGGACTGGGACTAGGTTTATTAGAGATGTTTCTATTCCATCATTTAAAAAAAACATAGCCGAAGCACTAATTATTATTAATATAACTATGTCTTCTTTCCCACTAGTACTCAGTTTTGATGCCTGTCAAGTGTTATCCTGTGACTCCCTACAAAATCAGAGACAATTTTCCTCATTTGTCAAATATCTTTGTCCTTTCACTGCAGAGGGGGCTGGGGTTGGGAACTATGCAGATAATGATGGGCCTCCTCTAACTAGTAAAGAAGGAAGCTGCCCAAAGATCTATGCCCAGCCATGACTGTCCAGGACTAATATCCTGTGGACTACCGAGTTTTAGGGTTGGACCTCCAGCTCTAGATGCTCTACATTAAAACCTAAGTTACACTTCACCCGGGAAACTCCAGCTCCAATTGTCAGTCCCTACACGGTAACCCAATACACACAGCCATTAATAGTCCTACCCCTCTAGACCAGACCCCCACACTGTCCAGTGTCTATGGTCTAGGGGTTAATGTAACAGGAAAAAACTCTCATCAAAAAATTTAAACTACAATTCCTTAAACCCCAGAAAGGGACTCTCTCTCTGCCTATAAGCAGAGATCCCTGCCCCCCCCCAAATAAAAATAAATCTATAATGACAACAGTAGAGATTAAAGATCTAAAACAAACAGTAGCCATAGAAACAAGTTATAGAATCTCTTATGTTCTCCTGGATAGAGTTGAAACCCATTCTACTAAGTGAATTATCCCACGAATGGAAAAATAAGCACCACATGTACTCAACCAGCAAACTGGTTTCCCTGATCATCACCTAACTGCATATTTGGTAATAACACCAATTGGGTGTTGGGGAGATGTTAGGGGGGAGGGCATGGGTGTATACCTACATAATTAGTGAGATGCACACTGTCTGGGGAATGGACATGTTTGAAGCTCTGACTCGGGGCGGGGGGGGGGGGGGCGGCTATGAGGATTGTGCCCTTGGACTCAGTTTGCTGGTATTTTGTTGACGATTTTTACACTAAGTTCATCATGGACATGGGTCTATAGTTTTCTTTTGTTTTGTTTTGTTCTTTCTTGGCTGTTGTTTCATTGTGATATTGGCATAATAGAACGAACTAGGGAAGATTCCCTCATCCTTGATTTTTTTTTTAAGTGTTTCAGTAGGACTGATACCACTTCTTTGTATGTCTGATAGAATTAAGCTGTGAATCCATCTGGTTTCAGGCTTTTGTTGTTGTTGGAAGATTTTTTATTACTGATTCAATCTCATTACTTGGTATTAGTCGCTCAGGATTCTATTTCTTCCTGGTTTGATCTTTGAAGATTGTATTTTTTTGCCAGAATTTACCCATTTCCTCTAGGTTTTCTGTTTTCTGAATGTATAGTTGTTCATAATGCTTTCTGACAATCTTTTGAATTTCTGTGACAACAGCTGTAATGTCATGTTTTTCATTTCTAATTTTACTTGGATATTCCCTCTTTTATCGGTAAGTCTAGCTTGTGGTCTATTCATTTTGTTACCCTTTAAAAAAAATCAACTTCTCATTTCATTCATCCTTTCTATTGTTTTTATGGTCTCATATTCATTTAGCTTTACTCTGATCTTTGTTATTTCTTTTCTTCTGCTAGTTTTGGTTCTGATTTACTCTAGTTTTTCTATTGTCTTTACGTGTGATGTCAAGTTGTTAATTTGTGATCTCTTCCATGTAGGTATTTAATGTGCTAAATGTTTCCCTTAGAACCACTTTTATTGTATTCCAGAGATAGTTTTATGTTGTGTTGTGGCTTTCTCAAATGTTGGTGTTAGTAGCAGTGTAATGTTCAGGTGAGCAGGCTCATGGCCTCCTGGGTAGGCAGGGTGGGATGGGTGATGATAGTAGCAGAGATTGCAAGAAGCCTGTCTCTTGCCCCAATGTTGGGTGCCGTGTCATTAGATATTGTAAAGGGTTATGCCTATCAACATTCAGGCCAGTTAGTAGCTCTTGCATGTGGGAGCCAGCTGCGGTGGTGAAAGTATACTTTGTGTGTGTCTTTCTGGTTCTGTATCCTGAGATGCTATCACTAAGCTGTTTATCTTTGTTGTTGATAAAGTTGTTGAGATGTTTCTTTATTTGTGATGGTATACACTTCATTGTAAGAACCAGTTTTTTCTATCCTATGAATTTTGGTATATTGTGTTTCCATTTTAATTTGTCTCAAGAAATTATTTCTCTTTTAATTTCTTCGTTGAATCTTTTTTTTTTTTCTGAGCTAGGTGCCCAATCATCTTGAAATTAACTTTATTCTTGTACATTATCATGTTATCATTTAAGATGATCAGGATTTATTTTAATTCAGGATAGTATGGGAATACAAACATTTTGGTTACATGAAATACATTTGGCTTCCTTAAGCTGGGACACAAGCGTGTCCTTCACCCATACAGTTGCCCTGTCTCCATTAACTGGGAGTTTATCCCACAACTTGCTCCAGCCCCTCCCCTCCACCCCCTAGCTGACTGACACCCAGTGAGTATCACTACCATGTGAGCACCTAGTGTGGATCAGTTAGTACCAGTTTGATGGCGAGTACAAGTGGTGCATGTTTGTCCATCCTTGTGATACTTCACTTTGAAGGGTGGCCTCAAGCTCTATCCATTATAATATAAGAAGAGATGCTAGACCACCATTTTTTTTTATAGTTGAGTAGTATTCCATGGTATACATATATCACATTTTATTACTCCAGTCAAGTATTGATGGGCATTTGGGTTGTTTTCCACATATTTGCAATTGTGAATTGTGCTGCTATAAACATTCGAGTGCAGATGTCTTTGTTATAGAATGTCTTTTTTTTCCTTTGGATAGAAGCCTACCAGTGGGATTGCTGGATCAAATGGCATTTCTATTTTTAGCACTTTGAGGTATCTCCAAATTACTTTCTACAGGGGTTGCACTAATTTGCAGTCCCACCAGCAGTGTAAGAATGTTCCAATCTCTTCACATCTATGCCAGCATTTGTTATTTTGGGACTTTTTGATAGAGGCCATTCTCACTGGAGTTAGGTGGTATCTCATTGTAGTTTTGATTTGCATTTCCCTAATGATTAGAGATGTTGAGCACTTTTTTGTATGTTTGCTGGGCATTAGACTGTCTTCTTTTGGATGGTTTCTGTTCATGTCCTTTGCCTATTTACTGATGGAGTTCTTTGATTTTTTCTTTTGATTTTCTTAATTTCTACATAGATTCTTGTTATCAGCCCTGTATTAGATGTGTAGAAAGCAAATACTTTCTCCCATTCTTTAGGTTGCCTATTTGCTCTAACGATAGTTTCCCTACCTGTGCAGAAGCTTTTTAATTTGATCAAGTCCCATTATTCATTATTGTTGCTGCTGTGATTGCTTTGGGGATCTTTTTCACAAATTCTTTACCTAGGCTGATGTCTAAAAGAGTCTTCCCAACATTTTCTTTGAGAATTCTTAAGGTTTTGTGCCTTAGGTTTAAGTTTGTTATCCATGTGGGTTGATTTTTGTGAGAGCTGAGAGGTGGGGATCCAGTTTCAGTCTTCTGCATGTGCATATCCAGTTTTCCCAGCACCACTTATTGAATAGAGATTCTTTTCCCCAATGTATACTTTTGTCTGCTTTGTCAAAGATTAGATGACAATATGAGGATGGTTTTGTATCTGGGATCTCCATCCTATTCCAAAGGTCTATCTCTGTTCTTCCGCCAGGACCATACTGTTTTGGTTACCATAGCCTTATAGTAAAGATTGAAATCTGGTGGACTGATGCCTCCCAATCTGTTATTTTTGCTTAAGATGGCTTTGGCTATACAAGGTCTTCTCTGGTTCCAGATGAAGTGTAGAATTCTTTTTTCCAAATCTGTAAAGAATGATGGTGGAATTTTGATAGGTATTGCATTAGTTCTGCTGATCACTTTAGGTAGAATGGACATTTAACAATATTGATTTTGTCAATCCATGAGCATGGCAGAGATTTCCATCTGTACACGTTGTCTACAATTTCTTTTCTCAGTGCTTTGTAGTTCTGCCTATTAATTTCTGTGACCTCGTTTATTAAATATATTCCTAAATATTTAATTTTCTCTGATGCTATTGTGACAGGTGTTGCATCTTTGATTTGATTTTTGGCTTGACTGTTACTGGCATATATGACTGCCACTGATTTGTGTGCATTAATGTTGTATCCTGAGACCTTACTGAATTCGTTTCTCAATTCTACAGGTCTCTTGGCTGAATCCTTGGGATTTTCTAGGTATAATAGCATATCATCAGCAAAGAGTGAGAGTTTGACCTCTTCTGCTTGCATTCAGACACCCTTAATTCCTTTCTCTTGTCTGATTTCTCTGGCTAGGATTCCTATGTTGAATCAAAGTGGGGTAGTGGGCAACCTTGTCTGGTTCTAGGTCTAAGCAGGAATGCTTTCAATTTTTCCCCATTCAGTATGATGTTGGCTGTGGGTTTGTCATATATGGCCTTAATAATTTTAAGGAATGTCCCATCTATACCTATTTTGTTAAGGGTTCTTTATTACAAAAGTGTGCTGCACTTTATCAAATGCTTGCTCTGCATTTATTGAGAGAATCGCTTGGTCTTTGTTCTTGCTTTTATTTCTGTGGTGAATTACATTTACAGATCTGCATATGTTTAACTAGCCTTACATCTCTGGGATAAAGCTCACCTGGTCATGATGAATTATTTTTTTGATGTGTTGTTGGATTCAGTTTGCTAAGGTTTTGTTGAAGATTTTTGCATCTATATTCATGAGGGATATTGGTGTGTAGTTTTTTCTTTTTTTGTTGCATCCTTTCCTGGCTTTGCTATCAAGGTGATATGGGCTTCATAGAATGAGTTGGGGAGGGTACCGTCCTTCTCAAGGTTTTTTTAAAATTTTCTCTTCCTTTTCCAGTTCCTTGCGATGGTTTATTAGTTTGTTGATTTGTGAGCTTTCTGTCTTTTGGACATGAGCATTTAATGTTACTAGTTTTCCTCTCAGGAATGCTTTTGCTGTATGCCACAGATTTTGATAGCTTATGTCCCCATGATCATTTGACGCAAAGATTTTTTTAATCTCCATCTGAATCTCTTCCTTGACCCAACAGTCATTCAGCAATAGATCATTTAATCTCCATGACTTTGTGAAGGAGTGAGCTGTGGGTTACCCTCTCTGTTGTTGGTTGTAGATTGAGTGGAGGAGCCAGTTATCGAGGTAATCTGTCGCCTCTGTTCTGGTTTCTGATCCCTGAGTGAGGAACACTAATGCCCTGATCTTTAGGAAGGATCTTGCCACTCTCGAGGGTTACTTGGACCCTATTCTCCCTTAAAGTAGTGGTAGGAGCAAGGCCGATATCAGCAGCTGCCTATCAGCCTGGATGTGTGTGCTTCTCTGGTTGCTTGATCAGCAGCTAGGGGGAGCCACTAATATGTCACTCAGGGTTCTTCCACCACACTTGTGAGAGTGCTCCTGTTAGGATGGGTTACTTGGTGCACCTGCTGGGACCTCTGGCCAGGATTTCCTTCCCTGACCATGAACCCCACTGTTGGCAGCCGCCTGGACTTGGAGAGCAGACCCCAGAGTTATGATCCTACTAGATGACCTAAGCCTGTGTGACAGGCCCAGTCACTGGGCTGTAAACTATTGATCTGTGCCAAGGCCCCACAGATTCATTCCAGTTGCACAGGGAAATGGCTTTTCTGCCCCTCCCTGCCTTCAAGGGTAGAGCCCATCATGCTTGGTGCAAAAGTCCCTATCCCAGGGGAGAGGTGATGCCAGAGACCACCCAGTGCCTGGGAATCCCCCTGGTGGTGTCCTTCCACTGCTGGGGAGCTACCATTGTGGGGAAGCACTCAAAATTCACCCATAGATACAGGCCCGGCTAGGTGACAATAGGTCATGGAAAGGCGGAGCCTATTGTGCCCAGCATGAGAGTCCCCAGGCTGGGGGAGGGGTGCTGCCCCAAACCATACCATGCCACACTGTCTGGGTTGTGGACCCCTAAAGTGGTGGCCACCAACCCACAGATTGCTGGTGCTGGGAGCAACTGTTCAGGAGTTGGTGGATGCCAGATCAGTGAGCTGAGTCAACAGGATGCCCACTCTTGTGTGTGTCACCGTCCCTCAATTTGACACCTGTCCAGCAGGAGGTCTTGCTCTTTCTGACCCACCCTGAGCCAGCCTGATCATCAGCGGGTTGCAGGGTAGAGCCCTCTTTTCAGTGTTCATCTCTTTTGCTCTGGTTCTGCTGACTGCCAGAGGTGAGGTGCCTGTCTCCTAACTGCCTCCAGCGGTAGTTCAGCCCAGTCCCTACCCCACCCAGTGCAGTCCTAGCACAGACCACCAGGAGTTCAAGATGTTTCCCACTATTGTCCCTTCTCCACAGTGCCCACCATTTTGTGCCATGATTTTGCACCAACTTCAGGCATGTCCCTGTGTGACTGGCTGTGGAGGTCAGTAGGGGAGCAGGATGTTCTCCTGTGGGTCAGGTCCCACTGCACTGCGTGGCTAGGTGGGCACAGCTGTCCCAGGCTCTATTCCCTTATCGTTTGTCTCACACTCTCCAGACTTTGTGATCATATCTACTATTCACCTTTTTTTCTCCTGTGTTGTGCGTCCCACACTGTTTCTCTGCAGTTTCACAAAGCTCTTTGTGTGGGGGAGTTGATCCACTCATGCCTAGCCATCCAAGTTCTTTACCTTTTTCTCTGAGACCAGAGAGCCAGGAGGTCACCTCTACTCCGCCACTTGTCACCCCCTAGTTTTTAATTTTTTGGGAAACTTCTACATATAATATCCAAAGCACAGGCAACAAAAGCAAAAACAATGGATGGCCTCAAACTAAAAAGCTTCTTTCTGCACAGCAAAGGAAAAAATTAACAAAATTTAGAGAAAACCCACAGATTGGAAGAAAATATTTGAAAATCAAATATATATGGTAAGGGGCTAATATCCAAAATATACAAGAAACACAAGCAACTTAACAGCAAGAAAACAGATAATCCTATTAAAAAGTGGACAAAGGACTTCAATACACATTTGTCAAAAGAAGACATACAAGTCACCAACAAATGTAAGTCTAAGAATGTTCACTATCATGAATTATCAGAAAAATACAAATTAAAAACATCATCAGACATCACCTCACACCTGTTGGAATGACTGTCATCACAAATATGAACAATGACAAGTGTTGGTAGAATGTGGAGAAAAGGAAACCCTTATACACTATTGGTGGGAATGTAAGTTACTATTTTAAATATTTGTGATATGACTCTGTTTAATAAGAAAGATTTAGATGCATTAATATGGTGTCATTTTTTGCTAATCAAAGCTCAATGAGAAGAATCTTTAATTACCTTGAATTCTCATAAGACTTCTCTTCCAGGTTCTTAAAATGAAACCTGTGGTAGAACTCTTTCTGAAGGGTGAATGTTCACAGATAACTTATAACTGATATGATATATTACAACTAATATTTGTCAAATTAAAGACAAGGGCTCCAGAGGTGTACAAGGTGAAAAATGGATTACATCTTTTTCCAGCTCAGTTTCTGAATGCAGATGGATTTTTGGTTTTACTTCTTACTAATTATGTAATTTAGGTTAAGAAAACAAAAATTAGAAGTTATTCCCTTTGAAGCAGTGATAGAGATCATAGTTCTGTACATTCACAAGAGAAAAATCAATTTTATTAGCAACTGCTTCCAAGCTTTTGCTGTATATGAAAAGAGAAATCAATTTGTTTTGCTTCAGATTATGTTAATAAAGTCACATTCAGGATTTCTGCTCATTATTCCGTGGAAGTCCTTTTTTCAAAAAATAAAAAAATAGCATACACTCTCTTAAATAAAAAACACCCAATGACAGTAATTCTCAGCTGCTTGTTTTTATTCTTTTAATTGACTTTTCTCTAGGTGTTTACATAATATCACATTGCTTCATGCTAATTTTCAGTATTTTCTGGTAATTCCTTGTCTGACCACCCTGGCTGAAAATACTTGTAGAAGAGGAGCATAAAGCCAATAGATAATAGGTAGGTTACAATCAGGTGTATGGCAATTAATTAGTCACAACAACTCAATAATGTTTGTGCACCAAAAAACCTAAATACCAATATCATTATTATATTTTCCAAAAACTGAAAGATGTAGTGTAGAATTATATGTCCCCACTTCTGTGTCTTGTCAAGTATTTCCTCATTTGACCACTGTATTTTCACTGCTGACCAGCAGGAGAAGCTGATGGCAGCATGTAGTAGAGTGATCAAGATAAACATCAGAATTGTACCCACTTGGTTGGAATTATTTTCAGTGTTCTTAGGAAGATGAGCTCCACTTCTCCAAAACTCCATGGTGCCAACAATGGTACAGAAAATAACATTAATAAAAAGGGTAATCTCTCAGTTTCAGAGATGTGGTAAAAAGTACTAGAGTCACTACATGTGAGGTAATTTCCAAGCAGTATCATATCATGATGTAGATGAACTCAATAGGTGGTAGCTTAATGGTTGCATTGTCATTCTTGAGCTGGATCAACAGTATATTGCAGTGAATGGCCCCATAAGTAACTGATATTAGGGAAAATGTCATCAGCAGTGCTATTAAAAGTCAACACAAAAGTATTAGAGTATGTTATTGGCAACTGATAACCATCTTCTGTTTTAAACTTGTCATTTTATTTATTTATTTTTTTTTTTTGAGACAGAGTGTCACTTTGTTGCCCGGGCTAGAGTGAGTGCCGTGGCGTCAGCCTCGCTCACAGCAACCTCAAACTCCTGGGCTTAAGCGATCCTACTGCCTCAGCCTCCCGAGTAGCTGGGACTACAGGCATGTGCCACCATGCCCGGCTAATTTTTTCTATATATATTTTTAGTTGTCCAGATAGTTTATTTCTATTTTTAGTAGAGACGGGGTCTCGCTCAGGCTGGTCTCGAACTCCTGACCTTGAGCGATCCACCCGCCTCGGCCTCCCAGAGTGCTAGGATTACAGGCGTGAGCCACCGTGCCCGGCCTAAACTTGTCATTTTAATATATACCATCCCTATGCATGTGCATTGGAAAATCATTCATTTATTCAAGAAATAAGGATATATTAATCTTCTATTGTCAGGGATATAGTAAACACATGCATGTAAAACATATTCCACCTGAGAAAAATAGGCAATAAGCAAATAGACACATATATGCATTTATACATATATAGCCACATTCTCTCTAAGTAAAAAATAACACAAATGAAACTGGAGAGATTCAGATCTGATACTGTAAGGTGTGGTAGGATATAAGGAGAAGTTGAAATTTTAAAATAAAAAAAATCATCTGAATTATACCTTGAAAAGATAGCTCAGTTCTTTACAGAAAGCTTAGGAGAAGGTTAGAGTGGAAAGTAGGACACTAATATAATATGAAATATAGTTTAGACTAGGGTTATAGCAGAAAAGAAAAATAAGCTATGGGGTTAAAATAAATTCTGGAAATGGAGCTGACAGATTTAGCTAAGTGATGGGATAGGAAGTATTGCAGAAACAGAAAGATAACAAATTCCAGGCAAAAAATACATGTGTGTGTGTGTGTGTGTGTGTGTGTGTGTATACTTTTAAAAAGAATATTCTAGGACAATTTTCTATAAGCAAAGTTTTTATTTCAACATTATTCTCTCATAAATTAGACAAGTAAGCACATGAGACATAAAGATATAAAGGAACTAGATAATCTGTGTAAATAATTTTTATTAAATTCAGTTGAGACATTGAAAGTTCTTTTTAAATATACACATATCCAAGATACTCATTCAGTCTCCATGAATAATATAAATAAGCCAGAAAAGAGAAACCAAATAGTTATCCTTCATGTAAATTGAGATGAATGAGAAAATCATAATTCAATTTGTACACCATTTAGAAAATGAACACTGACACACCATTTATACCTGGAGGAATATTCAAAGTAAAAATATTAACTTCCTTAACTGCATTTAGGGGCAAAAAATGACCTTAAAATTTTATTTTAGAAGGTAAAATTAAATTAATTAAAATTCCACAATAACAGAAGAAATCACTAAAGATAAAAAGCACATGTTAATTACTAAAATTGTACCTATAAATTATAGATACAATTTGAAAACTATAATAAGAAAAGGCTATTTCTAATATAAAACTTTAAGAATGAAAAAAGGGAAACAAACATCAACAGGAAATAGTCAAGATCATATAGTAACAGTAGTAAAATTTCATACAAATATATATAACATCTAATTGAATCTCTGATTGTAAGAAAACTATATAAATATTAAAATTGATCTAAATGAGTCTATTGTCTCAAGTAAAAATTAAAAGGAAGTTTAAAAAAATGTATCTGTAAAAGTTCAGATCATCATTTGGAGGAATTCTACCCAACCAGTGTATACTTCCCAAAATCACTTCACTATATTAAAAATTATACAGACAATAACAAATATAATGAAGTAAGTGTATCTATGATCTTGACAATGTTTTGAGCATTAAGATACATTAAACTCATAAGGAGATAGTGTAAGATGGCAAAGTAGGACTTACCAGCAATTGTCTCTCCACAGAAACATCATTCTGAACAACTGTCAGTGTACAAACAAATCTTCACAAGAGCTAAGGAAACCATCGAGAGATCACAGTATTTGGTTTTAGCATAACATTAAGAAAAGGTATACTGAAGAGGAGAAGAAAGACATATTTACATTACCCATATTACCCCTGCTGCAACCCAGGCAGCACAGTGTGGAGAGACATCCTCTGTTTCCGTAAGTAGGACTTTGCCTTGGAACCCAGTATGAGGACTGTAACAGTAAAAATCCAACACAGGAGAGAATCCCTGTCTCCTCACACCAGGCTTTTACCTAGGGACAAACATTTAGATCCATCCTGGCACCAGATGGGAACCTGCGGTCCACCACAGATGAACCTGAGTCCCAGCTCATATCACCACTGGTCAGCCACAGTGGATTTAGGCTCTGAATAAACCTCAGTAGAAGAAAGGTTGTAGCAGCTGCAAGACATTAGTGCATCTGACTGCTGTGCTAATCTCAGCAATTGTGGGCTACAGATGCAACCTAGTATTTAGTGAGCCTTAGAGACCAAATAATTTTGGCTGTGGCAGTCCGGGCTTAGAATTTTCCCTAACACTGCAATGGCTGACGCTATCACAGCCTTAAAAAATGCAACAGTCTACCTGTTCTTAATCTCTGGGCAATATTACTGCTAAAGGAAGCTCCCAAACAAAGTCAACTGTGATCACTGGGTTAGATACCAACTTCAATAAGTAGACACTGATGCACAGATACAAAGATCACAATCAATTAGGGAAGAATGATGTCACCAAATAGAAAAAATAGGTCTCAGCGACTGACTCTAAAGATACAGAGATGCACAAACTTCTTGACAAGGAATTCAAAATAACTGTTTTAAGGAAGCTCAGTAAAATTCAGCAAAAAAATATAGAATAATTCAAAAATATAACAGAAAAATTTAATAAGGAATGAAATAATGAAAAAAGAAGATGAAACAAACAACAGAAATCTTAAGGCTGAAAACTACAATGAACAAAAAGGAGAAATTTAGTAGAGAGCATCAAGAGCAGAACTGATTAAGCAGAGTAAAGAATCTGAGAAGTTAAAGACAGGATAATTGAAAATATAGAGTCAAGAGAAGAACAAAGGAAACAAGAATAAAAAACATAGACAGCTTATGGTACTTGTGGGATAACATCAAAGGAGTAAATCTACGGGTCATGGGTGTTTAAGAGGGAGTAGAGGGGGAAAAAAGGATAAGAAAGCCTATTTAAAGAAATAATAAGAAAAAAATTTCCAAAGTTGGATCAAAATGCAAATATTCAGGTAGAGGAAGGTCAAATGTCCCTAGTCAAATTCAATTCCAGTAAAACCACCACATAGCCTATTATAACCAAACCACCATAGACAAAGAGAGGATACAGAATGCACTATAAGAAAGGAAGAAAATGTATCAGGAACAGTGAATACCAGCAGACTTCTCAAAAGAAACCATAAAGGACAGGAAAGAGTGTAATGATGTATTCAAAATGCTGGTTTAAAAAAAAAAAACAAAACACACCCAGAAATACAAAAAATGCCAATTCTGGACCCAGAAATTTGTCCTGCAAAACTGGAGAGTTGGAGAGATAAGTACTTTTCTGGACCAAGAAAGCTGAAGAAATAGATAACCACCAGCTTGTCTCTGACAAGAAATGCTGGAGATTTCTTTAAAATGGAAGAAAAGGATGTTAATAGATAACATAAAAGAGACAGAAGGGTATATATTTCATTGGGAACAATAAGTATACAGTCAGATTCTGAACAATCTAATAATGTAATGGTGTGCAAATCACTTATATCTTTAGTGTAAAGGATGAGAGACAAAATAAAATAACAGGAATAATTTCTCAAGAAATATACAATATGAAAAAATTTATTGTGACATCAAAAATTCAAAAAGTGGGGAATAGTGGAGCTACAGAGCTTTTTCCTGCTTTTTGTGCCATCAATGTTAAGTTGTTATCAGTTTAAAATACATGTCAAAATACCCTGTTAAGATGTTTTTATAGGCCCTATGTTAACCACAATGCAAAAACCTATGATAGACACAATAAAAATAAAAAGTAAGTAATCAAAACATAGTACTAGTGAAACCATTTAACCACAAAGAAGATACTAAGAGAAGAATTAAGGGGAAAATGATCAATCAAATAACTATTAAAAAATTAAAATGGCATATTAATAACCTAAAAATAATTACCTTGAATGTAAATGGAATAAATTCTCAAATTAAAGATACAGAGTGGCTGAATGAAAAAAAAAATCTGCAATAAAAATCCCAACTATATGCCTATTTGATGTTGCTTACAAGAGACTCACTTCTTCACCTGTGCACATGAAATTCAAGTGAAGGGATAGCAAAAGATATTCAATGGAAATGGAAATCAAAAGAGAATAGGAACAGGTATAGTTGTATCAGATAAAATAGACTTTGAGTAAAAAACCTGAAAAAAGACACAGAATGTGTCTTTAAATACATACATACATACCCAACGCTGAGACATCTAAAAGTATGAAGCAAATATGCAAAGGGAGAAATAAATTGCAATACAATAGCAGTAGAAGACTTCAACACCCTGCTTGCAGCAATGGACAGATCATCCTGACAGAAAATCAGCAACATCTCTAATCATCAGGGAAATGCAAATCAGAACCGCAATGTGATATCACTTCACTCCAGTGACAATGGCCTTTATCAAAAAGTCCCATAACAATAAATGTTGGCATGGATGCAGAGAGACAGGAACTCTAATATACTGCTGGTGGGACTGCAAACTAGCACAACCTCTGTGGAAAGCAATTTGGAGATACCTTAAACAGATTCAAGTAGACCTACCATTCGATCCAGCAATCCCATTACTGGGCATCTACCCAAAAGAACAAAAGTCATTCTATAACAAAAACACCTGCACCCAAATGTTTATAGCAGCACAATTCACAATTGCAAAGATGTGGAAACAACCCAAGTGCCCATCAATACATGAGTGGATTAGTAAAATGTGGTATATGTATACCACAGAGTACTACTCAGCTATAAGAGATAACGGGGATGTAGCAACTCTTATATTTTCCTGGATAGAGCTGGAACCCATTCTACTAAGTGAAGTATCCCAAGAATGGAAAAATAAGCACCACACGTACTCACCATCAAATTGGTTTCACTGATCATCACCTAAGAGCACATTTAGGAATAACATTAATCGGGTCTCTGGTAGATGTGGGAGGAGGGGAGGGGAGGGGAGGGGAGGGATATACATACATAATGAGTGTGATGCACACCATCTAGTGGATGGACACGCTTGAAGCTATGACTGGGAGGGTGCGGGGGGGCAATGGCAATATACATAACCAAAGCATTTGTATCCCCATAATATGCTGAAATAAAAAATGTAAAAGGACCAAATGTAATAGAGAGCCCAAGAATAAAACATTTACAGCTAAAATTTCAGCTAACTGATTTTCTACAAAAGCGACAAGAACATACAATGGGGAAGGATAGTCTTTTCAATAAATGATGTGGGAAAACTACTTAACCACATGCAGAAGAATACATTTAGAAGCTTCTCTTTCACCATATACAAAAATGAACTCAAAATGAATTAAAGATCCTGGCACAGTGGTGTGTGCCTATAATCCCAGCTACTTGGGAGGCTGAAGCAGGAGGATCACTTGAGCCCATGAGTTTAAGACTTCAGTGCATATGTTCAGGACTGTACTTCAGTTTGGCTAACACAGCGAGACCCCCGGCTCTCATAAAAAATTAAAAATGAAGTAAAGACATAAAAGTAAGACTTGAAACTGTGCAACTGCTACAAGAAAACCTAGAGAAATCACTCGTGACCTTGGTCCAGGCAAGAATTTTTTGGATAAACCCTCAAAAGAGTAGGAAACAAAAGCAAAAATAGACAAATTGAATTATTAATACAGCAACGTTAAAAGCTTCACAGCAAAGGAAACAACCAACAGAGTAGATAGTCTACAGGATGGGAGAAAATATTTGCAAGCTATACATCTGACAATAGTTTAACATGTAAAATACATGAGGAGCTCAGCTAAGTAGCAAAGAATCTCAAATAACCTGATTAATAAACAGGCAAAGGTCTACATAGCTATTTCTGAAAGGAAGACATATAAATTACCAGTAGATATATATTAATGTAAAACTTCCCAACATCACTTATCATCAGGGAAATGCCAACCCAATCAACAGTGATACTGCTTCACCCCAGTTAAAATCGTTGTTACTAAAAAAAAAAAAAAAAATATGGAGAAAAAGTAACTGTTGCACACTGTTGGTGGGAATGTAAATTAGTAAAGCCATTGTGGAAAACAGTATGGAAGTTTCTCAAAAAGTTAAAAATAGAAGTAGGCCGGGCGCGGTGGCTCACGCCCCTAATCCTACCACTCTGGGAGGCCGAGGCGGGCAGATTGTCTGAGCTCAGGAGTCTGAGACCAGCTTGAGCAAGAGCGAGACCCCATCTCTACTAAAAAAAAAAATAGAAAAGAAATTACACGGACAGCTAAAAACATATATATATATATATATATATATATATATATATATATATATATATATATATAGAAAAAATTAGCCGGGTAGATATATATATTCTTCTAATAGATTACCTGAGTAGATGAAGAGAGATGTGATCAAGGCAAGAGAATGACTGGCTAAATAGATGTTGATTAGCTGTATTTCAATTAACATTTAAAAGGAAAGTAACCATATTCACAATTGATTAATGCACACGTGTTAAACATCACTAACAGATACAGGATTTATAGTAAATTGGTGGTACGTATAGTAAATTGGTGGCATGGTGTTACATGCCTGTAGTCCCAGCTACTCGGAAGGCTGAGGCAGGAGGATTGCTCGAGCCCAGGAGTTTGATGTTGCTGTGAGCTACGCTGATGCCACGGCACTCTAGCCCAGGCAACAGAGTGAGACTCTGTCTCAAAAAAAAAAAAAAAAAAAAAAAAAAATAGAAGTAACATATTATCCAGCACTCTTACTACTATGTATATATCCCAACAAATTAAAACCAGTTATGTTCGAGAGATATTTGCATTCCCATTTACCATGGCCAAGTTATTGATGCAACCCAAGTATCCATCAATGAATGAATGAACAAAATGTGTTGTACGTATACACGGTATTATTCAGCCTTAAGAAGGAATAAAATACTACCATTTCCAACAACATGGGTTAATCTAGAGGACATTATGTTAAGCAAAATAAGTCAGGCACAGAAAGACAAATACCACATGATCTCACTCATTTGTGAGAGTCAAAAAAAGTGATCTCGTGGAGGTAGAGAGTAGAACGGTAATTACCAGTGGTTGGGATGGTTAGGGGGAAAGTGAGAATAGGCAAAGTTTTGTCAAAGGATACATGAGTACAGTTAGGAGGAATAAGTTTTAAGAGATCTATTGTATAGCAGGATGATTATAGAAATGATGACGTATTAATATTAATATATTGAAATGTATAAAGAGAGTGGATGTGATATGCTCTTACCATGAAACAGAAACTATGTGAAGAAATGCAATTGTTAATTAGCTTTATTTAACTATTCCCCAGTGTATATACATTTCAAAGCATTGTGGTGCACAGGATAAAAACATACAATGTTGTCTGTCAATGTAAGTAGAGTAAATGTAAAAAATGAAAAGTAATGGAGACAAGCAGCCACACCCCGAAAATATCATACTCAGAACAAGTTTAAAAATAGTTATCAACGTTTTGCCAGACAAGGAAACAAATAACAATAACAGATAAGTTTTATGTGTCAAAAACTTATTTCGTTGGTAAGAGGGCAAGTCAATACAGAAATGCAGACAGATTGTCTACAGATCTGTTTGTGTAACTACACTGCTTCTAATATCGTGAAGCTAGTGCAACTTTAGAAGTATAATTACTAAGAATAGCACAAAAGAAAATAACACACAAAGTCAGAAGTTAAAGTCCGCATTGACATTTACATGTGTAAACTTACTTTACATTTATTTTACATATTTTAAATTTCTGTAGAAATGTATTCCCACTGTAGAGTCCACTAGAGATCATACCATCCTAAACATAAATATGTATCACATGCTGCATAATTACAGGTATATTTAGTCAACGTTTGTTTCACCACTGAAGGTTATATAATTAAATGATTTAGAATATAGATAAAAATGTGTATCTAATTTGTTTTAATTTGGTTTCAGGGGCCATGTGTCAACTACTTCTTTCACAAACTCAACTTTTTAGACTAAAAATAGGCTTTGCATGTGATAAATACAGGCTACCTTCACTATTATCATTTCAAAACTGTGGCTATTCCTTCCTACTTTTTTGTCCAGGTGAGTGCTGAAACCAACTTTCCGTGTGTAAACAAAGAAAAGAAAAGAAAAGAAAAGAAAGAGAAAGGAAAAAAGTAGTTAATATTTTTATCGGGATTTCTTTCATATTTATATTTTAAATGACATCTGATAATGTCAAATGCCATCTTTGTAATAATTTACTATAAATTCTGTATCTGCTAGGGATGTTTAACTCGTGTGCATTAATCAATTTTGAATATGGTTACTTACCTTTTTGAAATACAGCTAATCAACATCTATTTAGCCAGTCATTCTCTTGCCTTGATCACATCTCTCTTCATCTACTCAGGTAATCTATTAGAAGAATATATATATCTAAAATGTACACATTGCTGGTGACATTTTAAAAAACTTTCTGTTTGAAATAATGATAAATTCTGGGACTTTTTGATAAAGGTCGTTCTCATTGGAGGTAAGTGATATCTCATTGTGGTTCTGATTTGCATTTCCTGATGATTGGAGATGTTGAGCATTTTCTCATATGCTTGTTGGCCATTAGTCTATCTTCTTTTGAAAAGTTTCTGTTCATGGCCTTTGCCCACTTTGTGATAGGGTTGTTTGATTTTTTTTCTTGCTGATTTTCCTGAGTTCTATATAGATTCTAGTTACCAGCCCTTTATCAGATGCGTAACATGTAAATATTTTCTCCCATTCTATTTGCTGATGTGACGGTTTCCTTCGCTGTGCAGAAGCTTTTTAATTTGATGGGAGGGGGAGGAGAGGATGGGTATATACACTCCGAATGGGTTCAGTACACACCATCTGGGGGATGGACATGCTTGAAACTCTGACTCGGGTGGGGCAAAGGCAATATATGTAACCTAAACATTTGTACCCCCGTTATAAGCTGAAATAAAAAAAAATTTAAATAAAGATTATTACCCCTAGCACTAAAAAAAGAATAATAATGATAATCATAGATTCTCTAAGTGCCAAATACAGTAAGTACAAAGAGGTCTTGTGCACATTTACAATTTCCCCGAAAGATTACCTCTTAATCTTGCATAATTATAGCGCAATACAGTTAAGAGGAAACTGACATTGGTTTAAGGAGTGTGTTTGGTTTTATAAATTTTCTCTGTGTGTAGATTCATGCAAATGCCACTACAATAAAGGTACAAAATTATTTGCCTGGTGACCTTCATAAACTTTTATAATCTTATGCACATTGTAATTTTCTCTCTTTCACAGTTTCTAACTCTACTAGAAGTACTGCTATTTCTAAAACACAGATTGTAACAAACTTGGTGTCAGATGAAAATTTGTACCTCCACCAGGCCCCTAAAATAGTATACGCCAAGCTTAATTTAACCCCTAAAAATCAATAAAATATATTGATGCTAATTTCATTCATATTAATTTCCTTTAGATTCCACCATCGCCCATTTACAATTTAGTAACCGAAAGAATTAATAAAATCAATCTTATCAAAAGTTAACGCAGTCATGATTTGGGAATAAATATTTCAAGTTCTCAATTTCTGTTACCAAATTATTATGCCCTACCTACCTTTGTAAAACTGGCTTTCAGCACTAAATAAGCCAACTTACCTCTACCAAACGGCCATTCTTTTATAGTGAGAGTGATATATCATTGAAAAACTGATTGTGGAAAAGAAGTAAGAAAGGCCTGGATCGCTGATATGCACTTGAAAGCCTCATGCTCCATGAAAATATCCCAGCTCGAGAGAACAATCTCCGTTCCCAGCATCATCTTTGTCCTTCTGATGGTAGCTTGGGCCTCTTTCTTCTTCTGCTTAAGTTTTATCAACAATTTAGAGTAACTTATCATGGTCTGCAAACACCTCTTAACATGAAATAGCATCCAAGATTAACATTTCTTGGTGACAGACGTGTAGAAATTTTTGAAGGTTACTTATTAGATGAATCTCTAATCATATTATTAAATACAATAAACATTAACTTACGTAGTTTCTCATTTTATCATTTATTTTAGTTCTGTCTCTTTAAAATTGCACATAACTACCCTCTTATAGAAACATTCAAATGAAAGATATAAAACCAAAGATCCCTTCATTCATACAAAATTCAGTTTGACTATTCAAGGTTAGTGTGTATTTTCAGATTGATATTTAACACTCCAGTATTTTTCCATGCATTTATGTTCTTATACACATATGTATTTTTCTAAGAAGAAATGTTATTCTACATATTGTTCTGACAACTTTTTGAAAATATCAATGTTTTAGATGTTTTCCCATGATATAAATCTAGCTTAATTTTGACTGCCTCAAGGGACTCAAAATTTTCATAGTCACATATTTTATTACTTTTTCTAGTGATGCACTGTAGCTCACTTAGCATCCATGCAAACACTGTGGGCTAAAAAACCGCCATTAAAAGTTAAAGCAGTCTCACTAGGTAAGTAACAAAAACAAAAACGAACACTCTCCGGTGGCATTTAAATTCAAAAGTAGTCCTCAAAGAATTTCCACAAATAAAATTCTTGGAAAATGAGTAGATCCTTGTAAAAAAAATTACAGAACCAAATAAAACATGGTATCATGAGCAAGAAGTATAAAAACCCCCAAACATTTCATAAATAAAACTTATGAAACCAAGAAAAAGAGATATTTAATATTTTTAAAAAACTAAAAGAGCATTTCACAACTACAAAAAAGAAAAAAACAATGAGGAAACAAATATTAAAAAGAATCAAGAAAGCTTCTAGAAAACAATATATAATAATTGAAGTAAAAAAAATGGAGCAGATTAAATACTTTAAATATTGTTAATTGAAAGTAAATTTTATAAAATTCTAAAAAAGGTAATCCAGAAAGAAAAAGGTGGGAAACGTGAGATGGATAGCTTAGGGCACTTAAGAAAATGATGAAAAAATTAACACTTCTAATCAGAATTCAAAAAGAGACAGGAAATGACAATATTCAGAAAAAAATGACTGGAAAATTTCCAAATTTTTAAAATCATAAATCTGTAGATTAAGGAAGTCTTATACATCCCAAGTAGAAAAGACATACAAAAGGTAAACTGTACATTTTAAAAATAATTCAGTGAGCATAAATATACTTAACTTATGTGTTAACAGGTATAAATTGTCAGATACATGTTTCTGAAAGAGTTATAACTAAAGCTGAGGCACAAAAAATGAAAGCAAAGAAAGAATGCAATAAAAACAAAATCCACATTAAACCAATAATAGGAAAAGCTGTCAGCAGTTTTACGAAATCAGATAAATTGATCTTAAGGCAAAAATTAAAAAAAAAGAAATCATTAGCAATAAAAGGAGCCAAGAAACAGAGTGTTAATTTGTCAGGAAAACTTATCACTAAAAAATTCTGTACACCCAAAATCATAGAAAAATGAACAAATCCACCTTTTAAATCTGAAAGACAAATATATAACCATTTAGATACTAAAGTATCTCAATTAATTTCAGAGCATCTTACTATGTAGGGCTTATTTTCTAGTACAGTACAATGACAGTTTTCTGTTATCATACAACTACAGTCAAAAAACAATATGTAAAGCATAATTTAATGTAAAAAAAGCATCGCCAAAGCCTCCAATCTTTCTCCATTGTTGGATCTCTCTCTCACCACATAAACCAAAGGCAGTAACTTATAATTTCACTACACCGTATTAAATAACTTTTCCTTAGTAGCTATTAAATATAAGATAAACTAAATATAAGATCATTATCATTATATGCTTCAGATACTTTTGACCTTTAAGTACACAGTATCAATAATGTTATCTCTCTGTCAGTTTTGCTTCTGACAACATAAAAGCATCTCTTTCCCCTGTCCCACTTCCATTATCTTAGCTAAGAGATTTTATCTGCTTTCTAAAATGAAATTTTATCGAGTCATCCACATCTTCAGAAATGTAAAAGAAGACCCCGAATCTAACTTCAAGATGACACTACTTTGCATATAGAAAATCCTAAGGAATCCTCTCTCACACACATACTAACTTTGAGCTAATAAGCGAGTTTATCAAGGACTGTATTATCAGTAAACAAAAACTAACTGTATTTCTAAACACTAGCAATGAACAATCAAATATGATGCTAAAAATTCCATTGACAATAGCCTTAAAAAAAAAGAAAAGAAAAGATTTAGGAATAAGTTTAACAAAGTGCAAGACTTGTAACACTTGAAAATACTAAACATCAACAGAAGAAATTAAAGATTTAAATAAATTGGAATACGTTACACAGCCATAGGTTGGAAGACTTCATTTTGTTAAGTGAACATACTTCCCAAAGAGATCTATAAATTCAGTTCATTTCCTATCAAAATTTCAGTTGCCTTTTTTTTTTGAAGAACCTGACAAGTGTTCAATTGACAACTGACCCTAAAATTATATGGCAATGTAAAGGACTCTAAGTAGCCAATCTTGAAAAAAACAAATCCTGAATTAATTTATTAATTCACACTTTCCACTTCAAAACTTACTACAAAGCTATATTCTTCAGGGCATGTGGTAGTAGCATAAGGATAGGTACAATGGACTAGAATTAGGGGTTTAAAATAAACCCCCATATTTACAGTCAGTTGATGTTCAACAAGGCCGCCAAGACCATTCCAAGAGGGAACGTAAGTCAAAATCACGACAAGACTTTACTTACTATCCACTAGGAGCTATTATAAAATCACAAGTTTGGGGGAGAAGGAAATGGAGACTGCTGGCAACAATGTAAAATGGTTCAGCCACTTTGGAAACAGTCTGGCAGTTCTCAGATAAACACAGAGTTACCATCTGATTCAACTATTTCCTCTATGCCCAAGGGAAGTTAAAATATACGTCCACACAGAAAAATGTATACAATGTTCATAGCAGCATTATTCATAATCGTCAAAAAGTGACCCCCCCAAGCATCCATCAACAAATGAATGGATAAAATGTGGTATGTGCATAAAATGGAATATTATCCACCCATAAAAAGAAAGGAAGTACTCGTGAATGACACAGGTATGTGAACCTTTATAAGAGGAGGCAAAAAGTAAAAATAAGAAAGAAGCCAGTAGTGAAAGATCACAAATTTTGTTATTCTATGTATATGAAATGTCCAGAATAGGAAAGTACATAGATAGAAACAGAAAACAGATTAGTGGTTGCCTGGGATTTGTGGGTTGACATTAAGAGAGAAAAGGTTTCTTTGGGGGTAATGCAAAAGTTCTAGGACTGATTCTGGTGATGGACTTACAACTCTTTGAATTTCTAAAAAAATAAATACAAAACAATAATTGAATTGAAAACTTTAAATGGGTGAAAGGAGTGGTAAATGTATTATATCTTAAGGTTGTTTTAAAAATATACGATTAAAGGTTTAGGCTTTTTAAAATATGGTTTGTGAAGGGAATTAAGATATTTAGCTTTAATTATTAAAAATGCAGTCCATAATTGGTTGAATGTAGTGTAAAATTACAGGGGGAGCTATCCTACGAAAGTAAAAGAGAAAGTTTAAATCCTAAGCCAGTGGAGGTTTTCTTTATCTCAAAATAAACAAATAAACAGATAAACTTACTTATCAGTTCAAATTATATGACCAAAAAAAAAAAACAAAAAAAAACAGGAATAAAAAGATGGAAAAGTCAAAAGTAAAAAACTGAGAATATGTCTAAAAAATTCATTAATCACAGTTTAAGGGTAAATTTTCAATATTTTTAATAAGAAAATAATACCTCAAATATAAGAACTGTGAAAATTTGGATTATAGTCACATTAATTTGGATATTTCCGAAGGAATTGGGAAATGGGCAATCCATTTTCTTCACTTATGCCACCTCTAGGCATACTCCTACAAACTATTTCTGTTTTAACTTTTTTATTGGTTCAAAGTCCATAAAATATGATTACGATCTTTTAAAAATTATATGTTTTATTACGTACAGATTATTGCTCCTAATGTTGTCAGGGGTTTTATTTGAGTTTTGTGGCTAACGTGTTTTTCCTTTTTTGTTGTATATGCGTGAGTCCTTTTCTTTTGGGAGATATAGTCTATTAAACTTGAATTAGCTCAAGGAAAGGACCCCAAATCACTTTGTACACTGTCAATGCAATTAATTTTTTGACACTAAAGAAGTTTTTACTGACTTATTACACTTCAGGTTTTTCTATATATTTTAGTATCTTTGAACCTGAACTATAAAGCTGGCGCAAATTAACTCTTATAAAATTTATAGTGCTTGTGCAATCAGTACAGTAACAGAGGTGACATAGAAATGAACTGCTTAACAATGTATTAATATTCCAAGTTTCAGCCACAATTTCAATGATGTCTTAAGAATGTACAGTTCAAAAGTTAAAAGCCTTCAGTTTCAGGAACATTTGTAAAATTACTTTTCAAGGTTTTCTCTCTCACGCCATTCTCATAATCATTTAAAATGCCTGATGGGCTGAAAGAAAAAAATGATAAAGACTGGAAGGCAGTAAGTACATTAAAAAAACAGAAGAAATAATTGATTTCTCCTATTTGATTTTAAAACCTGTTATTGCCTTGTAACTGATGACAATCACATTCTAATAATTTCAAACATACGAAAACTAAAAAAAAATGAAAAGGGAAACATTCCATTAAAGAAACAATGGTGATATAGCACCTCTTGTATTTTCCTGGAAAGAGTTGGAACCCATTCTACTAAGTGAAGTTTCCCAAGAATGGAAAAATAAGCACCACATGTACTCACCAACAAATTGGTTTCCCTCATCATCACCTAAGCGCACATTTAGGAATAACATTGATCGGGTGTCAGGCTGATGCAGGTGGGGGAGGGGATGAGTATATACATACATAAAGAGTGAGATGTGCATGGTCTAGGGGATGGACGGGCCTGAAGCTCTGACTGGGGGAGCGGGGAGAATGGCAATATACGTAACCTAAACTTTTGTATCCCCACAGTATGCCTAAGTAAGAGAAAAGAAAAGAAACAATGATGGTAACATCTTTAATCTTGTTAATGTTTTCATTCAATTTACTTGTTGGAAACAGTGACTGAGAAATATCTAGTGTCACTTACCTCACGATAGGCCCTAAAAACAGAAGGTGCCAAAACAATAATGCAGCCTTATTTCTGAGCAAGCCTTTGTGGAAAAACATGAGGCTAACTTGATCCAAAATTGCTCCCACAATAATGAAGCCAATGGTAAACGACATCCAGAATTTATCATTATTATTTCGACAAGTTTCAAACCTATACAAAGCACAGGCAGCCTCACCACAGCAGAGAATAGTTGAGAAGAGAATACTAAACGGAAAGTTTATCTGAGGTCTGCGGCCAAGGAACATCCCTTCTTCCAAAGAAGAACCTCTGCCTGCACTTTCTTCGTGAGTTTCTTCTAACACTGTCTCCATTCTTGGGATCCTGAAGATTCAAATTCTTCTCGTCAGTTAATCCAGTGATGTTTAGTATCCAGTACAAACAGCAGAAAATAAGGTTCTTCCTGTATAATTCAATATTCACAGACAATGATAACTGGTAAACAGGGATCCCTAATGACAACAGAATTCCACTTCTGGTTTAGAGAATATTGAACCACGATTTCTAATTTGACATATTGCTTCCTCAGAATAGACAAATAGACAATCAAATTTCTGTGAGTCATTAACACCTACATGATAGTCTTATCTCAAAGTCGTATGAAAGAACTACTCGTTTCTCATGCCTTGTCCTTTTTATGCCTTTCAGCCAATGTCTGATGCTGACGGTCACCAGAACAACGTGGCGCAGGATCTAAGCCAAGTCTACCCAAAATGACACCAGGAAAACCATTCAGTAGCTACTCTGGAACAAGGAGAGGGATACAAGCCCTTTAAATTCCATTTAGTGTTAGATTTTAGTCACTTTGCATTTGAAATACAATTTCTTTGCTTGATCCAACTCTATGACAAGTTATTAATCAAGTCAAGTTTCAATTTAAATAGAAAATCTGATGCTTTCAAGGTAGTGCTAACAGATCCAAATGTACTTACTTGGAAAAGTAGTTTATTTTAGGTTTTATCTATACAAACTGCAAGAGCATACTGACATTAGTTATTAGTAACTTAAGAAGGGATATAAAACAAAATGAAAAAGGAGGAAAATGAAACAGGCAACTGATAGCAAGTAAAAATTTTGAATTTTTTTCTAATTAAAAATGCTGATTAGTAAAATGAAAACCCATAAAATGAGTTAAGAACCCAAAGCAAGTTTCTAGAAAGAAAAGACAAATTTTCCCGAGATGATGTTGGTTGTTTGTTAAAATAGATCAACTGGAAAAGTGACAGTATTAATAAAAAATTAAACCGGTTGTCTATTGTATTCTTATTGGATGAGATCTGTATTCTATCTGTATTCTTCAGAAAGAATTTAATGCTGTCTTGTAATAGATGAATACTGGACATATCTCCATTTATTTAGGTTTTAAATTTCTTTTGGCAATATCTTATGGTTCTTACAGTATAATTTTCATAAACTTGTTAAATTTATTGCTACATATTTCATTCTTTTGATGCCTTTGTAAACTATTTCCCTTAACTTAATGTTTTGGATTATTCTTTATTATAGAAATATAACTGATTTTGTACACTGACATTGTTATCTGCAAGGTAGCTGGACTTATTTACCAGTTCTAATAATTTTTTAGCGGATTTCTCAGGGTTTTATATATATATAAGATCATGTCATCTGCAAGCGCAGACAGTTTTACTTTTATCTTTTCAACATGGATGCCTTTTGTTTCATTTTCTTACCTAATTGCCCTGGGGCAAACTCCCAGTACAATGTCACAAGAAGTGGCAATGGTGGACATCCTACTTTTATTCTTGCTCTTAGGGAAAGCGTTCAGAATTTTAGCATTAAGTGTGATGTTATGTGGGGGTTTTGTGTATGCCCTTTATCAGGTGGAGATATTTTCCTTGTATTCTTAGTTTGTTGAGTAGTTTTGTCATGAAAGGGTGTTAAATTTTATAAAATGCCTTTTCTACATCTATTGAGAGTACCACGTGGTTTTTAATCCTTAATTCCATTCTTGTGGTGCATTGCACAACTGGTTCTTGAATGTTAAATTAACTTTGCATTCCTAGAAAAAATCCTCCTGGGTCATGGCATGTAAGGATTTTTGTCTGTATTCACTAGGGATATCGGTCATTAATAATCTTTTCTTCTGATGTCTTTGTCTCGTTTCATTATCAGGGTAATGCTGGCCTGATAAAATGTGTCGGGGAGAGTGTCATTGAATTTTTTTAAGTTGATTGCACGTGGCCATAAAACTAGATCACATGGAATTATTTGATGATATCTGCTGAGATATTATTTTGGGGCTAGGTAATCTTTTGTTTTTGATGTTCCCTGTGTGAACAGGATGTATACAGTAAATAAGTTGCTACTTAGGAGTAAGTGTAGCCAAGTTCCTGTACATATCTAAAAGTCACATTTATTAATTAATGGCAAAGTATTCCTATTTACTACTATTTTTGCCTATCTATCAGTCTAAATTAGTGATATATTAAAAACATCTCTCACTACAATTGCACATTTGACAACATCACTTTACTATCAATTTTGCTTCGTGTGTACAATTGGCACAATGTTATTGGGGCATGCAAATTTGTCATTTTTATATTCCCTTTGAGTAATTCTTTATTGTTGCCCCTCTTTATTCCTTGCATTTTCCTTTAAATTCTCTTTTATCTAATAACCATATTTGCACCCTCCTCTTTTGATAAATAATATATGCATGTAATTTCCTCTAAACCTTTATTTTCAACATTTCAGGGTGATTATTCCCACAGGTGTACAAATTCTTAATCTAGAGTATTTTATATTTCCATACACGAGCTTAAACAATTTGCATTTAGTATGAGTACTCGTTACGTTTATTTGTTTCTAACATCTTATTGGAAAGTTTTATTTGCTCTGTTTTTCTTTGCTTCCTTGTTCTCCTATCCTTTCTTCTCTATTGTGATGATTGTTTTCTGAGTGATATTAATTTTTTATACTTTCGAGGTTAATCATTTTATTTCCACACTTTTGGTGGTTACTCAAAAGTACTCAGTTAGTTGACATTTTTCCAACAGAGTGAAATCTATTTCTAGCCCCCTTCAAAAAAGCCGTAACATTTTGAAACATACTTTTCTCATTTTGAGATTTATTTTTCTTCTTTCAAAAAAATGGTTTTCGTGCTATTTTCCTTGGGATTTTTATAAGTCGTTAGTATTTGCTTCATCTGAGTTGGAAAATGTTCTTTTATTAAATGATAATTTATCTGGAATAAAATTCTGTGTAGAAATTACGTTCTGCCCATCACCCCTTGCTATGTATTTCCTCTTCTGGTGTTCCTTTCAGATGTATGTTAAACCTCATTTTTTATTAGCTTCTCTTTCACGTGCGATTGCCGGATAAAATATAAAACTCCCTGTTAAATTTTCACTTTAGAGCTTTGCATTCTCTGTGTGCATGCACATGAATTCAGCACAGACTAAAAGAAAAAGGGAACAGAAGGGTAAATTGTATTTCAAGGATATTTGGGAGCTATAACAGAGAATTAGAATATTTTCAGAGTAGACACTCAAGAGTAATGATGGTAGGCAAACACAGAAGTTGCTCTCTGGCTTTAAGAAAGCAGGCTGAGGAAGGTTTCAGGAACTGTGGTGATGTCAGATATAATTAGAGAAATTCAGTGTGAGTTCCTCTGCAGAAACAAAATAGCTCAGTGAGAGGATTTTGTTTTCAACACAAAGAAGTGATAAATGTTTGCAGTGATGCATATGCTAATCGCCCTAATTTGATAATTGTACATTGCATATGTCTCAAAATCCTGCAGTGAGCTCCATAAATAATTATTACGTGTCAATAAAAATTATTTTAAAAAGAAAGTTCTACACAGTACTAGATTAGAGAATTTTGGAGCTGTGATAGTAGAGGCAGGAGGAAACGGGCAGAAAAATCCAATTTGTACACAGGTCTCAGATGCTATAACGGTGGAAACAGTGGACCGAGGCCAGAGTCACGGGTACTCCAGAGCAGTAATGATGGAAAAATGTTGGTTGGCAAAACCTCTCAACTTGATCTAGACAGCTAACATCACCACTAAATAAAGATATCTGACTTTGTAAAGTCAGAGACTTCTGTCTCTAATGTTTCACTTTCCTGTTAGAAACAAACAAGAAGAACTATGGGAGAATGAGGTCACCCAAAGGAGGACAGAAATAATGTGGTCATCAAGGAGGTGTGCAAAGACATACAGTGTGCCTGGGCTGGCCCAGAAGGGGTTGGGACAGGCTAAGTCAAGACAGGTTCAGAGACCAGAAGACAGGTTCAGAGACCAGGCTGCCACTCAGCTTTGAGGGGAGGAATAAGACTTCTAAGTGGGAGAGGAACGAAGTTCTGCCGGGTGAGATACATACAGAGGTATATTATTTTCAGGCACCCCAAGCTGCTACCAATGGGGAAGGCACAATGTGGAGGTGACTGAAAACAATGGTGCCTTCAGCTCTCTGGAGAGCCGTCAAGACCCAGGGTAGGTCTTGGCAGTCCGTTTGGGGCCAATGGTGAGCCTCTTGCTGAGCAGATAAAGCCCCCTTACCCTCTGCAACGTGCTCTTTCCTTGATGGTAGGTCTGACGATACTGAAAGTAAGCACCGGCAGACTTGAGCTTTAGAAAGGCAAGGTGGAGCTTGAAAGAGCCTTTTCTTTTACAGATGTTCCCCGGCAAATAATTTGATAGACATGACATCCATCTGAAGGCACTGGTGTTTCTCATTCCAGCAAAACTTTATGGCCTCCTTACAGCAGAGAACCACGGTTATAAAGAGTTGGCCAGAATATGAACACATCAAGTAAGGCGGGATAAAACCAAGTGCTAGCAGAAAACAAGGTTTCAAGAAGCTAAAGTACCTGCTCAAATAATGCAGGATGTCCCAAAATTCTCCATGCAAAAAAGTTTTTTGTAAAGATTATTTTGTAAATAAAAGTACATTTAGCTGGATGCATAGTAGCTCTCGCCTGTAATGCAAGCACTCTGGGAAGCTGAGGCGGGAGGATCGCTTGAGCTCCAGGAGTTCAAGACCAGCCTTAGCAAGAGACCTCTTCTCTACCAAAAATAGAGATAATCGGCTCTATGTGGCCCCTTGGCTTTAGTCCCAGCTACTAGGGAGAATGAGGCAGGAGAATGGCTTGAGCCCAGGAGTTTGAGGTTGCAGTGAGCTATGATGATGCCACTGCACTCCAGCCAGGCTGACAGAGTGCGACTCTGTCTCAAAGGAAAAAACTAAAACAAAATAATAAAATTAAATGGCACACTTAGCTACAAATTCCCCATTTTCCCTATGTATGGCGACCTTTGGGGCACACTGTAGTAAATGCATGTGCAACACATATGTGCCAAGTACTAAGCACTCTACAAATATTAAATCCCTTTTATTCCTCCTTACCCTTTGTTCCTTTTTTAAACCCACCAGAAATTTGAGGAACAAAACGATTGAAAGATGTGACAAAGGTTATCCCCCCTCCCCACCCCCCAGCAAAATTTAGGATTCACATCTACAGTCCAGACTGAGAATGTCTACTACCTCTCCAAATCAGTATGGCAGGTAGTTGCAAGTAGGAAAGACGGAATTAGAACCTCAAAGGTTTAACACATGGGCCAAGAGTGGACCTGCTCTATAGTCTTGCTGGTGTCTTTATTATTTTTATAAGCAGAGCGGGCAAATAGTTAGCAAGCCCCACTTTTGTAAAAACAGTCAGATTTCATCTTCTCTGTCCTATAATCCTTTATGGGCCAGTTCCATGCTGCTGGGATGGGGATGGATCTTTTCCATTACTGCCTTAACCTATGGGAAATACAGGAGCCCATTCTACCCTAGAGATGACAGGGCATTGGCCTTTGATAAACAACGAAATGAATCTTTGACAAAATAGACAAAAACATACTCTGGGGACAAGAGTCCCTATTCAATAAATGGTGCTGGGAAAACTGGATAGCCACATGTAGAAGACTGAAACAGGACCCACAGATTTCACCTCTCACAAAAATTAAATCACGGTGGATAACAGATTTAAACCTTAAATGGGAAACAATTAGAATTCTAGAAGAAAATGTAGGAAAGACTCTTACAGACATTGGTCTAGGCAAAGAATTTATGAAGAAAACCCCTAAGGCAATCGCAGCAACAACAAAAATAAACGACTGGGACCTGATTAAATTAAAAAGCTTCTGCACAGCCAAAGAAATAGTCATGAAAATAAACAGACAGCCTACAGAATGGGAAAAAATTTTCGCATACTACACATCAGATAAAAGACTGATAACAAGAATCTATTTAGAACTCAGGAAAATCAGCAGGAAAAAATCAAACAATCCTATCAAAAAATGGGCAAAGGACATGAATAGAAATTTTTCAAAAGAAGACATAAGAATGGCCAAAAAACATATCAAAAAATGCTCAACATCCCTAATCATCAGGGAAATGCAAATCAAAACCACAATGAGATACCACTTAACTCCGGTGAGAATGGCCTTTATCAAAAAATCCCAAAACAACACATGTTGGCGTGGATGCGGAGAGACAGGAACACTCATACACTGCTGGTGGGAATGCAAACTAGTGCAACCCCTATGGAAAGCAATATGGAGATACCTTAAACAGATTCAAGTAGACCTACCATTTGATCCAGCAATCCCATTATTGGGCATATACCCAGAAGAACAAAAGTCATTCTTTAACAAAAACACCTGTACCCGAATGTTTATAGCAGCACAATTTACAATCGCAAGGATGTGGAAACAACCCAAGTGCCCATCAATCCACGAATGGATTAGTAAACTGTGGTATATGTATACCATGGAGTACTACTCAGCTATAAGAAATAACAATGATACGACATCTCTTTGGTTCTCCTGGAGAGAGCTGGAACCCATTATACTAAGTGAAGTATCCAAAGAATGGAAAAACAAGCATCACATGTACTCACCAGAAAACTGGTTTCCCTGATCATCACCTAAATGTACATCAGGGAAGGATACCAATTGGATATCAGACTGGGATGGGGGGTGGGGGGAGGGGATGGGTGTATGCCTACATGATGAGTGCGTTGCACACCCTCTGGGGAATGGTCATGCTTGAAGGTGCAGACCCGGGGAGGTGGGGGGGGGGAGGGGATGGAGGTATGACTACATGATGAGTGCCAGGTGCACTGTCGGGAGAATGAGAACGGACGCGCTTGGGACTCTGACTCGGGGGGATGGGTGGGACATGGAAAATGTATATAACCTAAACTTATGTACCCCCATGATGAGCTGAAATAAAAAAAATATATAAAAAAAAAAAAAAAATAAAAAAAAATAAAAAAAAAAAAAAAAAAAAAAAAAACAACGAAATGCTACTTATGGATAACTCTTTATTTGAATTACAATTATAAACACATTAGAATGCAGCAACAAAATGGAAAAAAAAAAAAAAAAAAAAGAAAACATTCTTAGAAGAAAGTAAGGCTTAATGTGCCTGGCTGAACTCAGCCTTTGTCACGACTAGAAGGTATATGGAAGTAGATTGACAAGGGCTGACATAAAGGAGTAGCCAGGGATCAGCGGATGATGTATCGTACATAAGGAACCTCGACGTCTTCACCACTCTCATCATTGCAACACAGCTCAAGCACAAGGGACCGCACATGGCGGCCCAGTTTCTTCCTTGACACACGGCTCACAATCTCTGTCATCCTGAAACAAAGAGCAGAGAGTCAAAAAAGCAGAAAACAAGAGAAAGGACTTGCCGGGACAAAGAAGACAGGAAGGGAAGTGACTGTTGAGGCATACTGCTGGAAACAGGATCCCCATGCCACTCAGGGCTTCCCCAAGCCTGCTTTCCTGCCCAGTGGCCAACTCACGGCTGATCCAAACGTTCCTTAAGTTTGGTAGCTGGCATGAAGAAGGAATACAGCATAGACACACCCTGTGACAGCATGGTGATCTCCAATTTGTGCTCTGCCTAGAAAGGGGGGACAATGGTGTCCATGAGATGGACAGCACTATTCACCTGCATAAACACCATTTCCAGGTACGATGAGTGATGGAGAAAAGGGCCTTACTTTAAAGTAGTCTAGGAACTGCTTGAGGGTCATCTCCTCCCCATTAGGTTGCAGTCCCTGCACATCAAAGCGATCCCACAATGTCCACTCTTGGTCATAGTACTAAGGGACAAATCAAAGGAGAATACAACAGGGGCCATACAGGGCGTCAACCTGGTATGTCTAGTTGGATTAAACTCAGATCCCTCCTTGTATTCAAAATCCTCTCATGGTCTTATCACATTTTGCGTAAGCAGCTGAAATGCTTATAAGGACCGACCAAGCCACATACCCTTTAGTCCTCGCTATCTCTTTCACCTTGCATTCCTTTACTTTCTTATATAATGTCCTCTAAGTACACTGGGCCTCTCCTTTTTGGTTCTCAAACGTGCCAGTCACACTCCCAACTTTGCGCAGGTACAAAAAACTGTATGACACATCAACAGGGGTACACAGACAGTGCAGTTACCCAATTACAGAGAGCCTCAAAGGGTACGATGAGGACTAGAGCTGGCTGTACTTAGATACACACACACACAACCCTTACCCACATATACAGCCTAACTAATGGGTAGTATCAAAAGTTTTCATGCATGCTCCACCCCACCTCGTGATGGGGTGGAGCAAGTGGCTCAGAGAAGCTGAAGGAGGGCAGGGCCAAGTTGATGAAGCTGTTCTTGTAAGACTCAAGCTGTTGGTGTCCTTGTACCACCTTATACAGCTCCAGACACGTGAGGCCAACTACAGCTGCTGTCGTTGTCACAATGGCTGGGATGATCTTCCCTGCAATCAGCTTGCTCTGTGAGACAGAAGATAAACAACAGAGGCACCTGTTGACAGAGTTAAGGTCTACAGAATGGTTCCAGTATGGGAGACTCAAGCCTGGGGAAAGAGTTAAGGGTCAGATCTACATTGCCATTACCTTATGGCGGTCTGCAGGGGCAATGTCATAATTCTCTGCCCGGAGGTTAGATGCTGCCATAATGAAATCCATATGGAAGTTGCTGTCATCATCCTGTTGTGAGTGAGGGGGCAGTAAAGAAGGACAGTAGAGAGAGTCAGAGGAGGAAAAGGTTTCCTGCCTACTGGAGACACAGTATATTTCACCCCAATTGCCTGAGAGACTCTCCAGTAGCCAGGAAACCTTTTGCTCCTCAGACCCTTTCCCCACTGTCCTTCCCTCCTCTGTAATCCTGACAACAGCCTAGAGCTGAGCCACTCTCAGACCATGCCCCTCTCCAGCCCAAAAACCCCGCCCAGCACCTTCTCAAAGTCAATGGGATACATCTTGAACCCAGTGAGTTTGTCTGGACTGGGAAGCACGGCCTTGAGCTCTTCTAGGCGGGTGTCATCTGCAGAAAAGGAGGAAACACTATCAGCTTTCAGATCCCAAGCCAGTGTCTGAAGTAAAAGCAGGAGCCCAGCGTGAGGCAGAAAGTGTTAGGCATATAAAAGATGTGAAAAGGACAGACATCTGACAAACAGGAGAGACAGAGAGAAAACACCCCCCAAAATGGAGAATATGCAAGCGTGAGAAACATAAAGAAACATGACTCTGGAGACAAGCAAGAAGAGAGATGAAGATATTAAGACAGGACGTAGACGTAAGACAGATGTAGGCACTATTCACAATAGCCGAACTATAGAAGCAACTCAAACATCCACAAATGGATGATAATAGATAAACAAAATGTAGTATATGCATGCAATGGAATGCTATCTAGCCTTAGAAAGGAAGGAAATTCTGGCACATGCTACAACAGAGATGAACCCTAAGCACACTATTATTCTCAGTGAAGAAGCCAGACACAGAAAGATAAATACTACATGATTCCATTTACATAAGGTACCTGAAATAATCAAATTCACAGACAACAGAAAGTACGTGGTGGTTGCCAGAGACTGAAAGGATACAAAACGGGGAATTGTTTATGCGTATAAAGCATCAATTTTGCAACATGAAAAGGTTCTCAACATTGGCTGCACTGCAATGTATAAGTACTTAACACTACTGAGTGGCACATTTAGAAATAGATAAGATGGTAAATCTTATGAATTTTTTACCACAATAAAAAAAAAAGGACACGGAAGTTGTAGGCTGAGAGACCAAGATAGCATAGAAAATCTTGAGGAAGAATGAGAGGAAGCTGAGGAGACATGGGGGAGAAATATGAGAAAGACAGAGTTGGGGGGAAAAGAGACATGAGGGAACTTGAGGACAAATTCACATACAGGAAAACAGAGGGGAAATATTGCGAGGGAAAAATTGGAAGATATTTGAAGAGGGAGATACAGAAGAAGAACTGCAGAGTTAAAGGTATGTATGGAAGGTAAGACAGGAAAATACACGAGAAGGGGAAACATCACATATAGGAAAAACACGCGAAGAGGAACACAAGGGGATAGGTATTTAGAAAGGGAAATGGGAAAATACATGAGGTGGGGTGACACACACAAAGACATTCAGAGAAAAGACAAACACTGAGGGGGAGATAAAGAGGATGAGACAGGAGAGGGCGGAAAAAGGAGGACATGGGAGTTGCTGAGGAGATTTGAGCAGATGAGCAGATATATGGAGGGTAATACTAGGGCAAGGAGGCACACAGGGAAGCTGGGTAGGTATACGGATAGGGAGATAGGGGAGAACTAGGAGATAAAAGCAGGTTAAGTTAATAAAGGGAGAGAGACCGTGAGTGCTGATCATGGTCTCTCTCACCCATACAGAAACAGATCAAGAAGAAACAGAGGAAAGAGAACAAAGTCACACACGCAGGAAAAGGGATGAACAACTAGTTCTCCTGACAGCCAAAGTGAAAAGAAGAAAGGAGTGAAAAGTGTTACGTCTCTACCAACCATTCTCATTCCGTATAGGACGTGAAGCCTAGTGGATGGGATGTGGGTAGATGCTAGGCCTAGGGTTGCCCTAGGCCAGTAAGGAGATTAGTAAGGAGGCTTAGCTGGACAGGGTATGAGCAGAGTGCTGACTCCAGTCACCTAGGCAAACACCCTCACCAACAGAGGCACCAGTGCTCTGCAGCTCCTGGTCAGAAACACGGCTCTGGACACCAGACTTCGGGATGAACTCAGGGACCTGCACAGATTGCAGTAGTGTGGACACAGCAGCTCGGTCCTGAGAGCCTGTCAGCCCATACATCTGGGCAAACAGGTTGGCAGCAGCCATCACATAGTCGAGATGCAGGGGCTAGAAGACAGGACAGGGAAGGGTGAACACCAGCCCTTCACTGGGAACCCTCTGCCTACTTCCCACCCCATCTGCTCTCCACCTGACACCAGATCCCAGGCAGGAGACTTACATTGTTGACATCAAAGGTGAGTGGGTGTGGACAGCGTTTTGGCCTAGACCAGAATGGAACTCCCGAGCTTGTGAGCTAAGAAAATGAAAAGCTTTTGAGGGAGCAGGATCTGAGAGCAAAGGACTCTCTGGCAATCCTGACTCCTCACGTTAGTCCCAGAGGTGTAAACTCACTATCCCTGGCAACTTTGTGCCAGATACACAGCAACGTAACAAACTCTTATGGACTATCAGGCACTATTACTAATTTGACACTAACAAAAATGAACCCTCACAAAACTCTGATGAGATGAGTCACCATTATTCATACCTCACAGATGAGAATGCTGAGGTGCAGAAGAAAATGTGTGACTTGCCTTTATGTCAAAAGGAAGAGGGACTTGAACCCACACTGGTTCTTGTGCTCTTACCTCCAAACGTTTTCCCCCTGTAATCTCTACAGCCTTGACTGGGAAATCAGGTATAACTCAGCCCACACCATAGGAGAAGGAAAAAGAAACCAAATAACCTTGCTTGAGGAAATGTGGCAAGAACAGAAGTTTGCATAAAATACTGGCCCAATTATTTTTCTGACATTCCTCATTCCTTTAGGTGCCTGCCCTAGCTGGATTAACTAGAATAAGCCATGTCAAAAGTCTACAGCAAGCTCTGTATTTCCAGAAAATGCATTGCGCCAAATAGACCTAGGAAGCATGCAATGCCAAACAGACCTAGGAAGCATGCATTACCTGGTGAGGGGGAAAGTTGTGCAGCAGCTGCCGGATGTTGTCAGTGTACTGGGTGTGCCAGTGGTAGAAAGCCCAGGTCACACAGTCAGCCCAGCTCTCTGGTCGCTGTAGCACCAGGCTGCGCTGCACGGCCTTCACCACCTCCCATGGCTGGGTACCTGGCAGCCGCAGTGTCCGCTCCACAAACTTGGGGTCTCTGTAACAAATCCAAGGAAGTAAAGCACACGATTAATCAGCAGACCCAGGAGCAGCTTCTTGCCAAGCCCGTTTCCTCTATGGTAGGCCAGTCCTGACCTCCAACAGGAAGGGACAGACAGAAAGACAAGCTCCCCTAAATGCACACATACAGAACTCTACCACTGTCCTCACCTGCCTCAGGCAAGGCTCAAGCATTCGTTAATTCATTCAAAAAGTGTGCGTGGTGCTGAGTGGTTAGGAAAGTAGATAGGATGCCTTGGCTAACAGACAGATTTTACGGTGAGAGAGCATCTAAATTACTCACGTGAGGTACTGGTTGACGTTTTCTGCGGGCTGCTTGAAGAGGCCTTCAAACTCATCCCGAGCCCACTGCAGATTGAACAAATAAAATTACAATGGTAGACACTGTGGGTTTCTGTAGGAATTTGTGAATACAGTAAGCAGGAAGAGCATGGTGGCTCTGCTCCCAAATATGGCCCCTTAAATTCCTCTAACTTCCCACCTCAACTTTAAAAATCAACAGCCTTCATCTGCAAAGTGGTTACGTAAGTGTAAACTTGTGAAAACTTATCCTTAACACGTCATTACTCTAACTGTAATTTTCTTCAATGAAAAGAAAAAAATAACACCAGAAATAAAACAAGGATTCCCATGCAGATCTCCAGGACTAGGCAGAAAATAAGACAGATCTGCATAAGGACTGTTGTTTTATTTTTGTTCCCTGAGAATTATGAGGTCTGTATACATATTCATTTGGAGCATCCTGACACTGAAGATTCAGATTCAAACCCCAGCTCTTTCATATATACCTAGTTCTGCAACTCTAGGCACACAAAGTAACACCTATATCCCTGCCTCATCATTTCTGCAATATGGGATATTGCAACCGTAATACCCACATCTTATGGAATTTCTAAAAAGGAATGAGCAAACACAAGTATATTTAATGTGTACTTAGAACAGTGTGCCCAGTACATACTGAGTGCTAAGTCAACTCAAACCCTGTGAGATATACTACCATCATGCACATTTTATGGATCAGCAATCTGAGGCAAGGAGAGATTAAGTCCAAGGTTACAAAGCAAATATGTTTCCAAACCTGTTTTATAGGCCTCCCTCCATGTTAGGAGACAGTAAGAGAATCACAGCCTAGTAAAGGTGACACAGATTTATGTAGTCACATATGAGAGAGAAACAGACAGTGGTTAGTGCACAAACATAAACATACTCATTCTGTTAACTGTTGGGTTTGAAAGAGAAGTGACAAATGGAATTGTGGTTTTTTTTTCCCCTCCTTCTTCCGCCTCTCATACTCTTAAACAAGGCCTCAAGGCTGCACAAGAATCATTCTGAAAACACAAAGGTTATTCTCGAGTTGGAAGGGAGGGGCGGAATTAGGATTAGGTTCTGGGTGCCAGTTACCCCGGTATGTTCACTTTGTCCAGCTGCTAGATGACATGTGCATTATTCTCTACTATACAAACAGAAGCATCCTGACACATTCTGGGCAACGGGCAGGGAAACTTAAATATGCACTTAATATTAGACATAATTTTAAAAACTAGAATATTAAGAAATTAATTTTGTTCAGTAAGAAAATAGCAGGATGTTTAGACAGGAACAGATTCTCACTTGTCAGATAATAAATCACATTCTCTATCCTTGTATGTTTCCAAAATAAAAATTTTTAAGTTAGAAAAAAAAAAATAAAAAGAAAGAAATGAATCATTTCTGAACTTAGGCTGCTCGGTATAAAATGAAGGAAGGAAGTTTGGAGAAAATACACATGCTATCCCAAGGCCTTAAGCATCAGAATTCACAGGGGCTTGATAACCAAAAGGCAGTTCAAGTGCCAGCCAGTCTCTTTCACCTCCCACTGCCCTAAAGGCTGATCACCTGCAGGGTGTGCTCGATAGCATTTGGGAAGTTCTTCAATGTGCAGATGGGAATGGACTTCTCAGGTGGGTCCTGGCTGGAGCTGTAAGAGTCTGTCAGGAAAGGAATAACCACCTGCACGTTGCCCTTCGTGCCCAGTGTGCCTGACTCCAGCAGAGGTTTACGGTAGTATACGCAGCGGCAGTCCATATACAAGCCTGGGGGATGGGAGAAATGGCGTGAGAGCTGGGAAAGAACATTAGGATAGACAGGACAGGAACCACCAACATACACATAAATGACTCTGCCCGTGTCCTCACGCGCCTCC
The DNA here is from genome assembly GCF_020740605.2 of Lemur catta. Lineage (NCBI taxonomy): Eukaryota > Metazoa > Chordata > Mammalia > Primates > Lemuridae > Lemur > Lemur catta. The sequence continues at coordinate 2,227,945 of NC_059156.1, forward strand.
CAACTCACGGGCAATGACGTTGTCCAGGGCATTGGCCACACCATCCAGATTTTGGAAGAAGTCATCATCATAGATACATTCTGTGTCAGCGCCCACACGGTTCCAGTGGCTCACCACGTTGATACGTGGATTTATCTGACGCACAGCTGCAGCAGCTGTGTCAGACTTTGATTTCTGAGTGGGGTCGCGGGAATAGAGCTGTTATTCGTGCAGCCACCAAACCAATCTATACAGAGCTAATCTGAGGACTAACTTATCTAATGATAAAACTAGGCTCTGAGCTCCAGGGTCTCTAGTTTAACAGAAGGGATGTCTCTTCTGACATTTGACATGACAATGCCACGGGGCTGAAGCTGTGACAAATGTTCTACATGCAGGAGGTGAGCAGAAAGGAAAATGACTGACACAGGAAAACAATGGGTCAGGTATCTGTTTCTTTGACCTATAAAACATCTACACTTAGGACAGATGTACACAAATCAAACCAAGGTGCTACTACATGGAAACAGGATCCTTTCAAAGCCCACGTCAACTCACAGTCCTCTTCTGCTCAAAGCTCTCCACTGGCTCCCACTTTTACTTAGAGCAAATTGACTTGTGATCCCCTGCATCTGACCTCTCTGTTATTTAAACACCATAGACATATTCCAACCATAGGGTTTTGCTCAAGCAGCAACCTTTGCCTGGGACTGCTCTTCACACAGTATTCTTCCTACTCTGCCATATCCTCTAAGTCTTTGCAGAAACGTCACTTTTCCAACATGGACTTCCTCATCCACATTACAAACGGTCCCTCATGGTACTTCCAACATTACTGCCTTTGTACAGTACTTCCCACATTCCAACATTAACCTCATCCTTTGCTACTACATTTGTTTACCACAGCAGTTGTCAAACACAAAACAGTCTTAAAAAGAACTTCTGGCATGTTGGTAAAGCTACCACTACTTTCCATATTAGAAATCTAAACCTAGAAAATTTTAAAACATTTGTCCATTTAAAAATGCAATAAGCCCATCACATACAGCACAAGCTTATGAAAAAAATATTTTCCAATATAAAACCTAGGTGACAAGAGTCACAATGTATGTACATGTCTACAAATCCCTTTTAGAGTTAGGTAATTTCACAAAGACAGCTGGATTCTCATATCCTCTGCATTCAATCTGCTATGTGTTGCTTGAAGGACACAAGGTACATTCAGCATCACAAAAGAGTGTTTTCGTAGTCTTTTAAGTTAAATACTCGTAGTTTGAAAACATACATCACAACCTGATAAATGATAACGTCTTAAGTTTAGTTGCAAGGGGAATCTTGAATCCCTATCAATACATCCACTGGTTTCTTTGACATTCTGAATGGACCTTTGGCTAATGCTTTAATTTTGTATCATCATATACTGGTCACCGGGAAAATGCTCATTTCACTGACTTAGGAAAGGCTTCCTAGAGTAGAAAATTCCACTTTCGTTTGACAAAGTCATAGTGAAAAAGGCAAATGATGTCTTATTATTCCCAAAATAGCTGTGATCTTGCAGACTTAATGAAAGAGTACTATGGACCTCCAGAGGGACATCGGACAACGTTCTGAGACTTTTTCATTCATTCTGCATCCTTCCCCTAGCCAAGGGCAGGAAACTTCCTTTTGTTACCTTACGTATTCCAAATATCTAGAGCAGTGTCTACTATGTGGAGTACGAAAGAAATGAAAGGAAAGGAAGACTCTGGGCAGGTAAAAATAACACTGACCTTTGCAGAAGACTTCCCACAATCGACCTAGCCAACTTCACATTTCTAACATTACCAATAACCCAAAATCAAAGAAAAAAACAAAAGGTGGGAAGTGTCTGTGAAAAACGACAAATGAAAACATTAACAGGTACTCAATAAACGTTTGCTGAAGACTGAATAGTAGAGAAAAGGGAATGAAGAAAGAACTGAAAGGTACACAGGCAGAAAGATCCAAGCCACTAAGATCAGTAGCAAGAAACAGGGAGAAAAATAAGAGAAACTCATTTACCCTGCCCCACTCACCGTGACATCCCAGGGCCGGAAAAGAAACTGTCGGTTCAGATTGGACTTCTCAATGGTGTCCATGTCTGTAACTGTGATTTCCCCACCATCCCCACAGCCTAGCCCAATCATCGCAAAGTTCTTGAGTAGCTCACAGCCGATGGCCCCTGCACCCACCTGAAAGGTGGCAAGGAAGACAGAGGCCTGGTCAGGGTGACTAAAGGTAGCAGAAAGCCACCTACCACTTCTCACTCCTCCCTGGAAGAGGAACAAGACGGTAAGAGGATCTAGTGCCACACTGTCAACCGCCAGGACCATTAAACCTTTGATTACTTCGGGTAGAAGGCATCAGATGGGGGGAACAAAGCGATGCACCAGGATGTCCCTCAATGTATACAAAACAGAAACTGGTGTGTGTTTAGGCTACGAGAACCCAAAGACCCTCCCCTGGGAGGCAAAATGTGATCCCACAAGAGGTAGCCAGAGGTCAGGGGAGGTGAAGGTAATGTCCAACAGGGTCATTCACCAAGAAGTACTTCTGCTTGCCCAGCTTCTCCTGTAGGTCTGAGCCAAATACAGCCACCTGCCCATCGTAACGGTTCTGGCGCTGAATCGTGTGAAAAGAACAAGGTCAGAGGGCTGTCGTCTTAGAGATGCTCCCACTGGCGACTTCTCCAGGGACCCCACTTACATACCGGAAGGCACCTGTCTTCCATGAAGGCCACTTTGTCCTCAGGTAGACATTCAAGGGCATCAAAGTATAGCCACTGCATAATGGGCATAAACTTTCCAGAGCAGGCCTGAGGAGGAAAAGTAGTCAGTGGTTAATCAGGGCCTGAAAGGGATGAACAGCAAGTGATAGAGTCAAGGACATACCTGGGCCACACCTAGCCATGTTCCACCCCCCCCCACCCCCAGACATCTGTGCTGACCTTCATGACTTCCTGGGCAGCCAGACCCCCAATGAAGGCATTTATGGGTGCCAGATCCCCAGCAGCCACGTATGCCAGCTTCCGGATGAGGTCCTCATCCAGGTTATCTTGCTTCACTGCTGGCAGGGATTGAGCATTCACAGCCTGTGCTAGGACCACCAGTTCTGTTGCATCCTCCTGGTGGCCAAGCAGGAACCAACAGAGATCTGTCAGGCTACCAGAGGAGGTGGTAGAGCAAAGCAGAGTGGATGGATGAAAAGGCACAACGGGACTTCAGACCAAGGACTCTGGCTGGCTCACCAACTCATTTACCTCATTGTGGGGCCGAGGTGGCCGGCTATGTTGAGTACAGAACTGGTGCAGGGCCTGGAAGCCAATGTGCAGCTGAGCAGGGCGAGAATACTTAGCAAAGTCTGTTATCACAAAGTCTGGTTCTGACAGTGAAGCCAGTAAGGATTTCTGTGGAAAGGAGGGCACCAGGATCAGAGATATATAAAACCTAGAAATGCCCTGGAACCCTACAGTCCACCTTCCTCACCCATACTCACAAAACTAATCTTCTTAGATACTCTGACCTGACTAACGATGCCACCACAGATATAGTCAGAGAAGCTGGAGGTATCACAGATACTAAAGGTGTAGGGATCTAGGGGATTAAAAAAGAGAGAGAGATTAATCTGTCAGTCCATGCAACAGCTCTTCCACCCCACCACCCAAGATCACCACCACCATCAAAATGAGAATTAAAGCTGTACTGTGCAAGCTCAGACACTGGGGGCCTCTGTCCTAAGCTCTGCTCACTCATCAGAAACCACCTCCTTTCCGCCTCAAATCTAGTTCGGCTCCCACAGGTTCCCCATCAAATATGTACCATTCACAAGTACGTATGTATGTCAAGTATCGGACCAGTATATTTCTTCCGCTTGGGTTCACTAAGTGTCATGGATCTGTGACTTCAGTTTTCATCAAATTTGTTCACTTCTGGCCCCTGTTTCTTCAAAAACTGTATTTTGCCCCACCCCTTTGTTAGGATTTATCACATTAGGCAGCCTGTACTTTTCAGTTTTAGGGTTCAATTTGTGCCTTGTGTCTTTTTTTATATCTTTCAAGTCTCCCCTTAACCTGCTTGTGATTTTCCAAACTTTTCTTGGACCTACACATTTATAATAGCCACTTTAATACTCTTTTCTGCTAATTTTATACACTAGGTTATATGACAGATTTTGACATTCCAAAAAAAAAAAAAAAAAAAGAAACCAAGAACAAGTGAGCTGTGAAACATCAAGTGGCTTAACACTCACATAAAGTGGAGTCCTGCAAAGAGATGCTGGGTCAGAGTGATAGAGCAGTATTTTGAAAAAATTATGGCCAATAATTTTCCAAATTTGACAAAACGGTGAATCCACAGATAAATTCACCGAGCCACAAATAAAAGACACACAAAGAAAACATCCTAATGTGTACCACAATCACTTTGCTGGAAATCAGTGATAGAGAAAATAGGCACGTACAGCAAACATAAGAATGACAACAAGCTTCTTGTGAGAAACAATGCAAGGAAGACAGTACACCACAGTTTTTAAGCAATAAAAGAAAACAATTTTCAACCTAGAATTCTACACCCCCCAAAGAATGTTTTCAAAAATAAATGAAACAAATAGACAATTTAAAAGACATTAAAAAAGCTGACAGAATCGACACCAGCGCAGCCACACTAGCACAAACATTAAAGGGCATCCTGCAGGCAGAAGAAAATGGTATTAGATGCAAATCTGCGTCTACAGAAAACAAGCAAGAATGCTAGAAATTGTGACATGTTGGTAAGAACACTTTCCTGTTCTTTAAACTTCTTTAAAAAGATAATTCTTAAAGCAAAAATAACGTATAGAAGTTTATGGTACATGTCAAAGTAAAACATATGATAAGAAAAAGTGAACAACAAAATGGAAATATTCGAAGGTTCTTTTATATTTGAAGGAACACATTAGAGAATCTATGTACACACTGAAGACATACACTTGATATTCTAAAGCAAACGCTTAAAAACAAGTATAGCCATAAACAAAAGGAATCAAACGCTAGGGGCATAAAACGCTTTTGCCCCTAGCTGAGTCCACACCTCTTCCTTTCAGTAAGATCCAATGGGCACATCTCTCCTAAGCCCCCACGTAAGAGCCCAGAGACACGTTTGCTTTTGGCATCTGGTTCCGTTCAGACTATAGTACATGGGTCCTCTTGGTCTCTGGGTCAGTCCACACCACTGGGACAACTTTCCCTTTACTTCATGCAAGAATTTCTCACCCCTAGCCTTGGCATACCTAAGACTTTGATCTCTATGGGATGGGTGCCATTGAGTTCACTCATGCCCTGGACTTCCGTGAAGGAGACAAAGTCGCCGCTCTCAAATCCATGTCGGGCCTCATCCAGGCAGATGACAACACCAGGGTTGTCCTGATTGGAAAGGAAGTAAGTTTTAGAGACAGACCCAGGGTGCCAGAAGACAGGCAGAACTCAGGTGCTCAACTGCCTCCCAGAACCCCAGGCTGGCCTCCTTACCTTGGTGACCATAGCAACCATAGCACTGAGTGGCTGCTCCCCATTGGCATCTACGAGAATCATTTCCTCTCCAAAGTCACAGAACAGTTGCCTGTAGAGGGAGGTAACAGGGCTGGTGCCTGAGACCCACGCACAAAGACACTCCATGTTCCCTCAAGGTACAGGGAAGACTTGCCAAGCAAACTCAGCCCATCCCTGGTGGAATTCAGAGGGCGCTCAGGCCCCATGGGGAGTGAATATGCAGAACTGAAAACCCAGCTGGCTGAGTGTAAAGTAACAGTGGTGAGAGCCTCTTGGCCTGAACTGGGCAAGGGTTGAGGGAGGAAGAAAGAGGAAGGCACTTACCCAAAAAGGCCCCGAGTGTCTGCCACCACTAGCTTGATTCCACGGCTATGACAGAACTCACCCACCTGCAGCTGGTCCTCTAAGGGACTATTGGTAAGGACCACGACCTGTAAAGAGGAGGAGGATTAGGGTGAGGGTCTGCAACTGAGGTGAAGGGGAGTAAAGGAGTAAGAGAGAAAGGATGAACCTGAGGGTGGGATTATTATCAACACCCAGGCTTTGCTGCTTCAGCACACTTCTATAAACACCCCTTGTAAAAATCTGTGTCTCAAAAAAAAAAAAAAAATACACACACACATATATGCACATACATATGAATCCCCAGACCATGACAAGAAAGGCAAAGAGGTGTTGGAAAGACAGCATCTGAAGACCAGCTAATTCATTTATTTGACAAACTCCCGGTGCTGCCTGCCTTCACCTCTGTTGTGCCCTGGGAGAGAAAAAATAAGTAACGCTGTGTTCCGGTTAATGTCTGGATTTGCCCCCACCACAAACCACTTACTCCAGTTCTCAAGAAAACCCTGTTTAGCCCTGATCTGTGGGATTTCTGTCTTAATTCCCTTCCTGATTCACAGGGATGAGTTCTTACTCCTACATCAGGAGCTTCTACGCCCTAGGCCTCTGCGACCGCAGTCGCGAATGCCCAGACCACGGGCTGGGACCAGTCTGTGTCCTATGAGGAACCTAGAGACTGGGCTTCAGAGCTCCATGCACCAACCCTCACCCCAGTATGTAGAAAAATTGTCTTCCATGAATCTTAGGAAATAGGGGTGGGGGGGGGGAAAGAAGCGCACAGCGGGAGGTGAGCCGTAGTTGAGTGTAGCTTCATCGGGATTTACAGGTGCTCCCCAAGGCTCACATCACCACCTGACCCACCACCTGAGCTCTACCTCTTTGCCTCCCGCCCGCACCCCATGGAAAAATTGTCTCCCATGAAATCGGTCCCTGATGCCTAAAAGGTTGGGGGCCCCTGCTTTAGGGCACGCCAGGCCAGCACATTAGTAGCCACGGATTCTCCTTCCAACATAGCTTTTTAACAAACACCTACGTAATGTTTTCCAGCTGCTAATCTAAGCTCAACCTTCTCAAAAACTCTGTGAGGTTCGTACTACTGTTTCCGTTCTACAGACATTAAAAGCTAAGGCCGAAGAGACTAAGTGACCTGTCTATTGTTATATAACTAGAAGAGCTTGAGACTCACACATAGGCAGCTCACCTCCAGCATTCAGTGTTCATAACCACTACAACCACACTGTGCAGCCACATCTTCCCTCCTGCAAATGTGTGACATCTCCCAAGATCCAGCCCTCAGTGTAATTCCTGACTGCATCCCCTAGCCTCCCAGCAGGAAACCTGGCACATGAAGGCAGCCATCAATTAAATACTGAAGAAACCAGAGGCAATATCTGAGAGAGAAAATTAGGCAGGAGGCAGGGTGATGCTCCGAGGTACCTGGAAAGCACTAAGAAACTCCGCAACCAGAGGTCCAGTGTAGGTGCTGACAGGCACATAGCTGTTGAGCTCAGCAAGGCGGGGCTGGGATACTTCAGCTCGGTTTTTACCAATATCCTCCTCCCGTAGGTAGAACTACAAAAGGGTATAGGAAGGAAGAATTGAAGTGAAAGCAGGGCCCACAGAAGTTAGTGCCTCGGCAAAGAGAAGGGGAGCCAAGAAGAGGTACCTGGGAGGAGAGGTCAGCCCACTGGGCCGTGCCCTGGTCATGCAGGGTGACAGCCTTGACCCCACCAAGGATGATGTTCTTGGCTATCTCCACACCCAGGCCCTGCAGGCCTGACACGAGCACACTGGATGCCTGGAGATGCTTCATTGCCTCATGACCCAGCACATACCTGCCAGGTTAGGGAGACCTCTTGGTCATGGTTTGGTTCACCCTCCTCCCACCTCTCATCCCCAGCCTTGGCCCTACTTACAGCTGGCGAGAGTAAAGACCTTCATCTATATATATTTCACTGCTGTTTTGGGCCATTCCCTAGGTATGGGGGAAAAAACAGGTTCAGAGGGGATAATCCGTAACGGGACAAACGGACAGAGAGAATTCTTTTCCCACTAACCACCCTACCACCCTGTCTGCCAGTTTCCAGGGGAGAAGTCACTCACGTAGGTTGGTCCCGAGGGCACTTCGAACATCACAGACTAGGTAGGGGTGCAGTTAGAACCCAGCTTTGAGTCAGGCCCAGACACACGACGTTTCTTGGACAACAGTGACCTGGACATCCAAAGGGAAGAGTGTCAGAGGTGAGGCACATGCGAAGAGGCTTTTCTCCCAGTAGCAACTCTGGGACAGGGAAGGACTTTAGTAGCACCACCCCAGATGAGAGACACACAGGACATGCTTGGTACTCAGGCTAATGGGGCAGAAAGCATATGCTAGCCTTGGACAGTCCAGGCTCCAAAAAGTTCACTGAGAGCGCAAACAGCTACATACCAAAGTGGGACTGGCTTTCTCTAACCAGTAACATTGAACTCTGTTTTGAACTTGGCTTTTGAAGGTAGAGAGAGGCCCCAGAGTGCAGTTGGAGAGATGAATGTCTGATGCGGATGCTTAGGACCAGATCTAATATGGTCTGTGAGGGCAGTAACAGTGGGAGCTGCGGTAGCTCTCAGATGGAAGACTATATGTTCAAACAATTCCTGCCCGGGGTCTGCTCCTTTGGATGGTTGAGGGAAGACACTAGCGGTTGTCTGAGGAGAATGCTAGGAACATGAAAAGGTGGGCATTCCATAAAAGTAGATATTGGAAGTGTGTCTGAATGAAAATGTTCAACTCAGAAGGATTTCTGACGGTCAGTGTTAGAGCTGGAGAAAGTGGGTACAAAGTCTGGGCGTAAGGATGTCTGAGGGTAACGTTACAGAGAAGTCTCTAAGGGCAAAAGGCAGGAAACTGGAATAATCTCCAAAGCCAAATAAATGCTAAGTTATTTGAATGGAAATTCTGGGCCCACGGCGGTCTCTCACAGCAGATGTTACGGTGAGGCTGAGATGTGGGCAAGGGGTGTGTGACAGAACGACCAGGCCCAGGTGGTCATTCACAGAGTTTGGTCCCCTTTTTGGTTCTGAAGGTTAACTGGTGGGGAGTAAATCGGGGAAGACAATGATGACTGCAGGAAAATGTTAGAGACAAATTCTCTCTCAGTGAAAACGAAGGCCAATCAGGAGCCTTCCCGGGATCTGGTCCCCCTTGGAAACTGCGCAGAAAAGGACTGGGGAACGTGAGGTCTGAAATGTAATTCAGGTTTAAGGTTTTAAATGGTGAGGAAAGTTGGAATGGTTGAAAACCTGTTGGCGACACGAGGAAGTACTGACAAAAGACGCTACATCGGGGAGGAGTGAGGGCTCCTGGACAGGGATGTTGACCTCAGAAAGCACACCGGGGCATCTAAAGTCTTACTTCTGAATCCGGGGGAAAGGCAGTGAAACGCAGGCCCGGTCCCACGATCTGCTACCCTTCCCCCGCGCACCCCCAGCTAGCGTTCGAATAACCGCGGCCTGCCATGCTATTACATCGGCCTGGTCCAGCACCCGCCCTGGTCCCTCCCGTGGCTCCTGAACCCTCTAACCGGGCCAAAGGGCCGAAAAAGGCCGTTTGTTACCAATGCCGGTTCCCAGCCCGCGCCGCTGCCAACGCCTCGAGGAGCCAAGCCGCCGCCTTCTTCCTCCTTCTCCTCCTCCCTACTCCGCCGCCGGCTGGGTTGTCGACTCGGCAGCCGGGCAGCCGCCGCCTTCTCTTCCCCGCGCCGCCGAGATTATGGCGGACCGCTTCACAGAAAGCTCCTTCACCGCAGCCACCAACATAAAATGGCGACCGCTCTGCGAGTGAGGGAGACAAACAGCTTGGTCGCAGGAACCAGGATGCAGGCAGGCCACGCCCACTCATGAATCATGCATGACGTCGTCATCCTCGTGTGACTGTATAATTACGTACAGGCCGGTAGGAGGAAACCGGTAAAATGGGTCTAGATCAGGTGTGAAGATGCCTTCCATCACTGAATAACCTGGAGACAGCAAGTTGGACATAAAAGTCACGCCTTTTGGTTACGAACTATGCATGACACAGTGCGGTAGGGGGTTCACAGGAAGACCCATGCCTCATAAACACTTGCAACAGAGGCACCTCAAGCCAAAGGTGTCCTGAAGTTTTCCAAAACTGCTCATGAATGTTTAGCAGCATGTACTTTAAGAGTTTACATTCCTAATCTGCTGCCCTGGCAACAGACTGGGAAATTAATACTTGATTTGGGACCACTGCCCTGTCTCCTATAAAATCCTGACAGCATCCATCTCGTATAGTCAGAATGACTTATGGAATTTGAAGTATTAGTGACACAAAAATAAGATGAAGCGAAAATCCAGTATTATGTAAAAAGCTTAAAACAGTGCCTGGTATGCAGTTAATGCCAAATGTCTAATCTGAAGTAATATTTATGTAAAATTGAAATATTTTTACATAACTTGTATACTCACATAAAATGAATTATTAGTGAAGAGATACCCAGGCACCAGAAAAACGTCCAACATGACATAATATTGCAAACGTAGGCCTTGAAATACCTGCCCAGGGAGACACTGGAAAGCAGAACGCTGATGTCACTGGGGCTTATGAAACAGAAAATAAAGAAAAGTACCATGTCACCAGAGGCACCAGCATATACCAAAGTCCCACATCCACAATAAACACCTAGTGACTTTCTGTTAAGTCATAAATATGGCACATTAACTGATTGCTATCACAAGGTACACTTTTGTGTCTTTTACATGCATTTTCCCAGTGACATCTTCAGGAAAGCGTTCGGTAGAATTCACCAGTGAAGCCATATGATCCTAAGCATTTCTTTATGGGGATTTTTTACTTGATAATTTGACCTCTTTAGTAGGTCTATTCATAGTTTGTATTTGTTCATTGTGAATTACTGGGTATTCTTCTTTAGCACAAAATTGTGTAAGACACTTAGCCTTTTCTGCTTAGTGGCTGCCTGTGTCCCTTGGCTTGTAGCCCCTTTTTCCATGTTCACATATATTCATTCTGTTTCTGTCATTGCATTGACTTCTCCTCTGACTTTGACTCCTTCTAAATCCCTCTTATAATGATAATTTTTTATTATTATTTTGGGCTCACCTGGATAATCTCAGATAGTCTCTTCACCTCAAAATCTTTAATTTAAACACATTTGCAAAGCTCCTTTTGCTATATACGGTGATATTCCCAGGTTCTAGGACTAGGACGTGGATGTATTATTCCGATTACCATGGTTTTCTTTTTTTATTTATGTAGGTTTGGATTACCGCAAGATGTCTTTTCATTTCTCTCCAGTAACCCTCTCTTCTTGTAAGGCAGATCTTCTGGCAGTGAATTCTCTGTATTTTGTTTACCTGGGATTGTCTTAATTTTGCCTTCATTTCCAAAAAACAGTTTTGCTGGGTATAGATTCTTGGCTGACAGTTTTTTGTTTTTCCGTTTTTTTTCTTTCGGCACTTTAAATATGTCACCTAACTGCTTCAGGCCTCCATGATTTCTGTCGAGAAATGAGCTGTTAATGTCGTTGAGAATTTCTCGTATGTGATGAGTTGCTTCTTTCTGCTTTCAACATTCTCCTTTTTCTTCGTTTTTTTTATAGGTTATTATAGTGTATATGGGGATGGATCTCTTTGAGTTTATCCTGCTTTGAGTTTCTTCAACTGATTAGATGTATACACTGATGTTTTTCATCAGATATAGATATTTTCAGGCATTACTGTTTCAAATTATATTTCTGTTCCTGTAATTATTTTGGCAAACACTCTCCCAGGAGAATAATTTTTGTAATGGGCATTCACTCTGTGGGTTAGTTCAGACACAGATGGCTTTACAGGTGGCATCTTCCAGAAACTGTCTTAGGCATCTCAGACATCACAAATCGGCAGTGGGGGGGGGGGGGGCGGGGGGGCGGGATATGAGTTTAAAAGAGATCCATGTTTGTTTTCTACCCCTGGTGGCTGCTGGCCTGTAAGAGGAAAGCAGGCCATTGTTTTTCGAGGGTATCACAAAGCTGGGAAGAGGAGGACTGGGTTGGAGTAAGTGAAAATGGCATTAAGTTCTTTGGTTTCTGCAAATATTCGGCTAATTTTGTGACCTGGGGCCAGATACTTTACCTCTCTGGGCCTCAGTTTTCTCATCCATAAAATACGAATAACGGTAAACTACCTTGCGGTGGATTTAAATAAATAAATAAATATGTTTGAAGTTCTCAGAGCGGTAAGGTCTTTCATCAGTGAAAGCTACATCATTGACATAATAGTGGCACCACTACTAAATTGCACAAAGTCATTACATCTGGTTCAGTGACCTTCTAGGGTTATCTCACTATACTGTGAAGTCCTTAACAGATATTGTTATTCTTATTCTCCTCATATCTACCTACAGGTACCAAAAAGATTTGCCTAAGATCACATAGCTGGCAAAGAAAGATGCTGGAATTTGAATTCACAGCTAACTGCCACACTGGAACAGAAGGCTTTGGCCTTCATGAGTAAAGCAGGAGAACCCATTCCTTCGCTAAACAGAAGACTTAAAACCCTATGACATGTCAGAGAAATCTGTAGGTAATTCATGCAGATGGACAAGCAAAACACGCACCCTTCATGGTGTAAGTACAACTCTCTTAAAAAGAGACTTTGCAAATAGGTCTTTACTCTCCCTCATGAATAATGGATTTCTATAATCTGGTATAATGAGAGTTCTACCCCTTCAACACAGTTGCCCTTTCTGTTGCCCCAATAGACAGGGTTCCACCTCCCTCATGAAGGAGGAAGAAAGTCCCTGCAATGAGCCCAGATGTTACGCTGCCTCTCAGTAAGAGCCTGAGGGACTAAACTTATGTGTTCTCAGCCTGGCTTGGGGACTCCTCTTTGAAAAGAGTATGGATCCTGTCTCATCTCAGTGTTCCATGTCCCCAAATGCCAGGAGAATCCTACCGTAGAACCTGGGGTTTCAGAAGCCACAGATACTTCCCTAACATCACCTTAGCAAGTTCCTAAACACTTTCAATAGGACCCTTACTAAAATAAACCAGCCTAAAAGCTGACCTTAAGCTGAGGCTTCAAACTTCACCTCCGCTTTGGGGGACACACTGAATATTGCCCCTGTCCAAATATAAACATGAAAGAATTCTACAAACATAGCCTCAGATGCTATCCCAGCGCAGTGAAGGCAGCCAGTGTTGTCACTAACAAGGATGTGGATCTGTTTTCAGTCAAACTTGCCATATGAGGGCTGAAGACAATCCCAGAGGATGAGCTGTGCCAGCATGCATGTCACCAAAGAGGAACCCAAATCTTGGTGTCCCCTTTAGAATTATGTGCTTTCATAGGGCATAGTTTGTCCAGGAGCATGCTGAGTGTTATAGCCCCATACAATGACTGGAGAGTTGTAACCACAGGGTTTTTGGAAAAGGGTGAGCGAGAAGTGGGGAAGGATTATAGGTACAGTGTTTTGGAAGTTTCCTCAGTGCTGTAAGTCACACAGTGCATTTGGTTTAAAATAACCCTGCCTCATGGAGCTTATGTTCTAAATGAGATGATAAACAAATGTAACAAATAGGTAAAACATGCCTATATGTTACAAATTATTTAACATTAAAACTGTAAGTATAGAATATACATATACTTTAAAAAACTATACAGTTTTTGCATGAATTTTGTGTGTTTACATGAATTTTATATCTAAATGTTGCATATTTCAAAGCTTTGTACTCACTATTAAATTTCTAAAGGTGTCCATGTGTTTGCATATATATATATATATATATATATATACATATATATCTATGCATGCATATATAGGTGTGCATGTCTCCTTATATACATACACACATACACATATATACATGTATATGTGTGTGTGTGTGTGTGTGTATATATATATATATATATGTATACACACACACACACACACACACACACACATATATATAAGTCCTATGGAAAAGACAGACAATCAAGATGCAATTTTTTTTAATGCAGGATATTTTTGGGGTACAAACATTTTGGTTATGTGAAATGCATTTGCCTCACTCAAGCCAGGACTACTACAAGCGTGTCCTTCCCGCATGCGGTGTGCTCCATTTCCATTAGCTGTGGGCTTACTCCCTCAGCCCTCTATCCCCCAACCCTCTACCTTACCGGCACCCAGTGAGTATTACTACCGTCTGAGCACCTTAGTGTCGATCAGTTAGTACCCATTTGATGGCAAGTACACGTGGTGCATGGTTTTCCATTCTTGTGATACCTCACTTCGAAGGATGGGCTCAATCTCTGTCCAGGATAATGTAAGAGGTTGTAGATCACCATTGTGTTTTGTAGTTGAGTAGTATTCCGTGGTGTACCTATCCCACATTTTATTAATCCACTGACCTATTGATGGGCACTTGGGTTGTTTCCGCATCTTTGCAATTGTGAATTCTGCTGCCATAAACACTGGAATGCAGATGTCTTTATTATAGAATGTCTTTTGTTCCTTTGGACAGAAGCCTAGTAGTGCGATTGCTGGACAAAATGGTATTTCTCTTTTTAGCTCTTTTAGGTATCTCCAAATTACTTTCCATAAAGATTGTACTAGTTTGCAGTCCCACCAGCAGCAGATGAGTGTTTCTATCTCTCCACATCCATGGCAACATTTATGGTTTTGGGGCTTTTTGATAAAGGCCATTCATACTGGAGACAAGTGAGCGCCTCATTGTGGTTTTGATTTGCATTTTCCTGATGATTAGAGATGTTGAGCACTTTTTCACAAGTTTGTTAGCCATTAGTCTATCTTCTTTTGAAAAGTTTCTCTTCATGTCCTTTGCCCACTTTTTGATAGGGTTGTTTGATTTTTTCTTGCTGATTTTCCTGAGCTCTATATAGATTCTAGTTATCAGCCCTTTATCAGACATGTAACGTGGGAATGTTACCTCCCATTCTGGAGGTCGTCTGCTCTCATGACAGTTTCCTTGGCTGTGCAGAGGCTTTTCAATGTGATCAGGTCCCATTTTTTAAATTTTTGTTGTTGCTGTGATTGTCTTCGGGGTCGTCTTCATAAATTCTTTGCCTAAGCCAAAGTCTGTAAGAGTTTTTCCAATATTTTCTATTAGAAGTCTTATAGTTTCATGTCTTAGGTTTAAGTCTGATATCCATCGTGAGTTAATTTTTCTGAGAGGTCAAAGGTGTGGATCCTGTTTCAGTCTTCCACATGTGGCTATCCAGTTTTCCCAGCACCATTTGCTGAATAAGGCTTCTTTTCCCCCAGTATATGTTTTCGTCTGCTTTGTCAAAGACTAGATGGCTATATGAGGATCGCTTTATATTTGGATTCTCAGTTCTGTTCCATTGGTCTAGGCCTCTGTTCTTGTGCCAGTACCATGCTGTTTTAGTTACTATAGCCTGGTAGTATAGCTTGAAGTCTGGTCAGTTGATACCTTCCAATTTATTCTTGTTCCTTGAGATTGCTTTTGCTATGAGGGGTCTTGTCTGGTTCCATACAAAGCGTAGAATTATTTTTTCTATATCTGTGAAAAATGTTGTTGGTATTTTAATAGGGACTGCATTGACTTTGTAGATACTTTTGGTGGCATAGACGTTTTAAGAATGTTGATTCCGCCAACCCATGAGTATGGTATGGTTTTCAACCTGTTTATGGCCTCTGCTATTTCCTTCCTCAGAGTTTCATAGTTCTCCCTGTAGAGGTCTTTTACCTCCTTAATTAAGCTCCAGCACCAATGAAACAGGAGAAATTACAGCTGATACCACGGAAATACACGATATCATCTGTGAATGCTATAAAAACCTCTATGCACATAAACTGAAAAGTGTGGAGGAAATGGACAAATTCTTAGAAACACACAGCCTCCCTAGGCCCAGTAAGGAAGAAATAGAAGTCCTGAACAGACCAGTATCAACTACTGAAGTTGAAACAGCAATAAAAAAAACCTTCCTAAAAAGAAAAGTCCCGGACCAGATGGTTTCACACCCGAGTTTTAGCAGACCTACAAAGAAGAACTGGTGCCTCTCCTGCAGAAATTATTCCACAACATCGAGAGGAAAAGAATCCTCCCCAACGCATTTTATGAAGCCAACATCAACCTGATACCAAAACCAGGAAAGGACGCAACAAAAAAAGAAAGCTACAGACCAATATCCCTTATGAAAAAATGCAAAAATTCTCAACAAAATCCTAGCAAACCAAATTCAGGTGCTTATTAAGAAAATAGTCTGTCACGACCAAGTGAGCTTCATCCCAGAGATGCAGGGATGGTTCAACACATGCAAATCTAGAAAGGTAATTCACTACATAAATGGAACCAAAAACAAAGACCATATGATTCTCTCAATGGATGCAGAAAAAGCATTTGGCAAAATTCAGCACACCTTTATGATAAGAACGCTTAACAGAATAGGCATAGACGCAACTTACCTGAAAATGATAACAAGCCATATGTGACAAACCCACAGCCAACATCATACTGAATGGGGAAAAATTGAAAGCATTCCCACTTAGACCGGGAACCAGACAAGGTTGCCTTCTATCACCACTTCTATTCTCAACATGGTGCTGGAAGTCCTAGCCAGAGCAATCAGACAAGAGAAGGAAATCAAGGGCATCCAAATGGGGGCAGAAAAGGTCAAACTATTGCTCTTTGCTGACGATATGATCTTATATCTGGAAAACCGCCAAGATTCTGCCACGAGACTACTAGAATTGGTAAACAAGTTCAGCAAAGTCTCAGGTTACAAAATCAGTGTACAGAAATCAGTAGCATTCCTGTACAACAACAACAGTCAAACTGAGAACCAAATCAAAGACTCAATACCCGTCACTATAGCAACAAAGAAAGTAAAATACCTGTTTGCTTGCTATTGATTTGCTGAATCACTCATATATTTGGGATATTAGACATATCATTTGCAAATGTTCCTGCACAATTTGTAGATTCTCCTTTTACTCTGTTATTTATTTCCTGGCTGTACAAAACTTCTTAGTTGGATGCATCCTATTTTTGTATTTTTGCTTTTGTGGTATATGCTTTTGAAGTTCTATCCAAGAAATCATTGCCCAGACCAATGTTCTCAAGACTTTCGCTGTGTTTTCTTCTGGTAGCTTTACAGTTTTAGTTTTTACTTTTAAATCTCTAATTAATTTTGAATTGATCTTTCTAAATACTGTAAGATAAGGGCCCAATTTCATTCTCCTGTATATGGATGTCTCTTTTGCCAAAACAATCTATTGAAGGCACTGTCCTTTACCCATTTTGTGTGCTCGACACTTTTGTCAAAAATTTAAAAAAATAAATAAAAATGAATGAATGAATGAATTAATCATACATACTTGAGTTTATCTCTTATCTTTGTAATCGTTTCCATTAGTCTATGTGTCTATTTTTATTCTAAGGTTATGCTTTTATGACTATGATAATTGTATAATGTATTTTGCAATCTGGGAGAATGATGACTACAGCTTCCTTTTAATCAAAATTGTTTCATCTATTCATGTTCTTTTGTGATGTCATACAAATTTTAATATTGTTTTTTCTACGTCTGTGAAAAATGACATTGGAGTTTTTATACGAATTGCAATGAATCTATAGATCACCCTGGGTAGGATGGGTATTTTAACAATATTAATTCTCCCAATCCATGAACATGCGATATCCTTCCATTTGTGCCAGCTTCAGTTTATTTCACCAGAGTTTCATAGTTTTCAGTATGCAGATCTTTCATCTCCTTGGTTAAATTTGCCCCCAAGTATTATTTTTTAAGTGCTCTTGTCAGTAGGATTGCTTTGTTAATTTCTTTTTTTCTTATGTCATTCTTATCATATAGAAACACTGCTGATTTTTGTATGTTTATTTTGTAACCTGTAACTTTACTGAATTTGATGGAGTTGTTAGGGTTTTCTGGATGTAAGATCACGTCATCAACCAGGAGACAACTTTCCTTTTCTCTGTGGTTGACTTTTGTTTTTCTTTGCCTTAATCACTTGAGCTAGGACTTTCAGTACTATACTGAATGGAAGTGGTGAGAGTAGGCTTCCTTTTGTTGTTTTTCTGGAGTCTTTGATTTTGGTGTCAGGGTGATCCTGGCTTGATATAAATTTGAAACTGTAACCTTCTCTTTAATCTCTTGAAAGAATCTGAGGACTGATGTTAGTTTTTTAAAAAATGGTTGGTAGAATTCTTCAATGTATCCATCAGGTCCAAGACCTTTCTTTGTGGGTAGGTTTTTGATTACTGATGCAGTCTCCTTCCTACTTATAGGTCTGCTCAGATTTCGTAGTTCTTCATAATTCAGTCTTCATAGGATGTGTGTTTCTAGGAACTTGCTCATTTCTTCTGAATTATCCAATTTGTTGGCGTGGACTTTTTTATTCTTTCAGTTCTTTTTATTTTTGTGTCATGAGATTTAATGTCTTCTCTCTCATTTTTAATTGGAGTTGAAGTGCCCTTTTTTTCCCCACAATTAATCTAGGTAAAGGTTTGTCGATTTTTTGATCCTTTCAAAAAATATCTCCTCTTTCCTTTTTTTCATGTTTTCTATTCAAACTTCATTTATCTCTCCTCAAATATGTATTATGTGCTTTCATGTGGTACCATTGAGTTTTAATTGTTTCTTCCCTTTGCAATTTTTGATGTGTACAGTAAATTTTAGATTTTCCTAATGCTTATATTTTTATCTGTAAACTTTCCTGTTAGCTATTGTCTTGCATTCTATAAAGTTTAATATGTTCTTTTCATTTTTATTTGTTTCAAGGTATTATTTCTTTCTTTTGACACTTTTTTGATTGGTTGTTTAAGAGCTATGTGATTTCCACATATTTGTGGAGATTCCTAGTTTTTATTCCGCTACTGACTTTTAGTTTTGCAATAGCATGTTATTTTTTTTTATTTCAATAGATGTAGGGGTACGAGCGGATTTTTGCTAAATGGATAAATTGTATAGGGGTGGTGTCTGGGTTTTTAATGTCCTGTTCTATTACGTTTAGAAAAAAGACTGTAGAATTTTAATCTTTTTAAACTTGTCATACTTATTTTGTTTCGTAACCCCCCTGCCTGCTCTGGGGGATCTTTCATGTTCACTTAAGAAGAAATGTATTCTGATGTTGTTGGGTGAATTGTTCCATTTATGTCTATTAGATCCATTTTACATAAAATGTTCAAGTGCTATATTATTTTTATTTATTTATTTATTGTAATTTCAAAATACTAAGTTTTGTTACGTGTACAGCTTTTATTGCATTTTATTTTGTTTTTAATTTAATTGTTTTTAATTTCAGCATATTACAGGTGCACAAATGTTTAGGTTACATATATTGCCTTTGCCCTACCCGAGTCAGAGCTGCATGAGTGTCCATCCCCCAGACAGTGCACACTGCACCCATTAGGTGTGAACTGTAGTGCTTGAGTCAGGGTATAACTGTTGCCTTCACCAGAATAGTATTTATTGTACCTGTTAGGTAGGAATTTCACTCATCCTCTCCTCCCCGCTCCTCTTTGATTGATTTCCACTGACTTTTACATCCCTCTGTGCGCGTGTGTGTCCCATGGTTAATTCTACTTTGTTAGAAAATATGTGTGGTACTCAGTTTTCCATTCTTTAGATACTTCACTTGGGATAATGCTCTCTAGTTACATCCAAATTAATAAAAAAGGCATTAAGTCATCCTGTTTTGGCCTTTTTTTTTTTTTTTTTTTTTTTGCCAAGTAGTACTCTGTAGTGTATATATGCACATTTTGCTAATCTAGTCATGAATTGATGGGCCCTTGGCTGGACTCCACATCTTTACAATTGTGAACCATGCTGCAACAAACATTAGAGTAAGGGTGTCTTTTTTATAAAATGGCTTCTTTTCCTTTGATTAGATACCCAGTAGGGGTATTCCCAGAACAAATGGTAGGTCTACTTTTAGTTCTTTAAGAAATCTCCATACTGTTGTATTAACTTGCTGTCCCACCAATAGTGTGTAAGCATTCTTTCCTTTCTACATGCACATCAGCATCTATTGTTTTGACCTTTTTAATAAAAGCCATTCTAACTGGGCTAATGTGACAACGATTTGTGGTCTTAATTTGCATTTTTCTGATGATTAGTGATGTTGAGCATTTTTTCATGTGTTTTCGGGCCATTCCTTTGGCCATTTGTTCCATCTTCTTTTGGAAAACTCCTGTTCATGCCTTTTGCCCACAGTTTAATGGGGTTGTTTGTTTTATGTTTTGCTGATTGGCTTGATGTTTTTCATAGATTCTGCATACTAGCCCTTGGGCCAATGTATAGTGTCTTCATATACTTCTTGGTCATTTGTATGTCTTCTTTCGCAAAATGTGTATTCAAATCCTTTGCCCACTTTATATATTTACTTATGTATTTATTTTGCTATTAAATTGTTAAGAGTTTCTTATATATTGTGATTTTTTAAAAAATTTCAGGGTATTATGGGGGTGCAAACATTTTGGTTACATGCTATGACTTTGCCACACCCAAGCCATGATTTGAGGCATGGCCTTTTCCGCCTATTACGCTCACAGCATCCGTTAATTGTGAGTTTCGCCACCCTCAATCCCTATCCCGCAATGAATATTACTACCGTGTGAGCACCTTAGTGTGGATCAGTTAGTGCCAATTTGATGGCGAGCGCATGTGGTGCTTAGTCTTCCATTCTTCTGATCTCACTTCGGAGGATGGGTTCAGGCTCTATCCAGGAAAATATAAGAGGTGCTAGATCACCGTCGTTTCTTGTAATTCAGTATCCTTCCGTTGTGTACATATGCCATGTTTTATTGATCCACTCATGGATTGATGGGCACTTGGGTTGTTTCCACATCCCTGCAGTAGTGAATTGGGCTGCCATAAACATTCAAGTGCAGATGCCTTTACTTGTTTTTTTAAGAGTTTAAGGAAAGAATGTATTTGAACCACATAAACAAACAAAAAGGTATTACATAAGAAAAATAATGTAACAATTTGTGTAAGTACCTAACATATGAGTATGCTCTTACATCTAAAACAAAAAATGAAAAGGTATCGTTGGAAATATATATATATATGTATATACATATATGTATATATTATGTATATACATATACATATGTATATACATATATGTATATACATATACATATATATATATTTGACAAGTGTGCATTAAATAATTCTCTAATATAAAACATTTAAAACCTGGAGAATACTTTTCAAGATACAGAAAACAATTATTATGACAGGCACACCCACAATTGTTATAAAAACATGCTTGCAGAGATAAAATTCATCTGAGCACTCATTTCTCAGATTTACAAAAGCTGTGAAATTGTTAATCACTGGATATTGCCTCCCACTTTTGCACTGTTGTCTTTTGTACCCTTGGGTAGATGCCTGCTAGTGCTATTGCTGGATCAAATGGTATCTTCTGGTTATTAATCCCTTATTAATAAGTTTGCGATATTTTTTTCCCATTCTGTAGAGTGTCTCTATGTTTTGTTAATTTTGTTTACTGTACAGAATCTTTTTATTGTGATAAAATTCTTTTCTGTCTTTTTTGTCTTTTGTTGTCTGTACTTTTGAGGTTGACCAGAAAAAAACTCATGGCCCACATCAATGTCCTGAAACATTTCAATTCTGTGTCATATTCTGAGGTCTTTCATTTAAGTCTTTAATCCACTTTGATTTGATTTTTTTATATGGTGAGAGATAAGGCTTCAGTTTATTCTTCTGCATATGGTTAACCAGTTTTCCCAGCACCATTCATGTAAAAGTGTGTTCTTTTCCTAATGTATTCTTTGGGCACCTTTGCCAAAATGAGTTGGCTATAAATGTATGAATTTATTTGTGGGTTCTCTATTCTGTTCCGTTGGATTCTGTATCTGTTTTTATACCAGTACCATGCTGTTTTGGTTACTACAGCTTTGCGGTATATTTTGAAAACGCACAGTGTGATGGCTCTAGCTTTTTTCCTTTTTGTTCGGGATTGCTTTGGCTAGTCTGGGTCTTTTGTGATTCCATAAATTTTAGGATATTTTTTTCCTATGTCTGTGAAGAATGTCACTGATACTTTGATATGGGTTATATTGAATCTATAGGTTAGTTTGGATAGTAATTGCATTTCAACATTATTCTTCCGATTCCATAACCAAGGCATAAGTTTTATATTTTTTCTCTTCCATTTTTTTTTTTTAATCAATGTTTTATACCTTTCCTTCTAGAAATCCTCTCACTTCTTTGGTCAAATTTATAATTTATTCCGAGGTATTTTACATTTTTCCCAGCTATTGTCAATGGGATTTTTTTTTCTTTTTTTTTTTAAGAAGGAGTCTCACGCTGTCACCCAGACTAGAGTACAGTGGTATGCTTATAGCTTAATGCAGCTCAAGCTCCTGAGCTCAAAGAAATCCTCCGACCTCAGGCTCCTAAGGAGCTGGGACTACAAGTACACAATGCAGCTGAGATTGTTTTCTTGAATTCTTTTTCAGATTGTTTGCATTGGACATACTTAACTTCTACTGATGTTTTTACATTGGTTTTGTATCCTGCAACTTTAGTAAATTTATCATTCAATTTTTTTTTTTTTTTTTGCTGGAGTATTTAGGTTTTTCTAAATATAAGCTTATGTTACCTGCAAAGAAGGATAATTTTACACTTTCTTTTCCAATTTGGATGCTACTTATTTCTTTCCCTAGACTAATTCCTCTGGCTAAGGCTTCCAATACTGTGTTGTTTTTTATTCTTTTTTCTTTTTCTTCTCTGAACGTGTATTTTGAAGTAGTCTGTCTTTTACCTCACTGATTTATTCCTCTGCCTCATCCATCTTGCTGTTGAGGGCCAGTAATGCATTTTTTAGTTTGGCAAATGCATTTCTCACTCCCAGGATTTCTGTTTGACTTTTAAAAATTTTAATCTCTTTTGAAAGTTTCCCTGATAAATTTCTGAGACTTTTTTTAATCTTGGATTTGTTGACTTTCTTAAATCTGCTTTGTTTGTTTGTTTGTTTTGTTTGTTTGTTTCTTTCTTTTTAAAAATGGGGTCTCCCTCTGTGGCCCACGCTGGAGTGCAGTAGGGCAATCATAGCTCCCTGCAGCTTCGAACTCCTAGGCTCAAGCAATCTTCCCACCTCAATCTAAGTAGGTAAGACTTCAGGTGCATGCCACCACACCTGGCTAATTTTTTTTTTGTTTGCTTTTTTAGAGATGGGGGTCTTGCTATGATGCCCAGGCTGGTCTCAAAGTTTTGGTCTCAAGAAATCCTCCCACCTCAACCTTCCAAGTGTGTGGGATTACAGGTGCAAACCACACGGCCTGGCTTGTTATTTTGAATTCTTGGTTAGAGAGCTCACATGCAACTGTCTGGCTAGGGTTGGAAACTCGTGCCTTGCTTTGTTAATTTGGGTACGTGATAGTTCCCTTTATGCTGTTGTTTAATGTGGATGCATTGAAGGATTAGCTATTTATTCCACCTTTCCTGTATGGCTTCTTTTAATTTTCTTTGTATATATTTGCTTAGAGGTTCCCTGTTATTTACCTATTGAATAATCTGTACGCTAACTCACTGCCTCCTTTTCAGCATTAGATGGCATATGACATTCTGATTTACCTCTGCTGTTGCAAATGCTCTGCATGTGTCTCATCCTGGAAGGGACGGTCCTACAGGGGATACTCCAGCTGTGTAAGGGGCTAGCTAGGGGTTCATGACCAGGTGACCGGTGGAAGCATGCCTCCTACGATGTGGTGCTGCTGAAAAGCCACTCTGATTTGGCATCTTCTTTGGCTGAGATACGTGGCTGAGTTTCATATTCTGAAAATGTTGGTCTCACCTTCCCCTTTTGTCTCTGGCTGCCCTCATGGTTTTCTTTCTTCAGGTACTTTTGATGCTTCCTGTGAGTTGAAGTAGGAACACCTCCGCAAGGGAATCCAGGATGATGGGGAAGCTGGTTATCTGACTCAGTCTGACTTATTCCAGTGTAGACATTGTGATTCTGAGGGAAATTTTTCACATGGGACGCCTGACAGTTATAGATGTCACATTCTCTTACCCTTTGTTTGGAGTGTTTTTCACTTTCTTTGTGGTCCTGGGGAATGTCTCACCTGCAGATTTGAGTTCTGGATTATAAATGGTGATCATCTTGGCACTGGATATTTGATTTTGGCATTCTGTAGTGGAGGGTAAAGTCAGATTGCTTTTGGTTTGCCATTTTGCTGATGTTATTCTCTTTCAAGTACTATATTGAATAAAAGTGGTGAAAATGGGCATTTTGTTGTATTCTAAATTTATAGAAAAGCCTTGCAAGTTTTCCACATTGAGTATGATGTTAGCTGTGAGATTGTTGCACAGGGTCTCCAATGTTTTGAGATATGTTCCTTCTATATGCAGTTTCTTGAGAACTTTTATCGTAAAAGGATATTACATTTTATTGAATGCTTTTTGCTGCATCTGTTAGCATAATTACTGATTTTTATTTTTGATTCCTTTTACGTGATGTTTTACATTTATTGATTTGAGCATGTTGAACAATCCTTTTGTCCCTGCGATGACTCCTACTGATTATAGCAAACGATCCTTTTAAGGTACTGTTGTATTTAGATTTTCTGATATTTTATTAAGGATTTCTGCGTCTATGTTCATCAGGAATATTTGCCTGGAGTTTTCCTTTATTGTTATGTCTTTGTCTGGCTTGGGTATAAGGGTAGTGTTGGCCTTGTAGAACGTGTTTGGAAGTATTCCCTCTCTTAATTGGGCTATTGCCACTACTGCCTCTGCCTGCACCATGTATGATGCCCATGGGTCTGAGGAACCATCCACCTGGCTACCAGCTGCCAGTGCTAGCACCCAAGCCTGGGTCTGGACGCTCTAATACTTAACCAGCTGGACTCATGACAGCCAGGAACACATTTGCCACTTTGGGAGCAAGCACTGACATGCCTGGTATACTGCAACTGCCACTGGTTCCAAGGACTAGCCTTCCTGGCATCCTGGCTTCCAGAAAATATACACCACAGCTTCCACTAATAATTATAGCCTAAGCCACTGAGGAACTCACAGACACCACTGATACTGATTAAAGCCAAAGAAGTCGTCCAGAGACCACCCATCCAGAATCAAAGCCAAAGTGTCCTACCCAGCCAAACCACAGGTACGTCTATAGGAAAAAGTCTTTTCCTAAGAAAGACAACGCACAAAATTAGAAGAAAAGACTGTTACACCAGATGCACAGATATCATTGTAAGGACATATGAAACATGCAAATGTAAATGCCAGGAAACCTCACACCTCAAAATGAATATAACAAACATATCCCAGAGGAAAAAATATCTAGAAACGCCTAAAAAGAATTCAAAATGAAGATACTAAAGAATCTCAGTGACATATGAGAGAACACAGATAAACAATACAAAGATATTCAGAAAACGTGATCTGAATGACTGATTCAGCAAAGAGATACAGAGCATTAAAAGAACCAAATAAATTTTGAGACTGTAGAATAAGGAATTAAATTAAAAATACAATTGAAAGCTTCAGCAGTCAACTGGATCAAGCAGAAGAACACATTTAGGAACTTGAAGATAGGTCTTTTGGAATAGCCCACTCAGACACATGCACGTGCACACACACGCACGCATACGCACACACACGCAGAATAGAAAATGATTAAGAAAGCCTATGTGACATATGAGGTACCATATACAACCAAAGTATCAGATTTGTGGTATTTCAGGAGAGACGAACAAAAGCATAGGAAATCTATTTAACAAAATAATAGCTGCAATTTCCAGAGTCTTGCAAGAGGTATAGACATCCAGACAGGAAACTTACACTGTAGAAAAATACAAAGCTATGGAAACATTATGGGTGATTCAATTTGCAATTCTTACTACTTTCACTACTATTGGTGAGACAATGCCATCATGTTGTTGATCTAAGGAGGAAAGCATTTAGTTTAACACCATTATTTAGGATGTTACTTGTATTTTACAGATGCTTTTTATTAAGTTAGAAAGATTTCTTTTCTATTTCTATTTTTGTGAGAGTTTCACAGGCCACAAAATCATGCTTAACGGTGAGGTCCCCAACCCCTGGCCGCAGATCAATACGGGTTGGTGGCCTCTTAGGGATCAGCAGCAGAGCTCCGCCGCCCCCTCCTCCGCCCACCCCGAGGCCCAGTCCCCCACGTCCCAGTACGCGGAAAAATGGTCTTCCATGAAACTTAGCAAAGGCGCACAGCAGGAAATGAGCACCAGGCAAAGCAGAAAGCTTCTTCTTTATTTACAGCTGCTTCCCATCCAGGCATCACCGTCTGAGCTCTGCCTAACCGCACCGCACCAACAATCCGTGGAAAGATTGTCTTCCATGAAACTTGTCCCTGGTGCCAAAAAGTTTGGGGACCACTGCTTTAAAGGACACAGTTCAATGGTTTTTAGTATGCTGACATAGCTGTGCAACTGCTAAAATCGTATACTTCCGGACAACTTCGTCATGTGAAAATTAATCCTGGTCCTCATCAGCAGTAATTTTCCGTTCTCTCCTGCCTCAGCCCCTGGCAATCACATTCTGTCTCAAGTCTCCAGGGATTTACTTATCCTGGCCATTTTATGTAAATGCAGCCATTTACATGTCCATTTTTTTGGTCTTTCAGTTAGTGTAATGTTTTAATGTCTGTCCATGTAGCGTGTATCATACTTTTTCTTTATTTGCTTGCGATTTTGGGGTCATATGTAATAATCCATTGCTTGATCTAAGGTCACTAAGATTTACATGTATGTTTTCTCCTGAAAGTTTCCTTCTATGAGTTTTACTGTTAAATGACTTTAATTATCAATATACTATTGTTTAATTATAAATGTTTCAAATAATTTGTCCTTAAAGACATGGAGAATCACATCAGATGATGTTACAACTTTAACTTTCTAGCACAATTTGGAAAACTCAAAGGAAGAAGAACAGACTATCATATTTACCCATACTTCTATTGTTTCAAGTATTCTGTCTTAATATAATACCTAATTTTCACGGTGGTCCTTACATCTTTTCTCTTCTGCATGGGGAACTGTTGCTAGCCATTTTTTTAAGGGCTCTGAGCAACAAGTTCTTGAAGCTTTTCTTCATCTAGACTGAATTCTTCAAGATTCATCTTAAATTCTTTAACTTTTTTCTTATCTATAATGTATCTGTGTAGCGGTCCGATTACAGAACGGGGGATGAACACAGAAAGAAACATACAGACACATAAAGAAACACACAGACACACAAAGATGGTACAAGACTGCAGCGCCGAAAAGCACCAGTCGCTTTATTTTTATACTCCTTTTGTCCAGCAGCTACTTCCTGGTACGTGACTATCTTTAGAGCCCTGAGGTGACATGTTCCATTTCTTATGGAAATTGCTCAAGGAAGGCAGACCTTTGCATCTTAACCTTTGGACCTCATTACCCGGTGTGCAGGACAATGACACACGCCTTGGCTTGTGTGCAAGACCTAAGGCCCTTGGCTATTCGCCACAGGGAACAGTTTGTCTGTTCAACAGGCCATTGACCTCTAGCTCCAGGAAGCCTTCAGCAAGCTGAGCCTGGACCTATTGACCTCTGGCCCCAAGGAGCAGTCAACAGGCTGTGTCTGGACCTATTAACCTCTGGCCCCAAGGAGCAGTCAACAGGCCTTGTCTGGACCTATTGACCTCTGGCCCCAAGGAGCAGTCAACAGGCCGTGTCTGGCCCTATTGGCCTCTACCCCAAGGAGCATTCAACAGGCCATGTCTGGACCTATTCACCTGTACGCCAAGGAGCAGTCAACAGGCCGTGTCTGGACCTATTGGCCTCCACCCCAAGGAGCATTCAACAGGGCGTGTCTGGCCCTATTGGCCTCTACCCCAGGGAGCATTCAACAGGCCGTGTCTGGCCCTATTGGCCTCTACCCCAAGGAGCATTCAACAGGCCGTGTCTGGACCTATTCACCTGTACGCCAAGGAGCATTCAACAGGCCGTGTCTGGACCTATTCACCTGATTAGAAGGTACAGACAGCTAATTCATTTGTAGAGAACGTTCCAAATTAGATTTTCATACAGTCCTACTGCTTTGTCACACTTGTATCTCCACTCTCCAGGAAGCCTTGTTCTTTCTAGTAATTTGTAGCAGCATGAAAATGTTTCTGTGCTTTGTTTACTGCAAAGCAGTGTTTCTTGAGGCCAGAGGTGAATAGGTCCAGGCAAATTACATCAAAGAAAAGTCGGAGCTCAAATGGTTGGCCTACCACTATAGAGTTAAAATGTCTCAAACTATTTCTCTCTCTTTTCTGGCTACTCTAAAACCTGCTAACTTTTTCTACTGATGTTAAGGTAACTCATTGTTTATGGTATTTACATTTGAAAGGCTACCTGGAGATCCTGCAGCCAGTTCTAGCTAAAATGGAAACACTGAAAACTCACTTTGAACTGAAAAAAAAAAAAGGGGGGGTAAAGGTTTTTTTTTAAAAATCAAACTGCCATGGAAACTGTTTTACCCAAAAAGTTAATCCATAGGCCCAATTCAGTTACCTATCAGGGCAACTAAAGTTTGCCATGTGAAGAAGTTCCAATTTCATCAGAAGAAATTTGGATCCAGCTCTCTTTCACAGACTGGTGAGTTTGTGTTACCATCTCATGGCTAGAGTTCTAGGGTATAATCTATGAGAACTTTATGTGCGTGTGTGTGAGAGTGTGTATGTTTAGGTATGTTTTGTGTATGTCCATGTATTACATGTTTGTGCTTACATGGTTCCAGACTGGCTTAAAAATAACAGAATGCCCATAAATTAAACAAACCCAAATGATTCACTTGAATTTAGTAATCTTTAATAAATAAGCTGGGTTGTTACTAACAAAAAAAGGTGTTATTAGTAAAGTAATAGTAAAAATGTTTTCAAATTGTCAGCATACATTTGTTTTTGCCTGGGTTTTGCTGGACATTTCTATGTTCTTGAGGTGTCAAGATTTGACATAGAGGTTATGAAAATATAAACTCAGCCAAAGACAAAATAAGGTGTGATTTTTGATAAATACATTTAATATTTTATTTAACGATGATCACTAAATCTGAGTTAAAACAAAAAATATCTATGTGTTTCACTTTAAGGTAAAAATGCAAATGTGCCTAAGTGTCAGCAAATTAGAATAAATTAAACATTATGGTCAAAGATTTATGAAAATACTTTGATTTTGGTCTTTTAATGCTAACTGCAGATACAGTTTACTCTCACTGATTCAATATCTGTAGAGAGGCACACAAAATGAGTTTCTAACTCACTATCGTCTAATGTTAACGGTACTGTTAGGGATTCAAAGTCCTTGAAGTTGTAGTTAGCAGAGCTTAAATTGGAAGCTTTATTTTCCCTTAGTCTTGTCCATTTTTGTCCTACTCTTTACAAGCTAGCCGGTTATGTGTACATTATACTGCTGTAACAAAGTTTCTGCCTAGGAAAAAATTTCTAAATTATTAATTTTTGTGTAGTAATTTATTTTAAGACAAAAAAGGGCAATATATGTAACCTAAACTTCTGTGCCCCCATAATATGCTGAAATTTTAAAAAAGTAAGAAAAAAAAAAGTGAATGATCATTGAAATCCAAAGAGAATCTCAAAACAGTCTTACTCTTTACAAATACTTCATGTACTTAAGTTTACACCCAAGGAATAAAAACTGTTTTGACACTACTTAGATTGTTTTTAAAACAGCTTAATCTTGATCCTCATGTAAAAAGCATGTTACCACTTTGTATCATTGTTTGCGGTGCTAAGGATTGCTGGTGAAGTTTTATTTTTTTTCCTCTGTCTACAGTCAGGTGATCTTATGTTGATGGGATTCAGAAAACTAACTTAAAATGAAGGCTTCAGAAGCAAAAATTTTCTGACCTTGCCTTGTCTGCCTGCCTCTTGTACCAATTCTTTCTGAAGCTAGCCATGAAAACCAGAATCTCTCAACCCAAGGCAGGTTGTAAAGGTCAGAACTCCTTTTTCTGAAAGCTAGCCATAAAACCTAAAATGATTCTATGTAAAATGGCTATAAAGTAATTATCTGACTTACTTTGTTTTTACATTGTTTTACTGTAAAACCCCATTAGTTCTTAAACATAAATTTAAACTTATACCTTGACATCTTATTTTTATATTTAGGAATACCAATAAAACTGGTGACAACACTTCAAAGTTACTTTAACTTGCTAGGTTTTTCTACGAGTTGACATTATTACTAGTATATGTAACTGACAATTCTAGATGAAAGACAAACAATTCTATATAAAAATTTTTAATAAAAATGTTATAAGACATAAGTATTAGTTTTGTTAAAAGATAATTTGACTAATTTATTGGTTTTTAAAAGTACTTTAAAATTCAATATGTAAATGATCATTAAAAATTAAGTGTATATAAAAGTGAAACTTTATAAAAGATTTATAAAAGTGTTAACTTACAGTCACATTGCTTAAAATTAGATGGATTTGTTTATAAGATTTTATTAAAATTAACTTTATCATTAATACAATTTCATTTTGCTTTCTCTTTTGAATTAGATTTTCTATGATATTAATAGGAATAACAAATGATTATTTTATTCACCTTTTAATAAACTGCAAAATGGAAGAGAAGGAGGGCAAGATGGGGATTCAGCCTCCTCATTAACTTGTACTCCAGTCCATTAGGTCTTATACTTGTTTAGAAACTGAGTTTCCTCTCTCAAAGAATAGGAATTTTGTGTTTCAAAAAATACTTGAATTATCAGTTTGGCTATAATTTTATAGTAACATTCAGTCTTCTTTCATGACAACAAGTGTCTTATGATGAACAACTCATGACTTCTTACTCTTTAAGCTTTCACTAAAATTTAAAGTCACTGAAAATAAGAATTCTAGTCAATGCATGCAATTCTATATATAAGGTGTACTGAAGAATAAGATATGTTTTTAATAAGAAAAATTATAGAAGAAACAGAGTTTGTTCTTTTTAAAATATATATAAATTTGTTGAATTCAGAAGTAAAATAAATAAAATTTAGAAAGAAAATAAAATTTTACTTGTGAGTAAGAGAAAGATCTAAAAAGGCAATGAATATAGAAATATGTATTTTTGGTAAGAAAAGTTAAACAGAAAGAATAATATAAAGAAAGGATCCTGCATGGAACATTTTGTCCTAAAATGACTGGTTATTTAGGAACAGGGAATGTTAGAACAGAACAGAAAGTTTTCAAGCTTATTTTGTAGATAGAGTATGATACGTGCAGGTTGGGATGAAGTTTATAAAAGGGAATTTATTAAGAAATTTTGTATGTGGTCCAGTTGGCTATAATTTTAAAAAATTCTTTTTTTTTCAGTTAAAACAAACTTTCCTATAGATATTAATTTAATGAAATGACATGATATACTCATTTTGATTCTATAACCTGTTTCTTTTTTTTTTTCACACTACAGAAGGTTTTCTTTAATTTTGGTAACTAACCTAAAAAAAGCAAAGAATTTACTCTTTATCAAGACAATCTCTATGCTCTCTTTATTAGGTTTTGACTAAATAGAAAAACTAAACTTTAAAAGGATTAAGGTTTACATCCACATAATTTTATCACCTTTAGAATCTTTTGATGCTGATCTGACTTGGTTAAGTAAACTACTCTTATTTTATAGTAGTTTGTGATTGTATTTGAACAAATGGTTTAAGCCTTTGATATTTGACAACCTCTCCAAAATTTAAATTGTAAATCCAGGCTTTTGACCTTAAACTAGCTTTTTCTACATTAGGGCAACTGAAAGTCTGAGACAGACATTAGATTTATTTAGTGTGTCAAAACTATGCAGGGAAGATTGTCAAATATGAAATGGTGTTTGAGTTTGTCAGGCTATACTTGTATAAACATGTTTTTAACATATGTTCCAGTATTGTAAAACACTGACATGTCTTGGTGTGTGTTATCAGTAATAATTATGGTTATTATGTAAATTGCTGTATGTCACAAAAATAACCAGTTTGGTTTGCCAGTTATCTCAAACTATGGCTAGCCAAAGTTTTACCATCTGCAGACAATTACTATTTTACTTTGATTCATCTCAGAAAGTGGTTCTTTCTGGCTAAGTCCAAAGTTGGGTTCTCCAAGTAAAGTCATGGAAAGGACTGACAAATCCACTTGAATACTGGCTTCTGATAACTTTGGAGATTATATACCATTGGACTAAAACAAAACAAACTTCCACGACTTTAATTAAAAAACTGATAGGACCATGAGTATAGCTAACTCAACCTCATGAGATTCAACAAAATTTTCACAAAAAGACTCTTCATTTAAAACATTACTAATTCTTTTATTTTGTTTTCCAGCGTCCTGATGAATTTTAAGTAAATACCAAGTTTACCTGATCTCTGGGACTTAGAACCATAGAATCTGCCAAAACTCTGTTCAAGTATCCTCCCTCTAGGCCCAGGGACTATCACGGAAGAGAGGGTGTGTGAGATTGTAAGGGCCGATCCTGAGGGATAGAATTAGTTTAGACCCTCCAGATCAAGGAGGGACACACGCAAGCCTAAAGGAATACTAACTGAGGTGCTTTGTCTTTTCAGGCCACATGCTACAGATATTCACCCCAATCATAAATTTTTCTTTCCCTGCTTCCTAAAGACTTAGTACTTCCTGAGTATAATTTTTCTCAGTTATGGATTTATACAAAAGGAGATATAATGAGTAATTTATCAGCCACTTTGGTATAAATTACTGAAGAAATTAAAATATTTTGACACAATAAACATCTCTAAATTCCCTTAGCTTAACTGTTAATGATGCTTAGATTTGCTACAGGTCTACTGCTAAACCCAAAAATATAGTAGCTCACCACTTATAGATAAATTAGTTTTGCAGCTTGCCTTTGACATTTTGATTTTACTCTTATGTCACCTAGAGGGTTTTAACGTGTTGATGAGTGCCTTTCTACCTCCAGTCCTGTTTGGCCTAAAACATTTCATTGGCTGTAAGCCCCCTTTTGGCTCTTCGATGCTCTTGGCCACAAGGGTCTCACCAAGGAACTGGATGGACCCAGGGCAGGTAGTCACACTACTCTGGCAATGGATGGGACAAAATAAGAGTTTGGCCATATAGATGCTGCCTCTGACAGATCTTGGCCAAAAGCAGGAAATTGTGAACTAAAATAAAATCTTAAGGCTCACCCCCCACTGGCTGACTGAAGGGACCTCCTCTTGGCCAAAGGAATATCCTAAAACTAAATTACCTGCCACAAGGAGAGGGGCAGGCATGTCTTGTCATGTCCCTCTCTCTTCTTGGGGACATCCTTTGTAATCCATTAACAGGTCTAAGCATCTGCAAGACACACCTGAAGGTCCTCAATTTACACAGCAAATATATGTCCAGTGGGTTGTCTCTGACAAACAGCTCCTCATGCTGGAACATTCCAAGCCTTTAGAAAATCTTCATGTCTTCAACCAATTATAAGTCAAAGAATCTTTAAACCCTCCTATGACCTGTAAGCCCCCACTTCGAGATGGCCCACCTTGTTGGGCCAAACCAATGTATGCCTCCCACATATTGACTTATAACTTTACCTGTAGCCCCTATCTCCCTGAAATGTATAAAACCAAACTGTCACCCAGCCACAATGAGTCTACTTGCTCAAGGCTTCTTGGGTGTGGCTCCGGGTCACGATCCTCAAATTTGGTTCAGAATAAATCTCTTTAAAATTATTTTACAGAGTTTGGCTTCTTGTTCCATTAACAGACTACTCACACAAGTAGTTCACATGAGTACCTGATTCAAACTATAATCCAGAAAAATCTGTCAGATTGCCACTGGAAGATGAAGATGCTCCAGAGACTCTAGTAAATCAAGTGTATATACTAGTCCAGATTTCAACCTCTGTTTTTCTTGTTTCCATAGAAATGCCTCTTATTAAATATCTGTTTGCCTGCATCATATTATGAAGTCCTAATTCATCTGCAATGCTATTGCCTGGAATGAGGAATGCTGTTTCAATTAAACATTAAGTCTATTCTCAGTTCTAAGAGGCTGACTAAAGAATATACAGAATGATATATTTAAATTTTCCATTTTCTGCTTATCCTAATTTATTTTCTACTCCTTTGTCTATCTCTAACAACATAAAACCTAAATCTCTCCAAAGCTTTTATTATTCAGCTTTTAATATGGATTTTTTTTTCTACAGTTTCAAAGTGGGAACTAAAGAAAATAAAAATATTGTATCTCCAAATATATTTCTTTGAAATATTTTGAGATGGCTTCTGGAAGGCTAACAAACAGAAGTGGCCCAGCAAAGGTGCCTATTGTGGGGGAAATTTATATCTATGAAGAAACTGCAAGAACCCAGTCATGCCTGCTCTTATCAGGATCTAGGAAAGATTAAGAGTCTCACACTTTTCAAGGTCTGAAAGAAACATGTGTCATCTATTCTTTCTGAGGGCTACCACCTGTGAAATTTCATCTACATAATAAGACATCTATGATGGCCAAGTCTCTTCATTCGCTCCCATAACCTGCCTTGCCACTAAAACGTGATTCACTATCACAACCTGGTCTTGGCCATGCTCTGAGCCTCCATTCTTTCTGTAACCTCAGAATACTGCATAAGCGTCTACACTTAGAATGCTCAACATCACCAATCACAGGATTAGTGATTGGGGGATTGGGTTTTCATTCTGAGGTCTCCCATGTCTCATAAAACTATGATCAAATAAATGTATAACCCTTTTATCCAATTAAGAAAAGAATAAAGAGAGCCCAGTGACAAACTCTCATGTATATGATTAAAATACCTTCAAAAAGGATGCCAAGATGACAAAATAGGGAAAGAATAGTCTCTTCAACAAACAAAGAAACTAATTCAAAAAACTGGATCTTCACATACAAAAGAATATAGTTGGACCTTAATTTACACCATACACAAAAACTAACTCAAAATGGATTAAAGACCTGAATGCAAGCTCTAAAATTATAATATTTCTAGAAGAAAACTTAGGGGAAGAGATTCATGGCATTGAATTTGGCAGTAATTTCTAAGATATGACATCAAAAGCACAGGCAACAAAAAAAATCAGACAAATAGGACATCAAATTCTAAAACTTATGCACACCAAAGAAAATTACAAACAAAGTAAAAAAGAATGCACCATACGGAATAACAAAAAAAAATTGCAAATTATATTACCTATAAGGGGTTAATATCCAGAATACATGAAGAACTGTGAATCAACAACAAAAATACCACAATTGTAATAAATGAAGAGGAAAGGACTTAACTAGACAATTCTTCACAGAGCATATTAAAAAAATGCTCAACATCAGTAATTATAGAAAAATGCAATCAAAACCACAATGTCACCTGACATCTGTTAGGATGAACACTATCAAACCAATGGTAAGTATTAATACATGGTGAGGAGGGTGCAGAGAAACTGGAAACCTTATACATTGTTGTTGGGAAAGTAAAATGACATAGTGACTATGTAAGATAATATAAAACTTACTAAAATAAAATAAGATAGTAAAAATAAAATAAAATAAATAAGATAACCATATGATCCAGCAATCACACTTTTGGATGTATACTCAAAAACAGAAAAAAAGCAAGATCTCAAGATATTTGCATATTTATTATAGCATTATCTACAAAATTGAAGTGGAAACAGTCCAATTGTCCACGCACAAATGATTGATAAAGAAAATGCCATATATACACACAATGGAATATTATATAGCATTTTTAAAAAGGACATACAATTACATGCTACAATATGAATGAACTTCTAGGACAAATGGTGAGTGAAATAAGCCAGAAAATAACTACTGCCTGATTCCACCCCCAGGAAGTATCTAAAATAGTTAAACCATAGATTCAGAGAGTAGAAAGGTGATGTCAGTAAGGCCTCATGGAAGGGAAATTGGTGTTTAATGAATATAAAGCTTTAGTTTTGCAACATGAAAAAGTTCTAAAGATCTGCTGCATAGCAACATTAATTTCTTTAATATTGCTGAAGTGCACAGTATATTGACAAGTATTTATATACTAAAATAGGTTTTATCCCAGGAATTAACATAACGTTAAGTATCATAAAATATATTTATACAAAGGTTAATAATAATTGAAACAAAAAAAAGTGATTGTTTTTCATTGTTACCAAAGGTAATATGTTATCAATTCCCATTTTCAATGATTTCTTTTTTTTTCTTCTTTTTTTGAGACAGGGTCTTGATCTGTTGCCCAGGCTAGAGTGTAGTGGTGAGATTCATAGCTCACTACAGCCTTGAATTGCTGGGCTCAAATGATCGCCTTTTATTAGCCTCCTAAGTAGCTGGGGCTACAGGTATGAGCCACGATGCCCATCTAATTTTTTTGTATGTGTGCACACATACGTGTGTGTGTGTGTGTGTGTGTGTCTTTTTAGAGGTGAGGTCTTGCTATTAATATGTTTCTTGAAACCTTGAAACCCTGGCCTCAGGAGGCTGATCCTTCCCCTCAGCCTCTCAAAGTGCTGAGATTGCAGGCATGAACCACCATGCTCAGCCACAATACACATTTTTAATCATCTTATTCTTCATAAAAGAAAATTTTAGGAATCTATCTCAATGAAAAGAACCACCTTGGGTTCTGAGATTCTTCCTAGTTAATAATCAGCTTCTTCTCATGCCATGTAAACCATGTCCCTGGGATAGGACTATAAAGGAGTAAACAGATTTGGCAGCAGTGGGAAGTGACAACAGTTAAGATGTTTGTCTCCTCCAAATCTAATGTTGAAGTCTGATCCTCACTGTTGGAGGTGGGGCCTGGCAGAAGGTGTCTGGGTCATGAAGCTGGATGCTTCATGAGTGGCCTGGTGCTCTCCATGAGGTAATGAGTGAATACTTATTTTATTAGTTCATGTAAAAAGTGGTTATTTAAAAGAGCCTGTCACCTCCTCCTCCTTGAGACATATCAGTTCCTCTGTTGCCTTCCATCTTAATGAGAAGCTCCCTGACTCCCTCACCAGAAGCAAATGCTGGTGTTGAGCTTCTTGTACAGCCTGCAGAACTGTGAGCCAAGTACACCCCTTTTCTTTTTAAATTGATTAGTCCCAAGTATTCCTTTATAGTAATGGAAATAGACTAAGACAGGCACCTGGTCACTAGTGTTACTTTTAAGTCCAGCAAAATAGAGAGAACCACCATCAATGACCCGTCCATTGATCTCAACTATATAGTGTACATGACATTGTCAATGGTATAATCAAAACCAAGACCAAGCAACTTGTCATCAATGGAATGCCCATCCTCATCTTCTAGGGGCTAGATCCAACCAATATCAAATGGAGTGTTAATGGTGCTGACTATAAGGTAGAGACAAAAGGATCACCATCTCTGTCCCTTCTGATGCCCTCAAGTTTGTAGGCCTTGAACCATGAGAAATAAGACTACTTCCTCAAGACTGTCACTGTCAACAATGCACTGCTATTTGCCTAACCCAGGTCATCCATGACAACTCTGGGATCATGGATAGAGTCACGGCTATGACATCCTCACTATCCAGAACACTGTGAATAGCTCTTATTGGAAACAAGGCAGGATGTCCATGAGATTTCCCAAAACATCATTCCAGCACCTGCTAAGACTGTAGGCAAGGTCATCCTTGATTTGAATGAGAAGTTCACTGGTATAGCCTTCTGTGTCCTCAAACCCAGTATGTCAGCAAAAGATGACACGCAATCCACAAAAACCTACCAAATATGCTGACAGTAAAGAAGTGATGAAGCAAGTGGGTCCGAGGTCCCCAATGGACATGCTGTGCTACATTACGGGCCATATTGTTACCAATGAATTTAACAGGAACAACCGCTCTTCCACCTTTGATGATGGACTTGGCATTGCTCTCAATAAGCACTCTGCCAAACTCATTTCCTTGTATAACAGTGAACTTAACTGCAACAAGACTTGCAGACCTCATGGCCCACATGATCTTCAAAGAACACAAGTCTCTTGGACTACTAGTCCCACCAAGAGACTAAAGTAAAGGAAAGGCCTTTGGCTGCTGGAGACCCCCTCCAACACACTAAGAAACTCCATTGACTAAAAGAATCTCCATCTGGACACTGAAGAAACAGATACACTTTTTTCATAGGTACCATTAATCAAATACACTCTACTCAGCCAAAAACATAAAAGAGAAAGATCTCAAATTAAGAACCTAACTCTACATATTAAGAAACTAGAAAAAGAGCAACCTAAGCCTAAAGCTAGCAAAATTAACAGTAAAGATTGGAGAAAAATATAAACAACATTAAAAACAAGAAAAATAAATAAATAAAACAAGAATTTGGTTCTTTAAAAAAGTTGAGCAAAAGTAACAAATCTTTAGTGACACGGATGAAGAATCTTTAGATAAACTGATGAAAAGAAAAAGAATAATCTAATAATTAAAATGAGTTATGACAATAGTGACATTACTACAAACCCTCCAGAAATCAAAATTATTATAAGAAAACAGTATCAATAATTAATGCCGACAAATGGGGTAATCTAGATATAAATCCACAAGCTACAAAAAATGAACTCAACTTCTAAAAATGTGTCTGGAATCCGTGGCCAGTGTAATAAAACAATAATAATAATAATAATAATAATTAGAAAATCTCAGATTTACTAGTAAGTGAAGAGAATGAATCGAAATCTTGAGAGAGAGAAAGAGAGAGAAAGGGAGACAGTGACTCTACACAGATAGCTTCACTTGGAAATTATAACAACATTTAAAGAATTCACAGCAAAACTTCTCTGATTGTCCCAGCAGCAAAAGAGAAGAAAATACTTTGCAACTCATTCTATAAGGAATATATTACAGCCAAATCAACACTAGACAAAAGGAAAATTATAGAGCAATATATTATATAAATGTAGATAGAAAAATCCTCAGCAAAACACTGAGGAAGGAAATAGCAGAGGATCTAAACAGGTGGAAAACTATATAGCAGGCTCATGGTTTGGCAGAATCAACATTGTTAAAATGCCTATATTACCCAAAGTAATCTACAGATTTGACACAATCCCTATGAAAATAACATCATCATTTTTCACAGATACAGAAAAAATAATTCTACATTTCATATGGAACCAGAGGAGACCCTGTATAGCAAAAGCAATCTTAAGCAAAAAGAGGGAGGCATCAATTTACTAGACTTCAAGCTAAACTACAAGGCTACAGTAACAAAAAGCAGCATGGTACTGACATAAGAAGGTGACATAGACCAATGAAACAGAACTGAGAACCTGGATATAAAACCATCCTCATATAGCCAATCAATTTGTGACAAAGCAGACAAAAACATACACTGGGGAAAAGAATCCTTATTCAGTAAATGGTGCTGGGAAAATTGCATAGGCACATGTAGAAGACTGAAACAAGATCCGCACCTCTCAACTCTCACAAAAATCACCTCACGGTGGAAAATAAACTTAAACCTAAGGCATGAAACTGTAAGAATTCTAGAAGGAAGTGTTGAAAAAACTTGTATAGACATTGGCCTAGGCAAAGAATTTGTGAAGATGACCTCAAAGGCAATCACACACAACATCAAAAATACATAAATGGGATCTGATCAAGTTAAAAAGCTTCTGCACAGCCAAGGAAACTATCATGAGAGCAAACACACAATCTACAGAATGGGAGAAAATATTTGCATGCTACACATCCAATAAAGGGCTAGTAACTAGAATCTATATAGAATTCAGGAGAATCAGCAAGAAAAAGTCAACCCCATTAAAAAGGGGGCAAAGGACATGAAAGTTTTCAAAAGAAGACAGACTAAAGGCCAAGAAACATCTGAAAAAATGCTCAACATATCTAATCATCATGGAAATGCAAATCAAAACCACAACGAGACAACACTTAACTCCAGTGAGAATGGCTTTTATCAAAAAGTATCAAAACAATAAAGGTTGGCTTGGATGCAGAGAGATAGGAACACTCATACACTGCTGGTGGGACTGCAAACTAGTGCAACCTCTGTGGAAAGTAATATGGAGATACCTCAAAGAGCTACAAGTAGAACTACCATTTGATTCAGGAACCCCATGACTTGGCATCTACCTAAAGGAAAAAAAGGACATTCTATAAAAACGACATCTGCACTTGCATGTTTATAGTAATACAATTCACAATTGCAAAGAGGTGGAAACAAGCCAAGTGCCCATCAATATATAAGTGGATTAATAAAATGTGGTATATGCCAGCCTGAGCAAGAGCGAGACCCCATCTCTACTAAAAAAAAAAAAAAAATAGAAAGAAATGATCTGGACAGCTAAAATTATATATATAGAAAAAAATTAGCTGGGCATGGTGGCACATGCCTGTAGTCCCAGCTACACAGGAGGCTGAGGCAGAAGGATTGCTTAAGCCCAGGAGTTTGAGGTTGCTGTGAGCTTGACACCATGGCACTCTAGCCAGGGCAACAGAGCAAGACCCTGTCTCAAAATAAATTAAATAAATAAATAAATAAATAAATAAATAAATAAATAAATAAATAAATAAATAAATAAAATGTGGTATACGTATAACATGGAGTTCTACTC
Source organism: Lemur catta (assembly GCF_020740605.2). Lineage (NCBI taxonomy): Eukaryota > Metazoa > Chordata > Mammalia > Primates > Lemuridae > Lemur > Lemur catta. The sequence goes on from NC_059156.1 coordinate 2,268,368, forward strand.
TGCCACAAAAAACAAAAAAAACAATGGCAATCTAGCACCTCTTGTATTATTCTGGATAGAGCTGAAACACATTCTACGAAGTAAAGTATCACAAGAATGGGAAAACAAGCGCCACATGTACTCACCATCAAATTGGTATTCACTGACCAACACTTAAGTGCACATACAGTAGTGACATTCATCAGGTGTCAGGCAGATGGGAGGGGGGAGGGAGGAGATGAGCATATTCACACTTAATAGGGGCATGGACATGCTGGAAGCTCTGACTCAGGTGGGGCAAAGGCAATATAGGTAACCTAAACATTTGTGCTACCATAATATGCTAAAACAAAAATCAAATCACAGTGGATAACAGACTTAAACCTTAGGAGGGAAACTATTAGAATCCTAGAAGAAAATGTAGGAAAGATTCTTAACAGACATTGGCCTAGGCAAAGAATTTATGAAGAAGACCCCCTAAGGCAATGACAGCAACAACAAAAATAAATAAATGGGACCTGATCAAATTAAAAAGCTTCTGGACAGTTACAGAAACAGTCATGGGAGTAAACAGACAACCTACAGAATGGGAAAAAATTTTCGTATACTACACATCAGATAAAGGACTGATAACAAGCATCTATTTAGAACTCAGGAAAATCAGTAAGAAAAAATCGAACAGCCCTATCAAAAAGTGGGTAAAGGATAGGAATAGAATTTTTTCAAAAGAAGACATAAAAATGGCTAACAAACATATGAAAAAATGTTCAACATCTCTAATCATCAGGGAAATGCAAATGAAAACCACAATGAGTTACCACTTAACCCCAGTGAGACTGGCCTATATCAAAAAGTCCCAAAACAATACATGTTGGCGTGGATGCGGAGAGACAGGAACACTCATACACTGCTGGTGGGACTGTAAACTAGTGCAACCCCTGTGGAAAACAATATGGAGATGCCTTAAACAGATTCAAGTAGACCTACCATTCAATCCAGCAATCCCATTATTGGGCATTTACCCAGAAGAACAAAAGTCATTCTATAGAAAAGACACCTGCACCCGAATGTTTATAGCAGCACAATTCACAATTGCAAAGATGTGGAAACAACCCAAATGCCCATCAATTCACGATTGGATTAGTAAAATGTGGTATATGTATACCATGGAGTATTACTCAGCTATAAGAAATAACGGTGATACGACATCTCTTTGGTTCTCCTGGAGAGAGTTGGAACCCGTTATATTAAGTGAAGTATCCCAGGAATGGAAAAACAAGCATCACATGTACTCACCAGAAAATTGGTTTCCCTGATTATCACGTAAATGCACATTGGGGAATGATACCAACTGGATATCAGACTGAGACGGGGGGAGGGGATGGGTGTATACCTACATGATGAGTGCCTTGTGCACCGTCTGGGGAATGGCCATGTTTGAAAGTGCTGACTCAGACAGGTGCTGGGGGGAGGGGATGGAGATATGACTACATGGTGAGTGCCAGGAGCACTGTCTGGGGAATGGACACACTTGAGGCTCTGACTTAGGGGGATGGGCGGGACATGGGCAATCTATATAACCTGAGCTTTTGCACCCCCATAATAAGCTGAAATATGTACCCCCATAATAAGCTGAAATGAAAAAAAATAAAAGAAAAGTAAATACATAAAAATAAAATAAAAATAAAGGTCAGTTGTATACATGCACATTAGCAATAAGGAATTTGAAAAGCAAATTTTAAAAAGTGTCAATTGATAATAGCATAAAAAATAATAGCCAGGATGCAATCAAGATGGCTGACCAGAAGATCCTAACATTCATCTCTTCCACAAATAATAACCAGAATAGCCAGTAGATAACCACAAGCTGAACAGAAACGACAAGGACACTATAAGGCATAAAATCTCAAAATAGAAACATTGAGAGGGAAGCAAAGCAGCCATCTGAGGTTGGCTCAAAGACAGAAGGAACTGCCCATTGTGGAAAAAATCTAGGTGAGACGCCTCCAACAGTCATATTTCTACCAGATGCCTGGAATCCTAGCTACCAGATAACTCCCGCAGCCCTTACAGGCTCTTAGCCTAGTACCCAGAGCTGCACAAAGTCCATGCAACTACATTGTGTAAGAGAAGGAACTCACAGTGGTGCCACTCACTCCAAGAACCAGGCTACTGTGCCATGGCCATGGCACCATTTTGAAAGCAAAGCCAACACCGGACTACATCTTGCTCTGGGTCCCAATAACCCCTCCATCTCCACATCCTTGGAGCTCCATTGACATCCCCCAGATCCACCCAGAGTGCTCCAGCATCATAATGTTGATTAGAGACAGCAACGTGGACAGGTTCCTGGCACTAATGCAATGCAGTGCCCTAATTCCCTAGGAATTCCAGCACAACAGGGAAGCTGCCTATAAGACACGGGGAATACAGCATATGCTCCCCAGAGCCTGAAAAGAACTGCCTGAGCATGCTGTCACTGAAATCAACTCACTTCCATTAGTATCACGACCACCACACACCACAGTGTGGAAACAAATCCTAGTCTTCCCAGGCTGCTCCTGCCACCATAGGCACCTGCGTGTACCGTATGGAGATACGAGACCAAGGACTGGCCTGCCAACACCACCAAGGCCTGTGCATACTGGCTAGAGGTATGAGGACCAGCCCACTGAGAACCCATCTGGGGGCCCACTCCCACCATTGCCAATACCCACACATCTTGGGGGCCCAAGTACAAGCCAGCCTTTGCCAGAACTGATGGCCGTATGCCTTACCCAGGGGCCTGAAGACCTGCTCACTTGAGACCCATCAGAACCACTGGTGACACCTCTATGAGCCACCTGGGGGTCCGAGGACCAATCTATCCTGGTCCTGTCTCCACCAAAGACAGTGCCCAACCACACCACTTGCGCTGTCTAATGCTCTAGCTGCCAGCAAGCCTCATGGACTCCACAGCTACTGAGGAATTTGAAGACACTTCAGATGCTGATTACAGCTGAAAAAAATCAAGAGAACACCTATAGACAATACAAAAAACTAAAAAAACAGTTTGTGATATCAATGAGTTCAAAAAAATCATATGGATACTACACTACAGCACTCACCTAAACCCAAAGTACTCTACTCAAGCCACTCTATAGATAAATCTACAGGAAAATCTTCCCCTATGAAAGCTACTACATGAAACTAGAATAAGCAATTGTCCACCAAATAAGGATACTAATGTCAGAAAACACACACACACGCGTGGGCACAAAAAAGCATGACACCTCCAGAGGAACACAATAATTCTCCAGCAACACACCACAAAGAAAAAGAAGTCTGTAACATACTTAGAAAGAAATTCAGAGTAATGGTCTTAAAGAAACATGGCAAGATACAAGCGGATACCTATACAGAATACAAAAAACTCAAAAAACAATTTATGATTATCAATGAGTTCAAAAAATAGATATCATAACAATAGAACCAAATATATAACCTGATATTGAAGAACTACATGAGTAAAATTTAAAAGTACAACTGTGAGCTCCAACAACTGACTAGATGAAATGGAATTTCTGAACTTGAAGACAGGACTTTTGAAATAACTCAGGGGAAAAAGGCTGAAAAAAGTCTACATGAAATATGGAGCAAATATTCAAATTTGGGGAGCTCAAAAAGGAGAAAGGGTGGGAAAAGCACAGAAAACCTATTTAGTAAAATAATAGCTCGTAACTTTCCAAGTCTTAGAAGAGATAAAACATCCACAGGAAGCTCAAAAAAATCCCAAATAGATTCAATTTAGAAAGGTCTTCCGGCAAGGCATATTATAGTTCAAACTGTCAAAAGTCAAACTTAAAGGATTCCAAAAGCAGTAAGAGAAAAATCACGATCTGGATCAACCTAAGGGTACAACAATTGATTAATGCATAAAGAAAATGGAGTACATAAAAAAGAATGAAATTCTGTCATTCTTAGCAACATGGATGAACTTGGTGGACATTACAGTAAGTGAAACAAAAAGTACAGAAAGATAAACAAATACCACATGTTCTCACTTGTATGTGGGAAGCAAATAAATAAATAAAAATCGAACTCATACAAGTAGGGAGTAGTATCGTGGTTATTACAGCCTGGAAATGGTAGGCAAGAGGGGAAGACAGGGAGGTTGGTTAACAGATATACAGTTACAGATAGATGGAAAGAATAGTTCTAGTTTTCTGCAGCAATGTAGGGCGAATGCTGTTAAAAATAATTTACTGTGCATTTTCAAAAAGAGGACTTTGAATTTGCACAACATAGAGAAATGACAAGAGTTTGAGGTGATGGATATGCTAATTACCCTGATTTGATCATTACACATTGTATGCATGTATCACAATATCACTCTGTATCTTACAAATGTGTACAATTATGTGTCAAGTAAAAACAAAAGGGGATAAAAGAATTCTTACAAATAAATTAAACCAAGAAAGTACCAGATGTTTACACTAAAAACTAAATATACTGCTCAAAGAAAACAAAAATTTAAATGGAAAGGCATCCTGTGTTCATTCTGTAAATATCACAAACATGGCATGATCATTGTATGAATTTTACCTCTGTTAAAGAAAATCTTCAGTTGGCTACCAGTTAGTTCTCTGAAAAGCATACAGCAGTCCGCACCCTACCAGTTTTGTTTCCTGTGGTTTCAGTTACCTCTGTCAACTATGGTCCAAAAATAATACAATACTTTCAGATGATGTGGGGAACACATTCTTGTAACTTTTATTACAGTATATTTGCATTATTGTCCTTTATCATTAGTGGGGTTAATCTCTACTTTGATTAATTTATAAATTAAGCATCTGTATGTAGGTATAGGAAAAAATAAGAGTTAGTTACTATTTGTGGTTTCAGGCATCCACTGGGGGTCGTGAAATGTGTGTCCAGTTTCTCGAAGGAGAACTTGGTGTGGGAAAAGCATTTCAGGTGAATGAGGAGGATGTCAGGAACCACAGGTCCAGCTTCTTTGTGGCCAGCTGATGTCGCGTTTGCAGGTACTTACATCATAGTAAATGGGAGCTACTGTCGTTGATTGTTCAAAAATCCTTAGCAAAGCATTTAGTACACAGCTGATGCATGGTACTTTTTGCAACTACCACTTGATAATTAGTTTAAACACAGCTAGCTTAATCAGTACAATAAAAACCACAGACACTGCTGAGTGAGGGTCTTTTTATGCACAGGTAAAAGAAACATATTTGAAGGAAATACACTGTGTTAAGCACCCCCATTATGCCCCAAGTCATGAAAAAGGAGAAGACGTTATAATTTTAAAAACAAGCAGGATCCCCATTGCCTTTCCACATAAGGTACAAAAACATTGGCCATAAATGCGCCTGGAATGTTGTGTAGAGGGACCTGACAGATTACAAGGGTTGGGGATAATGAAGGGGAGAAGAGAGTGGACTTAGGGAGAAAAACGGTGAAGGTAGCTTTCTCCCACATGAAAAGGGCTAAGGTCCCTCCCTTAGTCCACATCCACTGACTCAGAACATGACAGGAACCCCTGGGCGGGTGATGCTTTGGGGCCAGGTGCAGGAGGCGATGAGAAGCACTGTGCTGTGTCTTGGCGTTGATAGAAGAGAACATAAGCTGCTTTTGACTGCAACAACAAGAAAGAAAACTTAGTCTGTTAAGGTTGGGAGAAGGAAGGGTGGGCAGTCAGGCAGTGACAGGGGTGATACCTTCATCTGGCTCTCAGCCGCAGGTGAAACACTGTTGTCATCAAAGTAATGCCACTGTCCACTGTCTTTGTTGCGGGCAAATGTTGTGTCTGTAAGGGAGCAGGAGACCATCCAAACTCATCCTCCTGCCACTGGGAGATGTCTAGACTCAACCAAGACCCACTGGCTCACATCCCCAGCTACCCACCCGGGATATCCTAACTACCCCAGTCAAGACCCTCAAAATGATCCTCTGGCTCAGAGCTTGGCACATACAGTGTCCATCACGCAAGCCACCATAATGGTTTGATACTGCAATCAGATCGTATTTGTACAGCACCGGATCCGACTCACTCTGTGGTTTGATGACAAACTCAGAAAAATCCAGGTCTCTGTGGATCAGAAGATGGTTAGTGCTAGTGTCACTGTGGCCACTCCCTACATTCCCCTCAACCATCTTCCCCCAACCCCAGACCGAACAGGGAACTCCACAAGGGTCTCCAGTTTCTTGCAGGAGAACATGGTGTAGGAAAAGCGCTTCAGGTGAATAATGAGAGTTTCAGGCAGCATCCACAGGTCCAGCTTCTTTGTGGCCAGCTGGTGTTGCTTGCAAGTGGGGCAGTACCTACAGACAGGACCTGAGTTAGTAAACAAGACATTTTCTGTACATTCTCTTTGTAATATTTGGCTTTCCTGTTCCATGTCTACTCCATACAGATCCCATATCCTGCCTGTCATTTTGCTCTTTCTGTTCTACAGAGATGCTGGCCTAATTTTAGAGCCTGTTTAATTCCTTCCTATTTTTTCACTCCTTCATTCACAAGGACTTATTGTTTCACCCTTTGGTACTATATTCTCTATCCAGTCCACGAAAATTTTGTTCAAGACTGGCTTTGTCTTCCTGGTTCTTTATTTGTTTATTCTCCAAATATCTACTAAATGCGAACTGCAGCCCAACAGCTACAAAGAGAAACACATAGCATACTTAAAAGATTCCTATCTCAAGAGGTTTATGTTCTAATGGAGAAAACAGTGTCTTTAAACAGGTTATATGGCATGACATCAAGCACCAACAGCTAGAATGAAAAAAGTGATGAGAGACTGAAAGGAGAACAATGATGGGCAAGTCTGGGAACATTTTTGATAGTAGTAAAGAAGACCCTTAGAAGGTGATTTTGAACACAGACGTAAGTAAAGAGGAAAAGTTCCTACTGATAATGTGGAAAATACTTTTTCTGACAAAATGAATCCAGAAAAAGACCTTTTGGTTTACAATAACCTGGAGTGTTACAGGCCATTGGGACAAATGAGCACATGAAGGAGAATGTGAAAGGGCATATTTTGTGGAAGTGAAGTTGCCTGTATTTGATTTTTGCTTAGTCCCAGGGATTCTATCTGGCCCCTCACCATAGGTTTTCTTCCTCCAGAGTCTCCACAGTAGTGAAGAGTTCAATACACTCCTGCAACCGCACCGGAGATTTCTTCAGAACATATCCTATGCAGTCATGCTTCACAAAGTCCTAGGGTTAGAGAAATAGACAGCTGAGTGAGAGACACAGTGGATGAACAGTGAGAGTGGAGTAGACAACACATGAAAAGTCTTAAGAACATGAACTCTGATGCTAGAATGTCCAGGTTTCAACAGCAGCCCTGTTGCTTACTGGCTACAATAATTTATTTCACTCTTTGTACCTCAGGTTCCTGACCTGCAAACTGGGATGACGATGCCTATAGCCCGCTCACTGGGCTCCTCTGAGGATTAAAAGTTAACGTTTGTTAAGTCCTTAGAACAGTGCCCACTTAGCATATATTGAAAATGATATATCCATATGACATTATTATTTATTACTACTAGTACTATTACAAAGATACTGGACATTGCAATAGATTTTTTTTAAAAAAGAAAGACACAAGGCTTTATATCTAGAAAAAATCTAATCAAAAGGATTTAGAGGAAAACTTCCTAACAGTCTCTTCTCACTGCACTTCCTCCCTACAGATTCACAGGAAAGGATCTATCTTTTCCCCAAAAGAGAAACAGAAATTTGCAGCCCTGGGAATTATTCAATGGGTATTTAGGTTCCAAGTCTGGACTGGACCTGAACCTGATCCCAGTTCCCTTCGCAGCTGCAGGAGTTAGGGGAGGCAGAGCATAAAGAGAGTTGAGGGGACACATCTGAGGGTGTCCCCAATGCCTAGGATCCTATTTACCTCAGCCTCCACCTCATCATAGTAACGCTTCTTCATCTCTGGCTCCCAGTCAATGGCAATGTATGGCTGGGCTAAAGGTGAGAAGTAGGTAGTCAACAGACCCAGCAGCCAACAAATTCCCCCACCTATCTCCCTTATCCTGGACAGCTTACAGCTGAAGGAGACTCTCTGGCCATCCTCACTGATGGCTGAACAGTCACTGGTGCCATTGGAATTCACTGTCTGCAGGGTGAACAGCAGCTTGCGTGGTGGTCGAGATGGGCCAGGGGAGCTGCCTGAGGGGGCCTGCCTCCCACCCCAGACTCTAGACCTGGCCCTGGTATGTTCCGGATCAGGGTCCTGGGGACTGTCCCCTGCTGTCTTCCCTGCCTTAGAGATATTGTCTTTCTCTTCTGTATCTCCTAAGACAAGAGAGAATTTCAAATATGAAATTATGTAAGTCCCAGAAGTCTGAACTACAAGGTACATCCAAAGAACCCTGGGTCAATCAGACCTACCCCAGACCCCCAACTCCTGACCCTCACTCAGGCCACGGGACCGCTTGTAATGGCCCTTGTCCTTGTCAATGCTCTCTCCTTCCTCTTCTTCACCTTTCTCATCTCCACTGTCCTCATCATCTGAGTTGGGCCTCGTCACATAGCGTCTGCCAGCAGAGAGAAGGACACTCTTGAGACAGGGGCACACGGGCAGAGAAAGAATCCAGGACTTATTATAGGAGGTCAGCCTACGCACAACCAGGTGTTAATTATGCACCTAGAAGTTCCAAGGAACTAACATACAAACACACGGAAGGCAAGCACATCAGCAATGACATGACAATGTATGCTACTTTAGGTATTATAATAAGCCAGTGGTAAATAAACACAAATTGCTACACATTTCAATTAGGAAACAACTCTGAGTAGTGGCACTAAAATACAGAATGATGGAGGAGAGATTAATGTACAACCAGTAACCGTATAATGTACTGCTTTGTTACTCATGGAAAAGATTCTGAAATTTAAGTCTGACAAAAGTCTACTGGTAAAAACACAACTAACCACGCTTCTCTAAGGACAACTACATACAAGCTTAAGTTGCCTGTATTTGATTTTTGCTCATTTCTGTACCCTCAACAACAAAGTGGGGAAGTGGTACAGCTGGAGGTTTAGACAGGAAAATACAATACACATTAAGTTTGGTATGTCTTTTGGATGTTGAAAGATAAGTATCAAACAACCGGTTATTCAGGTCAGAGTTCAGGCGTCATCTTTCCCCCCCTACACAGAAAGGACACACTCACGAGAGCCGATGCAGTAGAATGTGATACAAGCTATCCCAGGTGAGTTGGTCCCGGGGCACTGACACCAGGAGTGGATACCCAAAGAGCATTAGGCCATGGTAAGAGTCATCATAGTCCTGGGCTGGAGTGCGTTCCCGCAGGTAGACAGGAAGTACAATGTCCTCTTCCGTGCCCTCACTTTTCCCAGGCCTATCTGACACCTCGTATCTGTGAAGCAGGGGAGTTTGGAAATCAGGCCAGGTCCAATCAGGACATTCAAATGAAGATTGCCTGGCTCTCTTCCAGCTATTTCACACACTCACAGCTTAAAAATAGTTTTAAAGGACCTGAAAGGTCACCAAATGCATTGTGCTTCACAAAGTGTTAGGTAATTTTACACAGTACTTTGGTGTTTATATAATCGTTCTAAAAAGTGCTTTGGCATGATAAGGGTACTGGGAAAGATTACATAACTGAAAAAAAATTACACAATTTGCGAAGATCTATTTTAATGTTTGATTACCCCCAAAATTTACCCCCGTTTTTCTAAAAGGTCTTATATGTTCTGAAGTTTTTGAAGCTCATTATGATTAGTACTATTTCAAAAAACACACTTTTTGTTCTTAAGAAATATAAATAAATAAGTTTGGGTCAGCATCTGGTACACAAGGCACTTAGTAGGTGTGGAACAAAATACATATAAATTGGTAGCCTTTGTGTCTTAACAAAGAAGAAAACATCTAAAGATATTCAGTCTAAGACTATGTCACCCCACTGTCTGTAAAGACACATCACACTGGGGAGTGCCAGGTGAATAAGGTGAGGAAAGAAAGAGAGAAGGTGGCCTAGCTGGTGTCATATAGCAGGAAACAGGAGGTTTCTTGTTGCCTTGCTCACATGAAGATATCATCTCGGTCTAGGATGCCACTCAGAGATTCCTCTACCTGGTAAATTTTGTAAAAACGGTGACGGAAAACATTGGCTACCATCATCTGGAAATGGAATGCAGAAAAGTGGATGATCAGTCTACAAGGTCTCCCTATGCCCTTCCACCCCCTTCCCCTGAATCCAATCCTTTTCTTCCTCTGCAGATTCTCACCCTGCCTGGAGAGACACCTATGTGTTCGGAGAGAGCCACACACAGATCAAAGATTTTGCCTTTCTTGGGAACCGCAAGCTGGTGCTGAGAAAGAAAAAGCATCCACAAAGGATAAGAAAGGCATGCGGTGGGTTAATATAGGAAACCCTGAAGTGTGAGAGATTAATAAAAGGCTGCCCATATGTCCTTCATAATGTGCCCATTTCCCCATACCTGCTCTGGTCTGAGCTTCGGATCCATGGATACAAAGAAGACCTCCAGGATCCTGTCATGGCTGACAGGCAGTGGGACACTGAGGTAGCAGAAGGGATCAAAGGTCACGGACACATTGCCACAATCAGGGCACACCAGTGTGGACTTGAAGAGGCCATGGAAAGTGTCCACAATCACTGAATCATTCCACCGTTTGTGGTTTTGCCAGGCCTCCTGAGCGGCCTCCTGTTGACAATGCCATAGTAGGAAGGAAATAAGAGGTAGGGGTTGGTTCCTGAGGCAAGGGGAAAACAAGATTTGGGGTAGATGCATAGACGTTTAAGGTTAGGACACTCTTATCAAGAGATAAAGTTACCTGGATATTTGGAAACTGTGTTTACTGTCCAGGCTGGAGTTTATTTTGAGCAGGAGACTGTGTTGGGGTTAATTCTGAGTTTAGTGTGGGGTAGATGTACTGTTGGAGCTAAACTTGAGACTAAGGTTAGAGCTGAGATCAGCATGAATAAATTATCAGAACAATAATGTGCTGGATTTCCTAGGGAGGCCAGAGAATCTCTGAGGCAGAGGCTCTGGTGACTTCAGTGGGCTTTCCGTATGGAAGATTTTCAGGAGTAGTTTACCTGATCTGACCGCCCAGAGGCATCACATAGTTCCACATATTCCTTCTTCTTGACCCGATTGAGGTCCTCATGCAGCCCATCCAGGAGAAAAGATAGGAACTCCTGTAAATCATGTTGCTGGTATCCCAGAAACTGGGATGCAAAATGTCCAACCTTGGACTAGAAGGAGAATTGGGCCATCAAACAGGAAGTCAGGAGAGTCAAAAGAAATGTATCCATGTATGTTACAGGGGAAGGAGACATGGAAGGCTGAGTCATACCTTGAATATGTGGGGTACGATGGAGCGGTGGTGGCCTGACCATGCCTGCTTCACCAGGTCTGCATAGGCCTGTGCGATCTCACCTTTCATGCCCAGAGGGTTGCAGAAGTTGAGCTCCTCCAGGTACCGGTTGTTGAGGAAGTACTCAGTGAGCTGTGGTACATTGCTGAGGCACTGCAGGAAGCAGATGACACGTGAATAAGGCAAAGGAGGGAGAAGATGGCCCAGGTGAGAACACAGAAAAGAAACTGAGAAGAACAAAAGGGGAAGAGAAAGAGAAGTGGCAGGAGGTTGAGGAGAGAAGATAGCAATATTTTAGAAGAATGTAGTAGTAACAAAGGAAGGAAAAAGAAAGAGTGAATGATAGAGTTAAAGGTATTAATATTTCAGGAAGAAATGGGGTAGGCAATGCCATTCCAGACCTGTGAGGTCCTAGCTCCCCATCTCATCTGTTGCCCTGCCATGCCATCTAGTCCCCTACCTCTATTCCCAACCCCCAGCTCTTGAATTCCATTGCAGTTGCCAGACACAGTCCCAACAGCCTAACCTGCAGGGCCGAATTCATGAAGCATGTGTTGCCCAGATTGGTGAGGCCACAGACACCTGGCTGGCCCTCAAAGTCCTCATCATCCTCCAAAATGCTCCTCCTGGAGTTGGATGAGAAATTGTATTAGCTGAGGGCCTACTACATGTGGATGAAATGTGCTCACGGGCTCAGTCCTCCTTCCTACTGAGACCCCACCCTGGGTCAAACACCCAGGCCCAGGGACTCACATGCAGTGCAGCTTTTCACTAGGCCAAGTGCCATCTTTGTCTCGGGTCTCCATGATCACTACCTGGGTTCCAGGGAAGGAAAGAGGAAAAAAGGTACTAATGGGGCCTTTTGGCACAGGGGCCTCACGTCCCCAACCCAACCACTTCCAGTTAAGTCTAGGTACCAGTTCCTCTGAGCAGAAAAGCCCTTCTTAACACTTACCTGCCTAGGCCTGAGGCAGATGTCAAGCACAGTGTCATGTGTATTGTGCAAATGTTCAAAAGAGCCATCCGAGTTCTTGATCCACAGTCGCGTCTCTTCCTCAGGGTCCACAAGAAACTGCTCCCGAGCTGTGCGCAATACAAGGTCTAGAGAGGGCAATGGAGCAAATTCAAGGTTTTCCTGGGACCCAGAATGACTGACCAATCTCAGCATCAAACTGCTGACTCTTCCCCACTGCCTACATACTTAATATCTAAATTTGGGTACCGTAAGTCTTCAAACAACTAATTCACACTTAAAATATGAGACCCTCTTGGAATGCCATAGATGTGCCACGCCACCTTAGCCACAGAAATACAGCTCACATGTTCTAGGGACTAAGGGTTACAGTAGCTGTGGGTTGAATTGTGTCCTCAAAAATGGTATGTTGAAGTTTTTGAAATCCATAGTGATTAGTGCTATTTCAAAAAACACACTTTCTGTTCTTGAGAAATATAGATAAATAAGTTCACGTCAGCATCTGGTGCACAAGGCACTTGGTAGGTGTGGAACAAAATATATATAAATCGGTAGCCTTTATCTCTTAACAAGGAATAAAACATCTAAAGATATTCAGTCTAAGACTATGTCACCTCACTGTCTGTAAAGACACATCACACTGGGAAGAGCGACCTCTTATTGACAATGCCATAGTAGGAAGGAAATAAGAGTAAGGGTTGGTTCCTGAGGCAAGGGGAAAACAAGATTTGGGGTAGATGCATAGAAGGTTAAGGTTAGGACCACTCTTATCAAGAGATAAAGTTACCTGGATATTTGGAAACTGTGTTTATTGTCCAGGCTGGAGTTTATTTTAAGCAGGAGACTGGGTTGGGGTTAATTCTGAGCGCTACATCCTTGGCACCTATGAATGTGACCTCATTTGGAAATAGGGTCTTTGCAGATATAGTCAGGTTAAAATGAGGTAACACTGGATTAGTGTCATAGTATGTCTATGTGTGTATGTCTATGTCTCTCCATGATCTTATAAGGATACTAGTCCTAATTACAGACATATACCCACATACAGACAGAACACCATACGATGAAGGCAAAGATTGGCGTGATGAATTCATACGCCAAGAAATGCCAGAGGTTGTTGGCAACCAACAGAAATTAGAAAGAGGCAAGGCAATTTCTCCTCCAGGTTTCAGACAGAGCATGAGCCTGCCAACAACTTTAGTTCAGGCTTCTGGCCTTCAGAACAACGAAGAGAACAAGTTTCTATTGTTTTAAAACACCTAGTTTGTGGTACATTGTTACAGCAGCCTTAGAAGACTGTCTTAGTCCATCTGGTATATAACAAAATAACTGAGACTGGGTAATTTATAAACAACGTTTATTCCTTGCATTTCTGACAGCTGAGACGTCTAAGAGCACGGTACCAGAAAATTCAGTATCTGGTGAAGGCCGCTCTCTGCTTCAGAAATAGTGTCTCTTGTTGCATCTTCAAACATTGGAAGAGGTAAACAAGCTCACCTGTATGTATTTCATAAAGGTGCTAATCCCATTCATGAGGGTGCTCTCATGAATTCATCACTTCCTAAAGCCTCCATTTCTTAATCCTACCATATTGGCAATTAAGACACATTCACACCATAGAAAGACTAATACAAATCCTGGCAGTAGTAAGTGGGTTGCTGCTGTAAAATAAATGAATACATAAATAAATAAAATGAAAATGTGCAACTGGATGTATGAGTAATGAGTAGAAGAGTTGTGAGGTGCACAGTAGTAAAAATCCAGATTGCCTCAAATAGACTGTTGCTAGAAATATGAATATTAAAGGCAATTCTCATGAGGTCTCAGATCTAAGAGAGTAAGAAACACATTATGAGTCACAGTAGAGAAAATGCTATCATTTTAGAGAATACAGTACACAAGTTAACACAAACCGAATGCTGGCAGAAATACAAACATTAAAGGTACTTCTGATGAGAGTTTCAAAGGAAGTGAGGAATATGTTAGTGGATACTCCATAAAAGGTGACCTTTGTTATAAAGTGGCACAAAACTTGGCTGGATTTTGTTCTGCTGCTGGGAGGAAGTACTAATTGCACTTGTAAGTGATAAATTTACACATTCAGCTGAGAGGATTTCTAAGCAAAGTGTCGAAGGTGTGCCCTGGTTTACCCTTGGAGCTTATAGTAAAAAAAAAAAAAAAAAATTAAAGACATAAATCGAGGAAAGGATTGTTAAGCACAAAAGCAAAAAGGAACAAGCACTTGATGATTTGAAAATTTCTCAGCCTACCCAGGCAGTTTGTTCTGAAGATAGGACCAAGAGTCTGACAGGATAAAAGTTGGTCAAAGATGCTAGACATGTGACTCATTGACACAATCAGCCATCTCTACAGAAACCAGAATAGAGATGTATTTATCCCAAGAAGATCTGTGGAGGACCCTTTTGTCTGACGGTGTAAATACACTTGACATCCATGAAATACTGACAAAGATTTGAGAATTTTATACAAGTAGAAACATTGTCTTTAAAAAGACAAAGACAGGATAAAATGAAGAAAGAATGCCTCCAAGAGCAGAACCACAAATGCAGAAACCAAAGACGACAAAGCAATGGCCCAGAGGCCAGGCCTAATGTGGTCTCTGCAAGCCCAGAGGCAGAGCAATGAGCCAGAGAGGATTATTCTCAAGCACTGAGAACTAACAGAATTTGCGCTGCTGAGTTTGAGACAAGTAATCCCCTTATTCCTTCCAATTTCCACCTTTCAGAATGGTAGTATCACTACTGTATTTTAAAAGTAGATAGCTTGTTTTCTCATTTCACAGGTTCACAAATGAAGGGGAATTTTGTCCCAGAATGAATCAAAGCCGGAGTCTCACTCATACCGGATATAGACAATTCCAACGATTACATCTGGGACTTTCTGAATTGATATTTGTATAACAGTTTGAACTTAAGAGTTCACAGTGGAAGAGACTTCTTTATGTGCTGAGACAGGATGAACCTATTATTTTGGGGGGCCAGACATGAATTAGGGGAGGTAGTGGTAAAAGGGGGCAGAATTCCAGCCTCCAGAACTGTTAAAGGAATAAATTTCTGTTGTGTTAAGCCACCCAATTTTTAGTACTTTGTTTTGTACCCATAGGGAACAAAATATAGTAGCCTATATTTCATCAGTGGCCCCATTGCCACCACCATCAACTGTCACCAGTGTTTCTTCACTTCTCTGAAATCTGGCTAATACCCTTTCAGGCTTCTACAACCCAACCAACATATTCTTGAGCCCACTTTTGGGAATTATGTCTGAATCTGTGTCTCCTGAGCCAAGTCATCAAGGCCCATTTCCTAGACTCACCAACAGTGTCTGTGTGGCTAAACTGAGCTTCATGAAGTGTGTTCATGTCACTGTGCTGGACAAGAAGAAGCTCTAATGGGTAAACCTCAACCTTTCGCATGCTGGCAAGCTCCACGACCTGTTAAGGGGAGAGAGGTACACACGTGTATCTGTCTTACAGCATATATACACAGACGTAACCACATCTACAAAACCACAAAAATATGTGAGAGTAGAGAGTAATAAGTATAAATGTATCTCTACACACAGCATTTACAGTGACATATACACAAGTGTGGTCCCACCCTGGGCCTACCACCTCCCACACCTTCCAAACAATCCTCCCAAAATACCCTCTCTACCCACTGTACCTTGCGTTCAATAGGTGGTTGATCATGCTTCAGACCATACCAACTCACTAGCTGGTGCCAAGCAGCCTCTGGGAGAAGCACATAGTCCTCACCTTCCACCAGCCACTCTTTAAGGCGCCAGTTCACCTGATCTTTGGGGACCACAGAGAAGAAGAAGGGTAGGAAGTCTGCAGAATAATTTTGGGAACTCCACGTACCCACCAATGGCTTAAAAGATTGGCTTGTGACCATTCATAGAGATAAACAAAAGTCCAGAATTTGTGCAGGTTATCATAAGGAAGCACAGGTACCTTCAAAGAGTTCAGCATTGTTGATGCAGCCTGGGAAGGTGCTAGAGTCCTGGTTCCCTCCTTGCACATACACTTCCCACTGTTTATACCAGTGCTGCTCTACAAGGAACCTGTAGTCCAGACAGGTAACAAAGGTCTCTGGTTATCTGGCGGTCAGTTGTGTGACTCCTTGTCATTATTAATTGCAGATGGGCAAATGTCACCCAAACAAGAAAAATACCACAATGACCAAGAATTCATGAAATCAATTTCCACCAAACACTGATCTACCATTAACTTGACTCCTTTCATTATGTACTTACAATGTTTCTGAGGGATCATTTCTTTATCAAACTTATCAACATAATGCAAAGTAAATCTCCTACAAAATGAACTTACCAATAACAAATAATGTTCAGAAAAAATCATATTTAATGGAAAATAACTTCAGTAGTAATCTCACTAAAGTGAGAAATTAGTCAAAGATTTCTACTCTCCCTATAATCTACATTAGAGAACTAATCAGTATGATGAAATAACTACTCACAAATAATGAGTAACAAAATGATAACAATTCAATTGACACTAATTATTTTACCATGTGGTTATCACTATTCTAAAAACTTTCTAGATCACTAACTTATAATAGTTATAAAAACTGTAGGAGATAGGTAAAAACACCATTCGTTCTAAGTTAAAAAAGGTACGGAGTGGAATGTGCCATTATCTCACAGTTAATACATTAAAATAACTAGAATATCAACCAGGCTGTAAGACAAGAATACTGACAAGTATTATCAAAAAGCAAAAAACATGACTATCTATCTACATAAATACCATAAGAGGTTTTATAAACTACTACAATCAACAAGAAAATTCAGAAAGGTTACTAGATAAAACTTAGTAAGAGTGTTAAATAATCAATAACAGTGTTCCTAGCAAGTGGAAAACTTTTTGGATGTCTCTGACATTAATAATTGAACATATAAACACCCTGTAACCTTGAAATTCCACTCCTAGGTAGTTACCAAACAGAAATGCTCGTGTGTGTGTATAACCAAAACACAATCAGAAAAACATTGAGGGTAGCATTTTTTAAATTACTCCATAAATATTTTGACTACTATATTTTGGATATCCTGCTTGCCAACTATATTTTCTATTAGGAAGTACAAGATTCTATTAGACTACACAAATAGATAATGCACTGCACAAATAAATTTTGACATCTTCATACTGTAAGACCATATTTACAAGGTTTTACATTTTACCAAAGTGAGGCAAACATGAAAAGAGCTCACTTACTTCTTAAATATATTGGATGTTACGTTATGCTTAAAATTTTCTCCAACTTTTTTCTAAAGTTTCAAAATAATTATGAAATTAAGCAAAATATTCTCACTATAATTAAACTTTGTGAATCAATGGATTAAAAAAATCATGGGATTAGCTCAATAACTGCAGAAAAATTCATCTATAAAATTAAATACAATTAAATTTATATAAAAACAATTAAAGCATAAACCATAACCTTATAAAAGCCTGTTAATAAACTGGGAACAGAAGTGACTTTTGCTTGCCTTTTCCTTACCTAAGGGCTCTAACACATAGGAAATGATACAGTTGGAGATGAAATTTTAAGACAGTTCTGTTAAAGTCAGGAACAGATCCAAATAACCACTATTACACTTATTATCTTACATTGAATGAATGCCCTAGATAGTACAACGATGTAAGGAAAAAATGGATCTTAAAGACACAAAATTGTTCTTCACAAATTTTGTGAATCTACAATAGGTAATTCAAAAGAATGTACAAAACAATCTGAAGTAATGACAGTAATGCTGTCAATTTATTGTAAGTACTGTTCAAATGTTCCTTAAAAGAACTTTCTGTCAAACTTCTGAGAAAAAATATGATTAAAATCTTGCATTAGGAAAATATAAAGACCATTCTATTAGTCATTCTATGTGGCCATCATATCTTTGATACCAAAAACCAGAAGACAGTTACATGATAGTCCTGTAACAATTACAGGGAGACATCACAGCTATCCATGCAAAAGTCCTAACCTAATTTTTACGAAATAAATTTGACAACATATTTAAAAAGACCAAAGTAGTTTAAACCCCATAATTTGAGAGGTCTGCTATTAGCAAATCATTGTAATTCACACTAACGATAGGCAAATGACCACACAGTAGAAATAAGAATGTAAACAACTAATCCTAAAAGATGCTGCCTACGTTTGTTCAAAGCTGCTACCCACGCTCAAACCTTCTGACAAATCCTGGTCCCAGACTGAAGCTACTTCGGACTCCTCCAACAGGCTGCCCCATTCATAAGGTTTGCCACCTCACTGAAGCCCCAGCTCCTGAGTTCATTTCCACATTCTAGACCCGAACTCTCGATCTTTATTTCTCGGGAGTAACAAGAGAGCCCATGCCATCTCACAGCAACACTCCAAATACATAGTCTGAAGACCCCAGTCAGCAAAAACCCTCATCTTTTCCCACCCCAGACCACTTCCCATTACATAATAAATCCCGCTCTATTCTTAGGCACCAAATTCTACCAAACAAACCCATTTCCTCTCACTTACTTCCCAAACCTAGCCTAATTCCTAGGTGATTCCAAAGGTCTCTAGGCTCCTTGGAAACGTGATTTCTTAATAGGCACCCTCTCGCTTACCAAGGCCACTGCCTCCCCACCCGGTCCCCAACTTAATGTCACATATTCCCCCGTCCCTCGGTTGCCGGCACACACACCACCTACCCCCCAACTCCAATCCCGCGACAAACACCGTCATGTTTTCTTATGCTCCGGATCAAAACCCCAGTTGCCCCTTTTCCTCAATATTGACTTGGTCCCTGTACAGGCCAGACTTCCTGCCTCACCAGCTCTCTCCAGGACGCAGAGGCCGCTCTCGACCTTCCTCACAGTTTTCTACTCGTCGCCACTGGCTTGCCAAAGTTGGCGCTGATTCCTGAGGCTCCCGGTCTACTGAGTCCGCCTCGGCGGTACTGTCCTCAGCCGCCGCCATCACAGTCGCCGTACACCTCCTACACTTCTAGAAGCCAAAGACAGGAAGTGACGTTTTACCATACTTCCGGCACGGGGATCGGAAAGAGAACTAACTGTTGGACGACGTAAGCGGAGGCTTCAACCCCCTGCAGTCATCTTAGGGGTCAGAAACATGCAAGCATTGCCTAACGTTTTAGAGCTCTTGGGATTCCTTTTAGTGAAAAATCAAGTGCTGTAGTGACATTCTTTCTGATGATAAACAAGTCCCTGAAGGTGCTGGGAAGCAAACAAAATGGAGGGGAACATGTAGTTTAATAAAAAAGGCAGTGGCAGAAAGTCTTGGTTTTGTAAAGTTTTGTCCCAGATTAGGTAACCAAACACGCATAGAAATTTCTCATACTGGCTTCAATAATCAAATGACAGACTTCAAAAAGTAAAAAAGTTTTAAAAAGGGAGAGAGAGACACCTAATGGGTCCGTCTGGGGGATGGACATGCTTGAAGCTCTGCCTCGGGTGGGGCAACGGCAATATACGTAACCTAAGCATTTGTACTCCGTTAATATGCTGAAATAAAAGTCAAAAAAAGGGGGGAGAGAATCCTAGGGGACTAGAGGGCACAGGCCCAACATTCCTTACCATCGTCAGTTGAAACAATGCCAAAGCTGTAAGGCCTATAGTGAAGTCCACGTAGATCAGGGGGTGGAAAAAGGGTTCTAGTCTTCAGTATTACAGTAGAATAACTATACTTAACAATTTATTGTATAGTTCAAGACAATAGGAGTGAAATGAAAATGCTCTCAACATAAGATTTAATGAAAAACCGAAATGATGGATAAACCAGTTTCTTTGATTTCATTAGTACACCTTCCTTGCTCGAATCAAAATATAACATGCACTTCATAAATATGTCCAACTCTTACATATCTACAATAAACAAACATAAAATAATTAATAAAAATAAAAAATAAGTACTACTTATGTACCTATAATAAATAAAAATGAAAGCACTTAAAAATTTGAAAATATTTATGTTTGAAAAAATAAGGAGAGGTCACAATTATTAATCTCAGATTTAAAAGAGAGAGTATCAGGGCAGGTCCAATGCATATTAAAAATAAAATAAAGGAATATTTTAAATAAATGTATTCACATTAATTGGATAATCTCTGTAGAAGGGAGATTCCTTGAACATACATTGTCCCCATACTCACACAAGAAGAAATAGACAATAATTTCAATAACTTACTTTTAATAAAGAAATTTAAACACAATTAATAATTTTCCCAAGCAGAAGCATCAAACCTAAATGGGTCATTGGAGAATTCTACCAACATACAATCAAGAATTTGTACCATTTTTTTTAGAATCTTTTCCAGAATGTAGAATCAAAGTCAATATTTCAAAATTCCTCTCGGAAGGCAGCAGCATCCTGGTATCAAAACCAAACATATTGCGGGAAAAAAAAAACAAAGAAAATGGACCAATATCTATCATAGACGTACATGAAAAAAATCCTCAAAAAGATATTAGCTGAATGAATCCAAGAACATACCAAAAAAAAAAAAAAAATTGTATACCATAGCAAGTGGGATTTATTCCAGGAATATAAGGATGGTTCAACATTTGGAATTCAGTTATACACCCCCTCACCTAAACAGGTTACAGGAGAAAAGTCACATTGTCACAGATGGAGGAGAAGTATTTGAGAAAATCCAACACCTATTCATGTTAAAAACACTCAGCCAACTAGGGTTAGAGGTAGACATCCTCAACTTGTTAAAGAACACCTACAAAAACCCTACAGCTAACATTATACTTAACAGTGAGAGCCTAGGAGTTTTTCTGATAGGATCAGAAACAAGGCAAAGGTGTCTCCTCTCACCACTCCTTTTCAACATAGTGCTGGAAATTCTTGCCAGTGCAATAAGATAAGGAAAGAAAATAAAAGGGTTATTTATGGGATGGAAGAAATAAAGTTGTCTTTGTTTGTAGATGATCTGATTCTCCATGCAGAAAACACAAAAAGAGTAAAAAAGAAAAAAATCCTGTAACTAATAGGTAATTATAGCGAGGTTACAGGATTAAAGAAAGGTGAATGATTTTCCTCTATACCAGCAATGAATAAGTGGAATTTTAAAAATTTCAAACACAATACTATCTATATGGGTATCCCCTGCCCCCACCCCCACAATGAAATAGGTATAAATCTTTTTAAAAAGTGTACAGAATCTACTGATGAAAAAACTAAAAAAGAACTAAATTGAGAGCTATTTTACATTCATTGCTAGGAAGACTCAATATTGTCAAGATTTAATTTCTTCTTAATTCAACCTGTAGATTCAATCCAATCCCAATAAACATCACAGCAAGTTATGACTTGGGGACAAAAGACAGCCCTTCTGCCTCCTTACACCCTCCATTCTGAAGATGTATGAGTAAAACTCTTTGAACTTTTTTGCTAGAGAGATGGTGCCTTCCATGTGAACACCTAGAGTTCCTGAGCATGGGTTTTCCCCAGAATACCAGGGAGAACACGGGATTGGGCTCCCGGTGCCGGATTGATGGCCAGGTCAGGCAGGCATAAATTGGACAAGGTTCAAACAAGAGCCACAAGGCTGCCTGCCAGTTTAAACAAATGTCTCATGTGAGAGACCTCGTGGCTGTGGGTTGGACAATTAGGCATAGGCCATCTGCCAGGTAAAATAAGTATCCCATAAAAGGCACACTGAAAACACCCTGATTGGCTCTTCTTCGTTTCCTTTAGGGCAGGGTTGCTAGCCAAGCCTGTACTGGAACTTCAGTTCAGCAGGGAGCTCTCAGAACAATGGATTATTTCTGCTGTACTTTCCCACCATTCTTGCTGTCAACCTACAATTGCTCTAAAAGTACAGGCTATTAAAAAAAAAAATACAAGGGGAAGAAAATATTTTCAGGTCCATATCTGATAAAGACTTAGCTTCCAGAATTCGTAAAGAAGTCTTACAAATCAACAACAAAATGAGTCTGAGTTTCAAATGGACAAGGTCACTTGAATAGATACTTCTTCAAAGTGGAATGCATTCATGGAATGCAGCAAAATCAGTGAATGAGGGAAGTTCACAGCCATAAATGCATACATAAAGAGAAAAGAAAGATTTCAAATAATCTAATGTTACATGTCAGGGAACTAGCAAAAGAAGAACAAAGCACAAAGTGATTACAAGGAAGGACGTAATAAAGATCAGACAGAGAAAGGGCAAATATAAAATAGAAAAACCACAGAACAGATCAATGAAACTAACAGCTGGTTATTGTTACGCTTCATCTTAGCCAAAAGGCCAAGAAGCAATCAGCTGGTTGTTTCTAAAGATAAAAAAACTGACAAATCTTTAGCTCAAGATAAAGAGCTAGAAGACTAAAATAAATTCAAAAACAAAAACAAAAGAAATACACTGACAACACAGGAATACAAAAGATCATAGGAAATACTATGAAGAAATATATGCCTATAAATTAGATATTCTAAAAGAAATGGAAGCTACCAAACTGAATCTTGAATAAATGAAACATTTGAGCAGGCCAATAAAAATAAGAAGCTGGAATCAGTAGTAATATCTTCCATTGAAGAGATGCCAAGTACCTGATGGCGTCACAGTGGAATTCTACTCAACGTTTAAAAATGAATGAATACCAATCCTTCTCAAAATCATCCCAAAATTGAAGGGAGGAGATACTTACAGACTCGTTTTACAAGGCCAGAATTTTCCTAATATCAAAGCGAAACATGGTCACTGCGAGAAAATAAAATTACAGGCCAATGTCCCTGAGAAAACATAGATACATAGAAAACATAGAAATTGTTAACAAAGTTCTAGCAAGTCAACAACACATTAAAGAATAATACACTGTCATCACATGGAATTGAACTAAGGACTGCAGGGATGGTTAACATATGCAACATATGCAAGTCTACAATTGTGACACACCACATTAGCAGAATGAAGAAGAACAACAATATTGATTCTGATTCATGAACATGAAATATTTTAAAATTTATCTGTGTCTTCTTCAATTTCATTTGTCAAAGTTTTATAGTATTCCGTGTAGAGATACATCATTCGTTAAATTTATCTCTGGATAGTAGTATCTTATTTTTTTGAATCCATTGTAAATGTGATTGTTGATTTGAATTCTTTTTTCAGATAGTTCAGTATTAACACATAGAAACAAATAGGATTTTTTGTAAGTTGATTTTGTACCCTGCAGTTTTACTGATTTTTTTTTTTTTTTATCCGTTCTAATAGCTTCTTGCTGACGTCTCGGGTTTTCTACATATAACATCGTCTGGAAGCAGGGACAATTTGATTCCTCCTTTCCCATTTGTTGCCTTTTTCTCTTGCCTGGTTGCTTGAGCTAGCACTTCCAGTGCGATCTAGATTAAGAAGTGGTGAAAATGAGCATCCTTGTCCTATTCCAAATCTTGGAGGAAATGTTTTCAACATTTCCTTGTTTATTATGATCTTATCTCTGACTTTGTCATACATGATTTTTATTGCGTTGTGGTAACTCCGACACATTAAAAGTATTATTTATCATGATAAAGGGGAATTTATTCCATGTATGCAAGAATGACTCACCATTCATAAGTCAATAAATGTGATACATCATTATTAACAAAATGAAAAACAAAACCTACATGTCAATAGATGCACGCAGAAAAAAATTTGAAAAATCTAACATCCTCTTAACACTTAAAAGAAACCCATACCTCTAAAAATATATGTACAGAAGAAATGTGCCTCAATACAAGAAAGGACATATATGAAGAGCCCACATCTAACATCATACTCCACTGTGAAAAGTTGAAAGCTTTTCCAGTAAGATCAGGGACAAGACAAGGGTATTCACTCTCACCATATCTGTTCTAGAAGTCCTAGCTGGAGAAACTGGACAAGAGAAAGGAAACAAGGCATCTAAATTAAAAACAAAACAAAACCAATAAAACCTTAAATTGTCTCTGGTTCCTAATGAACTGGTTTTATTTCTAAAATTCCCTTGTGACTCTACCAAAAACTCTGTTAGAACTGGTAAGTTCACTATAGTTGCAGGATACCAAATCAATTAAAGATCGGTAGCAGTTCTATGCAATAAAATTGTACTATCAAAAAAAAAAAGATGCGCACTGTCTGGGGAATAGACACACTTGAAGTTCTGACTCAGGGCGATGGGGGTGGGGGGAGGGGATGGGTGTACACCTACATGATGAGTGCGATGTGCACTGTCTGGGGAATGGGCACACTTGAAGCTCAGACTTGGGGGAATGGGAGGGGCATGGGCAATATCTATAACCTGAACTTTTGTACCCCCATAATAAGCTGAAATAAAATAAAAAGGGAAAAAACAAATAAAAATAAAAACATGAAATTTTTAAAAATCAAAAAAAAAAAAGGAATTAAGACAACAGTTCCATGACAAATAGCATAAAAAATTAATAAAAATAAAAGAGAAGTAAATTTAACTGAGGAGGTGAAAGATACCCACACTAGAAACTATAAATTATTGATGAGAAAAATCGAATGTACGTAAATAATTCAAAATGTGGCCCATATTATGAAGAATTAAAATTGTTAAAATTTCCATACTACAGACACAAACAAACACAATGCAATTCTTACCAAAATTATATTGGCATTTTTCACAGGAATAGAAAAAAACAACCTTAAAATGCCTATGGAACGCAAATGACCTTGAATAGCCAAAGCAAATGTGAACAAATAGAACAAGGCTGAGGCATCACACTGTCTGATTCCAAAGTAAACTACAAAGCTATGGTAATCAAAACAGCAATCAAAAGTGGCAAAAGCATACACATTGACCAACGAATTGGAAGAAAGTTAATAAACCCTCTTACTTTTGTTCAGCTGATTGTCAACAGTGATTTCTAGACATACAGTGAAGAAAGAAAAGTATGTAATGAGTAATTTTGGGAAAAATGTATATCCACATGCAGAACAACAGGATTGAATCACACTATGATAAAAAAAAATCAGCTCACAGTTGATTAAAGTCTTAAACATAGGCGTAAAGTATAAAATTACAAAAAAAAAGGTAGGAAAAAACCTTGACATCGGTCTGTGGTATTGTCACCAATGGCTAAAAGAGATAAATAAGATTGCATCAAACTGAAAAGCTTCTGCACCGCAGAGAGGGCAGGGGGGAACAGACAAAAAAAAAACCCAGTGTGAAAATACAATCTATAGAGAGGAAGAAAATATTTGCCCACCCTACATCTGACAAGGATTGATATCCAGAATATACACGAAACTAAAATAATTCAATAGCAAGAAAACCAGTAATGTAATTAAAGAATGGGCAAAGACACTGAAAAGAAGAATGCCAGCAGCCAACAACAGGTTTATTTAAAAATGAAATGTTTCGTCTCAGTAATCATCCAGGAAATATCCTGAGCGATTATTTCACACATATTAGAATGGCTATTATGAAAAAGACAAAAGACAGCAAGTGTGGGCAAGGAGACAGAATTTTCATGCGTTGGTGGTGGAAATGTAAACTAGTACATTCGTATGGAAACCAGTATAGAGGTTCCTCAAGAAAACTAAAAAATAGCATTACTGTGTGATCACAAACCCCCCTGTGGGTGTGGTATATGGCCCTCAAAATTGAAATCAGTATCTGAAAGACATATATTCTCCCCATGTTTATTACAGCATTATTCATAATAGCCAAAAGATGGAATTGATCTGAGTGTCTTTCAAAGCAAATGTGGACTATATACTTGATACATATGTGGAACACTATTCATCACTAAAAGGCAGGAAAATCCTGTCATTTGCCACAACATGGATGAACTGAGAGGAGATTATTCTAAAAGACCGGCCCAGAAATTTCACTTATATGTAAAATCTAAAAATGTCAAACTTCTAGAAGTGGAGAGTAAGATGGTGGTTACCAGAATCTAAGGCTGATAGTAGTGAAGGGGCAGATGTCGACCAAAGGGGACAAAGTTTTAGACAGGAGGCATAAATCATTGAGCTGTATTGCACAGCATGATGACCACAGTTAATAATAATGTCTGTATATTTCAAAATTACTAAAAGGATAGATTTAAATAGTCTCGCTGTCAAAAGACGATAAGTATGTGAGGTGATCAATATGTTAATTAGCTCAATATAATCCTTGCATAAGGTATACCTATATCAAAACATCATATTGTTTCCATAAATATATGTAATTATTACTTGACAGTCAAAAATTAAATGAAAATGAAATCCATGTCTTAAATGTAAGACCTGCAAGTATAATATTTTTGGAATAAAACTTAAGGCAAGTGCTGCATGACATTAAATTTGTCAATGGTTGCCTAGATATGACATCAAAGGAACAAACTACAAAATAAAAAGTACAAACTTGGCTTTGTAAAAATTTTGAAGTTTTGCTCATCAAAGGGCCCTCTCAACATAGAAAAAGGCAATCCACAGAATGGGAGAAAATATTTGAAAATCATAAATCTGATAAAGGAGTAATATCCAGTATATCTGGAGAACTCCTTTCGCTAAGAAAGGACACAGCCTAAATTGGACATAGGCAAAAAACTTGAATAGCCATTTCTCCAGAGAAGAAATACAAATGGCCAACAGTGCATATAAAGACATTCCACATCTTTGCAATTGTGAATTGTGTTGCTATAAACATTCGGGTGCAGGTGTCTTTTTTATAGAATGACTTTTGTTCTTTTGGGTAGATACCCAATAATGCGATTGCTGGATTGAGTGGTAGGTCTACTTGAATCTGTTTAAGGTATCTCCATATTGCTTTCTACAGCGGTTGCACTAGTTTCCAGTCTCACCAGCAGTGTGTGAGTGTTCCTGTGTCTCTGCATCCACGCCAACATATATTGTTTTGGGACTTTTTGATAAAGGGCATTCTCACTGGAGTTAAGTGACATCTCATTGTGGTTTTGATTTGCATTTCCCTGATGATTAGAGATGTCAAACATTTTTTCATATGTTTGTTAGCCATTCTTATATCTTCTTTTGAAAAATTTCTATTCCTATCCTTTGCCCACGTTTTGATAGGGTTGTTTGATTTTTTCTTACTGATTTTCCTGAGTTCTAAATGGATTCTTGCTAACTCAGCTATAAGAAATAATGGTGATATGGCATCTCTTTTGTTCTCCTGGAGAGAGTTGGAACCCATTCTATTAAGTGAAGCATCCCGAGAATGGAAAAATAAGCACCACATGTACTCACCAGCAAATTAGTTTCCCTGATCATCACCTAAGTGCACATTTGGGAATAACACCAATTGGGTATCAGACAGAGGTGGGGGGTGGGGCGAGGGGATAGGTGTATACCTACATGATGAGTGTGATGTGCACTGTCTGGGGAATGGACACATTTGAAGTTCTGACTCGGGGGGATGGGAGGGGCATGGGCAATATATATAACCTGAACTTTTGTACCCTCATGATAAGCTGAAAATAAAAAAAAAGATATTCCACATTACTATTCACTAGAACTTTGCAAATCAAAACCACAATGAGATTCCCACTTTTACGGCCATTATGATGGTTATTATTTTGTTTTAGTTTATTTTTGTTTCTTTGTTTTATTCTTTATTCTGTTGTGTATATTTGAGACTTACAACATGACATTATGGGATACATATAGGTAGTAAAAATGGTTAGTCCATGAAACAAATTAACATATCTCACATAGTTATTTTTGTGACAAAAGCAGCTAAATCTACTTATTTAACAAAAAATCCCTAACAGGATATGATTTTATTAACTATAGTCTGTATGTTGTACATAAGATCTCTAGTCTTGTTTATTCTACATATCTACTAATTTCTCTCCTTTGCTCTACATCTCCCCCTCTTCTTTTCTCACTTACTCACCATTGGTAAACACTACTTTATTCTCTCTGTGCATATTTGACATTTTATTTTTTGCTTTCTTTTTCTTTTTTTTTTTTTTTCAGATTTCACATGTGAGATCATAACGATATTTTCTTTCTGTTCTGTTCTATTTCACTTATCATAATGTCCTTTAGTCCATCCTTGTTATACAAATGATAGAATCTTCTTCTCTTTTAAGGCATGTATGCATTTATATATATATGCAACATTTTCTTTATCCCTTCATTTGTTGATGACCACATAGGTTGCTTCCATATTTTGGCTATTGTGAATAATGCTGGAGTAAACATGGAAGTGTAGATGTCTTTATGAAGTGGTGATTTTTGTCTCTTTTGTGTATACACGCAACCACGGGGTTGCTGGGTTATATGGTACTTCTACTTTTAATTTCTTTAGGAATATCCATACTGTTTTTCAAAATAGTTAAACCAATCTACATTGCCACCAACAGTATAAGAGAATTCCTTTTTTGACACACCCTCACCAACATTTTTTATCTATTCTGGGTTTCTCATCGTGGTTTTGAGTTTTCCTGATGATTAGTAATGTTGAGCACCTTTTCATATATGGGTGAGGCAATTTCTTTAATGTATATCTTGGAGAAATGACTGTTCTGGTCCTTTTTTAAAATCAGTTATTTGTTTTCTACTCTTGAGTTGTAAGAGATTTTCATACATTTTGAATATTAAGCCCATAACAGATACGTGGCTGGAAAATATTTCTTGCCAGTTGTTACTCTGCCTTTCCATTTTTTCCTTTTTCTACAGAAGGCTTTTAGTGGGATGTAGTCCATTTATTCATTTTTGCTTTTGTAGCCTGAGCTTTTGGCAGGATAGCAAAGTAATTATTGCCATAGCCAATGTCCAGGAGCTCTTCTCCTGTGTTCTTTTCTGGGAGTTTTAGGGTTTAGGTCTTTTATTCACTTTGCGTTTATTTTTGAGTATGCTACAAGGTAAATGTCAATTTTTTTTTTCATGGAGAAATCCAGTTTTCCCAGTGCTTATCAAAAATTAGTTGACCACAAATGCTTGGATTTCACTTTTGGCTTTCTAGTCTGTTCCATTGATTTGTTTCTATTTTCATGCAAGCGGCATACTGGTTTGAATATAATAACTTGGTAATGCAGTTGTAGATTAGGATGTGTGATTGATGTCTTCAATTTTTTATTTCCATTATTGTTCTATATATTTAAGGTTATTTGTGGTTCCATACAAATTTTAGGATGTTTTACTATTTCTATGAAAAATGCCATTGAAATTTTGATAGTAATTGCATTGAGTCTGTATATTGCTTTTGGTAGTATGGGCATTTTAACAATGTTAATTCTTCTGATCCATGGGCATCAGATATCTTTCCATTTAGTGTGTCTTATTCAATTTCTCTCAACCATGTTGTATAATTTTCAATGTGAATATCTTTTATCTCCTTGGTTAAATTTAGTTATTACTTTTTGATGCTATGATAAATGGAATGGTTTTATTTGTTTTTTAACTAGATCATTATTTGTGCATGGAAATGGTACAAAATTGTGTATGCTGATTTTGTATCTTGCAACATTACTGCATTTATTAGTTCTAACAGTTTTCTTTTTTGTTGGGTCTGGGGCTTTTTACATTTAGGATCATGTCACTGGCAAACAGAGACAATTTTACTTCCTGCTTTCTGGTTTGGATAACTACTAGTTCTTTTTTCTTGTCTGTTTGCTTTTTCTAGTGTTTCCAGTACAATTTTGAATAGAAGTTGAGAAAGTGGGCATCTCCGCCTTATGTTATATCCTAGTGGAAAATATTTCAGTTGTTCCCTGTTGATTAAAATGTTTCCATGCGTTTTTCACCGATGGCCTTTATTATCTTACGGAACTTCTTTCTATACCTAAACTGCTAAGAGTTTTTATTAAAAGAAAAAGAAAAAAGACTCTGAAATTTGTTAAATGCTTTTTTTCTGTACCAATTGAGAACAACTTTAAAAATAAATTTGACTGATGCATAATAATTGTACATATTTACGGGGTATAATGCTGATTCTTGACACATATATGCAGAGTATAATGATCAATTCAGGGGAATTAATATATAAATCACCTCAAACCTTGTGTGTGTGTGTGTATGGAAACACACAAAACCCTCTCATTTAGCTATTTTGAGGCACGCAGGATCTTATTATTGACTGTAGTCACTCTACTATGCAATAAGACACCAGAAATTATTCTTCCTTTGTAATGGTAATCTTGCACCCACTGACCATCCTCTCCCCATCCATACCTTTCCCTTTCCTCTCTAGTCCTTTGTAACCACTGTTGTATTTCCTACTCCTATGAGACCAACTCTTTTAGCTTCCACATAGGAGTGAGAACATGTGGCATATGTCTTTCTGTGTCTGGCTTATTTCACTTAACATAATGCACTCCAGTTTCATCCAGCCTGTCACAAATGAGAGGATTTTATTCTGTTTTGTGGCTGAATACTATTTCATTGTGTGTGTGTGTGTCTACCATATTTTGTTTATCCATTCGTCCATTGATGGACACTTAATGTTATTCTATATCTTGGCTATTGTAAATGCTACTGCAATATACATAGCAGCAAATATTGCTTTAAGGATGAAATTAGAGGAACATACTAATGTCAATTCCATTGGCTATATGCTAAGTAGTGGGATTGCTAAGTCAAATGATAGTTCTATTTTTAATGTTTTGGGGAAACTCCGCGATGATTTTCATAATGGCCATACTAATTTGTATTCCCAACAACAGTGTGTTAGTGTTGCCTTTTCTCTACAACCTTGCCAACACTTACCTTTTTAAAATTTTTAGTATTAGCCATTCTAGCTGGAGTGATAGAGGTGATATCTCACTGTGCCTTTCATTTGTATTTTCCTGATAATTAATGGTGTTATTTTTTTTTCTTTTTTGGGGTTCTTTTTTTAGTTAAATAACATTTATTGAACAACATGAGGCATCAAAAATTGACAATACTTATGTTTTGAAACCACACATAAGATTTTCAATTCGTATAATAAAGAACAAAGGGTTGGGCTAACAGCCATATTAAATATATTAAAATAAGAGAAGTAAATACATGTGAAAAAAGGTAGACAATATTCAATTGATGACACAGTCTGCAGCAATATGGGTTGATTAGTAAAACATTTTGAAAGGAAGATTGTCACTATTATACTAAAAACACAATATCCTTTGATATCCTGAAAATGGCATAGTGTGCTACTTGGATAAGGTCTATTCCGAAAAAAAAAAAAAAAATTAAATCAAATTTGCTGAGTTTTCAGAAGCAAGACTTTTCCCTGAAGAGTGTTTTTATATACCTGTTGGACATTTGCCTGTCTTCTGAGACATTTCTGCTAAGGAATTATGCTCATTTTAAAATAAGATTCTTTATTTTTGTTTGCTATTGAGTTATTCGTGCTTGTGTTAATTCTGGACATTAACTACTTGTCAGATGTATGGTGTGCAAATATTTTCTCCCATTCTGAAGTTTATTACTTTATTCTGTTATTTTCCTTGCTTTTTGATTTGATATAACCTCATTTGTCTACCTTTGCTTTTGTTGCTTGTGCTTTTGATGTTTTATCCAAAAAACAATTTGCTCAGGACAATGTTATGACTTTTTCACCTATGTTTTCTTATAGTGATTTTATGTTTTTGCATCTTACATTTAAATGTTTAATTCATTTTGAGTTGATTTTTGTACACAGTGAAATATAAGGGTCCAGTTTCATTCTTCCGCATGTGAATATCCAATTTTTCTAGCACCATTTACTAAAGTGACTGTCGTTCTCCCAGTGTGTGTTTCTTGAAGTTTTGACAAAAATCTGCTGATTGTAGCTGTGTGGGTTTATATCCTGGCTGTCTATTCTGTTCATAGTCTGTTATTTCTAGACCATGCTATCTATTTTCCTTACTGTAGCTTTGAAGTAGATTTTGAAGTCAGATAGTTTGATGCCCCCAGTTTTGTTCCCCCAAGATTGCTTTAGCTTTTCAGTGTCTTTTGTGGTTCATATTTGCGTTAAAATTGTTTTTATTTATTTATGTTAATAATGTCATTGGTATTTTGCAAAGTATTGCATTGAATCTATAATTCACTTTGGGGAGGGTGGACATTTTAGCAGTATTAGTTATTTCCATTAACCAACATGAAATATCTACTTTCAACTCTTTGTTAAATTTATTTCTAGAGATCTTATGTTTTGTAGCTATTGTAAATGGGATTATTTTCTTTTTAATTCTTTTTTGAATAGTTCACTATCAGTGTATAGAAACTCTACTGATATTTGTATGTTGATTTGGTATCCTACAACATTACTGAATTTAATTAACTGTTATTAATTATAACAGGTTTTTATGGTAATCTTAAGAGTTTTCTATATGTAATATCATATCTGCAAATAGGAATAAGTTGACTTTCCTGTACACTATTTGGATGCCTGTTATTTCCTTCTTTTACCTAATCGGTTTGGATAGCAGTATCAGAGCTATGTAGAATAAAAATGGTGAAAGTAGAAATTCTTGTTTTATTTCACATTTTAAAGAAAATGCTTTCAGCATTTCCTTGTATGTTATGATGCTACCTCTCTGCTTGTCATATATGACCTTTACTGTGTTGCTGGTGTAGCTTCTATACTTAATTTGTTGAAAGTTTTATCATAAAGGGATGCTGTATTTTGTCAAATGCTTTATCTTCATCTAGTCAAATATTGCATTTTCTTTTTTACTGTTAATTTTAAGTAACACATTTCTTTATTTGCATGTGTGAAGTCATTCTTGCATCCCTGGGATGAATCCCACTTGGTCATAGTGAATTATCTCTTTAACATGATTTTGAATTGCTTGCTTTTCTTTTTCTTTTGTCTTTTCTTTGGTTTGTTTGTTTTTTGTTTGTTTGTTTTTGAGACAGAGACTCACTCTGTCATCCAGGTTGAAATGGGGGTCTTACTATGTTGCCCAGGCTGGTCTTGAACTCCTGCCCCCAAGCAATCCTCACACCTCAGGCTTCCAAAGTGCCGCAATCACAGGCTTGAGTCATCGTTCCCAGCCCTGCTATTATTTTGTTGAGAATTTTTGAATCTGTGTTAATCAGAGATACTGACCTGCAGTTTTGTTATTTGATGATGTTTGTGTTTGGCTTTTGTATTACAGTAACGCTAGCATTGTAGAATGAGTTTGGAAATATTCTTTATTGTTTAATTATCTGGAATTAGTTCTTTTAAGTTTAGTAGAATTCAGCAGTGAAGACGATAGGTGCTGTTTTTCTTTGATGAAAGATGTTTTATTCCTGTTCAATATCCTCACTTGTTACTACTGATCCGATCAGATTATTTTATTTCTCCATATGTCAATCTTGATAGGTTTTATTTGTCCAGGAATTTATTCATGTTTTCTAGCTTATCAAATTTCTTGGAGTTAATTGTTGATAAGAGCCATTCATGAACTTTTGTATTCCTGTGGTAACATTTGAAATGTCTCCTCTCTTACTTGTGATTTTACTTGAGTCATCTCTCATTTAGTAGTTATTCTAATTAATGTGCTGACGATTTTATCTTCCAAAATAAAAAAATCACTTTTTGTTTTGTTGAATTTTTTTTACTGTGTTCTGTATATTTCTGCTATATTCTGTATTACTCCTTTTCTTCTACCAATTTTTAGCTTACTTTGTTCTTGTGTTCCTAGTTTATGGAGGTGCGAGGTTAGATTGCTTATTTGAAATCTGTTTTTGTGATGTAGGTGTTTATTGCTATAAACTTTCCTCTAAGGACTGTTTTTGCTGTACCACATAGGATAATGCCATTTTTTAAATTATCCTTGATCTAATAAAAGTTTTAAATTTCTTTTTTTAATTCTTAATTGGTCCATTGATTATTTAGGAGCATATTATTTAATTCCCATGTACTTGTAAAGTTTCTGCACTTTTTCCTGTTCCTGATTTCTAGTTTCATATTATTGTGATCCAAAGAAATACTTGATGTGATCTTTACCTTTTAAAATGTGCTAAGAGGGTTTTGTGGTCTAACATATGATATATCTAGGAGAATGTTCTGTGTGTAGTTGAGAAAAATATCTATTCTCCAGTTGAATGGAATGCCCATAAATGGCTGTCAAGTCCATTATGTCTAGAATGTAGTTTAAATTTAATGTTTCCTTGTTGATAATCTGCCTATATTATCTGTCCTTTGTTGACAGTGTGGTGTTGCAGTCCCCTACTAATATGCTATAGCAGTTTATCTGTTCCTCTAAGTCTAGTTATATTTGCTTTACATTAACAGATTTGGGTGTTCTGCTATGTTGGGTGCACATATGTTTAGAATTGCTATAAGCTCTTGCTGAATTTATCTTTAAATTATTTTGTAAAGACCTCCTTTGTTTTGTTTTATAGTTCCTGACTTAAAGTTTATTTTATCTAATGTAAGTGTAGCAACTCCTACTTCTTTCTGATTTGTGTTTGCTTGGAATAGCTTTCTTCCTTCCCTTTACTTTTAGTTTATATATGTCCTTACAGGTGAAGTGAGTCTCTTGTAGCCAGCATATCATTGAGTCTTCATCTTTATTCATTCAGCCACCCTATGTCTTTTAATTGGGCAATTCAATCATTTACAATGAAGGTTATGATTGTTAGATAAGAATTTCCCTGACCGTTTTGTTAATTTTCCCCCCTTTTTACATGATTGGTTCCTCTCTTTTTCTCTTGTTGTTTACTTTGTGATTTTGATGGCTTTCTATGGTGTTAAGTTTTGATTTCTTTCTCTTTGTTGTTTGTATGTCTGCTGAAATTTCTTTCTATGTGGTTACCCTGGAACTAACATAAATAATCTTGCAGTTATAGTAGACCATTTTATGCTAACAACAATTTACTTTTGGTTGCATTAAAATACACTAACAAGTTCTCTTTTTGTTTTCTTAATTTCTGTCTTTATTTATTGTGTGTTTCTTAGCAACTGACTGCAGCTGTGGTTATTTTGACTAAAGTCAAAGACTTTTAACCTTCACATTAGATATTTGAAAGACTAACATAGCACCATCACTGTACAGGAGTATTCTGAGTTTGATTATGATATTAAGGCTGCTAGTGAGTTTTATCATTTCACGTTTTCATGATATTACTAATTATCCTTCTGCTTTCAGTTGTAGCATTTACTTTAGCACTTTTTGTAAAACCAGTCTGCTGGTGAAAAATTCCCTCAGCTTTTTAGTGTCTGAGAGAAACTTAGTTTATCCTTCATTTCTGAAGGCTAGCCTTGCTGAGGGTAGTGTTCCCGGCTGGTGGGGTTATTTTCTTCTGGCATATTGAATATATCATCCCCTTCTCTCCTGGTCTGTGAGGAGAGGCCAGGTAGTCTAATGTGTATGTGTGAGTTGGTGCTTTTTTAATTTTGTCTTTGTCTTGACTTTTCATAGCTTGGTTATAATGTGCCTTTTAGAGAAACTTTTTGGGTTGAAACTATTTAGGGGGTTGAGCTTCCTAGTGTCTGTCCATATTTTTCTTAAGCCTTCAGTAGTTTTCAGCAATTATTTTGGTAAATATTAAATATGTCTTCTGTAACTTTCTTCATCTCTTCTTCCTCTGGAACTTTAAAATTGTGAACTCTTGTTTGCTTAATAGTGTCCCATGTGTCTTGTAGGCTTTCTTCATTTTTTTTTTATTCTTATACTTTTCCCCGGTTGGGTTATTTTTAACAACCTGTCTTTAAGTTCAGAAATTTTTTCTCCTGCTTCATGTAGTGTGATATTGAAGTCCTTGGTTGTATTTTTTATTTTACTTGTTGAATTTTTAGTTGAAAGATTTTTTTTTTTATTCTTTTTAAATGGTATCTATCTCTGTTGAATTTCTCTTCTTGGTCATCAATTCTTTTCCTGATTTTGTTGGATTATTTATCTGTATTCTGTGACATCTCACGGAGTTTTCTTTACTTTTCTCTTCTTTTCTTTTCTTTCTTTCCTTTTCTTTTCTTTCTTTCTTTCTTTTTTTTTCTTTGAGGCAGAGTCTGAACTCTGTTGCCCAGGCTAGAGTGCTTTGTTATCAGCCTAGCTCACAGCAACCTCCAACTGCTGGGCTCAAGCAATCCTCCTGCCTCAGCCTCCCGAGTAGCTGGGACTACAGGCATGTGCCACCATGCCTGGCTGAGTTTTTCTATATATATTTTTAGATGTCCAGCTAATTTCTTTCTATTTTTTTAGTAGATATGGGGTCTTGCTCTTGCTCAGGCTGGTCTCAAACTCCTGAGCTCAAATGATCCACCTGCCTCGGCCTCCCAGAGTGCTAGAATTACAGGCGAGAGCCACCGCACCCGGCCCTCACTGAGTTTTCTTAAGATTATGATTTGAATTTCTTATCAGGCTTTTTGTGAATTTCCTTTTGTTTGAGATCTGTTGCTGGAGAGTTATTGTGGTCCTTTTGAGAAACTGTTTCTTTGTTTTTTTGGTTTTTTTTTTTTTGTTCATCTTCCTGTGTCCTTACTTTTACATGCACACAGCTGGTGGAACAGTCACTGGTTCTAACTTTATGGAGTAGTTTTTTGTGGAAAAAGTTTTGTTTTTTTTTTTTTTATTTTCATGAAAAAAGAAGTTTTCCTTAAGTGGGCCCTAGGGTGTCAGTTGTGTAGAGTGTGTTAGCTTTGGTTACGGGTGGGTGCAACAGTGTAGCTTACATTCATTTTCTTTAGCTGTAACCCAGGCTGTTGATGTCTGCAAGCACCTCTGTTGCCCAGGCTGCAAGGAGTTTCTGGCAGTGATTGCACAGCTTTGTTGGGGACATGGTGTTGGGTTGGTTCTTAGGTCAAAATGTGTGCATACATGGTGGGTCGGCTTGCTCAGGGGCAGGCTTCTGGGAGCAGGGCTGCCAGGCTGGTTTCTAGGTAGTAGTGGGGTGGTGCACATTAAAAAAATGAGTCAGTTTAGGAGCAGGGCTGCCATTAGGTAGAGCCACCATTCTCAGTGGTATGCATACACTGCAGCCAAGCTGATTTAGGGACAGGCTTGCTGGGGCCAGTGTGTCAGGCTGCTTCTCAAGCCAGGGATGTACATACCTGGCAGCTGGGAGGACTCACCAGGGGTATGTCTGCTAGGCTGCTTCTCAGGTTGGTGCCACATAAGCATGTATGTAATGGCTAGGCTGGGTCTGGGGCTTCTTCATGGAGGATGGGTTGGCTGAACTGCCTATTACACCAGTTGTGGATCTGCCACGCTGCTTCTGCAGCCAGAGGTATGCATGCATGTTGGCTAATTTGGCCTGGGTTTTGCCTTGAAGCTGTGCCAGACTGTTCTTTGGGAAACAGAGGGGAATGTGGGCTTGGGTGCCATTGTCATAGCCATAGTCTGGGCCTGGGCTCTGAACACCTGGAGCTGTGACACTGCAGCCACTCATGTGAACATGGTAGCATGATGGCCAAGCCTCAGAGGTGTAGAGGTATGGTGGCACTGGACCCCAGAGCAGAGCACATTTAAAAAAAACTCTGGTTTCCAGGTGGTGTTATGCTATAGCAGCTTAGGTCTCAGGAGGCAAGGGGTGCACAATATCGGCACCTGCACTAGGGGCAATGCTGTCACATAAGTTCCAGGCAACTCCTGAAACTAGGTTTCAGGCCTGTGGGGACTTCCTGAAGGAGTCAGTGTTTGTGATGGAGGTTGATTGGGGTCTTCTGCTTATGTTTTCCTCTTAAGGAGAAGATCCTGTAGGCTTCAGACTGATCATGGAGGGGAAGATGGTATATGCAAAGATACTGTAGAAGACATCACATGCAAATAACAGTCAAGAGAGAGCAAGGGTACCTACACTTATATCAGAAAAAACAATAGACTTCACATCAAAAACTGTCACAAGAGGCAAAGAGAGTCCTTATTTAATAATGAAGGAATCAATTTATCAAAAGGCAATAACTATTGTAACTACATACGTACCCAACCCCACTGTACTTAGACATATAAAGCAACTATTTATACATATGAGGGAAGAAATAGATAACAACACAATAGCCACAGTGGGGATG
The DNA here is from genome assembly GCF_020740605.2 of Lemur catta. Taxonomy (NCBI): domain Eukaryota; kingdom Metazoa; phylum Chordata; class Mammalia; order Primates; family Lemuridae; genus Lemur; species Lemur catta. The sequence continues at coordinate 2,306,586 of NC_059156.1, forward strand.
ACAATGCCTCACCTTCTACAACCAGACAGAACTTTAAGAGGAATCCAGAGAGAACTTTAATTAGAAAATACTCATCTTGAACTGTACTTTAAGCCAAATGGACCAAACAGACATATATGGAACTTTCCTCCCAGCAGCAGCAGAATATTTTTTTTGTCTAGTGAACTTGGAAGAGGATAGATCATCTGTTAGGCCACAAAGCATTCTTAACAAACTAAGAACATTGAAATCATATCAAATGTCTCTTTTGACCACAACCATATAAAAGTACACAGTAAATCTTGGAAAATTCAGAAATAGGTGGAGATTAATCAATGTGATCCTTTACAACATTATAGGTCAAAGAAAAATCAACAGAAAAATGTTAAATATTTGAGACAAATTTGGGAAAAATGGCAATGGAAACACAGCATATCAAAACCTATAGGATGCAGCAAAAACAGTTCTAAGAAGAAAATACATAGCAAAAAACATGCCTAAATCAAAAAAATAAACCCTTAAATAAATATACTAAATATATGCCTCAAAGAACTACAAAAATAAACAAACTGATCCAACAAGTAACACTAGAAAGAAAATAATAAAAGATAACAACAGAATAAATGAAATAGAAAACAGAAAAAAAAAAACACAGAAAAATTGGAGGGAGGCAAGATGTCCAACTAGAGACAGCACTCCTAGGACTGTGCCAGCTGGAGGGTGGGATGTTGGACTGAGGAGAGTAGAGAGCAGTTTCAGGGAAAGACAGTGGAGGTGTCTGTGGACCCCACTGAGAATGGCTGTGAAGATGAGGAAAAGGAACAAAAAGAGGAGAGGACAGTAGTGGCGAGGACCAAATCTAGAGAAGCCTGTAGCCAAGTGAAAAGGTCAGGAGGTTCCTCTGCCTCACTTGGGTCCCTTCTGCAAGCAGCAGGACACAGAAACTCTTGCCCCATGAGACAGTGCCATGAGGGACCAGAGAGCCAGCTTTCTTATGCCTGGATGCTTCCTCCTCTGCATCTCCCCCATTTCTGGCACCACAGAAAGCAATTTTGGCTCCAGCCAGCTTTCAGCCATGGCCCCTGCCTCCAATATCAATCACAAGAATGCTTGGTCCTGAGAGGCCTGCTGCTCTCTATTCTGGCATTTCATGGGATGGCATACTGGCAGCCTGGACAGGTGGGCGGGCCCAGTGTCCCCCAGACATGAGAGCAGTGTAAGGAGACTGTGGCTCCTCCCCCCTTCCAGGAGTTAGCTATTCTCCCAGCAAAACAGGTCCCAAGGCAGTATTGTCACAAAGGATTTGGAAATAACAGGAAATAAAGAAAGAAATAATATAGCTGGAGACATGATTGAGATGGAGACGCAGTGCAGTTTAAATGATGGGGCAGTTAGGGGTCCTTTCCAACATTCCCGTGAACTGTGAGGCCATGAGTGCAGTCCCGCGTCAGTATTTATTGTTACAGCAAATAGTTGTCTTTTGTTAGATAATTATCTGTACAGTTCATTTTTTGAGGTTTCCAGGGGACCCTTACCTAATTCTGTCTATAAGAATAGACGGTTACCTAACTTTTCTAAGATAAGCATGTTAAGCCCTAAGTTAGAAACAGACCTAGCTGAGCATACAAATTAAAGATAAAATGTATAAAATGAGTCTGTGTACTACTCTAACCTACTTCTTCTAAACACAGAGACATGTGGACAGGAGTGAAGGAGGAATAGCCTTGAAGTCTAGGACAGTCCCAGCTGCGTGTTATCTGCTGGCCAGGCATTTAAATCAGCTTCTCCACGAAGAACCCAAACTGAGCTTCTGCCTTGCAAAAAAATCTCAAGGTGATGGCTGGCAGCAAAGAAGAAACGCTGCTTTGCAAACGTCCTCTGACAATGCCCCCTTGTTGGAAGCTGCTTCTACTCTGTGAACTAATAATCATGTCCACAGATTCCTTCAAGGCAAAGCCCTGCAAAAGTCCTGAAACCTTTTCTGCCTCTTAGCCTATTTTCCCAACATCCCCCCACAGCAACTGCAAGAGTGCTCTATGCTGAGAGGTTTGTTAATCTGTAGCAGGGACATGTCTCCAGCTGTGCCTGCCCCTGAGAGGAGAGACACATGCCAGTGGGTCAGACTCATGGATTGTGGGATAGTTTGAGAGTCAGTTTCAGGTGGCAAGGGTATACACACACATGAGCTGATCTGGGAGGAGAGGGCTGTGGAGTTCCAGGGAGCAAGTAAGGAGGGCACTCACCCCCACTCCCACAGAGAATACAGGGATGGAAAGAGGCTGACTTGGGGCCTTTGCAATCACAAGAATGGGTCCCCTCCTCCAGGAACAGCCCTGCTGGCCTGGAGAGATTGCTCTGAACTCCATATCAGTGGCTCCCCCTATTGGTCAATAAGCAACCTGAGTCCTGCTGATGCTTTACCAAGCCCCTGAGGCTCTCACATTCCAGCCAAGATCAGTCTTGCTCCTCCTCCATCTCCAGGAGAATAGGGAACAAGCAACCCTCTGAGACCTACAGGACTCCTCCTAAAGCTTGGGGCATTTTTGTGCCCCACCTGGGGGACCAGAGCCTACCATGGGATCCAGAAGGTTACCTTGGCAGCTGGCTCCTCCATGCAAACTACAATCAATGACAGGAGGAATAACCCCATAGTTAACCATAGTGCCTTCCAACTCAAGCAGCGGATTCATACCCACAAGTACAATCCACCAGCTCGGAGGTTAAGCTGGGGGGACCAAACTCATTACACTCTGGTGGGAAGAGGTGCAGACATCAGGTCAGAGGTAACCCAACAAGTTCATCGATCCTGCTAGAATACACCAAGGACAACTCAGAACCAGCATCTCTCTCCCCAGCATGGTCAGGGATCAATCTTTGGGGACTCAGAGATAGAGCCATAATGCAGCCCTGGCACCCCCAGCTCTTGATTAAGAAATGAGATTAGAATAAATTAGGGAAAGAATGCTAGAAACATGAAAAATCAAGGCAAAAGGACACACCCGAAAGAAATCCATACTCCTTACCAATGGATACCAACTTAAATGAAATGGTTAAAATGACAGATAAAGAATTTTGAATATGGATTGTAAGAAAGCTGAATGAAATACAAGAGAAAATAGAAACCCAACACAAACAAGCCACAAAAACAATGCAGGAAATGAATAAAATATTCTCTAAAGAAATTGAAGGATTAAAGAAATACCAAACAGAAATTTTGGAAATGAAAATTTATTCAAGGAATTACAAAACACAGTGAAAGCCTTAAGAAATTGCCAGATCAGGCAGAATAAAGAAGCACAGAGCTTGAAGATAACACCTAAGAGGTAAACAAAATCGGTCCCAGAGAAAGAACAGAGAAATAAGAGCAACGAACAAGGCCTGCAAGAAATGTGGGATTATGTGAAGAGGCCAAACATAAGAATCATAGGCATCCCTGTGGGTGAAGTAAGAAAATACACAAGGGTTGGATAATTTATTTGGGGGAATAATTGAGGAAAATTTTCCTGGCCTTGATAGAAATATAGATATCCAGGTACAAGAAGCACACAAGATTCTTGGGAGATTCTTTGTAAAGAGGCAAGCACCACGACACAGAGTCATTAGACTGGCCAAGGTTAACATGAAACAGGCACTCCTACAAGCAGTAAGGTGAAAACAGCAGATAACTTAGAAAGGAAAACCTATAAGAATAACCACAGGCTTGTCAACTGAAACCTTATAAGCCAGAAGGTATCGCAGACCTACCTTCAGTCTTCTAAAGCAGAGTAATGGCCATACTAGAATATGCAAAACTAAGCTTCTTATATGAGGGAGAAATAAAGTCTTTCTCAGACAAGCAATTGCTGAGGGAATTTGTGAAGACCAGACCTGCCCTGCAGGAATTACGCAGACGAACGTCACACTACGATCAGCACAATAGAGACCCACCAGTGTAAAATCTTAAAAGCTAAAGTTCAGAGTCCAGATGCCACAAGAGATCAAACAAAGCAATAAGAGTCTACCGAACAGGATCAACAGAAATCCACCCCATGTATTAATTCTTTCAATCAATGTGAATGGCCTGAACTCCCCACTCAAGAGACTTGGGCTGGCTGAATGAACAAAAATATACAAGCTAAGTATCTGTTGTCTCCAGAAAACACATCTCATGCACAAGGACTCATTTAGACTCAAGGCAAAAGGATGGAAAATAATATTCCATGCTAAATGATAACAAAGGTGGTATAGCCATTCTCATATCAGAAAACATAGACTCCAAATTAACAAAAGTAAAGAAAGACAAAGACAGTCAATATATAATGCTAAAGAGAACAATTCAAGAAGAAGACATAACACTCCTAAATATTTATGCAACTAACACAGAGGTGCCCAGATTCATAAAGCAAATCCTACTCATATAAACAAAATGATAAACAGCAGCACCATAATAGCTAGGGATTCAACACCCCACTGGCAGAACTGGATAGATTCTCCACACAGAAAATAGGCAAAGAAATGAGGGACTTACACAGAACTCCAGGTCAAATGGGCCTAACAGATATTTACAGAACATTCTACCCCAAAACTACTGAGTATATGTTCTTCTCATGAGCTCTTGAACTATTCTTGAAGACTGATCACATCCTAGGATAAAAAACATATTTCAACAAATTAAAAAAAAAAAAGGGAATTCTGCCATGTATCTTCCCAGACCAGAGTGGAATAACATTAGAAATCAATTCCAACATCATCACTCATCTCTACACAAAGTCTTGGAAACTAACAGTCTATTGATGAATGATAGTTGGGTCAAGGGGAAGATAAGCATGGAGATCAAAAGATTCTTCCAACTGAATGATAATGAGGATGCAAGTTATTGAAATCTGTGGGGATACAGCAAAAACATTCCTGAGAAGAAAACTCATTGGCCTTGAATGCCCACATCCAAAGAACAAAAAAATCACAAATAATGAATCTAAGGAATCATCTCAATGAACTGGAAAAGGAAGAACAAAGCAACCTTAAACCCAGCAGACGACAAGAAATAACCGACATCAGAGCAGAACCAAATGAAATTAAAAGAAAAGAATTATGGAGAAGATTAATGAAACAAAAAGTTTGTTCCTTGAAAAGATAAACAAAATTGACAGGCCTCTTGCCAGATTAATCAGAAATAGAAAAGAAAGGACTCTAATAAGCTCAATCAGAAAGGAAAAAGGAGAAATCACAACTGATATCACAGAAATACAAAACATCATCTCTGAATACTCTAAAAATCTCTATGCTCATAAACTTTAAAATATGGAGGAAATGGACAAATTCTTGGAAACACACAACCTCCCTAGACTCAGTCAGGAAGCAATAGAACTCCTGAGCAGATCAATATCAAGCACTGAAATTGAAGCAGCAATAAAAAAAAAATCATCCAACCAAAAAAGTTCCAAACCAGACAATTTCACACCTGAAATTTACCAAACATGCAAAGAAAAAATAGTCCCTGGACTGCAGAAGTTATTCCACAACATTGAGAAGCAAAAAGCCTCCCCAACTCGTTCTACAAAACCAATATCACCTTGATCCTAGAGTCAGGAAACACAACAACAACAACAACACAAAAGAAAACTACAGACCAATACCCCTATGACTGTATATGCAAAAATTCTCAACAAAATCTTAGCAAACTGAATTCAGCTGCACATCAAAAGTATAATTCATCATGAACAATGAGCTGCATCCCAGAGATGCAAGGATGATTCAACATATGGATCTCTATAAATGAAATTCACCACATAAATAGATGCAAGAACAAAGACCATATGATCCTCTCAATAGACGCAGAAAAAGCATTTGACAAAATTAAGCACTTTTTTATGATTACAACTCTTCACAAAATAGGCACATATGGGACTTACCTCAGAATTATAAAAGCCATATCCAACAAACCCACTGCCAACATACTGAATGGGGGAAAATTGAAAGCATTCATGCTTAGACCTGGTACCAGACAAGGTTGTCCACTATCACCATTTCTATTAAACATAGTGCTGGAAGTCCTGGCAAGAACAATCAGGCAAGAGAAGAAAATCAAAGATATCCAAAGGGGGAAAAAACAAGTGAAATATCACTGTTTGCTGACAATGTAGTCTTATGTCTAGAAACCCCAAAGATTCAACCAAGAGACTCCTGGAATTGATGGATAAGTTCAGGGAAGTCTCAGTGTACAAAATCAATGTACACAAATCAGTAGATTTCTTATACACCAACAGTCAAGCAGAGAATCAAATCAAAGATGCAATGTTTCACAATAGCAAAAAAGAAAATAAACTGTCTAGGGACATATTTAATTAACGAAGTGAAAGACCTCTGTAGGGAGAACTATGAAACACTGAGGAAAGAAATCACAGAAGATATAAACAAATAGAAAAACATACCATGCTGAAGGATCAGCAGAAGCAACATTGCTAAAATGTCTATGCTACCCAAAGTGATTTATAGATTTAATGTAATCCCCATTAAAACACCAAAGCCATTTTTCACAGACCTAGAAAAACTACCCTATGCTTCACATGGAACAAGAAAAGACCCCACATAGCCAATGCAACCTTACCTAAAAGAACAAAGTGGGAGGCATCACTTTACCAGATTTCAAGCTATGCTTCAAGGCTATCATAACCAAAAGAGCATGGCACTGGCACAAAAGCAGAAACATAGAGCAATAGATCAGAACTAGAAACCCACATATCAAACTATTGTCATATTATCATCTGACCTTTGACAAAGCAGGCAGAAACATTCACTGGGAAAAAGAATCCCTACTCAATAAATGGTGCTGGGAAAATTATATAGCCACACATAAAAGACTGAACCAGGATCTGCACCTCTCAGCACTCAGAAATATTAATTCATAACAGATAAAAGACTTAAGCCTAAGCCATGAAACCATAAGAAATCTAGGATAAGAGTTTGGGAAAATGCCCATAGATATCAGCCTAGGCAAAGAGTTTATGAAGAAGATCCCAAAAGCAACCACAGCAACAGAATATATAAATAAGTGGGACCTGATATAATTTAAAAGCTTCTGCACAGCCAAGGAAACAATCAGTAGTCAAATAGACAATCCAGAGAATGGAAGAAAATATTTGCATGCTATATATCTGATAAAGCCTTGATAATCAGAACCTACAAAGAATCCAAGCAAATCAGCCAGAAAGAAAGCAGGCAACCCCATTAAAATGTGGGCAAAAGACATGAACAGAAATGTTTCAAATGAAGATAGGCTAACGGACAAGAAACACATAAACAAATGTTCAATATCTCTAATCATTAGGAAAATGCAAATCAAAATCATAATGTGATATCACCTAACTTCAGTGAGAATGGGTCTTATCAAAAAGTCCCAAAGCAACAGATGCTGGCATAGAGGCAGAGAGAAAGAAACACTTACACACTGTGGGTGGGACTGCAAACTAGTACAACCTCCATGTAAAGTAGTATGGAGATACCTCAAGGAATTAAAGTTAGATTTACCATTTGATCCAGCAATTCCACTAGCAGGGACTTACCCAAGGGAAAAAAGACAGTTTATAGAAAAGACACATGCACTCAAATGTTTGTAGCAGCACAATTCACAATCATAAAGATATGGAAACAACCCAAGTGCTCATTAATACATGAGTGCAAAATATGTTATATGTATACCATAATAACATGGTGATGTAATGTGTTTTGTAACAATCTGGATTGAACTGGAGGCCATTTTTCTAAGTGAATTACTGCAAGAATGAAAAAACAAAAATCACATATACTCAATACTATATTGGAAGTAATTATAAATACTATGTGCAGTTATAGAAGTAAAACTCTATGGAAATCAAGCAGATGGAAGGGAAGTGGATGAGATGGATAAATTCATACCTAATGTGAACAATGCATGCTATGTGGGTGAAGGGCACACTCATAGTTTTGACTTAAACTATACGAAGGCAAATTATTTAACCAAAACGTGTCCCCTGATACTATTCTGAAATTTAAAAAGTGGAAACATAAAAAAAACACAAATTTTTAAAAACCCTACAGGAAATTGACAAAGAATTAGCTACACTAAGGAAAATGAAGGAGAATCAAATAAATAAAATTCAAAATTAGAATGATGACCTTACCGGAGATGTCTCAGAAATAAAAATGATAATAAGGGACCATTATGAACAATTATATACCAACAAATTCAATGACATGAAGAGAGTAAAAAGAAATAAGTTCTTCTATAAATGGACACCCTACCAAGAGTTGTATCTAGAAGATACAAGAAGCCTGAACAGATAAGTAACAAATAAAGAGAATAAAATAGTAATAAAAACTTTCCAGCAAAGGAAAAGCAAAGGAGAGGAAGGATTCTGAGCTGAATTCTACTAATCATTCAAATAATCATTACTAATGCTTCTTAAACTCTACCAAAAATAGATCTGCAGAGAATAGTTCCAACTACTCTTTATGAAGCCAGCATCATGTTGATGCCTAATCCAGACAAAGAGACCACAAGAGAAAAAACCAAAAACACTGCCATGCCAATGTCTCTTATGCATGTTGATGCAAAAAGCCTCAATATAATATTAGCAAGCAAAATTCAACAGGACATCACAAAGATTATACCTTTAGACCAAGACAGCTGATTACAGGTGTCTTGCTCCTGAATCCATCACAGATAAAAGAGCTAAGGTAGTGAGTAAGAAACTAGATTTTGATCAGAGTGAACAAGAGAACTGCAGTGCAACAAAGGCTGGCAAATCCCTGTGGAGCACAAAAACTCAGTATCATAGCAAGTAGAGAGGAGCAAAGTACCCTACTCCATATATTTATTTTTGTTACTGTTGTATTGAGCTTTTGGTTCTTGGTCATAAATTCTTTGCTTAGGCTGATGTCTAAAAGAGTTTCCCCCACATTTTCTTGTAGAATTTTTTATAATCTTGGGTCCTGCATAAGTCTTTAATCCATCTTGAATTAACTTTTGTACATAGTGAGCGATAGGGAACCCAATTGGCTACCCAATTCTCCCAACACTATTTAATAAATAGAGTATCATTTCACCACAGTATGTTTTTGTCTTTTTTGTCAAAAATCAGTTGATAATAGCTATATGACTTTATTTCCAAGTTCTCTATTCTGTTCCATTGGGCTATGAATCTACTTTTATACCAGTATGATGCTGTTTTTACTACTATAGCTTTATAGTATAATTGCAGCCAGGTAAAGTGATGCCTCCAGCTTTGTTATTTTTGATTAATAATGCTTTGTTTATTCAGCTATTTTTGGGTTCCATGTGAGGTTTAGAATTATTTTTCTAGATCTGTGACAAATGACAGTGGTATTTTTATAATTGCATTGAATCTGTTAATCACTTTGGACAGAATGAGCATTTTAACAATGTTGACTCCTTTAATCTGTGAGCATAAGAGGTTTTTTCATTAACTTATGTCATCTACAATTTCCTTAATCAATGCTTTGTAGTTCTCCTTCTAGAGATCTTTCACCTCCTTGGCTAAGTATATTACCAGGTATGCTATTTTCTTTGCAGCTATGATGAATGGTATTGAGTTCTTGATTTTACTCCTGGATTGACTGTTATTAGTATATGGAAATGGTGGTTTGTGTACGTTGATTTTGTAACCTGAGAATTTGCTGAACTTATTTACGAATTCTGGGAATCTTTTGTTGGAGTCTTTAGGGTTTTCTTGATAGAAGATCATATAATTGGCAAACAGGAATAATTTGACCTCCTCTTTCCCAATTTGGATATGCTTTGTTTCTTTCTCTTGCTGGATTCCCTTTCTAGGACTTCCAGTGTTATGTTGAATAGAGGTAGTAACAGTGGGCACTCTTCTTTTGCTCCAATTGCTAGGGGGAATGATTTCAACTTTTGCCCATTCAGGATAATGTTGGTTTATCATATATGTTTTTTTAGTTAATATTATTTTGAGGCAAATTTCTTCTATGCCTAGTTTATTGAAGGTTTTTATCATGAAGTGGTGCTGGATTCTATTGTGCTTTTTCTGCATCTATGGCCTTTGTTTTTACTTCTGTTTGTGGGATGAATTACATTTGTTTATTTGTGTATATTGAACCATCCTTGCATCCCTGGGATGAAGCTCTTCGATTATGGTGAATTCTGTTTTTCATGTCCTGTTGAATTTGGTTGGCTAGTATTTTGTTGAGGATTTTTGCATGTATGTTCATAAGGGATATTGGTCTGTAGTTGTCTTTTTGTTGTGTTTTTTCCCTAGCTTTGGTACCAGGGTGATACTGGCTTTACAGGGTGAGTTAAGAAGGGATAGTTCCTTTTGGATGTTGTAAAACAATTTCAGCAGAGGAAATGCCAGTTATTCTTTGCAGGTCTGGTATCATTCAATTGTGAATCCATCTAGTCTGAGACTTTTTTGTGTGTGTGAAAGACATTTTATTACTGTTTCAATCTTCATACTCATTATTGGTCTTTTCAGGATTTCAGCTTCTTTCTGATTCAGGCTTGGGAGATTTTGTGTTTCCAGGAATTTATCCATTTCCTCTAGGCGTTCTAGTTTGTGTGCATAGAGGTTTTCATAGCAGTCATGGATGATAATTTTTATTTTTGTGGTATCAGTCATAATGTCTCCTTTTTATTTCTGACATGTCTTATTTAAGTCATTTGTCTTCTGTTTCTGGTTAAAATGGCTAGTGATGTATGAATTTTGTTTATCTTTTCAAAGAACCAACCTTTTGTTTTATTATTTCCATGTATTTTTTTCCATTTAATTTAGTTCTGCTATCAGCTTTGTCATTTCTTTTCTTCCACTAGCTTTGTGTTGGGCCTGTTCATCTCCTCCTAATTCCTTGAAAGCTGACATGAGATTGTTAATATGTGATCTTTGTGTCTTTTTGATGTGAGCATGTAAGGTGAGGAAACACCCTCTTAGCCCTGCTTTTTCAGCATTTCTAGAGATTTTGAAAGACTGTTGCTTATGTTATTCAATTTGAAAACTTTTTTTATTTTCATATTGATTTCATCATTGAATACTCAGGGGTCAGTCAGCAGTAGTTGTTTAATTTCCATAACTCTGTCAATTTGAGTATTTCTCTTGGGATTGATTTTTAGTTTTATTCCACTGTGATCTGAGATAATATATAGTATGATTTTAATTTTTCTGAATTTGCTGAAACTTGTTTTGTGGCCTAACATATGATCTATTTGGAAAATATCCCATGTGTTGATGAGAAGAATGTATATTCCTCAGTTTTTGTGTAGAATATTCTATAGATGTTTATTAGCCCTATTTATTCCAAATTCCCATTTAAGTCCATTGTTTCTTTGTTGATCTTCTGCCTCTGTCTATTTCTGTCAGTTGACTGGTGAATCCCCTGCCATTATGTTGTTGCAATTTATTTTCTTGCTTAGATCTAGTAAAATTTGTTTTATGAATCTGGGAGTTCCTGTGTTGGTGCATATATATTTAGGATTGTTATATCTTCTTGAATTGATTTCTTTACAAATACGTAATTACCACCTTTGTCTTTTTGTACCATTTTTGAATTAAAGTCTATTTTCTCTGTAATGAAGGTAGCTATACTTGCTGACTTTTTGTTTCCATTTGCATAAAATATTGTTTTCAGCCCCTTTACCTGGAGTCTATGATAATCTTAGTGAGTTAAATGAGTTTCTTGCAGATAGTATATATTTAAGATATGGTGGGTTTTTTTATCCAATCAGGCAGTGTATGTCTTTGAAATGGGGCATTAAGACTGTTCACTTTTCACACAGATCAGCTGGGTTTCAGGTATTCTGATTTTTCTCTCATTTGGAAGCTCTCTATTTTTCTATATTTTTACGTTATATTTCCATATCTCATTGTTTAAAGTATGGTAATCACCATTAAAATTGATTTTTATTTAAAGGTGAGATCATTGATTGGACACAATCTATACTCTTTGTCTCCCCTAAGCATCCTTCTTCCTCCCACAGGACTTGCTATTGTGACATTTGGACTATCTAGAAAGGCACCATCCTTAGAATTATTCTTTGTTTAGTTTTGATCCCTTTTGTTCCATAAAGTTTGAGTAAAATATTCCTTATATAGCGTTTTTTTAGCTTCTTTAGGGTAATGTACTCCTTTGAGAATATGACTTAAGATATGACTCTATTTGCAAAGATGTTTTTAGAAGTCTATAAATACCTGTCTTAGTACATTGGTGCTATTATAACAAAATGCCTGAGTTTGGGTAATTTATAAATAATAGAAATTTATTTCTACGGTTCTAGAGACTAGGAAGTCCAAGATCTAGATGCCAGCAGGTTCAGTATCTGGTGAGGGCTGCTGCTTCCACGATGGCACTGTGTTGGTATCTCCTCTAGAGAGGAAGTACGCTGTGTCTTCACATGGCAGATGGGATGGAAGAGCAAGAGAGCGCTCCCTTCAACTTCTCGCCATTCACAAGATTGCTGACTCAAGCCATGAGGGTGGAGCCCTCATGAGTTAACCACTTCCTAAAGACCACACCTCTTAATACCTTTGCCCTGGGGATTAAGCTTCAGCATGAACTGTGGAGGGCACACCATCACTCAAACCATAGTAATACCTCTGCTTACACAATTCTGGTGACAATATCTGTGGCTCAAGGACTCCCTGAGTCATGTGGATTTCAGGACACAAGGTCCTGAGGGTAACCCTAGATTCAAATCCTGGTTCTGCTTTTTAATAACTGTGTGACCTGGGCACGTGTTTATCCTTTCTATGCCTGAATTTGCTCATCTATAAAATGCAAATAGTGGTGTTGCTAGGATTCAACCATGCCTCATCACTGGAAAGCCTCACTAATCAGCTAGGAGGAGGAGGAAGAACTGACTGATACAAGTCTCCAAGGTTTCTAAGTCAGCCTCCTTATAAGTTTGGATTCAACACAGTGTTGTCAAAGTGTCATCTGCAACCCACTGTTGTCAACTGAAGTTCCTCTCCTGGTGGGAGATCCAGAATGCAACGTTACTAGAGGAAATGATGTGCAATTCCATAGACGTCCATTTCCTAATGTCTGACTAAGGGCTGTATCTGGCAACTGATTGAGTTATTACAAGTGACCACACTAAAATTAGCATAGTACTTGATTTTGTGGAAGACTCTACTTCAGTCCTCTACTCTGAGGATGCTTGATACCACGGCATCATCAGCATCGTCTTGGCTTAGGGCAGGTTTCAATTGTGTCTCTGAATTTTGATCATTTGTATTTTACAGTTGGCCTCATCAACATCAGTGTTGTTCATTGAGGGTCAGTCCATGAACCTGATGAAAACAATGCAATTGACCATATTTTGGTCTATAATTATCCAATACTTTGTTTTTAAGTCACGTATACACCGTGGTTCCCATGGGAATCATTCAAGTTCTCATAGCTGTAGTAGGGGCAGGGAATAACATCATTGGTTGGTTTGCTCTCTATTGAAAACTAGGGGTTGGTAGTGAAGATGGGAGATGAATACAGTCCTTTTTTTCTGCCTAAGTGGACCATAGTAAAACATGCGTATGGTGCACACACATGACGAAGAACCACTAGATGACTAACTGTGAAATTAGGTACCCCACTTATCACTTGCCAGACCCTGAACAAGAGAATAAACTTCTGTGAACTTATTTATGAAATCCAGACATTTTCTTGGCCTCCTAGACAGGCAAACTTCATCTGTAAAGAGTCGTGCAGTAAACATATTGAGCCTGGAAGCCCCAGGGTTTCTGTCACAGCTACTTGTTGAGCCCAAGAAATACTAATTTATAGAAATTCCCCCTGTATTTTTAGAAACAGATATGATTTCAGAAGTCAAGCAAGGCTCTCCCCTAAAGGAAAATGTAAACGTGTTAGTTCGCATATCAAAAGCTGCCTCGCCTCAGAGGGCATCTCAATGGTCAGTAGCAGCTGTATTCCAAGGCAATGCTATAATCTGGGTCTATGGCTCTCAGGTCTTGACAGACAAGACAGACAAAGCAGGTCTTGCCTAGAGCCATAGGTTACTGGAGCTGATCAGCAAAGACAGACCACCGGGGAGGAGAGCTGATCATGAAATATGCTGAGAGCTGATTAAACAGATATGCTGCTTGAGCCGGCCCCAGATGGAACCATGTGGTTAAAGTAAATAACATAAGACACAGCTCATGTTCACTTCTAAAACCTCTGTTCTAATACACAATAACCAGAGCCACAATGTCTCTGTTTTTGCTAAAGTAATAGCCTTATCATAAAACTTAGAAGTTTGCCCTAAGAAGATTTTATAACTCATTGTTCACCTAGATAGAGTTAAAGGATCTGTAGTAGCCTTCTAGAAGACTTTGACCCTAAACCAAACTGCCTGTTATTATGTAAATCCCATTGCCCTTGGCAACTGAAAAACTGTACCTGCACTATAAGTATCTCTATGAAACTTCAGCCTTTGTTGAATTTCTGCAGGAAGAGATGTAATCATCCAGGCACCCTCCTTTGTCTATCTTCATAAGTATTTGCTTTATAAACTATATCTTTGGCTCTGTGTATTATTTCTATTTCTGTTTCCTACTATTTTTTCATCCTTTGCAACAATCCCTGCCTGAGGGACCCGAACCTCTTGCGGGGAGCATAGCTATCTCCCCACAGCTACTCTACTGTGCTGTGGTCACATGAAATCAGACAGGGACAGTACTTAAACAAGTGACGTGGCTGTGTTCCAATAAAGCTTCATTTACAAAAACAGGTGACAGCCCCTCTGGCAGTAGCCTGCCGAACTCTGCCATCCATCATTGTGACAATCACAAGACACAGTGCTGGTGATGATGTTATTATTGCTGTCATCATCATCATCGATGTCCTTCACTGTTTAGAAAGCACTCTCCGCCCATTCTCTCAATCAAGGAGACAGGAGAAAACACTACTCAGCACGTCTTGTAATGGGAAGGCAGGTGTGGGAGTGCTAGGGCTTTGGCCATGGCGCGAGCGTAGGGGAGCATCCTTCAGCTCCCCACCATTAGGTCTCTTTTTTCTGTCACTCAGAGAGCTCAGGAAGCCTCAGCCCACTGTACATTTGTTTGTAAGGGATCATTTTCACATCATCACTCTATTTTTCCACTACTCCTAGCCATGAGTCAAATCCTTTCATTGCTGAGATATAAAAAAATGACAGCAGAAAAATAGAAAGGCTTTCATTTATATTATTGTAAGCTTTTAAAAATGATTTCCCCTAAATAGGCCATTTCCCTCTTTTCTGTCTGGTTATTACCATTCTCATTTTCCAGTTGTAAAGATATGTGTTTTCCATTTGTCTGAAGAACAATGCAGCTCTCTCCAATCCGTCACACAGCCCTGCCCTGAGCGATTCTCACAGCTCATCCAGAGTGTGGCGGCCTGGTTAAACAGGCATGTCTGGGCCGCAGGCTCCTCAGGATGGAGCCCTCGGCCCTGCGGGCATCTCACTCCAGCAACGCCAAGCCTCACCCGACTCACAGTGCAGAAAGCGAGACCAGAGAGGAGTTTTCAAAAGAGGAAGATCACATATTTCATGACCAGCATATTTTCCAAGTAATTACATGAATTAATTTCAGGAAGGCGATGTGATTCTTTCAGCCTGAAGATTCAATGACATGAAAACCTACAGAGAGGGAAAAAATGATCAGGTGATTCTTCTCCTAACCAAAGTCAACCTCCACTATCTCGGGGCTCCACTGAAATGTATATCACGCTCAAAGTGCCCTCTAATCCTGTATTTTAAAATATTCATTGTCAAATTAGCAAAACCACGGTCGACAACTTCGGTGTGGTCCTACCATCCAGAGTTCAACATTGAGAAACGTTGGCTGAGTTGACTCCTATCTCTGCTACAGAGAAAACATCCACACCCTACTCGCTGTGACTTCAGATGCAGGTCAGCTATATTAGCAGACTCTGTTTTCTTACCTGTATGATGGGGAAACAAAGAAACTGCCTTACGTGGTTAATATATTGATACACAGTTAACCCTTGAACAACATGAGGGTTATAGGGACCAACTGCACGCAGTCAAAACTCCGTGTGTAACTTTTGACCCCCTCCCAGAAGTTTAACTACCATTAGCCTATGGTTGCCTGGAACCTTAATGATAACAAAAGCAGTCAATGAACACATATTTTATGTGTTATTTATAATATTATACATTGTATTCTTACCATAAAGTGAGATAGAGAAAAAAAATGTTATTAAGAAAATCATAATCACAAGAAGGGAAAAACAAACAGCACATGTACTCACCATTAAATTGGAACTAATCAATCAACCTATGTGCACACATGGAACTAACATTCACCAGAAACCAAGCAGGTGGGAGGGGGAGGAGGGGAAGTCACACCTAACGGGTATGAGGCACACCATCTGGGGGATGGGCATAGCTTGATTCAAAGGGTACAGAAGCAATTTATGTAACCAAAATGTTTGTACCCCCATAATATTCTGAAATAATAAAGAAATAAATAAAAGAATAAAAGGAAATCAGAAAGAAGAGAGAATATATTTACTCTTAAGTGGAAGTGGATCATCATAAAGGTCTTCACCCTTCATTGTCTGCACGTTGAGTAGGCTGAGGAGGAGGAGGAAGAGGAGGGATTGGTTGCTGTGTTGAGGTGGCAGAGGCAGAAGGGATGGAGGAGGTGGAAGGAGAACCAGGCAGGCAAGCACACTCGGTGTAACCTTTAAGGAAATGAGTGGCCCTGCACAGTTCAAACCAATGTTATTCAAGGGTTAACTTGTATGTATATTTACACAAACCATATACATACACACATATATACACACACATATATAAATATATGAAAATGTACATGTGTAAACCTTTTAAACTGCTCTTGAACTTTTTCCTCAGCCATACCATGAGTTTGGGGGTTTGTTAAGTGCAGAAAGCGTAACTAATCTAATCACTGTTGCTGTTTGCAGTGCTGGTGGTCTTTTAGGAGGTATGTCAGCCAGCTTTTAAGAGCTTTGTAATTGCCAAAAACCTTCCTGGCATTTTGCCTTGATTATGTCCAGCTCTTACCCCTCTAAGAAGTAGGTAGAACTATTCCCATTGCATGAATGAGTCTCCCTGGCAACTGGAGATCAGGACATTTCATGTAAGCGACCCAAGGTCCACACACTTGCAGAGTTGCTGAGCCAGGCTTCTAACTTAAAGCTATAGCTCATGTTCCTTGCCATCTGCTGTAATTCTTCATCATCTTAAACACCAAATAGGAAGATCCCCATGGATTCATTCAAGGAGGAGGTGTAAACCACCCAGAGCTCTACGGTGGAAAGCAGGCCCCTCAGACTATGTTATTCCAATATACATTGCCTCACCCAAGCATTTGAGAGAAACTAAACTTCCATTTGCCAAACTCAGGCACATCAGCTAACTAGAGAGATGGTGCTCACACGTACTCACTCAATATTTCACCACATGCTTTGAAAAGCCAACATGCTGCTATGAACATCACAAAGCCTGTCCAGCGAGCTCATTTAGGTGGGAGACCTCTGTCTACCACACAGAGCCAGAACACAGGGTCTTGACTATTGATTATTAGTGTCAGAGCCAAATACTTGTACTGCCTGTGACATAATAAAAAAATGTATATTGGGTCTCTGCCTCCAGTTATTGGCACAGAGCTCTTAAAACCTTTGTAATTTCCTGGATGGTAGGTGCACTAGAAGCACCTTTTGTCCTGATATTTGGTCTTTGGCACTGGCTCCTGACACAGAACTCCTAGACCCCTGTAATTTCCTGGGTGATAGAAGTGTCTAATGAGGCAAGTTTTGGTGATCACCAGAGAAACCAAGCCACAATGAGAAGCTTAGAGAGGGGAGAGGGGCTGGAGATTGAGTTAATAATCAATCATGTCTGTAGGATGGAACTTCCATAAAGACCCCTAAAGGGTGGGGAGAGCTTCCAGGTTGGTGAACACAAGGAAGTGCTGGGAGGCGGTGCTCCCAGAGAAAGCATGGAAGGTACCTCCCCCGTACCTCACCCTATGCATCTCTTCCATCTGGCTGTTCATTTGTACCCTTTGTAAAACCCTTTATAATAAACCAGTAAATGTAAGTAAATGTTCCCTGAGTTGTGTGAGCCATTATACGAAATTATCGAACATGAGGAGATGTTTTTGGAACCTCCAATTTATAGCCAGTGGATCAGAAGCACAGATGACAATCTGGGGCTTGTAATTGTTATCTGAAATGAGAGGGAACAGTCTTGTGAGATGCAGCCCTTAACCTGTAGGGTCTAAACCAACTCCAGGAAGCTAGTGTCAGAACAGAGCTAACTGTTACATTATGCTCTATATTATCTATTATAGAGCGCCCAGTCAGTGTCCACCAAGAACTGGACAATTGGTTGCTGCAGAAAAAAAGCCCACACGTTGGTGTTAGAAGTAGCATGAATGTCAAGAAAACAGTATTTTTCTTTTACTGTCAATTCTTTGAATTGTCCATCCACTTTCTCCTAGAACCTCTGCATCTGATATCACCAAAAGAATTGTTTCAATATTTGTTTTGTTCAGAACCACTCATACTTTTTGTCATTAACTGATTTTTAGCTCTCCTGTCTTAACTTCTATTACTCTGTTACTTGTTTGTCCTGCTTTCCTCTTTTTACCTCCCAAAGCTCGAGGATGACAATCTCTAAAACCTATCCTAGCCATTCTGCTTTCCTCACCTTACTCTTCATATCTACTTCCCCACAGAAACTGTCCTTCCTCAAGACCACCCACGTCTCTTCTACGCTCTCTCAAATTTCTGCCTCAATGTCTTCATTCTCTCTTAAACTTTACACCCATATCTCTAGATTATCCATCACCTCAAATCAACATTTCAAAACAAAACAGGCCCCTCAAAAAGTTTCCCTTCATGATACCTCCATTTGTTAACAACAGCAAACTTCTTTCAGCTTCAGAATTTCCTCTCCTTTGGCCCATCATATTCAGTCAGCTACATCTTTTATCAATTCCCTTGTTTCTTCTCCTTTTTCCTTCTAGATCTCTAAATAAAGCTATGTACAATCATCTCAATTTATCTTCCCTGTCCCTTAAACTCACTTCCATATTTTTCATATATTTAACCTTTGTGCTATCTTCTTAGTGACTTTTAAAACTCTGCCTTCCATTCTGCTCATTCTCTCTTTAGCTATGTCTAATTTGCTATTTTGCATTTTTATATTATGTTGTTTTCTTTCATTTCTAGAATATCTGCTGGATCAATTATATTGTTCTTTTTTTCTTTATTGATTCTGTTTTATTCTTATTAAATTCACTCTACTTATAGTCCAGTCGTTCCAATACCTGAAAATTTCACAGTTCTGACTCTGCTGTGTGTGACTTCCTGACTGTCACTAACAGTGGTTTTGATTATGAGTTTGTGTTTCTTGAGACTTCATAGGTAGCCTTTAAAGCTGAGTCAAAAGTGCATACCTTTAAAGATGATTTGCATTTGGCTTCCTCTGGGTGCCTAAAAGGGCTTTCAATTCAGCAACTAAATCCTTCAATTAAGTTTTTTTCAGACTAAAAAAGAGTTGCAAATTCTGGCCGTAAGTGATGACTAGCTTGTGGTTATAATTTGAGACAGACTATTTTACTTCAACCCAGAAGCAAGGCTAGTCTTTAAGGTGTCCTTTTACAGGATAAGTGGCTTTTGTTTGTTTCGTTCATTGGTTGGTCATTTGGTTTTAGTTCATCCTTCCTCTGAGGGTCTCCCTCTTCAAAGGTCCTGGCTTTATATCAGGGTCTGCAGCTTCTCTCCTTGCTGCCTCTAGGTTTCACTACATGGCCTCAAGTGGCTCATAAACTAAAGCTCCACACTGCCTTTATCAGCAATCACAAGTAATCACGAGGGAGCTGTCTTCATCAACGCCTCCCCAACCTCTTTCCATTTTTGCTATCTCATTGGTTTTGAATGCTGAGCATTTCCTGTCAGCTGACTCCTGCTACTATGGTCTGAATGAGTCCCCCAAAATTCATGTGTTGGAAACCTAATCCCGAATGCAACAGTGTAGGAGGAGGGGTCTTTTGGGACATTGTTTAAGTCATGAGGGCTCCACCCTCATGAATAAATTAACTGTTATAAGAAGGGCTTTTAGAAATGGGTTCACTCTCCCACTCTCTGCCATGGGAGGTCAGAGTTCCTCTCTTGCTCTTCCACCTTCTGCCACGTGGTGATGCAATTAGAAGGCTCACTCCAAATGCCAGCAACTTTATCTTAGATTTCCCAACCTCCAGAACTCTGAGACATAGATTTCCATTCTTTATAAATTACCCACTCTGTGGTGTTCTATTACAGCAGCACAAAACAAATTAACACATCTACCTTTAAAAATATATTTGTTATTGATCCTTCCTACTCATGTTTTTTAATAAGAAATTTTTGGATAACTAGTGCACAATCTTTCCATGACTGAATTCAAAATTATTTAAGTCAAACAAGAAATTAAAAATGTCTCTCCTAATGTCCCATCTGCTTTCTGATCTTATTTTCCTTCATCTCCTCCACGTTCTTCCCAAAACCTAGGAAGCCTCCCCACTGGCCCCATGCTCAGTCAGGACTACTTTGATTCCCAGACTCCAGATTTTTTCTCTGCCTAGAATTTCTACTTTCTTTCCTCCCACCTAGCCTAGGGTTTCTCACTCTCAGCGCTATTGACATCTTTGCAGGATAATTCTTTATTGAAAGGGCGGAGGCTGCCCCCTGCATTAGGAACAGGAATAGTGAACAGTATCCCTGGCCTCTACCCACTAGATTTCAGCAGTACCCTTCCCAGTAGTGACAACCAAAAATGTCTCCAGAAATGCCCAAATAGCCCCTTGGAGGTTAAATGGCCCTTGGTTGAGAACCACAGTATCCGACACTCTAAAAATCTCTAGGAAATACTCCTACCCTACCAAGCCCTCCCTGACAACCTTAACCCACAGTTTCTCCATTACTATGCAACTAATGTGCAATATATTCTGATCTGAGAGGTCACACTGCACAATTTACCACTACAGTACTGTGCATATTACTGTCCTACTATACCAAATTTTAAAAATCCACAATTGTTTCATTTCTCATCTCACCTAGTTTAGCACTAGGCCCAGAGCAGGGGCTTAAAAATATGTATGTGATGTGACCAAAATTTCAATTCAGCACTTTTAGAAAATTTGGTTAAAAGGATTAGTGTGTGTCCATTGGCTGAGACCACACATTCAGCCAATGGGGGTGGGAATATAAGAACATTGAGATTTATTATTTGCTTTGATTAAAATTAAATCTGTTAAGTTACCATCTCCTTATAGTTAGCTTTAAACTATGAAATTTTAATAATTTTATTAATATTTTTTTTCTTAAAAAGTAAATTTTTATTTTTATTAAAATATTAATTAAATGGGTACAAGTGTTTTTATTACATGAATATCTTTTATAGTATCTTAAATCAGGGCTTGGGTGGTGTGCCCATCACCTGAATAGTGTTCATTGTACACAATAGGTAAGGATTTATCCCACACCCACCTCTACCCTTCACCCTTCTTAGTTTCTTATGTCCTTTATTTCACTTTGTGGCCATGTACCCATTTACTAGCTCCCACTTATTAGTGAGAACATGTGGTGTTTGGTTTTCCATTCCTGAGGTACTTCACTTAGGATGATGGTCTCTAGATCCTAACACATTGCTACAAATGACATTATTTCATTCCTTGTTATGGCTGAGTAGTACTCCATGGTATATAAATACCACATGTGAATTGAAGGGCACTTAGGTTGATTCCACATCTTTGCAATTGTGAATTCTGCTGTAATAAACATTCAAGTGCAAGTGTCTTTTTGATAAAATGGCTTCAGTTCTAAAATTTCAAATTAATAAAACTATATTTGATCCACTGTAGAAACTCCATGTACTATTTGTCTGGTTTTTAGACTTTAATCAAATTTTAAATAGCATTCCAAAGTGTTAGGAATATTTGCTCTCTTTTTTGCACAGAAGACAAGTTGGCTGATGAAATCAGTGGTTTTGGTCACTCAGAAGCAATTAGTCAAGAGACATTTGAATAAGTGCCATTAAGTGACAACACATATGACATGGTTAAGATATAATGATTATCAGTAATCATAGGGTGGACAAATGGTTTAAAAATGTCAATTTATGGCAGTCAGTTAAATTCTAGGAACGATCGTTAGATGAATTTTCTGTTTATATCAATATTTCTACTGGCAATATAAATTTGATATTAGAAAGTTCCTGAAATATATTAATATTTAAATACAGAATTATGTTTGTGTTTCATTTTAATTAAATCACACTTTTTGAAGTATTACTGAATGTGATTATACTTCTCTTTTATCAATAATTTTTGTTTACAAAATAGAGAAAATTATTCCTTAACACTAAATTTGAAGTATTTGTGTTAGTCCCAAACATTTCCAATAGTTCTCATCTTTTTAAAAAGTCATCTAGGCTGGGCGCAGTGGCTCACGTCTATAATCCTAGCACTTTGGGAGGCCAAGGCGGGTGGATCACTCGAGGTCAGGAGTTCGAGACCAGCCTGAGCAAGAGCGAGATCCCGTCTCTACTAAAAATAGAAAGAAATTATCTGGCTAACTAAAATATATATAGAAAAAATTAGCCGGGCATGGTGGCTCATGCCTGTAGTCCCAGCTACTCGGGTGGCTGAGACAGTAGGATTGCTTAAGCCCAGGAGTTTGGGGTTGCTGTGAGCTAGCCTGACACCATGGCACTCACTCTAGCCTGGGCAACATAGCAAGACTCTGTCTCAAAAAAATAAAAAATAAAAAATAAAAATAAATAAAAAGTCATCTTCTCAGAACCAAGCTGTCAAATGTTAGCAGGTGTTTGAGTAGCAAGGGCTCACATCTTGGCATAAACCCACTGTGGCTCAATTTTTATTCTTCACCCACTGCCCATGCAATAGCCAACAACCCGATGAACAGGGAAAATGTTAACCACTCAATCAGTTCCACTATCTACATGTGTGGTGTCGCAGACAAAACATGACAGCCCAAATCCTTCTTTCCTCTCTTTGACCTGATGTCCCAGAGTCTTGCTGATACAGCAAAGCAGGACAGTGTCGTGGGGGAGGAGAAAAATGAAGCTAGTCTTGTTTTTTCAGACATCTTGCGATTCCATGAGCACCAAAGGAAAAGAGACATCCCAAATGACGCACAATGCTATCACCGCATGAGGAATTCAAGGGGAAATTTTCTTACTTGTGTCCAGTTGCTGATTTATCCACAGACCTCGCTTATCTGTGGCCACCACTACGCTCTGATAAATTGTCTGCAGGGTTATGGCTGCTCTGGGTTCGAGCCTCTGTCTCTCTATGACTGTTCGAAATGAGCTCTTGAATAGTTTTTATGAGATCTGTCCAGCTGCCTTTCCAAAAGTTTTAATGCATTGGTCTCCCTAGATCTGCGTGTGTCTGATTCACACATAGTGTGTCTCCGTCTCTGTGAAAAGCCAACCCTGGGGAGTCGTAACGCTGAGGGTCACGTTCTTTGAGCCCACCCATGGTAGTCTCATTACGCTTACAACATCAAGCAAGAGAGGAAGGTTTTAGGAATCTGTTAATTTTGAAAAGAGAGAGAAAAGAGCTGGAGCCGAGAAGTGCCTTACCTTGGCAGGGTCCAAGGCAGGTCCCATAAGAGGCACCTGGACATCCGCCCCACGTCTCTGCCTCCGACCATTTGGCCGCCAGCATCAGACCTGCCATGGGCTCGTGATCGTCTCCCTCCAAATGCATGGGGAAATTCACGGAGCCCAGTTTAGTAGTTCAAGTGAAGGCGAGTCAAGTGCTTTGCTCCTCCAGCTCAGAACCGGCATCCCTTGTCTAGGACTTGGATTGTGCCTTGCTCACTGGTTAAACCAGCTCATAAATTCCAGTGTCCCAGCTCATCCCATTGCCCTTGGCCATTATCTTAAACAGTGGATTCCAGCACAGTTCCTCCGGGACTTGATCTTCTGCTTCTCCCTAGGGTTGCTGTCCAGTCTCTGACCCCAGCACCCCACAACCTGTTCCCAACCCCACTCCACCCTGACTGCATGTTTCTCACCGGCCAAGATTATCTGTCTTCCTAGGTCTGAGAGACTGGCTTTACATTTTGGCTCTACTGCTTCTTAGAAGTTCTTGCAGCCTACTTAACTTCTTGAATTCACACTTATGACATGTAGAATAAAGACAACCATTCTGCCCACGTAGGTTTTCTTTGCAAAATCACACAACATCATATGGCTAAAGTGCCTAGTCCAGTACCTAGCACACAAAAGACATTTAATAAATGGTATTTTTATATTTCCTGCTGGACATAGCTACTTAACATGAGACCACTTTCTAGGTGACTGATGTCTACTCCTCATCAAGGATTCTCAAGCTTTCATGTGTAAAAGAAGCTCTTTCCCAACCTGATTTTTGTCTGTCCCAGGTCAGGGCTGTCTCCTGCCACAATAGAACACGACTCAATCTACCAGGATGACATGGGAATGGATGCCTGAGTTTTTTAAAGTTGGTTGATATATTGTAATACTAGGAGAAGGGGGAGAAAAAGAAAAGGAAGGTGTGAGGAAGAAAGGAAGCAAAGAAGGGAGGAAGAGGGAAATGGAAGGGAAGGGGAGGGGAGGGCAGGAGAGCAGAGGAGAGGGGAGAGGAGGGAAGGGAAAGGGAAAGAAGCAGTAAGGGAAAGAGAGGCAGAGACAGAAAGACAAGGAGAGCCAGACCAAGAGAGAGATGAAACCTGTGGAAAATGAACTCCTGTGGGGCCCCGCTTCTTCCACACGCCCACCACACCCTCACGCCTGGGTCTCCTGCTGCCTCTCCAGTGAGCTTCGCCCTCACTCCGTGGAACAGATGAGCATCAGGACAAGTACACATAGACTTTCCAAAAGGAAAGCAAAACAGGTGCAGAAGGACATAAGCCTTTTTGCCTTTTCAGAGGAACTAGGCAATGACTCAAGATCAGCCCGTCAAAATCAGAGATGACTGCAGCCTCAAAGCTCCCCGAGATCAAAGGCAAGCTCTGAAGGAAGGCAGAGCCTTAGCAGGGCGGAGGATGCCGCGGCCAGGACGGAGCTCCGTTCGACTGCCGTGATCTCCCGCAAATTAACTTCAGCTCCAGGCTTCTCAAGGGGAGCTCTGTGGAAAGCTCTTTAACAGAAACAAAAATGAGGCATTTTAGCAAAAATATTGAAATCTCCTGGTAGATAACCTCCAGGCCAACGTCTGTCTCACCCTCAATTTCTAAAAAATTGTCTTGCTATACCTGACATATTTTAAACTCAATTTTAGTAGATTGCCCCAGAATCCAGTAATATTTTTAGCCAGATCACAGTGCAATAGTTTTAAACTCAACATATTTACCCTGGTGGCATTTTAAAAGGTGATCTTTCTACAGTCTCACCAAGTACTGGAAAGAAGAATAAATACTAGCCCAACGTAGGTTAAATTTCTAGAATTTCATGACTGATTTCACTATAATTGGTCAGTAATTGCCTCCACCTCTCTGCTATCATTATAAAATATTCCTCCCTTTAACTCATGAATTCCAGAACACTTGTGCTGTGTAATTGCGCAGAGATAATCCTATAGTATTCGAGTGTGGCAGTGGAGTGGATTCTACATAATTAGTTGAACATAATTGAGCAATGATGCCTAGTTATGGATAACAGTTATTGGGAAATCTCAGGAGCAGTGGGGCACCCAAAATTGTGCAAACCATCCCTTACAGTATGGGCTCCGTCTTTTCTGCTTTGGAAACATCATTAAAGCTCCTACCTCTAAGGCAACACCCCTGACATTGCCCTTCCTGAATACTTTCCATTTCAGAGCGGTTGTGAGGAAACAAATCAATAACCGTCCAGAACATAGTACAGTCCCTGGCACAGAATAGGTGTCCAATTAAAAGTCTTTTTAAAAATTGCTTATTTAAAAACATTGCTGAAGCTATTCTTTCATAGAGAAAACAGAAGACACACATACTGCTTAATCTCATTGATATCTTGATTTTTTCTGGTACATAAAATAGATGCTTCCCACTGCCTTGGGGACTGCACTAAAAATAGCTCAAGATACTTGAGTGGCAGTTCCCACCTAAATGGAAAATATTATTAAAACCCAAGTCCACAGTGTGATGCCTGTAATAGTCTTCTCCAATGTTTTCCCAGTTTTTTCCTGTGCCTCGATACCTGTAGAGTTCATAAGCCTGGGGCAATAGATACACACACACACACACACACACACACACACAATGCTGTACATACAAAAATCCAAAACAATCTTATAAAATGTCTGCACTTGTTAATGTGTTGGACATCAGGCCTTCTATTTTAGCTATACGTAAATGGCACCTACATCTGTCTTTCCCTGATTTGAAAAGACTGTGGTGAAAATCCACAAATCTGTTAATAAGCAAATAAGACTGTATTTATTTCATTCTGTGTCTCTTATTTTATTTATTCATTTTGTACTACAACACTCAAACTGTTTCCATAAAGTGGAAGTTGTCTAAAGCATTAACTTTTTCAGAAAAATGATACTGCCGCTAAACCTTTGATCCTGATGTTTGTTCCCCTGAAATAAGTTAAAGAGTTAAAAAAAAAACTGGCTAATTTTTTAATGCAGCCAGCTTCATGAAAACAGGTGGTGTATGACCTCCTTAATTAGATAACACAGATAGAATTTCATTCCCTAAACAAAGCTGTGTTTTGAGGAAGCCCACTGCATAGCACATACACCAGCCATAAAAATGAGTCTGCCCAGAACATTTTCCCCCTTGAATATCATCTATCACATTACTTCTTGTTACTTCTCTTGCCCCTCTTCTGTCCCCAGACTACACCTTCCTGTTTTTATCTACATTGACAAATATGAGCAAAGATGAAAAAATGCCAGTGTCAGGCCCTAACTCTTAATATTAAAATATCTGAACATTTGAAAACTTTTTCAGATGAACATTTTTTCCTGGCCAAGAAAGCCATGGCCATATATTTGCTCTCCACACCATAGTCTTCCATTGCTAAGCACTGATGAGTCTCTGGCTCCAACTTCTCTTCTGTATTCAGACTCAGAGCATATGGAAGGCGTATGGCTTGAGTTCTTCATCCTGCAATCCCTGGCTCCCAGGACAGTGCTCTGCGATTGTTTCTTTCTGTAAGTGAGGTGTTTATGGATGCCTTGAGGGTCCTACACACCTTACCTGTGCATCCTTCTTTCACACTCACACAAACATTGAGATCTCTGTCCTCCTCCAGTGATCTTTTCTGGACCATACAATTGTCCACGTTCAGGGTTTAATTTTACTGGGTGATAAAAATGGATTGCAGTCTCCAGCTGGCAATGAGGTCTGACTCATTTAGTTAAGTCTCTGTGGCTGTGTTCATTACATCCATGCATGATCACCCTTTAGTGATGTCCCAATCAGATTTGAGGAGGAAGCAGCCACAGCAGTGGCAAAATTAGCAGGGATCCCCAACTCACTACATAAACATGGACAGAACAGCCAGATGGTAAAACCAAAAACACACGCAGCATATTAACAGCAACATCAACTGATGTGACAGATCCGTGAACCCCAAAGGACAAGGCTACGCGGTCAGTGTCTGTGCAAGAAAAGCACAGGGAAGCATTAGGGATGCTGGCAGGCCCAGAAACAGAAGACCCCAAAATAGCCAATAAGCTCACACTGGAAAGCATAGCAGCCAATCTGAGAACAGCAGCTGGAATCGAGAAGACTTGTTCAGCTTGGTAGCAGGTGAATACAAGAAACCGTGCAAGTCTGAAGGGACCGGGCCAGCGCGGCCCCCACACTCTCTCAGAACTGAGCCCCCAGCTCCCTCAGGGCAGGGCCCTTGCACTGCGATTGGAACCCAAACAGCAGGGCGGGGACAGGAGAGACAAAGGAAAGAGAATGCCCAGCAAACTCATGATTCTGTCAAATCCACATGAAAACAACAGAGCAGAACGGTCTGTGAAGTGAAGATGCTCTTCTGAACATAACCACTTCTCAAAGTCTGGGGGAACTAATTTCATGTGAAAATGAACAACTGAAAAGGATCATAGTTGAATCTGATTCAAATTTATTATAAGAAAACAAAGAGCAGAGAGCAGTGTTCATCATCACAGACATGAAAAACATACCAAAAAATACATTTTTATAAAGCACTTGAAAATTGTAATTTTCTATTTCAAAGAGAGCTAAAAGATACTCAAAAAATGACATATAATGTGAAAATATAACATAAATCAGAAGCTAAAAATCTCAGTAATCTTATAACAGAACTCAAGACAATGAGAGATAAGAAAAAATAATTTCAGAAATAAAGAATAACCTAGAAAAAATGTAAGAGTATAAATAAAAAATAACTTCAGAGAAATAAAAGGTTAAGAAGGAAGAAAATTTAAAATTCAAAAAAATTTGAAGACACAAAAATGATTTGAGAAAAAGTGACAAATATTTAAATGAGCAAAGAAGATCCAACATGGTGACAAAAGAAATCTCTGAAAAAAAAAAGACAAAGAAGGGAAAAAATAGGAAAAAACTATAATTCAAGAAAATTTTGCAAAGTAAAGATTTGAAATGATATATTGAAAGAGCAATTAACATGCCTGAAAATATTGACCCTGAAAACTGACATAAAGATATTAACTACTAAAATTTCTGAATTTTAAAGGAAAAGAAAAGAATCTTGTGGATTTATAGGCAAAAACAGAGAGTGACAGAGTGTAAATAAATTATATCATCATCAAGCTTGGACAGCAAGGTATTATTCCAGTAGGAAACAGAGTAATATATTTAAGATACTCAAGGAAAGAAAACGGGTCCAAGTTCTTTTTATTGGGCAAAGTTGACCTTTAAGTACAAACGTAAACACATAAGTTAGAGAATGCTATTCCCTTCCTGAGGAGCCTACTAGACAATGAGTCACAGAAAGTTAGAGCAACTGGATAGACATAGACATAAGGCTGGTGTTGAGCATTAAACATATAATGACTTGTACATGGAAACAAATTGAAAGTTAAAAGGGAGAGTGTGTCACATGCAATGGCTCTATGAAACAACACAGCCATAAAAATGGGGACACATTGAGGAAAGCAGATGCAAAATATTTTCTAAACTGTTTTTGATCATCATGTTGGTGGTGATGGTAACATCTGTATTGTTATTTTGAGACAGTTGTGTAATGTGAAATAAATCAAATGGAAAACCATGTAATGTTTAACCTATCCTTCCCAGTGTTCTTGAGAATGTGGATCATTGGTGTGGAAAAAAGAGATAAAATTTTCACATGGTTTTAGATTGAGGTGGGTGTGGGGGAAGGGGATGGAGGTATGACTACATGGTGAGTGCGATGTGCACTGTCTGGGGAATAGACATGCTTGAAGCTCTGACTTGGGGGGAATGGGCAGGACATGGGCAATATATATAACCTGAACTTTTGTACTCCCATGATAAGCTGAAATAAAAAAAATATATATATATATGTGTGTGTGTGTGTTACTGTAAACTCATAAACTATTTTGTCTTTACAAAAAAATCCCAGTGGTTTCCCCGTAATGGCCTGGAAACAATGGCTGCCCAGTAGCAATGAGCATCCCTGGCACCAAGATTGTGTCCTCGAAATATTTCCCGGGAAACACCCAGTGGATTTTGGAGAAATGTTTAGCTTCTATCCTGGGGCACAAAACATACAAGATAAGCTCAAAGATTTTGTCATAGTAGATACCAAGAAAGTTTCAGTGACCACTATGTGTGAAAAGGACTCAGAAGCCAAGGTGAAGAGGCTCTCACTGATGATAAACAGGGCAACATGAATTTCAGTAATGATAAGAACTGCAGTGGATTGAAACCTGTTTATAACCTAGAGTTTGTGATTAAGCTTTTTCCAATTAATTGGTCACTTTCTGAGGATTATAAGAAATCAATCCATATTCTTGGAAATCAGTAATTAAAGCTAAAGGATCAAGCTTCTATCCTGCCTTTCCCATGTGAATTATACCACTGGACAACCAAACAGTAGAAGAGAAACAACTCCTTATAAAATTCTGACTGCTAATAAATGAACACAAAATGACAGAATCAGAACATTACCCTTTTGCAACTTCCAGCACATAAACAGATCTAGGCATTGCACATCAATAGCTATTTACATCACAAAATGAGTAAAACTGAGATATTATTGTGGCTCCCGAGGGGAAAACTCAACACCACCTCTAGTCCTGCCAAACAGACTGAATCAAAATCTGACCAAGCCTCCGCATCAGCTGCAGGACATACAGAGAACAGAGAAATATTGATCTGCGCCATGAGTTAGCAATCACCAGTGTCCACACTCAGAGAAACTCAACTGGCCCAAGAACCCAGGTTTTTCAACAGATAAATTGCAAGGAACAGTAAGGACAGCAAAAAGGAATAGAGGAGGACACAAAAGATTAAAACTGATTTGAAAGACATCAAATCACACAATTAGACAGGATGTATAGTGCCTAGGATACACATTTGGGGAACAGCACTGTATAGAAATGCAAGGAAACAATTACTGTAAGAGTCAGCATAGCGGGTGCACAGTGAGTTAGAATGGGTATGACCAGGATGGGGCACACAGAGGGGTTTCTCCAGCGTCTGCCAATGCCCTCTTACATGATGGTGTGATATTTACAAGGCTGCTTGCCATATAATCACATATTAAGCTATGCACTTTTTGTGTGGTTTTCTGTCGCTTTCTTTCATTTGACAGTAAAAAGCTTAGTTAAGAAGGTAAAAAAAATAATAATGCTTCAAATTTTCAGAGAATAGGAACTGCCATGTAAAGGAAAGAATCCAATAGGTTAGCTAAAGATCTAAGATAAACCAGAGACTGAAGAACAAGAATCTCTTAACTGTGGAAGTCAGGGTCAGTGACTCAGGATGTGATCAAGGTTGCCCGGTTGAGGAGTTCAGAAATCCTGAGTCCTGAGCCAGGTGTGCTGCGCTGGGAGGGAGCACCTGGTATCAGCATGCAGTGTCCTTAAGGAAAGCACCACAGTTCAGCTATTCACAACGGTAGATTCAGAGACACAAATTACCAGTCCAAGGTGGGATGTCGGAGAAAGAGTCTTAA
Organism: Lemur catta; assembly: GCF_020740605.2. NCBI lineage: Eukaryota > Metazoa > Chordata > Mammalia > Primates > Lemuridae > Lemur > Lemur catta. Next base: position 2,337,649 of record NC_059156.1, read on the forward strand.
ATGTATGGTTCCATCTCATCTGATTCATAAATACTCCAAACACCAGGATTATTCATGAAATAATGATAGGCTGTAAATAGAAAAGCACTTTAAACAAGGAAAGGACGCTTTGGAAAATAAAGCATTTTTTAAAAGAACTATAATAATTTTTCCATGAAATACACATTTCTGAAAATTTTTCTGGAGGGTTCCAAGACTAACATCATTTTATGCACCCCCCCCTTTTTTATTTTTTTATTTATATATTTATTTTTTTTTTGAGACAGAATCTTGCTCTGTCACCTGGGCTAGAATGCTGTGGCGTCCGCCTAGCTCACAGCAACCTCAAACTTCTGGACTCAAGCAATCCTCCTGCCTCAGCATCCCAGGTAACTGGAATTACAGGTGTGCACTACCACACCCTGCTAATTTTTCTATTTTTAATAGAGACAGGGTCTCACTCTTGCTCAGGCTGGTCTCAAAGTCCTGACCTCAAGCAATCCTCCTGCCTCAGCCTCCCAGAGTGCTACAATTACAGGCATGAGCCATCACACCTACCCTATGGGCCTATTCTAAAACATTTTCCATTTCTCCTCCCCAATTTAGATGACGTGCTATATACATCACCTCAGATCCTTTTGGTCTTTTTGGTCCCCGAGGCTGTCAGCCACTATTTGGGGGGACTCGAGTCCCAGAGAGAAGACTCTCAGGATAGAATTTTGCAGTTGAGTGGCCAAGCAGTCTGGCAGCAATGGGGACCTGATCCCTGGTCACAGTGGGATTGTGGTCGCTCCCGCTGTGCAGTGGCTTCACAGTTTCGAAGCCTTCACCTGTGGTTAGCAGAGAGGAGACACAGGCAGGAGGAAATGTGTGGGGGCACACTAGTGCTTATAAGGATTGAGTGCAGGGGGAATTCTCTTGATGCCATTGGAAGCTTCACAAAAAAAAAAAATACAGGCTCAGGGCAGTTAACCATGAATTTATGGGACTCATCTCCAGCGACCACAGGGCAGACTGTGCTGAAAAGAAGACCCAAGTGTTCATTACCTGAGTGGCTGAGCTGCAAAGGACAATGAATGTGCAGCCTGACTTCTAAGTCAAAGCCAGAGCCCTACTGAAAAAGGATGGGAGGGCAGGACTTTTACCTGGGCCAGGTGTGCCAGACTGGGAGGGAGCACCTGGTGTCAGTATGAAGTGTCCTTAAGGAAAGCACCATGATTCAGCTCCACAAGAACAGACCCCGAGATACAAAGTACCAGTCAAAGGTGGGCCAATTGCAGAAACAGGAGGAGGAGGATGATTTTACATGGCCCAGCCTGAGAACTGTAACCCTCAAATCCCCCATGCCCTCCGGGCTCCCAGAAGCAGCTCTGTTCTCCCGTGGCCAGAACAGTCCGGCACCCCACTGTCTGGAGATCTCAAAACGGCTATGTCTGTTTTATCAGATGGCGATGTTCTTCTCCATGCGGGCAGGTCACCAATATCTCTGCAGAGTCCTCAGAGGCTCCGTGCACTTGTGCCCCGCTCAGTCATGTGTGTTTCGGGGACAGCCCAGGCAGTGGGAGCCAGGGCCCCTCCCCAGAAGCACCAAGGTCTCTACTTCTATCCACACCTCTTCTCCCCCTCCTGGAGCCCCGTCCAATATGGTCTAATTCTGGGGGAAGAACTGTCTCTCCTTAACCCCCAAACTTTCCCAGATTTTTCATGTAGAAAGAGTCCTCTATTTTCCCTGGGATCTTAGGTTCCCGCAAACCAAATCCAAGAAGAGACCCTCCAGTCTGCACTGAGGCCGTGAGTTCACCAGAACCCCGCTGTTTAAACACGGGAAAGGACAGACGAGGGAACAATAAGGAGGAAGTAAATGTAACGTTGAGAAATATGCGAACATCACTGTAAAAATAAGCGGAAAAATGATGCAGGCACAAATGCATCCAAGGGAGGGGCACAACTCCCTGTGAGAGCTGGATGCTGTAGGAAAGCATCTGGCCGGGCTGCGAGTCGCCATTTACAATCTATCTTAAAACAGGATGTCATAAAAGCAAAGCTGAAAGAGACAGGAAACCCTCATACGACTTAACACTGCTTTGATTCCATCCCGGTAACTTTTACAAGGCTCTCTCGGATAACACTGACTGGAGTCCTCATTGTCACCTGGCTCTGTGGAAAAACAGATGCAGGCATCTTACAGGTGAATCTGTTGATCAACCTGGAACGGCCTTTGTAATACAGTAGCTGGGCACATATCTCTGTGCATAAACAACACATTTATTGGAAAATGATTTTCGGAGGCCCCATATAAATGCACATCTTTTCCCACAAATCATAATCCTTGTCACACGATCATTTTGCACTTAGATTCTCATGCTGGAACCACAGCATCCCAGGGAGGGAGACACAATGGCCTTAAATTTAAATGCCAGCCTGAACACAGATTTCACATCAGGCCTGATATATGAGTGCCCCAAAATATAAAATATAAATCACGTTTCTGATGCATTAATCCGCTCATAGCCAAAAAACAACTCTCCATCAGCTACTAATTCAAAGATATTTTAGGGCAGTCCAGATACCTCCATGCCTGGATTGTAGCTGCTTAGAATTGCGTCAAACTAGTTTACCTTCCGTCCAAAGTCTCACTTCACCCATGAAATAACATAAGTAGACCCCAAACAAAAAAGTTGGAGGCTTCCCAAACGCGTTCACGAATGTGCTCACCATCTGGAGAAGCATCCTTCCATGTTCCCCACCGCTTAATCATTTCACCTAATAAACAAGCGTGATTGATCACAGCGGAACGACAGACGGCCGCCTGTTCCGGAAAACGCAGGCATGGCCTCAGAGGAAGTGCTTGAGATCGGCTGAAGTCACACATTTCTGGAGAGCCGGACCATCATGCGCTCCAACAGCCTAATAAAATGGAAAATTGACACAGTTTTCACTTAGATATCAGCACACATTCAAGCTATCTCTTAAAGGCAGGACATTCAATTGCATTTGCCAGTCACACTTGACAACTGTCTGGAAAGGGATGGGGATGCAGCAAACCTCAGCAAAAGCCGCTCGTGTTCACCAAACGCAAGTGAGCTTCAGCCAAGAGCAATGAAAACTACATTTGGGGCCGAAACAGCTGAAACAGCCATCCTGCCTGCCAAACTGCTTTATCTGTTTCATTACAGATGTTGGATTATCTGCTATTGTTGTATGTCATGTTCTGGAATAAACTCAAGAATGGGCTTAAGTATATTTTATTTCATGGATAGAAAAGGAAAATTAATCTGTATGTTTAGATATATTAAAATATGAACCAGGTAGATATCTTATATCACATACATATAAACGTTTCCAAATTTCATTTTCAAAATTCCAAAACCTTTTTTTTTATGTAATTTAACATAGTTTATGTATCATGTATTTGCCTAAGTACAGTGTGACTCTAGGTCCTAGGTGCCAAAGAAATATTAAAGGAACCAAATTTTTTCATTCTGTGCAAACACAAGCCAGACATCAACAATTATTTACAATATGAGGGAAAAACAGCTTTTCCACATCTGTCCTCTCAGCAGATACTCTCCCATGTGAGCCCTCTGCCACCCGAGATGCAAGGCTCTCCTGCCTTCACACACACTTCCACACACACCTGTGAGGTGGCTTCGGTTGTAAAATCAAGGGGTCGACTCCACCGGGGGTAGAGCTGGGTTAGGCAAAGGAAAGGCAACACACTGCTGAACGAACGCCCAGGCAGAGCCTCAAGGGGTGATTCTGTCTGAGGGTGGAGCACATGGCGGGGTGCCCGAGTGGATGCCACATACAGTAAGTGGGTTCTGGGAAAGAGTTCCTGCCAAAATCCACGGGATGACAGCTTTGTCTGCCCGACTCTTACTTCTTCCTAGCTGTCCTTCTGACAGCACCAATTTCTCCCTGTGTTGCTCAAGCAAGCTGATTTTTTTTTTTTTCTGTCCTACTCTGCCTGCCTCCTCCCTACATGCCAAAAGATGTGGGTCTTCAGATGCTGATTGCTCGCCAATAGCCTGCTTGGATTGTTAATAGCGAGGCTGGATATTTGGAAAGCTCTCATCTTTGAAATAGTTCTCGGGCTGCAGTATTGCATATTGCAGAGCACACACCCTTCAATATTTATGCTCCTTCTAATGACACTGAGTAAACTAAAATCTGGAATACCTGCATTATCCAAACCATTTGCTTCACTGCATTTTTTAAAAATGAGTAGGTGAGGAAAATTTATGAGCATTTCCTCTTATCTCTTGTTGCCAGGGAAACTACTTTTTATTTTACTTTTTGGGGGGGAGTATGACTAATCCTAGCATCTGAAAAGAAGCAGGGCACAACCTCCCCTCCGCTCTGTCTTCAGATGAAATAAACATCTTCCCTGGAGAGTGTTCTCCTCTGTCACACTGGCGCTCCGTCTCCAAGGGCATGAGAAGATGCCAGGCAAGTGGAAAATACACAGGGCTGGTTTTTTTTTTTTTCTCTGCATATTCAGAGCCTGTGCCGAACGTAGGAGTCCACAAAGTTTGCCTCACAAAACAAAATGACTGTTTTCAGTAGGTGTGTTTTATCAGGTGCTATTTTGTCGTGCATGCACATAAGACTCTGGAGAAACAAAGAGATCCATCCTGCCCATCAAATTGGAAGTCGTTTTCCTGAAAGACCTCTTGTGAGATGAAGACAAAATAAAAAATAACTATGTTCTGCTCTGTGGGGCTTTCTGCCTGAAAACATAAAAGAGAATTCACAAGCAGAGTGGGACACTGCCCACAGCTTTCACGCCCTCGGGAGTCTTGGGGAACACCTCTCCACCACACGTGCAGCCCACATTTTACCATGGGAGAGAACATGTTATAAAGAACTTCAGAAACGTGGCGTTTGTGAATCGCAGGCTCGCTGGTTTCCATGCAGCCTAATTCTCCAGTAGCACATTCTGCACCAGGAAGACAATTGTGCCCGGGACAGAAAAGGCCTGTGGACCACCTAGTGATCTGCATTCTGCTTTTGGAGGCAACCAGATCCACCCTCTAATCCACATCGCATCTGTGTAATTCATCTGTGAGACACCACTGCGCATTCTCTTGAGCCCACAGCTGCAGTGAGGGGAGTTGGTGTGGCCCACACCCACTTCCGCTCCAACATCATCCCCAAAGGATGTTTGCACGCAGATAAGCAAGAGGACTCGTGCTGAACAGGGGCAGACCTTAACAGACCTTTCTGTCTCATGTTCAGTGTGATGCACAATAAAGCCATCAAACGCAGAAAGAGTCAATGATCCCAGCTGGCAATGACGAAAAGAAACGATAATTGAAGGTTGGGTTACATATGGTTGAGGGAAAAAACCCTTGCCCCGACTTCTCTATTCATAGTGACGCAGGAAATTAGCACAAAAGGGGCCTCAAAGTTCAAATGCAATTTTTAATGTTAAACAACTAACTTCATGTTAGCATGATCCCTCCCACAACAGAAGCCACTGTGACAAACACGGTCCAAGACCCATTTCAAGTTTTAAGTTTACTAACTGGTTTGCCTTCATTCATTTAAGGTCAGAAAATTTAGGCAAGCATGTAAAATCACCATCACAAACCAGAAGACTCCATTGTATGTGTCAGAGCAGAGCAACGTGTGGTCCGCAGGTCGGTAGCAGGCTTGTGAACCGTGAGTGTACTCTCAGGCCCCACCCCACACCTAGAGGATCAGAATAATGGGGTGGGTCCAGGTATCCGTATGTCCACAGATTCCCCAGGTGACTGGGCAGGTGCACCCTCACGTCTGAGGACCACCGGCTTGAGTCATTAGGGCCCTACACACGACAAAACCCCCAATGGCCTCACTCACGTCACTACTTAACTACTGGGTAGTTGTTGCATTAGATGAATTAGATATGCGTACCTCTTTTTATTGTGCTTTGCTTCATCACACTTTGCAGACACTGTGTGATTTACACATAGAAGGTTTGTGGCAACCCTGTTTACAGTAAGTCTATTAATGCATTTTTCCAACAGCATATGCTCACTTCCCGTCTCTGTCATGTTTTGGTAACTCTCACCGTATTTAAAACTTTATTATTGTTATTACATGTGTTATGGGGATCTGTGATCAGTGATCTCTGGTGTTACTGTTGTAGTCGTTTTGAGTCATCATGAGCCACACCCATGTGAGACAGCGAACTTATCCCAACCACAGTGTGTGTGCACTGACTGCTCCACTGGCCGGCCGGCCCCTCATCCCTCTCCCTTCCCCAGGGCCTCCCTATTCCCTGAGATAGAGCAGTATTTAGATTAGACTAACTAATAATCCTACAATGACCTCTAAGTGTTCAAGTGAAAGGAAGAGTAGCAAGTCTCTTGCTTTAAGTCAAAAGCTATACATGATTAAGTGTAGGGAGGAAGGCGTGCCAAAAGCCAAGACAGGCCGAAAGCTGGGCTTCTTTAACCAAACAGGTGGCCAAGTTGCGAATGCAAAGGAAAAGTTCTTGAAGGAAATGAAAAGCGCTACTGCAGTGAACACACAAATGATAAGAAATTGAAACTGCCATATTGCTCATACAGAGAAAGTTTCAGAGATCCGAATAGAAGATCAAACCAGCACAACATTCCCTTAAGCCAAAGCCCAATCCAGAGCAAAGCCTTAACTTTCCAATTCTATAAAGGCTGAGAGAGGTGAGGAAGCTGCAGAAGAAAAGTTGGAGGTTAGCAGAGGATGGCTCCCAAGGTTTAAGGGGAGAAGCCGTCTTCAGGACATAAAAGTGCCAGGTGAAGCACCAAGTGCCGATGGAGACACTGCGGCAAGTTATCCAGAAGATCTTGCTGAGATCATTGATGGAGGCGGCTAGTAAATAACAGATCTTCCATGTGGACAAACTAGCCTCCTATTGGAAGAAGATGCCACCTAGGACTTCAATAGACAGGGAGGAGAAGTCAGTGCCTGGCTTCAAAGCTTCAAAGGGACAGGCTGACTGTCTTGCTATGGGCTAATGCAGCTGGTAACTTTGATTTAAAGCCAATGCTCGTTTGCCAGTCTGAAAATTCTAGGGCCCTTAAGAATGATTTAAATCTACCCTGCCTGTGCTCTAGAAATGGAGCAACAAAGGCTGATGACAGCACATCTGTTTACAGCATGGTTTACTGAATATTTTAAGCTCACTGTTGAAACCTACTGTTCAGAAAAAAATATTCCTTTCAAAATATCACTGCTCATTGACAATGCACCTGGTCACCCGTGAGCTCTGATGGAGATACACAAGGAGATGAATGTTGTTTCCATGCCTGCTAACACACATTAATTCTGCAGCCCATGGATCCAGAAGTCGTTTTGACTTTCAAGTATTATTCTTTAAGAAATACATTTTATAAGATGATAGCTGCCATAGATAGGATTCCTCTGGTTGGGTCTGGGCAAAGTCAATCGAAAACCTTCTGGAAAATATTCATCATTCTATTAATACCATACATGCCATTGAGACCATTTGGGATTCATGGGAGGAAGTCAAAATATCAACATCAATAGGAGTTTGGAAGAAGTTGACTCCAACCCTCACAGATGACTTGGAGGTTCAAGACATCAGTGGAGGAAGTCACTGCAGATGTGGTGGAAACAGCAAGAGAATAGGAACTGGAAGTGGAGCCTGAAGATGTGACTGAACTGCTGCAATCTCGGGATAAAACTTTAGATGACTTGCTTCTTATGGAGGAGCAAACAGAGTGGTTTCTTGAGATGGAAACTACTCCTAGTGAAGATGCTGTGAAGATTGTTGAAATAACGAGAAAAGACTTAGAATATTACATAAACTCAGTGGACAAAGCAGCAGCACGGTTTGAGAGGATCGACTCCAAATTTGAAAGACGTTCTCCTGTGGGTAAAATGCCATCAAACAGCATCACATGCTACAGAGAAATCGTTTGTTAAAGGAAGAGTCGATCAGTGCAGGAAGCTTCATCGTTGTCTTATTTAAGAAATGCCCACGGCCACCCCCGCCTTCAGCAACACCACCCTGATCAGCCAGCAGCCGGCAGCATCGAGGCAAGACCCTCCACCAGCAAAAAGATTACAACTTGCTGAAGGCTCAGATGACTGTTAACATTTTTAGCAGCAAGATATTTTCTAATTAAGGCATGTGCATTGTTTTACACATGTACTTGATAGACTTCAGTATAGGGTAAACGTAACTTACATATGCCCTGGGAAACCAGGACACTCACGTGGCTCACTTCATTGTGACATTTGCTCTATTTCTGTGTTCTGGAGGCAAACCTGAGATGGCTCCTAGGCACGGTACTTCGTTTCTATTTCCATGTATGATAGATCCGGATCACAGACATGCAGACCATGCTAGCCCAGGTCCTATTTAATATGCATTGACTTGATAGGCCATAATTTACTGAAACCTTAAAGGAGACCCAAATCAGGAAGGAAATATTTAATATTAAGGGGAAAGGTAGAAGAAATCAAGAAAATTATGCTGCCATTAAATATGATCTTCCAAAGGAACATGTCAAAATATGAAGAAATACATTGAGATATTACACTTAAAATGCATAATACAGAATTATACATTCAGTACAATCACAACCATAGAATACTGATTAAAAAAATAAAAAGACTGGAATGAGATTCACTAGAATGTTAGCATTTATATCTTTGGGTGATGGAAATAGTAGACAATAAACGATTCCCCCCTGTTTTTACTTTTATGTGCTTTTCATTGTTTTTGATCATAACTGTGGGGGTACTGCTTTTTGAATGGAAAAATATACTTTACAACGCACACTAAGGCAGAACTGCTCTGTGCTTTCCTAATGCAAAGATAAAAGTCACCCTTTTCACGGCCAAGTGTTTACTCTGGTCGACATCCTCTGGACATGAAGTAAAGCTCACAGTCACTCCTGGGCTTGCTACTCACAGAGAGACACAGGGATGTTATTTTACTAGAGCACCCTGTAGAGCATAGCACACACTGTAGGAAGTGATCCTGACAGCCTAGAAATGCTCCAGGGGGGGAAGAAAAAAATATATGTATATATATAGTGCCAGAGAAGGCTTGAGAATTATGTATGTGCCCAGATGGGTTTCGTTAAAGGGAGGACTGTCTCAAGATTGAGACACCCATCCATCGGTTCAGCCCTTCCTGTTTTCTGCTCCGGCCTCCTTCACTAAGAATGACAGACACTTGAGGAGAAGCTAGCGACCCAATTCTTAAATCAAGTGATTTCATGATTAGTTCCCTAGCTAGAGATGTGTTTTACCTTAAAACCATCCCAGTTGCTTCCAATTTTGAGATCCCAGAAAATCAGATATTCAGAAGTGTAGAAGAATGTTGTTCCTTAAAATGCTGACTTAACCTTGGGAATGTTCTTTGGCTGCCTGGAAGAAGACCCCCAAATGCAATGACCCCCACTTTCATGTGCCTAGGTTGTAAGTATCAAAAGGCACAAAGGGATTCCAATGAGAAAGGTGTAGGCTTTAGACTCAGAGAGAACAGGACTGAGGTCCCGCATCTACTTACTCTGGCTCAAGTCCTGACCATGTTCCATTCATGAAAGAGTAATTAAGGTGAGGAAAAAAACAAAGGGTAAAGAAACAATAAAAGTAAATGCAGCTACAGCAAAATGAGGAGTTGTGAATAATGTCTGTCTTAGTCCATCAAGCTGCTCTGACAAAATACTAGAGACGAGGTAGCTTATAAACAACAGGCATGTATTTCTCACAGCTCTGGTGGCTGGCAGTCCAAGATTCCGGTGTGGCAGAGTCTGTCTGGTGAGGACTCACTTCCTGGTTTGTAGACACCTCCTTCTTGCTGTGTCCTCACATAGTGGAAGGGGCGAGGGAGCTTTCTGGGGTCCCTTTCAGGAGGGCACTAATCCCATCTATGAAGGTGCAGCCGCCATGCCCTCATCACGTCCCAAAGGCCCCACCTCCTAGTATCATCACCTTGGGGATTAGGATTCAACATATGAATTTCAGAGGGACAAACATTCAGACCATAGCGACAACAAAAAATAAGTGGCTGAGGCAAAGATCTCAATCAATGCAGGTTTATTAAGCCAAAGTTTGAGGATACACCTGGGAAAAACACAAGCCACAGACACGTCTGTGAGTGTTTTGCCAAGGGGGCTTTGGGAACCCAGTGTTTAACAGGGACAGGTCACACAGAAAGGAAAAGGAGGACAGGGTTGGGCAGTGGGGCGACTGGTCACATTCTTGTGGGGACCAGGAAATCTACATTTTATATAAGATAAGCTGAATGTCAGAAGAGAAAAGGGGAGTGAAGGAAGCATCAATTGTATAGATGTCCCTGGGTGGGCGGAAGAATGACTGATCTTGTCTCTGTTCTGCACCTGGGAAGATAAACTGCTAATCAACATTATTAGTGTGGAATTGAACAGACTTTAGTTTTAGGAGCTAGACTTAGCCTGCAGACCCAAAGTTACAATTTGCACGTCCGCATTTATGGGAGGCCAGCCAGGAATTATGAGTGATGTGTGGGGGCCGTCCCTCCCAGGTGCCTGGGGCCTTTTGCCTTTCCATGGGGATCTGGCTGCGGCACGATGTCGGTCACAGCTGTCCGTGTGGAAGGGGGTGCTGCGTGGTTCAGCCTCCACGCTTGACCTTCCCTTTTGCATAAGGAGTTGGGAGGTGTTGAGATTTTTATTTTCCTTTGCAATAGCAATGTCTAAGCCATGGAGAAAGAGCAATATGGAGAAAGGATGATCAGCAAAAGTTTGAGAAGTAAAGAAATAACCAGCACGAAACTCACGAGCAAGAAGCACCAGGCGGAACATGGAAACATGGCACGAGCACCCTGCACACCTGCTCTGTGCTGCGTTGGAAGAGCTCCATGTGAAGTTGTCCTCTTCTTTGAGGGCTTCTCACTCTATTTAGCACCGAGGCTTCACTTTTCATATTTTTAAGGACATTTATCTCCACGCTTTTACTTTCTTCATTTGAAAGAGAAAAGAACAACGACAAAAAAATCTTCACATTCTAAAACATGCTTTGTCGCTGCCTAAAAAAATTAATGTTTGCACCCAGGTAGTAGTAAATATTCTTTCATTTACTGAGCAGTTACTATTTCCCCATGCCCTGGGAAGTGCTTTCGCTGACGAGTTCGTTTAATCTTGCTACAGTAAAGCGGGAGCTTTCCGCCTCTCTTTGTGGGTGAGATGGAGACGCCATGACACAGACAGGTGAGATGCTTTCTCAGACCACATATCTGGGCGGGTTATCTGATACCTGAGCCCATTTTCGTATCTGCCCCACAGCAACTGGGACGGGGACTCCAGCCGACTCTGTCAACATTCCGGATGATGCAAACAGCACCCCGGGGCTCCCTGGCTGCATGGCTCCTTCCCTCTCTCCATTAGAGGTGCTAGGGGCCCAAACCTGAAATGGCAAAGAAAGGAAACAAGAGATGTGATTATCACCTCATCCTGTAGTACCGGTAAGTCCACCACAAATGCACTCTCCATGGCTTTAACCAATCTTGGACTCTCAGCAGAAGACAAATGCTCAAACAACACATGTCCAGTTGACACAGGCTTTGATGGCTTTGTCCTCCAAGAAGGGAGCCACTGCTTTGAACCAGTCGGGTAAGAATTGAGATTAAATTCGGTTTGCTGAGGCTCTGGGACAGCTTGAGATGTGACATAAATCTCCTACCGAATTCGAATGTTCGAATGACAGCATCATCCTGAGGGCTTTAAGAAATCTTATGGCCAGGTCACATCCCAGACCACGAGATCCTAATCTGTAGGCAGGCAGGGACAGGACTCAGGCACCCCCGATGACTCCGGACTGCCATCTCCAAGAACTCTGGGGAGTAATGAAGTAAATGCAGAGGTCATAACCAGAAAAGAACTGATGAACTTTCAGGTGGTTTTCATTTACATGAAAGTTAAGGGGAAAAATCAATTATCTCTATGTCCCACTGGTACTGACAATTTTAAATTTTGAATGTAATATTATACCCTGATAATAATAAAAGAAAAAAGAAGAGGCTCCATTCAATTACAATGTTCTTATCTCTTTTTATGTTTTGATTCTGGGCCTAGAGCAAAAACGTCTGCAAGGGCTTTTTGTCCTTTGTCACGTGTGAAAGGCACCCGGGAGCAGCCTCGAGGAGACTGGAACGGAACACTGGGTCCCTCTGCCACCCCACCTCTCTGGGGAGGTTTCTATCTCTGCAACTCACTTGCTTTGAACTTTATCTTTCCTTTGAATGATTGCATTATCCTTATTATTTTTCCAAAGAGAAGAGAACCGCTCTAAAAATTGTTTAGGTTCCTAGAAAAGAAAAATAACCATTTTCTCCAAAATTTACATTACAGATTACATTTCAAACCCAATGGGAAAGTCTGTTTATTTTTTATTCAAATGTTAACTCCTTTCCAGAAATAAATTAAACTCTAGTTCCCTTCTCATCTTTAAAAAAAGGCTTTTTTTCCCAAAAGAGAAATAAACCAGAGATACCAGATCCTACACATAAACATATCTCCATTATATATCTGCTCTACCCTCCCATATTTAATAAAGACATATATTTTACAGGTACTTATACATTGTTTATAGTAAGATTGTATGTAAATAAGCATATTTACATATAATATCTGTAACACAAATATTTATTTTATATGTACAAAAGATATAAATCCATGTTTTATTATACAATTCTATATAAATATACAAGTTATATGTAATATGCGTGTTATCTGGTTGTAAGCAGATATATAACAAATATGTTACCTGGTTATCCGGATGTAACTGGGTAATATATATACGTAATTTATGTAACATTGTATATAAAGTCATATAATACATTAAATATGTTTATAGACTATGTATTTTTCATTTTCTTTATGTAGATATGTTAATATGTGTGTATCGATACTAAGCAAATCACAAGTCCAAAATGATCGCAAACAATGAAATTTACCAAATAAACTCAGAAAATTACTTTCTGGGCAGAGATAAAGCTAATTCAATCTTAATTTGGTCTATTCCTTTAAGATGATGACTGAGCCCAAGTACTAACCAATGAAAAAGTTAACAAAAAGTACCTAAGAAAGGTTGCAGTCTCAGCAAATCTGCTGCACAGCCTAGCAGGGGAGTCGGGAACCCTAAGACGAGTGAGCAGAAGTGGCGGCACGTGGCGTGGGAAGAGAAGCAGCCTAGGCGCATTCAGAGGACACGTCCGACGGCCCCGGCGGCCCTCACTTCCTGCCAGGATGAGAAACATTTTGGTTTGTACATTTTCTTCTTTACACTTGAACTGGCATTGGGGGGCAGGGGAGGGGGTTGAAACTGATTTGATTTTAAACGTCCCCACACTTGCCAACCTTCTTATAGCCAGTTTCCAACCAAGGCTTGTGATCCTCACGATTGTGTATGTTTTTGTTCTGCTTACTTTACAGATTGGCAAAATGTCTTGCTCTACTTATTTTACAAGTTGTGTATGTTTTTGCTCCATGCACCTCACGCCATGACCTAAGTTGGCACCAGGAAGTGGGCAGCCGTGCTCGGTGACGAGGGTCAGTATTTCCAGCCGCGGCTGCGGTCCCCCGAGCAGCTGCCCCTCTGCCGTCGGAGCCCGAACACAGCCGCAGCCAGTAACTATGCAAAGCCGTGGGCTGCGCTCCAATAAAGCTTCATCTCTGGACACTGAAATCTGACTTTTATGTATAATTTTCACATTTGGGGTAATTTTATCTTTTGATTTTTTTTCAACCATTTAAATATGCCAAAGCCGTTCTTAGCCTGGGGACCATAGAAGAATAGGCGGTAGGCTGTTGTTTGCCAGCCGAAGTTTGCCTAAGGTGTTAAAGGATTACTTGAAGTGGTTCTTGACCTTGGAAAGGTGCTTTCCAGAGCCTGTTTTCAATTCCTATCCCATAAATGCAAGTTGCCACAGGGAAGTTTTCTCCTCAAACCCGAAGACAAAAGCTTCCAAAGGAGCCAGATTCTCACCAGAAGACTTGAGTTTCATGTGTTGGCCACTGTCAGCCCTTTAGTGCCGTTAGGCCAAGCCCTGTTTATAATCTTGACTATAAAAGACCAGCAGGTGACCAAAGAGATGTTAACTATAATGTCACTCCTCACCTCCCTAGAAATGTTAAATGTCCCTTCCCCAGGGTTCCCAGATCATTTGTTCCCCTGGGTCCCAAGGGGTCCTTGCAATGCGTAGCCCCTGGAGGGCAGAGTTGGTCTCAGCCTTATTCAAGTCACACCCGCAGCCCCAGCATCCCATTCGGTACCAAAGATGCTCAGTGCATGCTGTTGAACGCCGTTTCCTCGCCTTAATCACAATGGAAAGAGCACCCCCAAGTGCAGAGCTGGGCGAAGAGAGAAGGCAACTTTCTGAGCCGTGTTTCACTGGGATCAAATACGAAAAGATTTGTCTGTTTGGGAGGGTCTCTGGGACTTGTGTCCGCCGGACTGGAGAAAGAAAACCTTTGTACATTCCCTCCAAACATGGAGAATACAGTCACCAACCTGCGAGGCGGGATGCAGTGGGACGCTCTTGGCAAAGGTGACACTGCACAGCGGCCTCGTGAAGTAACAGTGGCTCCACTTCCTGTGTCTCTCCTCCCCTCCCATGGCCCCTGTCACCCCCACTTTCTGAAGGACGGAGCCCCAGCTGGTAGCGATGCATGCAGGAGTCAGACGCGTTGTGGCTGCCACTGCTCACACTGTTATAGTCTGAGTTTTCTGCCGAAAGATCATTAATCTGCCATTCTGCTTCTGTAAACCTGCTTGCTCCTGCTTGCTACCCCCAACACAGAAATTCCTAAGTGACTACAACACCCATGTTCTGCGTAAAATGGTGACAGCCCCCACATTTTGCGTAAAGCTATTATGACACTCATGTTTTACGTGAACAAGATATGGCCCAGAGCCCAAACTGCCCAGTTCCTGTTACACCAAAGATAAGAAAATGATATCATGCTTACTCAAGGCTTTTTGTACACGTGCTTGTTCTGTCTTAGTAATTATCCACCCACAAACTTACACTATAAAAACTTTCTGTTTCAAAGGCTCACGGCTGCTCTCTGTGCCGCCTTCGGGCGGTGCAGAGGACAGTCGCTGGCCGGCTAATAAAGACTCCTGATTTGGCTCAATTCGGTCTTCAGGTGGTCATTTCTCGCATCTCAGACCATAACATTTGGAGGTTCCACCGAGATCCTGCCCTAAGATAGGGCAGGTGGCAACCACCGGTGCCTGGAGACCAGGTGCAGAGTCCAGTGTCTTGCCCAGGGGAAGGCCTCTGAGAGACATTCCTCAGCCCCAGGCAGAGGCTTGACAATGCACCGCCCCGGCACCTTCAAAACTGCAAATTCTTCTGGATGAGTCTTCTGATTCTGTTCCCGGGGCAGATGGGAACTGGCTCTAACATTTTGGGGGCTCGTCCGGGATTCCAAAACCCCCCGGAACAGAATCCGGATCTGAGGAGGAATTAAAGTGCTGAAAATCCATATGGTGTAGGTAACCGGGCCCTGGGAAGTGACTGGCAGAAGACTTAGGCGGACGCACTGGTGGGTTGCTGGTCGGGAGTGACAGGAGACGTCCGTCACCCCCTTGTCTGTTGTTTGTTGTTTGTTTGTCTGTCTTCTGTGTTCCAGCCAGCGGGATGCAACCCCGAGAGGGGGCCGCTGGGTGGAGGTCTGTCAGCCAGCTGGGTCTCAGGCAGTAAGAAATTCCGTACGATGTGGAATCCGTACGGCTCAGGAGCTCAGAAAATTCCGTACGACGTGGAATCCGTACGGTGACCAGCAATAGGCCTAGGCGGATGCGCTGTTGGAAAGCTGCTGGTCGGGAGCGAAGGGAGACATCCCTCGCCCCCTGATAGGTTTTTGGTGTGGGCCGGTAAGGTCTGTCTGAAAAGGGTTTTTCCAAGCAGTGGGACGCAACCCCGAGTGGGGGCCACTGGGTGAAAATTCAGAAATGGTGCACCTGATATAAAAAAAAAAAAAAGAGAGAGAGGTAAAGTCTGTCTGTCTGATTGAGTAAATGAAGCGTGACTGTATGAGGTTCCACGGCTACGGCTACGGAATCTGAGTGGGTCCTAACCTGCATTTCTGTGGCGGCGTCATACGGCATAACGGTGATTCACTCCCCTAAAAAGGAGTGACCGGGCCCGGGCTCTATACGGGTACACCTTAACCAAGATGCGCCTAAGTTCCCGCGAGGGACGCAGCCAGGCGGACACCTGAAAGAACTCCCTTCCCCATTTCCTTTGTGAGCATGGGACAGACTCAGACAATGCCTCTGTCTCTTCTCTGAGAAAGCAAAACCAAGTAGATCCGTTTGACGAGAAATCCAAATGGTAGCCGGCTAAAATCTCTGTTGTTTGTTGCTTCTTTGTTTGTCTTTTGTCTGTCATTAGCGGGAGGCACCCCGAAAGGAAATAAGTCCGGGGCCGCTCGGTGGAAATTCTGCTTCTATTTGTCTGAGTTTTAGATGGTTAGCACAGGACCGGTCTAGTATTGCCTGTCTTTATCTTTGTGAAGTTCTTTTGAGTGATATTGGCCAATTGTGTTTCTGTTCATTCTGGTCTGTCTCCTTGTGCTGTCTGTCTTTGTCCTTGTGCTTCACAAAAAGTAGTTGTTTTGTCACCAGTATGGGACCAGTCCCAGTCTTGTGTCAAACATGGTCCACTTCGATGTTAGATTTTGTCTAATTCAGAGGTTATTTAAAGGTTGATTCAAAATACAAATTTAAAAAAAAAATAAAAACAAGATAGGAAGTAACCAGTAAAATAAGAAAAAGAGATGTAAAATGACTATAAATATAAAAACATATTTTTGGTAAAAAAGGTTAAACAGAGAGGAAAATAATATTATATAAAAAAGAATCTTATATGGTAAACTTTTATTCTAAGACAAAACAGAAAGGTTTAAGTATGTTGTAGGTGGTCTGTGCAAGTTGGGATAAAGTCCATAAAAAAAAATTTAAGCCTCTAATATTTAACAAACTTTCCAAAATCCAAATTCCAGTCTCTTTGACCTCAAACTAGCTTTTTAAAAAATATTAAGGCCACTGAAAATCTAAAAAAGACATATTAGGCTTGTTTGGTATATTAAAACTATACTGGTAACATTGTCAAACTGGAAATGGTATTAACTTTCTTGACATTATATTTATGTAAACATGTTATTAATATATGTTCTAAATTATAAAATATTGGTATATATTATCAGTAATAATTGTGGTTATCTTGTTACATTGTTATATGCCATAAAATTAACCAACTGTGTCAATTGTGTCACTACCCATGGCTATTCTAAGAGTTTTGTCATTCATAGATAATTCCTGGCCCTGATGGGCAACCTGTGTTTGCCTTCCCCACCACGAGCCTGGAGTGGGACCCAAATGTGGAACGAGGTAAGGAGGCTCTCAATCAGTATCGCCAGATTCTGTTAGGAGGCATATAGACAGTGGCTAAAAAGCTGACTAATCTGTCCAAGGTAAGCGAGACCATACAGGGACCTAACGAGTCTCTGTCGGTGTTCCTAAAACGCCTTTTTAAAACTTACCACCTGTATACACCCATAGACCCAGAGGCACCTAAAAATAGACGTGCCGTTAATATTGCCTTTGCCACTCAGTCGACCCCTGATATTACTAGAGAGCTGCAGAAATTAAAAAAATTTGAAGAAAAAAAAAAATGCTGTCTGAGTTAATAAAAATTGCCCAGAAAATTTATAACAACAGAGAAGATTCTGGGACTACCCAGTCTAAAAGGATGGCCAAAATTGTTATATGGTGAAACAAAAAAAGATATAAAGCTGAAAAAGGCAAGAGGCCCAAAAGACCAGAAAAGATACTAAAAGGAGAAAGACCAGCCTAAGCCGTGACCAGTGTGCCTACTGCAAAGAACATGGTCACTGGAAAAATAAATGTCCTCACTAAAAGCAGGAGGTGGCTAAGCCTATGCCAGTCCTCATGGAAAACGTGGACTGATGGGGCCAAGGCTCCATTCTGATAAGCCCCAGGAGCCCAAGATAACTCTGAATGTGGGGAACAAGCCTATAGAGTTTCTGACAGACACCAGAGCCACCAAGAATCAAGCCACATATAAAAGGGCTACTGAGGATCTGCTAACAGAATTAGCTCAGTTGGGCTATCATGTTCTGGCTAAAAAGGCTCAGCAACCTACCTACGGTATGAACTAAAGAAAGGCCAACAAACTCTCTCCACCAGTAAAATTAAAGCTATCCTAAAGGTCCCACAGCCCCAAACTAAGAGACAAGTACGAGAGTTCCTGGGGGCAGTGGGGTACTGCAGACTTTGGGTCCCCAAGTTTGCTGAGATAACAAAACCCCTGTATGCTAGCATAGGGGGAAAGAGGGATGCTCTGATCTGGACTGAAAATGAGGCTAAAGCCTTCAAGAGCCTCGAACAGGCACTTGTGAGTGCCCCTGCACTGACCTCGCCCAATTTGACCAAGCCTTTCCAGTTATATGTTGCTAAAAACTGAGGGATAGCTAAAGGGGTCCTAACTCAAAAACTAGGACTCTGGAACAAACAGGTTGCATACCTGTCTAAAAGGCTGGAGCCTGTAGCGTCTGGATGGCCAGGCTGCTTGTGGGCCATTGCTGCAACCACTGTCTTGACAAAGGAAGCCTCCAAGCTCATTTTGGGGCAGGACTTGTATATAATTGCCCCTCGCCCCCACTCAGTGGAGGCTCTACTAAAAAGCTCCCACTGGGAGGTGGCTTTCAAACTCCCGCATAACCAACTATCAGGTGCTGTTGCTAGACCCTCCCAGAATCCGGTTCCTAAAGACAGCCTCTCTCAACCCTGCCACCCTGCTCCCGGATGATGAGCCGTCAGAGCCACTCCATGACTGTCTCAAAATGCTCGAGTCTCTTACCAACCTGAGAGCTGACCTCACTGACCACCGGTGGCTAGACCCCGATGAAGAATTATACACAGATGGGAGCAGCTACGTCTCAGAAGGAGTCAGGTATGCAGGGGTGGCTGTCATAACTGCAGGCCGGGTTATCTGGGCACAGGCTCTCAGACATGAAAGAAACCTCAGCCCAGAAGGCTGAACTCATAGCCCTGACCTACACCCTAAGATGGGGGAGAGCCTTTACAACAGCACATGTACGTGGGGCACTTCACCAAGAGCGAGGACTGACTCCTCAGTGATGAGAGACGATGCTTTCAGCCACGCGACAGCAAGAAAAGTCACACAAAAACCAGTGGGGACTCTCCTAACTCTCCCTGTTCTGCCAGAATGGCTCCTGACAAAATCCCCAAACTGCACCAAAGAAAAAGTTAAATTTAAAAAAAAAAAAAAAATCCTGAAGACTAAAACTGATTCAAGAGATTAAAAAAAAAAAAAAAATCCTCCCGGACAATAGGGTCTTAGTCCCTGAACACCTATGACAAGACCTAATCAAGCAAATACATCAAAACACCCACCTTGGCAGCACCAAGTTGACTGAACTTCTCCAGAGGGACTACTACATTCCTCAGCTACATCAGATGGCCCAGCAGGTAATGAGACGTCTCACCTGTGCACAAGTCAATTCAGGTAAAAGGACTAATCCTCCCCCTGGGACCAGGTTAAGGGGACAAGCCCCCGGGAAACGGTGAAAAGTGGACTTTACAAAAGTAAAACTAGACAAATATAGATATTACTACTTACTTATATTCATTGACACCTTCTCTACATGGGCAAAAACTTTTCCTATAAAGTCAGAGACAGCACAGGTAATGGCAAAAGGTTAGTGACTAAAATTGTTCCCTGATTTGGCCTCCCACTTACACTGGGGTCCAACAATGGCCTGGTGTTCATCGCCCAAACAACCCAATTATTAAATTACACCGTGCTTATAGACCTCAGAGTCCAGGACAGATAAAAAAGATAAATAAAACTTTAAAAACATAAAACAAATTAAAGCTAAAGACTGGTGCAGACGGGATAAGCCTCCTTCCCTTTGCCCTACTAAAAACCAGATACACTCCCTATGTTAAAAACATAACTATATATAAAATCATGTTCAGCCGACTAACCCCACTCCCAAAAAAGCTCTGTTTCAGGTACAGCCTAGAGACCTCATCTGGATAAAAAAAACTTCAGCCTGCCAGCTTAGAGGCCAGGTGGACTGGACCCCTGCCAGTGATCCTCACCACGCCAACAGCTATAAAGGTTACTAAAAACCGCCACTGGATCCACCACAGATCAACTCCCCAAAAAATAGATTGCCCGGCCCACCGAGGACCCACTAAAGATAAGACTTTCCAAAGACTCTGGTTCCTCCTAGTTACCTGTTTTAATAATTTCTTACGTTAAACAAAGAGTTCAAACTATCAAACTTATGGTCCTCCAAACTCACTATCAATATATCTATGATATTAATACCAAAGAATCAATGATTTGATTCCTCCTAAAAAAACCAGTGGGGAATGTTACAGTCTGAGTTTTGTGCCGAAAGATCATTAATCTGCCATTCTGCTTCTGTAAACCTGCTTGCTCCTGCTTGCTACCCCCAACACAGAAATTCCTAAGTGACTACAACACCCATGTTCTGCGTAAAATGGTGACAGCCCCCACGTTTTGCGTAAAGCTATTATGACACTCATGTTTTACGTGAACAAGATATGGCCCAGAGCCCAAACTGCCCAGTTCCTGTTACACCAAAGATAAGAAAATGATATCATGCTTACTCAAGGTTTTTTTTGTACACGTGCTTGCTCTGTCTTAGTAATTGTCCACCCACAAACTTACACTATAAAAACTTTCTGTTTCAAAGGCTCACGGCTGCTCTCTGTGCCGCCTTTGGGCGGTGCAGAGGGTAGTCGCTGGCCGGCTAATAAAGACTCCTGATTTGGCTCAATTCGGTCTTCAGGTGGTCATTTCT
The DNA here is from genome assembly GCF_020740605.2 of Lemur catta. Lineage (NCBI taxonomy): Eukaryota > Metazoa > Chordata > Mammalia > Primates > Lemuridae > Lemur > Lemur catta. The sequence continues at coordinate 2,358,501 of NC_059156.1, forward strand.
CGCATCTCAGACCATAACATTTGGAGGTTCCACCGAGATCCTGCCCTAAGATAGGGCAGGTGGCGACCACCGGTGCCTGGAGACCAGGTGCAGAGTCCAGTGTCTTGCCCAGGGGAAGGCCTCTGAGAGACATTCCTCAGCCCCAGGCAGAGGCTTGACAATGCACCGCCCCGGCACCTTCAAAACTGCAAATTCTTCTGGATGAGTCTTCTGATTCTGTTCCCGGGGCAGATGGGAACTGGCTCTAACAACACTGTCATCTGTGAGTGGACCCCGGGATAATCTCTGGGGAAGTGGGTGCCAATAGTAGCCTCTTCGACGCAAAGTTTGCTCCAACAGGAAGCATCCTCGGCCAGTCAAATGCAGGTGTCCTTAGGACAGAACTGTTCCTGCAATGCTCTCTCTTCCCCTCTCCGCCCTGCTAGAGGAGCTCTTTCCTTCCACTTCACTCAAAGTGGGTCACTGCGTTGACCACGCACCAAATAATAATAATAATAATAATAAGTCCTTCGGGTTTTTCTCCAAACCCATTTTGAACTGGAAAATCATGCTATACTTATTTTGCCTCTTGAATGGTTAGATAAAAAACCACTGCGCCAAGTGGGTCAGACCCCAGCACTGGTCAGTTGCTAGTCTGTGCAGGTTGATGGAGTCGGTGGTGGGCGCTAAAAGCCACGACCTTCCCTTGGCTTATGAATCGCATGAGGCATCCGAGCAGAGCACAACAAAACATGGATTGTGATTCCACTTGTATAAAATGTTCAGAATAGGCAAATCTATAGAAACAGAAAGATGATTAGCAGTTTCCAGGGTCTGGGAGAAGAGGGGAATGAGAGTCACTGCTAATGGAAATATTCTGGAATTAGATTGTAGTGATTGTTGCAAAACTTTGCAAATGTACTAAAACCCACTAAATTTATGGCACTTAATTTTTATGTCAATTTTAAGAAAGAAAAATTCACATAGACTGAACTTGTCAGTGTCCCTGACACACGAAAATGCATGAAAGCTACGATTAAAAAAAATAATGAGACTTGTAGAAACAAAATGCTGCAGCCACTGTGGGAAACGGTACGGCAGCTCTTTAAAAAATTAAACACAGCTTCACCATACAATCCAGCCACTTCTGGGCACACGCCCGATGGAATGGAAAGCAGAACCTCAAGCAGGTACTTGTGCCCTCACATTCATGGCAGCATTAGCGTTGTTCACAGCAGCCAAAAGGCAGACGCAACCCAAGTGCCCGTCACGGGAGGAATGGACAAACACAATGTGCTGTACACACGCGATGGAATGTTATTCAGTCCTAAACAGGAAAGAAATTCTGACACATGCTACAACATGGACGAAACTTGAAGACATTATGCTGAGTGAAACAAGCCGGTCACAAAAGGACAAATATTGTATGATTCCACTTATGTGGGGGACCTAAGGTGGTCAAATTCATAGAGACAGAGGTAGAAGGGTGATTGCCAGGGGCTCAGGGGACAGAGGGGCAGGAAGCAGTTGTTTAATGGGTACAGAGTTTCAGTTTGGAGGATGGGAAAATTCTGGAGATGGATAGGGCTGATGGCTGCACAGCAATGGGAATATACTTCATGCCACAGAACCGCAGACTTAAAAATGGTAATTAATTTTTTTTAAATATGCTACATCAACTTTGGTGCTTTGGAAAAAAAATTTTAAGTAGAATAAATTGATGAAGCATTGTGGATAGAGGCTATAAAATAATGTCTTTTTGCAAATTACTCAATCAAATGATAATAAAATGATTATTTTATGTTTCTGTCTTTTAACAAAAGAAATGAGAAATTACATATCCCTCCATCGCAATGGACCAAAGACCACAATGCGCTCACACAAACCTCCAGGTCCAGGGAGAGGGAAATGACCAAGGGAGCCTTTGCAGGACTCATTAATGATCTCTTCTTTCTGGGGAGCAGCTCAGCTGCCATCTCAGCTCTGAAATATTCGCACACCAGCTTTCAGAGGCAGCTATCCGAGCACAGTTCCCTGAAGAGACGTCTCAGGTAACTTTGGAGCCAAATCAACCTAAACCCAGAAGCAATCATCACAGAGGGGTCGCTTTTCAGAGAACAAGTGGCCACCTGTACACTAGAGGCCACATTTGAAAGGTGAGGGAGAGCTGTCCAATTTGGGACTAATGAAGTCTTTGAAAAGATAACCATACATTGTCAAGAAGATGCTAGATTTTTGCATAACTACCTGCCTGGATTCAGTAGTGATTTTTCTTCATAGAAATGTTTCTCAGCAGCTTCTCTGGTTCCACTCGTGGGACAGTGAGGGTTGCCCAGGCCCCTCTCTTGAGACCTATTACCCCTACCTGGAAGCACCTCAATAAAGCCTCTTTACTTATCCTTTTAACTCTGCTCATCTTTCTTTCTCTGGCACTGGCCAATCCAAAAGAAAAAAAGAAAGAAATGTTTCTGTGGCCAGTCTGGTAATAATAGTTTTTATTCCACACCAAACAATTTCAGAAAAATGCTATGCATGCAGAACAACAGTCATAAGAATCATTTAAAGTATTCAGGAAAATCCTAAAACCCCCAAGAGGAAAATACAATTATATGAGTTCTCCTCTCATGTTGCTAGTTTCATGTCACCAGATGCATAATACCTCTTTGCTTTGATTTCACACCTTATCCAAGAGAAATTTTTGTAGGGAAAAAAATATATTATGATGTACACCTGCTGCTTATTATTTTAATTTCTCATAAAATTGTAGTGTTTGCTCTATTATCATCATAAAAACAGTGAGATCAATAAATATTGAATATCTCTACCCAGATAATACATACACAATGAAAAAAAAAACAATTTTTAAATTGTTTTGTCTACCTCACACCCAGAAAATAATGTGTTTCAACAAATTTCTTCACTAAGTAAATAAAATATCTGTATCATATGGCCTCAGTTTGAGGAGATTTTTAAAATATGACAACTTCTAGTATATATGGCAAATTTGACCCATGCATTTATTTATAGCCTCTCCCAAAGCTTGCTCGGGGGGTAGCCAGCCACCATGTCATGAGTACACTGAAGCATCCACGTGGAGAGACCACATAGAAAGGAACCACCAAATTGTGAATGAGCCATCCTAGAAATAGATTCCTTGGCCCCGGTCGAGCATTCAGATGACTGCAGCCCGAAATGACACTTGACTGCCAACCCATGGGCAACCCCAAGTCAGACTGTCACACTGAGCTGCAACTGAATTCGTAACCAACAGAAATACTGAGAAGTTGTAACAAATTATTGTAGTTTTAAGCCACTAGGTTTGGGGTGATTTGTTCCACAGTAGTACATAACTAATGGAAATGTTTTATTCATTCTCATTAGGATCTTCCTGAAATGTGTCTCTCACCCACTGCACTAAAACTCATCAGCACATTAAGTCCAAACCTCTCTTCATTAGCTATAATTTGGAGCCTACCTTAATTCTCATCACTCTACCCATGCTGCAAAGTAGCATAGATACAGTCTCAAGAATTACTGCTTATTCCACAACTAACCTCTACGAAACTAGCATGGAGTTGGGATTCAGACAGTCCCAAGTCCTAATTCAAGATATATTTCTTATTTGATTACTTTTATTTACCACATTCCCAGAAGAGGTCACTGGGTTAGGAGTTGGACACAGCCTGCAACAAGAAGGAAGAAAAGCACCATTAGGATCAAAAAGTTCAAGTAGGAATGAGACTAAACTTGGATGCATCAGTTAGCTATTGCTGTGTAACAAATTATCCCAAAGCTTAGCAGCTTCAAATTACACATACATATTATCTCACAAAATGTCAGCCCAGGATCTAGGATCTCCCCTGAAGATTTGACTGAGGAATGGTCTACTTCTGAGCTCATGTGATTGTTAGCAGGACTTGGTTCCTTGCAGGCAGTCAGACTGAGTCTCAAAGCCATCAATAGTGACAGCCTGTTAGCAAGACAAACATTATAATCCTCTGTAACCTAGTCACCAAAGTGACATCTCACCACTCTTATCATATTCTGTTGGTAAGAAGCAAGTCGCTAAGTGAACCCACACTCACAGTGAAGAGGTAGTCTGCACAAGGATATGAATATCATCAGGAGGTGGGAATCGCTGAGGGCCATGTGAGAAATCTACCTACCACGGTTTGGGCACATAAAAGAACTCACATATTCACTTTCACAGCCTAGTGCTTCAGAACATGGACTCTGGATCTAGACTGTCTGAATTCAAATCCCAGCTCGGCCACTTTTAAGCCTGTGAGACCTTAGGGAGGTTACAAAACCCCTTGTGCCTCAGTCTTCTCATCTGTAAAATCGGAATCATAACAGTACCTACCTCACAGTAAGGTTGACAATGTCCATAAACTAAAAATAAAACAACCTCAATTGTACTACTAGTGCAATGGTAGAAAACAGCAGGAACAGTACTATTCTTAGTACTAAGACCCGACAGAAAGTTCCCCTGGATATCAGAAGCAGTAGAACCCTCCAGAAAAGCTTCACAGGGAACACTACAGTGCATTCCACACACCACTTGCCAAAACTAACCTCAGTCTAGATCAATGGCACCTACCAAAAAGTTCAATGTGACAGGAGCAATTCTTTGAAGATCTAGCAAAATCAGATCCACTGCCCAGCTCTCCCCCTGACCTAATTTGACCTGATTTCAGAGTATTTGAAAGAATACTCTGCATGTCCTTCATGCAATTCTCCCTAAAAACCATTTTTTCAACAGTTATTTTGATGAAGACTAAGTAGCCATGAGTTCAAAACTGTATTCCCTGGTGTAAGGATTCAGTTAACGTACAGACATAAAGTACTAAAAAAAATTACCTGGTACAAAGTAATTGTTCAATAAATATTAGAGGTTTTATTGTTGCTGTTGTTGTTATTTTGTGTTGCTGGTTGGAAATAGATCCCAGTCATGGTCTGAATTAGGGCTCCACCACTTCCTAGCTGAGTCTCTGACCTTGGTCAAGACCTCTCTTAGCTTCAGGGTGTTCAACTTGGAGAATGGGATGATAATAAAGCCACCTTATTGAATGGGTGGGAGAATTAAATGAGATAATGTTTCCAAAGTGCTTAACATGACACTTGGCTCAAAGTAAAATTTCAAAAATATTAGTAGCCATTAGCAAATATTATTTTTAGCTAAGAAGTCTCCTTGTGCCACAAGTTTACGGATCCTAGGTATGGCTACTTTAATCGCTGTTCAGCAAATACTCATTCTCATCCCTGCCCATCCCACCCCACCCCAGCACCCAAACCTCCACGGAAGAGTGTGCTTCCCCGGCCCATGGCTATGTGATGCTCTCTGAACAGTGCAAGTGGGCAGATGTGACAGTGTGCAAATAATTCTGAGCCGGGGACTCACGGGCTACTATGAGTGCCCTCTGAAAGCTATAAACTTCTGCCAGGAGACAAATATGCTTCTAGCCTGGGCCCCAAATAAGATACATGCAGCACATCTTAACTTGATCTGAAACCTGAACCTGGAACCCAGAGCCCAGAGTCCAATTTAGTCCAGCAGAATTGCAGTTGGCCTTCAGACTCATCAGTGGGAGAACAAATGCCTCTTATTTTAAGCCCCTGAGTTTCAGGGAAATCCGTTACACAGCATGACTGTGTAATAGCTGACCGATGCACTGGACAACGTCTCTGAGACCTTGGGGACCTGCCTGCCAAATGCTAAGACCTTAGCTCTTCCCTGTGCTGTGTCTCTCTGCTAGTCCTCAAAGCAGGGGGTGTCGTGTGTATGATTTATGTCGCATTTTACACATATGCTTCCCCTCTGCTCTGCCATGGCTGTCTGTATCCTTCCAGAGCAGTCTGAGCTATTTGTTGGCTCATGCTTTGTTTTGTTTTGGTTTGGTTTTTGGTTTTTCTTTTAACTTTTTATTATATATATAGCTTTTTATTTTATTATGTAGCTCATAGAGTCTTGTGTACATCTCAACCATCTGCTTCCCAAGGATGACATCTTATATCAAAATATCAAAACTGTCAAATCAAAATATGAAAACCAGGACATGGATAAAGCAAGAGAGAGATTTCTCTCTTTCCACCTGAGCTTTACTTAGTAGCTACGCAATCTTTGGCAAGTTGCCTGTCATCTCTGAAGCTCAGTTTCCTCATTTTAAAATGGGGATAATAACTCCCACTCCAAAGGTTTTGTGGGGGGGGGTTGAGAAAATGTTCCTAAAACATCTAGAATGCTACTGGGTTTGGCACAGAGGAGGCAATAAATGGCAGCTCTTGTGATTTTATTCCTTGTGTTGAAACAACAGGTTCTTGTTATAAAGATCAAGCAATACTTAAACATATAAATAACAAAATGAAAACCAACCCAGAATTTCCATGAATGAGGAACAAACATGGAAAGCAAATAGTGGGTCCTCAAGTCACGCACAGTGACTAACTCCTTCTCTACGGGATCAGCAGAAACAACACTGGATTTTCCTTTGACAGTTCCACAAGACTCAAAGTCATCAAGACTTCAAAGACAAAGAAAACACACTCGAGGCACTCAGGGAAAACAGGCAAATAACCTACAAAATGGAAAAAGAAAAGTGTTGCATGTCTCTGCAGTGACACTGAAAGCCAGGCAGTCGTGGAGCGGTGACAACGACACTCTGAAGGAAGGAAGGTGAGACCCACACAAAATCCAGCCAAGACATCACTCCCAAAAAGAAGCGACAGAGAGGTGTTCTCCGGCACGAAGCCGTTCAGGGAAGCCAGAACCCATGGGCCCTCTTGATACTATAAAGCCGCTTGAAATCAAATCCCGACAAATAAGAGGATGCGAAACTAAAACGTTAAGAACGGACAATCTTGGGCCAAACAGTAGGGCAAGGAGCAGAGAACCCATTTACACAGTACTGGTATTAAGCAGCTGTAAGGATTACGGTTACCAAGCATAATGCAACTGTTACATAAACTATCGCAGCATGAAAATAACATAATAACGAGGAAAATCACCAGAGAAATGGAAAGAAGTGTGCAATTACTAACATCCTTGAATTTAATAGCAGGGAGTCAATCAATATTATCTAGAATTGAAACTGTAATTCAAAGAAATGTAATGTCCCCAATCTCTTAATGTTATTCTCCATCTCTTTGCTTAACCATAGAGTCATCTTTTAGGAGCTAATGTATCTTGCAGGGAGGGGGAAAAAAACCATTTACATGAAGTTTAGTGATTCAGTTCCAAATCAGTTTCATTTCTTTGTGATAAATCAAGTAAAATTAATCATAATATTTTCATAAAACTCCATGAATAATAAACTACCAAATAAATTACCAATAAACTACCAAAATAATAGTTTCATGGGATTATCTGTCCGTTTTTATTAACATCCTTCTTTCTGGACACGTAGTTTAGAAGGTGTTCAGTACGATGGTCGTCCAGCCCAGATGATGTTTATTCCTTGTTGATGGAAACTCCGGATCGGTTTTCATTTTATTATTTATGTGTGTCTGTATAGCCTGATCTTTATAACAAGGATGTATTGTTTCAACAGAAGGAATAAAATCATCTTGGCTTGGCCTCTCATGCACAGCCTCTCAAGGCCGTTTCTATTTCTGTTCCAAGCACTGCTTAAATAATGTAAACTAGAAAGAGATGCGGCTTTGATCTGATTTACTTGCGCCATCCATTTATAAGATCCCAGTTCAGTGGGTAAACGCCCAGCCAACTTGCTTCTCGTTGAGGATAAACACAGCCTTAGAGAGCCGAAGAACAGCAGGGGGAAGTGCTCAGTGACTGGCCCGGGGGTCCTGCTGGTGACAGAGGCCTTCTCTCCCCTCCCCACCCCCTACCTGAAAGCCCAGCTCATGATCTCTATGGATCACACTCACTTAAGTGACACTCGAATTGTATCCCCAGAAAGGTCAGTTCTGACATCCTGGATGAATTTGTTTTCCTGCCTCTTTGGCATCTATACTAAGCTTCTCTTCTCTCTGAAACTTACAGCAAGTAACTATTTTTCTGGTAAATTTTTTGTTAATATTCATATGAACAACATCAAATGAGAAAAACTCCCCACATTCAGGAATTTTTGCAAGGTGCCCAGGGCTTTGGTCATTAAAATCAACTCCAATTTATACCCATTATCAACAGAACTGAAACTTCTTTCAACGTGGCAGGAAAGGACCCTTGCCCACCAACTGCTGAGTCAAGGCTGCACGTCTGTCAGGTAAGCTATCGTGGAACATGCTGGAAGTGCTGACTTCCTCCAAAACCAGAAAGGCGCGCTCTGCGCAGCCGACAGACCCAAACAATGCGCTTGCAGGAAAAGGCAGCAGGAGTCTGAAAGGATGCTGACCTCCATGGAACTAAAGCCAGAGCTAATAAGGGCAGTCTGTGTCTCAGGCGACTCAGACTCTAGTCGTAAGTGAACCGCCTCGGGAACGTGCTGAGAAGAAAGACCCCCTCGATGGCTCAGGAAGCCAGTCCCCCGCAACTTTCAGCGGCTGAGCAGGAGCCTGCGCAGAGGGAGGCTGCAGTGCTGGCAGCCTGTGATTTGTAACAGGGAACCCTTCAGCCAAGGGGCTGCCACTGCCACAGTCACCCCTATGGTGCCCCTCCAAAGTGGTAGGATGGCAGACTTGTGGAGCCCTCCACCCACGGCACACCCTGGCCAGCACTGCCCAGCTACATGCTTCTCCGCACAATAACAAGAGCTGCTGTGGAAATGGTGGACTCTCTGCCCACCCCAGCCTGGATTTCTCTAGAACATCTTGATGACTGTTCAAAACACTATTCACTGCTTGTGTGTGTGCATGTGTGTGCACGTGTATCCTTCACACACCACTACCATTGCCAAAGGGGTGCGTGCTTGTGTGTGGTGTATCTAGGTCAGGTCCCCTTTCCTATAACACTTTCTAAAATAGTGTTTATGTTCAAGCAAAATTCAGGTTATTTGTGAATGCTTTGTGAACCCCATAAGAGGGCTTGGATTATCAAAGTTAAAAAAGAACTTCATGGGCCAGGTGCGGTGGCTCCTAGCCGTCCTGTAATCCTAGCACTCTGGGAGGCCGAGGAGGGAGGATCGCTTGAGGTCAGGAGTTCAAGACCAGCCTGAGCAAGAGCGAGACCCCATATCTACTAAAAATAGAAAAATTAGCCGGGCACAGTGGTGCGCACCTGTAGTCCCAGCTACTTGGGAGGCTGAGGCAGGAGGATCACTTGAGTCCAGAAGTCTGAGGTTGCAGTGAGCTATGATGACGCCATTGCACTCTAGCCTGGGTGACAGAGTGAGACCCTGTCTCCAAAAAATAAAAATAAATAAATAAAAATGAGAAAGAACTTCATTATAGGGCAATTCCTGCATGAGCCCACAGTGCCCAGGTGAAGTCACAACTTGGTGTATTTCACAGGGGAAGAATGAAAGGAGATTTCATTTAAGGTAGACACAAAACCCCTCTCTGCCGTGCCAACAGGCGAGCATATACTTCTGCACATGATGCAGGCATCCATTCTGCGCCCGGCACATCTGAGCTGTGAGCGGGGTCGGACTTTCTCTTCCTTGGCATTACCTCCCACTCCCCCTGGCTCCCCCTCTCATTGCCCTTCAGGTTCCCAGCCTTCAGGTTTTCCTCTTCCCCCAGCGGAAACCTCATCTCGGGGAAGACTTTGAAAAACCCATTCACATGAAGCTCCAAAAGCCCGTTAACGTAAATATTTCCAGGAGCTTGTTGCACGCGCATCCTTCTTCTATATTAAAGCAGTGAGATTTTTTTAAGGACCCAGTTGATTTTTGTGCATGGAGAAAATTGCCCAGAAAACCTTGGTGGAATTAGGATGGAATTCCCTCTCCCCGGAGGATTTCTATTTTAGCAGAGATTAAGGCCTCAGAGCCAAGCAATGAAACCCTAATGGAGAGACCGAGGGGGCATTTCTAAATCAGCAAGGCCTTTTGTGGTCCTCCAAGAAACGCTACACAGGCAGCCACCTTCCTGGGGCCGGCCTGACAGGCTCATTAGCCCAAGTTTCAAACAATCCGGTTTACCCTTTGATCCACAGCAGGCATTGTCAGCGCGGGTGTGTTCAGTGTGATGACAGCGCGCCTTACGCAGGAGCAAGGACGGCGGCACACACCGACTAAAGTCAGCAGGTGCTTCTACTGAAGACTTTCCCGAGTGTTAAATACCGTGAACTGCATCTGGGCTCTTCAAGGGGAAAATGCATTTCTGGAATGCTTCTCTAAACTGATCTCTCTTAGCACTAAGCTCTGAAACACACGTCTTCAGCTGTGGGTCTAGTATTTCCATTCCCGGCGGACGTGATAATGGTGTTGAGGCTCTGGCAGCCATGAGGTCGCACGGTTCGGATCTCTCTTGGAGAGGACCCGCTGCAGCGTGCACAGCTGAACCGCATCGTCCAGACATTGCTGATTGCACTACGACGTTCGTGCCAAGCCCAAGCCTCCCCTGGGCCACTCCCCGCCAACGACAGAGCTGGGCAGCAGTACTGCAGGTGGCCATTTCTCTCATGCAGGTTTCTCGGCCTCAGCACTGCTGACATCGGGAGCAAGATAACTGTTTCGGGGGCTGCCCTGTGCATTGCAGGATGTCTAGCAGCACCCCTAGCCTCTACTCACGGGATGCCAGGAGCATCTTCCCAGTGTGACAACCAAAAGTGTCTGCAGATTTTGCAAAGTGTCCCCTGGGTTGAGACCCACTGCTCTACTAGGTCATCTTGGCTTGAGGGCACCCCAACAGCCCAGCTAAAATTTGCTCAGCTCTGCACTAGAATCTGAAGCTCTTCCTACAAAATCTTCCCGGCATTCTGCTCCCTTCTGGCATGTGCTGAACCTGCCCCGCTCCCTGACACCTCTCCCACCTTCACTGCTGCCCACCCCTTTCCCCTCCACAGACACGCGTTCCCCAAAAGACACGTCTGCCCAGCCTCTGTGAACGGGACCTTATTTGGAAAAGGGGTCTTTGCAGATGTTATTAATGATCTTGAGAGTATCCCCAATAATGTTTTGCACATCTAAGCCTGTTTTGGCACCTGCTTCTCAGAGAACCTGAACTAACCTAGGGGTTTTTTAAAATCCAGAGTCCTGGAGGCCTCCATCCCTTATACTCTTACCAAGAATCTGATTTACAACCTAAGTGCCCATCAACAGACAAATGGATAAAGAAACTGTGGCACACATACACCATGGAACAGCATTCGGCCATAAAAAAGAATGAAACCCTGTCATGTGCAGCAACATGGACAGAACTGGAGGTCACCGTGTTACGTGAAATAAGCCAGGCATGGACGGACAAATATTGTATGTTCTCTCTCATCTGCGGGAGCTAAAAAACTTGATCTATGTGGGCCGGGCGCGGTGGCTCACGCCTGTAGTCCTAGCCCTCTGGAAGGCCGAGGCGGGTGGATCGCTTGAGGTCAGGAGTTTGAGACCAGCCTGAGCGAGGCCCCATCTCTACTAAAAATAGAAATAAATTATCTGGACAACTAAAAATATATATAGAAAAAATTACCCTGGCATGGTGGTGCATGCCTGTAGTCCCAGCTACTCGGGAGGCTGAGGCAGGAGGATCGCTTAAGCCCAGGAGTTTGAGGTTGCTGTGAGCTAGGCTAACGCCACGGCACTCACTCTAGCCCGGGCAACAAAGTGAGACTCCGTCTCAAAAAAAAACCTTGATCTATGTGGAGGCAGGGAGAAGAATGGTCGTTACCAGAGGCTGGAAGAAGGTTGGGGAGAGAAAGTAGAGAGGTTGGTTAGTGGGTACAAACGTACAGTTAGATAAAAGGAGTAAGTTCCAATGTTTGACAGCAGAGTTGGGTGACAATAATTAACAACAAAGTATTGTGTATTTCAAAATAGCTAGAAGACTTAAAATGTTTCCAACACAAAGAAACGATAAATGTTCAAGGTGATGGGTATCCTAAAAACCTTGAGTTGATCATGACCCATTCTATGCATGTATCACAATATCACATGTACCCCATAAATATGTACAGATATGATGCATCGATAATTTTCAAAAGAATCTAATTTACCTGGTCAGCTCTCTGTATCAGTGTCTCTCAGTGCTGGCCATATACTGGAATCACCTGGGGAAAATTTTTTAATTCCCAGTGCCTAAGCTGCACCCAGGCCATTTGAACTAGAATATCTGGGAGTAAGATGCAGACTTCAGTGTTCTTTGAGGCTCCGTGGGTACAGCCAAGTTGGAGGATTGCTGCTCTAGAGAAGTGATCCTCAAATTCCAGCGTGCATCAAAACTATCTGAAGGGCTATTTAAATCACAGGTGGCTGGTCCCCACCTCCTGAGTTTCTGAGTCAATAGGTCTGGAATGGAGCCCGAGAACTTGCATTTCTAAAAAGCCCCCAGGTGGGGCTTGTGCTGCTGTTCCATGGAACACACTCTGAGAACCACTGAAGTAGAGGGAAAACTTTAACAACACGTTCCCCTACAGAGTTCCTGGGAACCAAGAATACCAAAATGCTATCACTGGAGGAGTTCCCTGAGATCATCTCCTCTAACTCCCTCTCCTTGCACTGGAGAGGAAACTGAGGCACAAAGAGGTGAGGGGACAGCCTTCAATCCCTGCAGCAGCATCCAGATCACAGATTCGGGTTTCGAGCCAGAGGCTGTTGGTTCACTGCCATCACATCTGCCCAACAAGCCCTGTGTGGCTTTCTCAATTTCTTCTAAACTCAGCCCCAAACCAGCAGAACATCTGATATCACAGAACTCCGAGTCCAGCCTCCTCCAGCTGGAGGGAATGCCGGGCCCCTACGGCATCGTGGAAGTGAAAGGGACACGGCTGCAGAGCTTAAAATTTCACTGAAAATTGAACATCTCTCCCGAGAGCTCAGCTTTCAGACTGGCACCCAGATCCATCAACTAAGAAAATTAGGCCGAGAGTTCCTGCCTTATGGTAATTTACAGATTATAAGATTATAATTTGCAGATTCTCTGCACTTTGAAGCACAAGGTAATTATGCAATGTCTAATCTGAAGATGTTCTCAAACCTAAACTGCCACCGCCTCTTTTTCAGTAAAGTGATCAGCACGGAGCTGCGGCTGCTGTCTGTAACGCCCAGCGTGTTGTGTCTGACACTGAAATGAGGCCTTAAAACAGAATCGACTCTTTCTTTTTTTCTGTCCTGTTAAGTGTTGTTGAGTCTACAAAGTGTAGAAACAAAATGTGCCTGACTCTGTTATTGAGTTGTCCAGGCTTCTTAGCATTATCCATGTTGTTCCATTTGGAAAAACAGAGGAAGGAGACCGATCTTGGACCAACGTGGCCTAGAAAACACTAATTGTCAGCTTCCCCATGCAGGAGATTCCCGGGCAGCTGACGGTCGGGTCCAGGAGCCGGGAGGTTGTGGGAGGCTCTTTTTTATTTTGCTGCCAATAACATGACAGATTGTAGAAAGCAAAGGGCTCTTTCATCATGTAATATAAATCCCTATGACTAATATGCTAGCATAGTAATCTCCAAAGAGCAAATGTGTATGCTGGGTGAAATGTGTTACCACCAAAACCGCTGCAAATCAGGCAGTGATTAATGTCTTTGTAACCAGGGGAAAGAGCAACGGGAACCCATTGCCACACTTCTTGCGAATATGGAACAAATGACTGAACAGTCGATCGGTGGCTTCACCCGAAGATATTTGTCACTGTTTTCTTCTGGGCAGGGTGAGCAATGGTAATGTCTATATATCCTGAGAAGTTATTGTAAATGGTCTAGGAAATTTCTCTGGCAAAGTGGACAGAACATTCCCAGGGACTTGGGAGAAGTCAACAAGCATTCACGGAGGCCAATTTTCTCATCTGCAAAAGTAAAGTAATGTATCTCCTGCACAGAAAGGCAGCAACTCGGAATCCAATCCACCTGGGTCTCCGAGCAAGGATAATAATCTTGACAGTGGCCATTTATCCAGCCAGACACCATGCTACGTGCATTTCATGAATTGTCTCGTTCATCCCTCTAACGACCCTGTAACTTACACCCTATTACTACTGCCCTGTTTCAGTTGAGAAAATTAATGCACAAAGAAATTAAACAATTTGCCCTAGGCCACACAGCATGCTGGTCAATTGTAGAATGCAAATGAATCCTCGACTCCACAATCCACAGCCTCAACTTCAGAGCAAACTGCCAAATTTCCCAGCCTACTCTCAATACTTATTCCTGAAAGGATTTAAGGTAATTGTTTAAAGAAACATTATGGTCCATTTTTTAAAAAATAAACATAAAAAATGAGAAAGGTGGAATATAGAGGAAAACATCATCAAATATGTGTTGGTAACCATTGCAGGGCAGCTATGCTCTTGCATTCAGGGGCTCTGCAATTTTATTCTCAAGGTAAAGCATGTGTTTAAATAATATCTAGATTTCCAGTAGTTGGCAAGATGGAAATACGAAGTATAGATGTATTGTGAAATGAAATACATGCAATTCATCCCCACTAGTACAATATTAAAACACATAGTTTCATTTAATGGGCATTAATATTTGAAATTAAGGAAGAATCTTCTATTGTTTTTAAAAAAAGCAATTAACTTTGGGAATCAAAGTAAAAGTACTGTATTTCTTAACCATCTGTACTTGTTTCATACATTTTCACTGATCTTTAGCCTTGCAGGATTATGAAGTTCATCCTGGGCACCATAAACACCCTCTGCTTTTACACACAACATGGTCCTGAAAATGTATACCAAAGGTCAGTATGACAAAAGTGAACAATTGGACAATACAGTAGATGTATCCAGCATTCATATGACAATCCTTTTTCTTTAGAGGCAAATATATAAAATACCAAATTATACATTGACCTTCAGACAGTCTTCAGCAAAATATTTTTGGTTTGTTATATGTGTTCATTAAGTTTATGAAAGAACATAATTGATCGTACATTCATTCATTCTACCAGCTCAGAACTGATGAGCTTTGGATCAAGGCTGAAGATTTACTACTTCCGATACACCCAATTATTTTTATTTTAGTTGCAATATATTTATAAAATCTGTGCTTCCTATTATATTAGTAGAATTTCCTTTTTTTCTTTTCCATTCATATTTATAGAAGAAAAACAGAATAATACAATATAAAGAAAAAACAGATACACCAAAACATGGACTTCTACACCCAAACAGACAATCTACTGAAACAGAACTATTAGCCACAATTGGCATCTCTAAGTCTCACGTAGAAACATCCATTCCTCAGCTGACATACACAAAATTCAGTATCTGAAAAGTAGTTTAAAAGTGTCAATGTATAATTTGCAAAAGTATGCAATGTTTAAAAATATTAAATATATGAAAGTTGAGGACTGCTTAGGCCATATGATAGTTACAACATCCTTTGGCATAGACAGACCAGGAATTCTTTTCCTAATGCCATAAGGAAGGAATCAACGTAAAGGAAAGAAAATCAAGATGATAGACCCAAGAATGGAGAAGGCAAATACATCATTCCCTGCAGACATTTGAGTTCAACAAGTGAGCCAATTTGTACAAAGATATTTCTTCCGTGATCTATAAGCAAGTGTTCTGAAAGTTCTGGATCTATAATGACTGAAGTGCTAAGTTCTGGTCCCTGAAAAGGAAGGGTAAATGAAAAGCAGTTTCCTGCAGAAGTGCACAAATCTGCTTTATTCATCTACCAAATGGATAGTTGCACACAGATATCAGAAAGTAAGGCACACTGACTACCCTTTCCAAATAAAATTAGAGGTGTTCAATTCTGTCCTTATTAGCCTGCCCTTTTACCTAAAGGATCAGGGTTTCTCAGCCTTGGTGTACTATTGACGTTTGGAGCCAGATACTTCTCTGTGGTGGGGGCTGTCCTGTGCACTGTAGGGTCTTTAGTAGCATCCCTGGCCTCTACCCACAAGATGCCAGTACACACCCCCTACATGTGACAATCTAAGATGTCTCCAGACATTGCCAAGTGTCCCCAACCATCGCCAATAGGAGTCATAGCCTTAGATGTTTGGAGCCTTTAAACCTGCAAAATATAGGTATTCTTGGGATTTTCCTGAGGGATTCAAGTACAAAGAACTGCTGTCCAGTTTGTTCCTTTGGCTGTGCCAGGCACAAATAAACCAATATTCATGGACACCAAAACCCTAGCAACCCATCTCTCTAGCCAGATATGTGCTGGACTTAGAACTGTATGACCAAGCCCACATATCCATGTGAACGATATGGGTCAGATTGTCAGTCTTGGTGATTTCTGACATTGGAAACGTGTCAAAAGTTAGTAGAAGAGCCACAATCCCCAAGTTTTGCTTACATAGTCATTCAGGAAGGTAAAGGTCTTTTAAAGTTCTTAAGACGCATTAACTAAAATTAGAAATTACCTAAATGGCAGGCAGTCAAGTAGTTGTTAATTAAAATGTAGTATATCCTTAAAGTGGAATAGTGTGTCTCCCTTAACTGTATTTTCAAAGACTATGTAATAGTATAGGAAAGTGCTGAGGACCCAGCGATAAATGAGTCAACCAATATTTACAATGGTATGGATACGTGTGCGTACGTCATGCTGTTCAGAAAACTATGAGCCTATGTTACCAGTGGTTATCTCAGAGTAATAAGATTTTGGTGGCTTTCATTTCCCTGTTTTTGTCTTTATTTTCTACCTGGTCTTCATTGAACAGTTAACTGTTTTATAATTTAAAATTAATTTGCATTCTGTAAAATATACTACCTAATAATTTATCCAAAATAAAAATCAAAAGTTAATTTTATATGTTCTCCTTTTCTATAAAAACCATCTTGGATGTTCGATTTCTTATCGAATTGTGGCTTTGCTCAGCGGAAGTGGCTGCAGAACGCGGCCACCATCGTGACTGTGCGAATCAGAACTCATGCTTCCTTTCCGTCTGCGGTGCTGCTGGAAAAACGCAGACAAGACAGCCTCCCTGTTTGCTGGAAGCATGACATCCCTTGCAAGTGTCCTCGTTCTGCTTGGCCATGAGGTGGCAAACACTGGTACCAATGCACTGATCTCCGAAGTTCGTTTCTAATCAAGAGCCGCAAAGAACAAACAGCTCCACTCCGAAGTGAACTCACGAGTCAGACAGAGTCTGCAACGTGACAGACATTTTAAGAAGACCCTGAGGCATGCGACTAAGATGAGGAGGCGCCGAGGACCACTGGAGAGGGGCAGCGCGGTGAGGGTGTGAAGGCCGTGGGAGAGGCGCCCACAGAACAGCTCGGAGTCCAGGCCGGCTGCGTCCACGGTGTGCTCAGGGGGTCCTGGCAGGTGGCAGTACAAGGTCAACCAGGGTGCAGCCTAGCTCGGGGCCACCAGGACAGGGCAGAAAGGGAGGTGAGCAATTTCTTTATCATTCTCCAAAAGAGTCACATTCTTCCCCGCAGAGGCACCCATACACCTAAACCAGAAAAACAGGAAACAGCCTGCAATGACTCCAGCAGGGCCAGAAATGAGTTTCGCCACCACCCGTGATAGGCCCATGATAACCACAGCTTCAGTCCTCTCACTGTCACCGGGGAGGCAAGAGGAGAATGGCTCTAAAGTACACGTTATGACCCTTTCTGCTTCTAAGTCTCCAACTCAGATATACAAGACAGTGAGCTCTGGGTACCACGTGAGGAATTTCAGAGCAAGACGTTCCTGAAAATGAAGGCAAACAAAGCCAGAAATGCCATTTGCAGAAGGCCAGACCGTCTCCTTCGGAAACAGGGTGTGATGCAAAAGCTGGAAGTCAGGATGCACTAGCCTTTGTGTCTAATCCATGCCATGACAGAGCCCTGTGCTCAGCTTCTCTTGGGCTCATTTTACATATCAGTAAAACAAAGGTCTCAGGCAAATTTTGTGGTCCTCTCCAATTCTGAGATTCCAGTATCCTGAAATTCTTTACCACATAGACCACATTTCCATCTGTATGGGACAGAGTAGGTAAGATTGGATCCAAAATTCAACTCAATTCAGTTCAACTCAGTCAATACTCAAAATCCACCTCACAAACAGTGAACCCAGCATTCAACTCAATTCACTCAATACTTGGTGCTGAGTGCGTATCTCTTGAAATAGAGATGGAACTTCATATTTCTCCTGTGGCTTCCCAGCGCCAGAATTCTGGCACTTTCTACCCACCACTGCAACCCAGTGTAACAGGGCAACCCCTTGACTGGTCCTGAGCTGCTGCTTTGACTCCCCTGGTAACAGTCTTTGGTGAGATGCACAAGTTGTGCAAAGACTCTTGTATAAGGAAATAGCAACAAATGATCTATTTTCTTACCTTATTTTTTCACATCAGAACTGAAAGTAGTGGATGCCACAGGCTGTAGGAAATGCATTCCCGGGGGCAGCAGGGCTCAGTTTTATTTCCATCTTAAAGTGGGGGCAGGGGCATTATTTTTGTTTCCAGAACCTTGTTGGGCTGGATGAGAACTCCACTTTGATCATTTTTCATTCTTCTCGCAACATGATTTCTTAAAAGCAACACTCTTTGCGTCTCATCTGGGGGCTGCACTTAACACTGATCAAAGATAATGACATTCTCAGCCGGCCAGCGAAAGATACCAATTCCTTGTTGAGTCTTTTTCTAGGACAATTTGTTGAAGTAGCTTTTAGGGAGGTCTAGCAAGTGGGGGGAAGCACTCCAACTTGTGTTGCTGTGGCAACTTCTACAAAAGCTGAGGATTCACTTGCTCTGCTTCTAAGCGAGCATGGTTTTACTTCTTAAAATATCATCGATTTCCATGGTGCAGGATGCAATTAGCCAGGTCTGTAGAGGAGGGGATTTGTTTTCTCTCTCTTAGGTGCTGGGCAGTCAGGTTGACATGAAAGCTTTTTAAAGGCATGACAACAACGGTGTTTAAAAAGCTATTCCAGGTGCACCTGGATGGAGCAATGGGCGTGTGCGTGATGGCCTCCTGCCCCAGAGACCAGCACTGTCTGGGGACCACCAATCGTTTGGGGGAGGCAGGAAGGGTGTCGTCACAATGCAGCACCCAGCACACCAGCCAAGAAAGCTGCCCGGTAGACCTATTCTGTGACACTTTGTGTGGTACCTGGGGCCCCTTGAAGTTGCCTGCACAATTTATGAAGCTGTGTGGTTGTGGTCTCCGACAGCTCAGGCCTGCAACAGGCACTGAACATGCATTCTCTGCAGGGAGGCAAGCTTCTTTGCTTTTATGAAGTCTGTTTCATAAAGCGGTAGCTATGACCTGCAGGGATATCGGACCAGGATTATAATTTATAGGTTCAAACCCAGGGCTGCCCTGGGAGGCAGAAAGGGCATTTAAAACTAGTGGTCACACTGAACTTAGTGACTCAAGTCCAAAGAATAGGGCGTGGAAAGGGAAAATGAAAAGTCACTTCACAGTGAAGAGACTTGGTGAACGCCACCCCACCCAAGCAATCAAGGTCAGCATCACCAGTGAGGAGTGACATGAATATCATGTGCCCTTGAAAAGGCGTGATGAGAAGAGCACTTCCCCTCTGTGGTCTTCTTCCCCAAAACCCTTGAATCCAGTCTGATCATGAGAAACACAGAAAAGCCCAAACTGAGGGGCATTCTACAAAACATCTCACCAGTCCTCCTCGAAACAGTCATGGTCATAACACAAGGAAACCCTGAAAAACTGTCACAGCCAAGAGGAGCTTAAGGAAACACGATGACTAAATGCAATGGGGGGTTCCGGATGGGATGCTGGGACAGACAGAGGACATTTGCGGGAAAACTAATGAAATTCAAATAAAGTCTACATTTTGGCTCATAAAGGTAGACCCATGTTGCTTTCTAATCTGTGACAACTGTGCCACTACACATTTCTAATTCTAAATCTAAAATCTATTTCACAATACAAAACTGATTAATACTGTAATAATAATGTGATGACAATAATAATGTCAATAAACACACAAATGGACAGAACCTAAGGCCCACGTTTACCACCATGGGAAATAGGAACCATGAACCATCTGAGCAGTGGGTTGGCAGAATCGTGGCTGCAGCCAGCAAATCCTTGGGCTGTCACACAAGTCTCAGATGTGCCCAGCCAGACCTCCCTATGGTCATCTCCTTGGAAATATGAATCCTGACTTTCTGTCCCTACCACACACACTAGTGCAAAACTAGGGCCTGAAGAAGTGGCGTGTAAGAACATGTGTGTGCAGAGGAAAAGAAAGCTGCATTGGTTTGTAATTGTTTTAAGGTCCCACGACACTGATCATGAGACTTCTTTTCCACATTATTTTGGGTGTTGTAAAATCCGAATCAGTAAATGGTCTTCAAATAGACATTTTCTTGAGGGCAGATATTTCAACATTGCCCTTCACAAGTAGAGTATAATGCTATTGTAATGAAGGCTTCCATTCACTTCTTATCAGTCCTGCCAGCAAGACAGGCCATGGGGAAGGAGCTGGCTTCTGAACTCCACAGTCCCGGGTGTAGATCTTTCTCCCGCCTTTGGCTGTGTGCACCCAGCCAAGTGGTCTGGTCTCGGTTCTCCAAATTGTCCAATCAGAGCAATATTCCTTACGCCCTACATTTGTTAGGAGGGATAAATATATGTAAAACACGAGCCTTTAAGGGGCTAGTTAGTGCACAAACACAAATTTGATCATTTGGACAGTGTGGAGCCAACATTTGCCTTTTGTCCAGAGACAGTGCCGAGGAAGAGAGTAGACGAGATTGCACAGGGGATCTGTGGACAGCACTTGCAAGAGCTCTCTTAAATCCTGTAGAAAGACCTGTTCCCACTGGATCACTGGGGTGACTCCTCAGGCTTTGTTCCTCTTCAACCGCCATCCTTCAATAGAGTCGAGTCCCCCTATGTGGCAAAAAGTACCCTAGTTGCATGTCACAGAGAAACATTAGCAATGATCCTTCCCCAATATCCTTTAAAAATAATAATAATTCATTTTGAAAGCACCTTATCTGTCTTGACTACCACAACTATTGCAAAGATGGTTTCATTGTATGCATGTGTTTGTGCACTTATTCATGTGCCTGTTATACCTGAGCAAGCCAGGATTCTGACTAGCAGCCTTGTGCACTGGCTGGGGGGCAGAACAGAAGTGTGTTGCCATTCTGGAAGTCAAGCAACAGGCCTTCAGCCTTTAAGCAAGTTATCAAATTTATCATCGCCAACAGTGGGACAGCTTACATCGGGGGCCCCCTGATGTGTAATTTATTAAGAAATACATATCACCTAGGAGGTATGCTTGCCAAGAAATGTTTAATTTGAATCCAATCATGAGCACATAGTCAGAAAGATCCAGAATGTCAGGCAACATTGTGTGAGACAGCATTTCTCAACCTTGGTGATGTTGTCATTTGTGTCCAGGTGATGCTCTGCAGGAGGAGGTAGTGCTGTTCCATGCACGGCTGGGTGCTTAGCAGCAGGCCTGGCCTCTACTCACTGGGTGCCAGTCACACTCCCAAGGTAGGACAACCAAAACTGTCTCTAGACATTGCCAAATGTCCTCTGGGGATGGGGGTGGGGTGGGCAGGCACCTTTGTCTCCCTCCCTCACACTGTACACCTGGTCGGTAACCACAGATGTTAGGAAACTGGCCTGACCCTTCAAAAATGTCCATGTCATGAAAAACGGATAACTAAAAACAAAGGAAGGGCATTGTTCTAACATGAAAAAACTAAATGCACACTAGACACGAGGCCAACAATCTCTTTTTAAGTGTAGATGCTGCTTTCACTAATGCTCACGACATTCCTCCATGCTCAGTAGAACAGAGCGGCATCTGCACACCCATGCTGACCCCCAGGAGGCACCCCCAAAATACACACTCTCAGTCTGCAGGTCTGCGTTGCCAGTGAGTGCCCCAGGGCTGCCCTCTCTGCTGTCCACAGCCCACACCTGTGGCCGTACCTAGAGGAGGGAGTCATTGCAGCAAGGTAAATCTACAGCTGTGGAGGAATAGAGAAGTTGAATTTCGAGTCTTTATAAAACAGTGCCCATAAATGAGGTATTTGAGCTATTTTTGTTAGCATACAAAAGTTAGGTTGTCGATTCACTTGCAATTGATACATTGTAAAAGAAAACGATCTGAGAACAGAGGTGCCTCACTGCTCATGTGACTGATGTTTCTTGTCTGCTGTCCTATTTTTTGGAGGATGAGGGGATGGGAACAGTACATTAGTTTATTATCCAGAAGAAGGAGGCTCCTGTCTTTAAATTCAGGATAAACTACGGTCATCTGTATGAAAATTTAAAGTTAAAATATTTGACAAGTATGGTAAAATTATCAAAATAATTTCTACAACACACCAAATTTTTCAACATATTTCTTTTAAAATACAGCTTATTTATTAAAGAAAATGTGGGGGGAAATAGAGAAAGGTAAAAGAAAATGAAACTACAGCTCAATCATTTAAACTTCATTGCTACTGATCTTTTTAAATATTTCATTCCAGACCTTTTCCCCATGTATAGGTTTATGCTGCTTGTCATTATAAATAATTTGTATCCACCCTCTGCCTTGCTCTCAATTCATGAGTCAATAATACTCCATAATCATTTAATATGCCCTCCTCTTGAGTGAGAGAGCATTCGATGCAGCTCTTGTGTTTTAAAATTTTGTTTATATATCATAAATGAATTTTACATATTTCTAGAAGGAGGATATTGAATGTTCCCAACACCACAAAAGGATAAAGGTTTGAGATGATGTATATGCTAATTACCCTGATCTGAGTCACTACACATTTTATATATATACATCTCACAACATCGCTATGTACCCCATAAATATGTACAATTATTATGTGTCAGCTAAAGTATTTTTTAATTGAAAAAATAAAAAGTTTAAATACACAAACAAAAGCAAAAAGTAGGAATAAATGATCAGATGCAGCTCTTTGCAAAAACTGCTCAGGCGCAACTCGATGTCCGTCCCATTCCTCCTTGGTGTGTTGATCACAGCTTGATCAAACAACAAAATGATTGAGCTGCTTTCTTCTCTCTCTTCTGAATTATCTGGAATTTTTAAGTGTAGATGCTGCTTTCACTAATGCTCACGACATTCCTCCATGCTCAGTAGAACAGAGCGGCATCTGCACACCCATGCTGACCCCCAGGAGGCACCCCCAAAATACACACTCTCAGTCTGCAGGTCTGCGTTGCCAGTGAGTGCCCCAGGGCTGCCCTCTCTGCTGTCCACAGCCCACACCTGTGGCCGTACCTAGGCCCCAGGTGATTCTGGCTGTAAAATTGTTGATGGGCTTGGTGTAAAAGTTCCTAGAGATATTGTTGATGGGCTTGGTGTAAAAGTTCCTAGAGATATTGTTGATGGGCTTGGTGTAAAAGTTCCTAGAGGTATTTGTGATGCGCCGGCGTGGGTGAGGAGGAGCAAGGTGCCCGCGGACGGAGCCAAGGGCGCTCACCCGAGCCCGCTCTGTTTGGGTGGCGGTCCCTGGCCTGCGCCGCCTGACACCCAGGGTCAGGGGGGCTGTAAATCCACTAGGATGTCCACGTGTACCGCATGGCTTTGGAATCACGCTCTGAAGGACTGTATATTAATAGCTGCATGACCAAGCATTATACATTTTTTCAACAGCAGTTAAACTGACCACAAAGCCAGGCTCCGACACGATCCTGCTGCCCACCCTGGAGCAGGGCTCAGGGAGAAGGGAGGGAAGGAAGAGCTGGACTTCCTGCTGTCGACAGCTTTTCATCACTAAAACCCATGCCCCTAGAGCAACCCCGGTGAGATCGCATATGAGCAAGTGCCTTGTGCTAGAACGGAGACTCTGGGATGCTATTTGTTTGTTGACTGTACTTATTTGGGGGAAACTGCAGGAGTGGTCAGGACAGACTTCACAAAGGTAGATGCGAAGTTTGGGTTTAAAAAAATAATAGTTAGGATTTGGGTAGCCCAGGTGGAAATGGGGAACTTTCAAAAGAAAGCCAATGTTGAGACACTTTCTCACCTGTAAAGCCTCCCCCTCCCTGAATTATTCTGGAATCGGCCACCCCAGGTGGCTCTAGCTGCAGGGTGTAAAAGGTGCTTGGGAGTCGAAGGAACACACAGTTTATACTATCAGGTCACTGCTTCCCTATGCTTGATGGATCAATTTTCTTCATTTTTAAAAATGGTAAGAAGGAATTACCTTCTTCGTTTAAATTATTTAGATGGTAACCTAAAGAGGGCAATCCCGGGGTGTCTGGCCAAGGGGGCCAAAGGTGTCAACAATCAAGACTGTTGAGGGCTGTGTTTGGTAAAGAAAATGAGAAGAGACCACCTGCCCCAGGATCACCTGGGGAGCTTGTTCTGCACGGGGATCCCCGGCTGCCATCCCACACCTGCTGAGTCAGGGCCGGCGCCAGAGAGAACGCATGTTCAACAAGCTCACCTGGGGATTCTTCCTCCAGCCGGAGGGTGAGAACTACAGATTTCAGCTGAGATGAGAGCAACAGTGTACACGGCCCAGGTGTCACAAAATGCACCTTAAAGTTCCTGAGCAGGCAGAAGTCACCAGGGAGTCTTTAGGTAAAGCCATGTTAGGGTCTACAGGTAGTGAGTCTCCTCTCCGGCGGATGAAACAAACCGTTCCAGACCTGCTGACTACTGCATAAGGACAGAATGCCCGGGAGGCACAGAGGAGTAAAGGGAGAAGGAAAAGAAGGTCTCAGCCCAGCCGTCTGCAGAGATGTCTGGGCTGCCCGGCAGCAAAAGGTAGTTTACAATTTCCATTTATTTTCTTTATAATGCCTGGCACATATGTAGTTATATCTACTTCCTCATTCCTGATGTTGATTTCTCATGCCGCCTTTTCTTTTTGTTTGTTTTTTTGTTTTGTTTTGTTTTTAATGTTTATTTTTCCCAGGCACATTTATAAATTTCCCAGGGATTTATAAATTTCATTAGTGCTTTCAAAGAGCAAGTTTTGTTTTTGAACTGTGACCTTCTTAATTTTTCTTTGTTCTATATATGTTTTCCTCCCTATTAATTCTTATCCCTTTTTATTTTTTTCCACTTTTTAAAATATAATGTGCTGGGGTTATTTCCTAACTCCTAGAGATAAATGTTTAGATTCTTGACTTTTGGCATTTCATCTTTTCTCATGCATGTATTTAACAGTAAACATTTTCTTCTATTCATAGTTTTAACTGAATCCCATAAATTCTGGTAGGCCAAGTTTTCACTGCCACTCAGCTGCAAATCTCTTCTAGGTTCCATTGTAACTTTGTCTTTCACTTCTGTGTTGTTTAGAAGTACACTGCTTAATTTGTAAACATTTGAGGATTTTCTAGTTATCTTTTTGTTATTGATTTCTAGCTTCCATTGCAGTCAAGGAATATACTTGGTCAGATTTTAATGTTTTAAAATTTGTTGAAACTTACTTTATGAGTCAGCATATGATTGATGTTGGTCAACTTTCTATGTGCACTGAAAAATGATAGTATATTTTGCAGTCTAAGCCATAGTGTTTTATTGGGTCAACTGGGGAAAGTGTGCCAAACACATTTAAATCTCTCTTTCTGAATTTTTTCTACCTATTCTTTCCGTTGCAGAGAGAGGCGTAGTAAAAATTTCATATTTAAAAAAAAAAGGCAAACTTGTCTGGTGAGCTGTGTTGTCTCTCCTGTGCCAACACCCAGCATGTATGTATAAAATACATGTACACATTTCTATTAATTTCAACATATTATTTTTTATCTATTTTTATGACCCTTTGTAGAAAGATGAATATAATGTAAGCTGGATTAAAGCCATTCCCTTTCTCCTGATTTTAAAAGAAACTGAAACATTTCTGTAGGTCCGAGGCACTGTGCTTCCTGTCCCCAATGAAGAAGTCACTGCACCTCGGAGGCTGTCACAGAGCTTTGACGATTGCCACCGAGAGGTGAAACACGCGGGTAGCCTGCCCCGCACGTGAGTCACCACAGACTCAGCAGGGCAGCGTGTGCAGCCCCACGGCAGCTCAGGCAATGTTTGGTGGTGACCCTGGATGTAACGTATCTCCATGCATTTGAACACACATCTTTGGATGTATGATAGCCCCAAACCCAGGGAACTGAATTGAATTTCTCTGAGAGTTCAGATACACATATCACCAGCAGACAGGGGAGGGTGAAAGCTCTGGGGAATTTTGTACTTCTCTGCAATGGAAAACTGAGTTTTCTAGAACTTGATTTTCTCTCTTTAGAAATAACCCGGCTAGCTAACAGCTGTTGATGCTGCAGGTGTAGGACGCTGTGTTTATCTGCACGGGTTAGGGTTAGGAGCAAATCTGGAAGATTTATTAATAATTCTTGTATTTCTATAGTGATATATAGAATCCAATAAAAAATATGAAGTGGTGTGAGGGGGAAAAAAAGCCCCGAAGGGTAATTCTGTTCGCTGCCATGATTTATCCCTTGCTGGAAAGTGTGGGGTCAGATGGGAACATAGTGTCTGCCAGGGCATCTTCTTGCCAAGAGACCTAAGGAAAACCAGGAGCAAGGTTGTCCCTGTCACAAATGTGAAATCCTCCCACCGTGATATTTCCATTTAATCTAGGTTTGGAGAAATAATTCCAGATGATTTTTTTAAAGAAAAAAAAGGCCACATTTCAGTTACATGATTGAATGTTTTCCCCAAATAGAAAATGTTCAAATATTTTAGGAATCTTAGCTTACATGGAAAAAAGACATAAGGAGGTGGGACTGTGACAGTAGATTCCTAATGTCCCTAATTTTAGATGGGACAGATTGTAATTTCTCACTGACCTGAACAAAAATGGTAACAATGACAACAAAACCACAGTGAACCTACACAGTTCCTGTTCCTACGTCCTCTTCTTAGCAAATTAGAAGATGGAAGTTTCCATTAAAGGCAGAGGTTCTACATCACTGTTCCTCATAAGCACTTTCTACAGCCCCTCGATGGAGATGTTGGAACTGTGGGTTGTTTCACTGTGGGTGAAACAACCCACAATTCCCTTGATCGTCTTTAGCTGCAATGCTGTCAGCATCATGCTGGCTTATCCTGGAGCCTAAAGAGTACTTCTGTTTCCTTCCCGTATTTATGTGGGTATAGACAGTAGGTGGAAATGTATCTGTCTTCAAATACTTTGAAACTACAATATAAATGGAAACTCCACGTAGCCACAAGGAGCACATAGCTGTAAAGACAAACTGAG
The DNA here is from genome assembly GCF_020740605.2 of Lemur catta. Taxonomy (NCBI): domain Eukaryota; kingdom Metazoa; phylum Chordata; class Mammalia; order Primates; family Lemuridae; genus Lemur; species Lemur catta. The sequence continues at coordinate 2,385,602 of NC_059156.1, forward strand.
ACCCAGGGGTGTCATCTGCACCTAGCACAGGCCAGCTCTGAGCCCGGGCTGATCCTCCCACGGAACACTGCAGTCCAGTGGGAGATGTTAGGGATAGTGACACACTCTATTTCCACACTCAATGAAGAATTTGCTACTTGAGATGGGACTATTACTTGCAGTAATGCTACATCTTAATCTCAGGGGTTTAACACAGTAGTCACTTGTCACTCATGGAATGTCCTACAGGCGGCTCTTCTCCAGCTGGTGACTCAGGGATTAAACTTCCTCCAGCCTGTGGCTCAGTCATCATTAGCACGTATCTGTCGAGGTTGCCGTGGTCATTTAGATCCAACCAGGTGGGCAAGATCACGGAGGAGCGGGCTGGGGAGGACTTTGTGGGCCAGGGCCTGACACGTGTGACTTCTGCTCACATTCCAATGACTGGAACTCAATCTTACGATTACAGCCGACTGCAAGGGAGGCTGAGGGATGGAGCTCCCAGGAGGAAGAGGACACAGCTGTGGTGATCAGCCAGCTCGTTGTCACTGGGCCTGTGGGAGACTGGAAAATTCCCTTCAAAGCAAAAGTGAACACAGAAACGAATGGTGGTGTGGCCATCCCACGGAGTATTCTTCAGGAATAAAAAGTGAAGAATTACGGACACGTGCAACTCAAAGGTATTACGCCAAGTTAAGGAAGCCAGATATTGTTTCCTTCCACTAATACGACATTTTAGAACATGCCAACCTGTGTACAGACAGGTTCTACGCTTGTTTAACGCTCTGCTGTTGTCATCTCCACATTCTTCATTTTCAAAAAAGGGGCTCCCCATTTTCGTTTTGCTCCAGACCCTGCGAGTTACGTAGCTGGCCCTGCCTGCTCTGGCCAGTGCGGTGTTTCTACACTCCACTCGCCTGTTCCCAGCAGGCCCATTCCCGCGTGTTTACACCCAAAGCTTCCTCAAACAGCAATGTGACTGCCTGATCCCAGAAAACATTCACATCTTCAAAACTTGCAAAAGCGTGCTGGTCACCTGCTCTCAGAAATTACAAAAGGAAAAAAAGGGGGGATTTCACACATAAGGAGCCCATGCTGGCCAGTTCACGCCGGCCCCCAGCCCCCACACTGCAGTCAGTGGGTTGGATGCCAGCCACAGGCTGTCAAGGCCCCTCCAAGGCGTGAAAAGCTCAGCCTGTCATCTCCCTGGACGAGTCCAGATGTTCCAAGGACCGACTGAAGTTTTTGCGTTCCATCTGGATGTTTCGTTGGCACCCACCCAGGAGTGCCTCGGTGTGGCGTGCTCGGAGGGAAAGGGATGTCGCTGGTTTCTAAAAATCTGGCTCGTGGCCAGATGGAATCTTTGCACCCGATCTAGTTTCGGATCCCTTTTCTAACACCACCCTTATAAAGAAGAAGGTGACCTTCAGCTCCAATCGCTGTAGAATTCCTACCATCGGTGTGGACTTGCAAAAGAAAAGGAACCGTGTTGTCATCTCCAGAAAGCAATTGACACCTGGGAAAAACAAATCATCCTCAATGCTGTGCAAATGCCTTGGTGATATTTGACAAAGAAATGGAGGGGCTGTAATATAATTGGCAGAGCAAACGTCCTGATGAAAGCCACAGTGCAATCCCCAGAGTGACATCCTTTCCCGCCCGCGAGGACAGCCATTGGCAATGGTATGAGTGAGTTTCCATTTGCACCAACATTGCAGGCTGTGAGGAAGAAAAACTGAGCTGCCAATTGCTCAGACACAATTCCAAAGGCAGCTTTTAGTGCTGGAGGGGAGGAGACTGCTGCTTCATCAGGTGAATGTTCTTGAATGGAGGCTGAGACAGCTGTGGCTACTTCGGTGGTCAGTCTGGTGGCGTTTCTGGACGAGGCACTGTTGTTTGTAATCCAGGCTCCCAGGTCACCCCTCCACACGGCCTCGAAGCACTTTGCAAGCTCACGCCCACTACTCCACTCCACGCGGCTGTCGGGGAGGGGAGTGGAAAGTTGTCATTTTCCTCATTTTACAGATTTCTACAAGATGTGAGGGTGCCAGGGGTTGATCACACAGTTACTATGATGCCATCTCCGGCTGTGGGGGAAGGGAGCTGTCGCTGAGCACATTCCATTTGAGTCTCATCTCCTCACTCTTCAGATTCCTGATAAGTCACAGAGGGAGCGTTTTATAGCCCCCAGAGGGAGGGTGCGCAGGCCCGTCAGCTCCACAGACTAGCACCAGCAGATCCAGGAACCAAGGCAGGGGGACATTATAAATATTCTTTAGGTCCCTGAAGGAAAATGTATGTGAGAAATGAAAGAGAAATGAAGATTTCCCGGTGCTTCCGTTGGTCTAGAGCGGAGCTATGAATAATCTAAAAAGGTCAGGCAGCCCTGCATTACAGCAGGAGAGAAATGGTAAGGTCTTCACATGTTAGGATGTGTGTGTGGAAGTATCAATGAAAAGGCCAGCCTCCTAATGGACTATCTAACTGATCTTTATTTCACAAAACACTTTTTTCAACAAACATTAGTTGAGTGCACACTCTATAAGCCACAACAAATAAATTTTCCTCAGTAAGAATACTTTTCAATCTTATCTTGTGTTTTAGTTATTATGATGGCATAATAAATTATCCCAAATTTGTTCACAATGTTACAACTTGGACAGGGCTTGATGGAGATGGCTCTTTTCTCTTCTTCTTGGTCTTAGCTGGGGCAGCTTGAATGCTGGGGGCTGGAGCTCTTTGAAGACTCAGTCGCATGTCTGGAGGTTGGTGCTGGCTGGTTGTTGCCTGAGATCTTAGTTAGAGCTGTCGGTTGAACAACTCACATAGGGCCTCTTCGCATGGTGTGGGCTTCCTCACAACATGGTGGCTGAGTTCCAAGAGCAAACATTCAGGGAAGAGGTAGAAGTCATGTTGAATTCTATGACCTAGCCTGGGAAGTCACATAGCATCACCGCCACTGCTTTCTTTTTGTTGAGGTGATCACAAACCCCCACTCAGGTTCAAGGGGAGGGGACATAGACTCCACTTCCTGATGGGGAACAAGAAGGTTCCAGGAGAGGCAGGTGAGGCCAGAAAGCTTAAAAGAATCCACGATCTTCACCCTGGCAACTCACAGGACAGTTGTCTACAATACATTCTATTGCATCTCCAAGACACAGTGCTTGGAGACAACTGTGGAGCCATCGGTAGAGAAGTAACCACTACCCAAAGCTCTCTCAGCGCCCACAGATCATGAGATTAAAACATCCACATAAGAAAAAAATCAGTTATTACTTCTTCATCCACTCATAACATTAGCATGAGGCTGCTCAACCTCAAATGCACTAGAAAATTTAGCATAACAACAGATACTATTATCTCAGGAGAAATGCCCAATATCCTTGCCCAAAAGAATTAAAATGAGAAATTGCAGCATATTTAAAAACTAGTACTTCCTTCCTTGCATGCTGCCTTCAACACAGCAGAGCAATGATTTTCAATTTGTTATGTGCTAAATATTTTAATTACTTTTTGAAGTAAGCAGCATTCCAGGAAAGACAAATAGTCAAAAACGGGGTAATTAATTCTTGAAGGTAACCATACTAATATATGCATCTTTCAGAGCAGAAATTAATTATTCTCAAGACAACTGTCTTTTCCCTTGTAAATTAGGACATTTCTCCCCTAATTAGTTGAAATTGCCTGTAGGAGATTATCACCACGGCACTATGGAATTTCCTTCAGCAGGTAATTCCAGTTACCAGAGAGAGGAGTTTAAAACAGAAAGCAGAGTCTTGGGTTTCTGCTTGTTTCTGCTCAGCGGGGTGCAGAATCCAAAATCGAACTGTCTATGATTATGCACGAACATTCACCTGCATGCATGTGTTAAGCAGGAGTGGGTAGTGGAGTGACCTGGACAAGGTACCGGTGGAAATGCCTTTTTCTCATCATATGCTATCTTCTATCTTGCAAAAGCAGGTAAGGCTAAGAATGCAGGGGTTTTTCCTGTGGGTCAGGCTACATATGATGCTGAGATCTCAGCCAAGAAATGTCAATGTGTTCATGCCCATACTATTGCTCAGATAACGCTCAATCTAGAACTGTCTACCAGGTCTTCCTTCTGCTCCTCGGAGAACAGTACCACTTCTCCTTAGAGCAGCAGGATGAGCAAGACAGCTTCAGACCTCTGGGGAAAATGAAATAGCCCTTTGCCTGCGTGTTCTAAGCCCCAGTCATCACCTCTAGTGGACTCTGCAGCCCCCTGAGTTGTTGGTGAGCTAACTCAGAGTTGGTCAACCGAAGGGAAGAAGAGGCCAGCCCAGCTCACCAGCATCAGGCGACATTCTTGAGAGCTAGAACCACACATTCCAGCTAGATCCAGCCCAATTCTCAATGCATAACATAATAGTAAGTAGTAGTAAAGGTTTAGTGAATTAAGGAATAAATCATTATAATTGTTGTCTGATTTTTTTATTCTTTAGCAGTGGTTTTGTAATTATTCACTTATTTGCCAACCATGTACTAGGTAATTATATGGTGACAAGTAAAGGACGCATCATCTCTGCTTCACAGGACATATAATTCAGTAGAGTGACATCCATTCCACTCAAAGTTGTTTATGGACAGAGATATCAAATACACACATGCTTATTTCAAACCAGTGGGCTGCCACTTGCTCTTCAGTTGTTTGGCAGAATTTCCTTCTAAGTTGGTTACGAAGTAAAGACCCAGGGACTGCAGGAGTGAGTGCTAGCTTTTAAAACATCTTATACAAGGAGATATAATCTCCTGCAAAGTGAGGCAAAGAATGCAACAGTGCCTGCAAGCTCTCCTCCTACATCAATCTTGTTACAGGGTAACAGGAAAAGATGAAGCTTCCGATCCCAAACGTATCCACTTGAGCCGTACCAGGTCACATGAATGTGAATAAGACAGAATGCTGTCTGTCAATGGTGATAAAAATGAGAATAATTGTTACCCTGGTTGGGGGTAGGGGGGTGTCTGAGAAAAAGCATGAGGGAATATTCCAGAACACCAGCAATGTTCCAAATCATCAACTGAATAGTGTTTACAGATGTTAGCACTTGAGGTGGCGGGGGGAAGTATCAAACTGGATACCTAAGATTTGCATACTTTATTATATATAAGTTACACCTCAGTGGGAAGAAAATAAAGAATGTGGGATTGAAAAGATCTTTATGAACTGAAATTTCCAGGAAACATTGTTCAGTGGAAGAAAAAAAAAATACACAATTCAAAGTAACATGTAGCGAGGCGGGGCAAGATGGCGAGTGAGAAAAACTGCCAGCCAGAGTATCCCTGCAAGAAATATAGATTTTAGAAGAAAGTGGAAAAAAATAAACAGGCAGACAATCATAGATCAAATTAGGGTCGGAAGGAAGGTGCCTAAAACTACAGGTGACTCCAAAGGCAGAAGTTGTAGAGGAGAACTGAAAGGAGAAAGACCCCCGAGAGGCTTGGGGACCAGCAACAAGGGTAGGTGGAGGGGTGACATTTCCCCTTCCTTGTGTTTTGGACTATGAGTGGGCTCCTGAGCAGAGAGACCTGCCCACACCAGCCCAGAGATAGCCACCACCAGTAAGCCATGAGCCTCTTGTGGACAGGACACCAGGCTCCCAGCTCCCTTGTGGCACCTCCCACTCGACAGACCTGAGCTGACTGGCAGGTGCCATATTGCGTCATTCTCCCCTTCCCTTTCCCTACTGGCACTGCTGAGAGAGACAATTTAGCCACCAACCAGAGGCATCTACAGGGAATGAGACCTTTCCTTTTGGGGACCTACAGCAGACTAAGAGGCACTCAGATTGTGAGCTCCCCACACGCCAGCCCTCCCAGGTTCGCTTGCCTGGTGACTCCATGAGAGCAGGGAAAATACTGAGGTGGAGAGATAGTGATCCAGCTTGAGACCAGCACTCCTCTCCCTGGCAAGGTCAGAGATTGAGCTCCAGGGCCCAGGGGACAGGCCTGCAGACCAGAGCCCATACACTCAGGTCTTGTTCGCATTGCCCTGGGGAACAGAAGGGATATTCATGAACGACCCTACTCAGTGTGTGTGCCTTCAGGGGCAGATCAGCCTGCTTGAGGGGCAACCCTCCTCTCACAGGAAGGCCATCAGCCCAGCTCAGCCTACAATCCTAGGCAGAGGAACTCCTGGCCTGCATGACACCCAGGGTAGATCCACTGGCTTGAGGTCTTGCCTGCTGACAGAGGCCCAGGAGAAACTGCAGAATAGGGGAGGGTGGAAAGGAGCAAGACCTGCTCTAGACCATAGGTCTCAGCCCCACCCCCCACACGCTGACTTTCCTGCTGAGTGGCCATTACAGTCCCTCCCTGGAAGCTTTGCCCAGGGAGAACAGAACAGAACTTTGATCCCTGCTAACAGCATTTGTGGAGCTTGAGGATAGGCTCACCCAAACCAGTTCTGCCCAGACTCACTCCCCAACCTGCCATTGCTGAGGTGCAGAATAAGGGCACACCTGGAAGTCCCAGGGCCCCACCCACTATGTGAGGCACTAGAGTACTTCTCCAGAGGAAAAGCACACCCTTTTACTGCATCTACTGACTCATCATATAGGTTGTGGTCAAATCTCACCTGCAAACACCACCTACTGGCTCAGAGACTAAACAGGGTGTGTCATTATCCAAACAAAAATCTAAAGGTAAGAAGCAACAGCTGATCCAGATGGAAAGGAATCAGTGAAAGACCTCTGGAAGTATGAAGAATCAAACAGAAAGCACACCCCCAAAGAGGAACACTGGCTCTCTAGCAATGGACATTAACCAAACTCAGAACACCAAAATGACAGAACAAGAATTTCAAACATGGACTGTAACAAAACTCAATGCTATGTAAGAAAAAAATGGATAACCAACAGAAAGGAATGGCAAACATCCAGGACTTGGAAGAAAAATTCACTAAAGAAATTGAAATATTAAAGAAAAATCAAACCTAATTCCTGGAAAAGGAAGAGTTTCTTCAGGGAGCTACAATACACAGTGGAAAGCCTCAAGAGCAGGGTAGATCAAACACAAGAAAGAATCTCAGAGATTGAAGATAACAGCTTCCCATTAAGTAAGTCAGTCACAGAGATAGAGCAAAGAAATAAGAGAAAAATACCAGAGTCCACAAGAAATTTGGGATTATGTGAAGAAACCTAACCTGAGAGTTATGGGCCTTACAGAGGGTGAAGAAGACAATATGCAATGGTTACATAAGCTATTTGAAGATATAACTGAGGAACATTTCCCAGGCCTTGCTAACAGTCTAGATATACAGGTACAAGAAGCCCAAAGGACCCCTGGGAGATTAATTGCAAATAGGAAGACACCACATCCTGCAGTCATCAGACTGCCCAAAATATCCACTAAATAGGCCCTTCTTTGAGCTGTAAGGTGAAGAAAAGCCCATTCAAATAATACCATATTTCTCAACTGAAACCTTACAAGCAAGAAGAAACTGGGGCCCCATTCTCACTCTTCTGAGACAGACTAACGTCCACCCTAGAATCTTGTACCCAGCAAAGCTAAGTTTTGTATGCAAAGGAGAAATTAAGACATTCTCAGATAAACAAAAGACTAAAGGAATTCACCAAGACAAGACCAGCCCTCCAAGAAGTACTCAAAACAGAGTTGTACACAGACCAGCACAAGAAACACTCACAAACATAAAACTACTCATAAGCTAAAGATCAAACACCAGATACCACAATGGCTCAGGAGAGAAAACGTAGCAATGAAGTTCTACCCAATGGGATGAACAGAAATTTGCCCCACCTATCAGTTCTCTCAATAAGTGTGAATGGCTTCAACTCTCCACTCAAGAGACATAGCCTGGCCCAATGGACAAAAAAAAATACAAGCCAAATATCTGCTGTCTCCAGAAAACTCATCTAACCTGCAAAGATGCATTTAGACTGAAAGGAAAGGGGTGGAAATCGATATTACAAGCAAATGGAAGCCAAAGGAAGGCTGGGGTGGCAGTTTTAATTTCAGATAACTTAGTTTTTAAATCAGCAAAAGTAATGAAAGACAAAGATGGTCACTATATAATGGTGAAGGGTACAGTTCAACAAGAAGACATAACTATACTTAATATGTATATGCCCAACTTAGATGCACCCAGATTCATAAAGCAAATCCTACTTAATCTAAACCAAATGATAAACAGCAACACCATAATAGCTGGAGACTTCAACACCCCATTGACAACACAGGACAGACTCTCCAAACAGAAAATAAACAAAGAAACAATGGACTTAAACAGAACACTAGGACAAATGGCCCTCACTGACCTTTAAAGGACATTCTAGCCAAAATCCACTGAATATACATTCTTCTCATCAGCTCATGGGACATTCTCTAAGATTGACCATATCCTAGGACACAAGGTATGTCTTAAAATTTTTTTAAAAATGGAAATTATACAATTCATCTTCTCAGATCACAGTGAAATAAAAGTAGAAATCAACCCTAACAGAACCCTCATTTCTACTCAAAGTCATGGAAGTTAAACAATCTTCTCCTGAATGATTATTTTACAAACAAGAAAATCAAGCTGGGAATCAAAAGATTCTTTGAACTAAATGACAAAGGAGACACAAATTATCAAAATCTGTGGGACCCAGCTAAAACAATCCTGAGAGAAAAGTTTATTTCCATAAATGCTTCTATCCAAAAGACAGAAAATTTTCCAATACACAACCTAATGAATAGACTCAAAGAGCTGAAGAAAGAAGAACAGACTGACCCCAAAACCAGCAGAAAAAATGAAATTAATAAGATCAAATCAGAACAAAATGAAATGGACAACAGGAAAACTATACAGGAGATTAACAAACCAAAAAGGTGGTTATTTGAAAAGACAAACAAAATTGACACACTTTTAACTAGACTAAGAGCAGAAAAGACAAATTTCTAATGAGCTCCATCAGAAACATGAAAGGAGAAACTACAACCGACACCAAGGATATACAAGATATCATCTATAAATTCTACAAAAACTTTATGCACACAAACTGGAAAATGTGGAGGAAATTGACAAATTTTTAGAAACACAAGCCTCCCTAGGCTCAACCAGGAAGAAATAGAATTCCTGAACAGACCAACATCAAGAACTGAAATCGAAACAGCAATAACAAAATACTTCTCAAAAAGAAAAGCCCCAGACCAGACGGTTTCACACCCAAATTTTACCACACCTACAAAGAAGAACTGGTGCCTATCCTAAAAAAGTTATTCCACAACATCAAGAAGGATGGAATCCTCCCCAACACATTTTATGAAGCCAACACAACACTGATACTAAAACCAGGAAATGATGCGACAAAAAAGAAAAACTACAGACCGATACCCCTTATGAATATAGATGCAAAAATTCTCAATAAAATCCTGGCAAATCCAATCCAGGTGCTTAGCAAGAAAATAATCCACCACAACCAAGTGGGCTTCATCCCAGAGATGCAGGGATGATTCAACATACGTAAATCTATCAATGTAATTTACCAAATAAATAGCAGCAAACACAAAGACCATATGATCCTCTCAATAGACTCAGAAAAGGCATTTGACAAAATTCAACACCATTTTATGATAAGAATGCTTAACAAAATAGCCATAGATGGGGCCTACCTAAAAATGATAACAAGCCATATATGACAAACCAACAGCCAATACCATACTGAAAGGGGAAAAACTGAAAGCATTCCCATTTAGAACTGAAACCAGAAAAGGTTGCCCACTGCACCCATTGGTATTCCACATAGTGCTGGAAGTCTTTGTGACAGCAATCAGGCAAGAAAGCAGAATCAAGGGTGTCCAAATGTGGACAGAAGAGCTCAAAATCTCACTCTTTGCTGATGATATGATATTATATCTGAAAACCCAAGGATTCAATCAAGAGACTCCTGGAATTGATCAATGAATTCAGTGAAGTCTCAGGATATAAAATCAATACACACAAATCAGAAGCATTCACATATGCCAATAACAATCAAACTGAGAACCAAATCAAAGACTCAATATCTTTCACAATAGCAACAAAGAAAATAAATTACCTAGGAATATATTTAACTAAGGAGGCAAAGGACCTCTACAGTGAGAACTATGAAACACTGAGGAAGGAAATTGCAGAACATGTAAATAAGTGGGAAACCATACCATGCTCATGGATTGGAAGAAGCAACATTGTTAAAATGTTTATGCTACCCAAAGTGATCTACAGATTCGATGCAATCCCTATTAAATTATCAACATTATTTTTCACAGATATAGACAAAATAATCTCACGCTTTGTATGGAACCAGAGGAGACCCCGTTTAGCAAAAGCAATTTTAGGCAATAAGAACAAAACGGGAGGTATTAATTTATCAGACTTCAAACTATACTGCAGGGCTGTGGTTATTAAATCAGCTTGGTACTGGCACAAGAACAGAGACACAGACCAGTGGAACAGAATTGAGAATCCAGATACAAAACCATCCTCATAGAGCCATCTAATCTTTGACAAAGCAGACAAAAGCATACACTAGGGAAAAGAATCCTTATTCAATAAATGGTACTGGGAAAACTGGATAGCCACATGTAGAAGACTGAAACAGGACCTCCACCTTTCAGCTCTCACAAAAATGAAATCACGGTGGATAACAGACATAAACTTAAGGTGCGAAACTATGAGAATTCCAGAAGAAAATGTGGGAAAAACTCTTAAAGACATTGGCCTAGGCAAAGAATTTATGAAGAAGGCGCCAAAGGCAATCACAGCAACCACAAAAATAAATAAATGGGACCTGATTAAATTAAAAAGGTTCTGCATGCCAAAGAAACTGTCATGAGAGCAAACAGAGAACCTAAAGATGGGAAAAAATTTTCGCAAGCTACACAACTGATAAAGGACTGATAACAAGAATCTATTTAGCACATAGGAAAATCATCAAGAAAAAAATCAAACAACCCTATAAAAAGTGAGCAAAGGACATGAATAGAAACTTTTCCAAAGGAGACAGAAGAATGGCCAACAAACATGAAAAGATGCTCAACATTTTAAATCATCAGGGAAATGCAAGTCAAAACAACAATGAGATATCACTTATCTCCAGTAAGAATGGCCTTTATCAAAAAGTCCCAAAACAATGAATGTTGGTGTGGATGCAGAGAGATAGGAACACTCATACACTGCTGGTGGGACTGCAAACTAGCTCAATCTCTGTGGAAAGCAATATGAAGATACCTTAAACAGATACAAGTACACCTACCATTTGATCCAGTAATCCCATTATTGGGCATCTACCCAAAAGAACAAAAGACATTCTATAAAACAGACATCTGCACCCTAATGTTTATAGCAGCACAATTCACAATTGCAAAGATGTGGAAACAACCCAAGTGCCCATCAATACATAAGTGGATTAGTAAATTGTGGTATATGTATAGCATGGAGTACTACGCAGCTATAAGAAATAATGGTGATATAGCACCTCTTATATTTTCCTGGATAGAGCTGGAGCCCATTCTACTAAGTAAAGCGTCCCAAGAATGGAAAAATAAGCATCACACGTACTCATCATCCAATTGGTTTCAGTGATCATCACTTAAGAGCACATTTAGGAATAACATTAATCGGGTGTTGGGCAGATGTAGGGGTGGAGAAGGAATGAGTGTATACCTACATAATGAGTGTGATGTGTACTGTCTAGGGGTTGGACACGCTTGAAGCTCTGATTCGGGACAGGGGGCAAGGGCAATATACATAACCTAAACTTTTGTACCCCCATAAGATGCTGAAATTAAAAAAAATTCTAAAATGAAAAAAACAAAAGTAACATGTATTATGCCATCCTTCATGTCAGAACAAAGGGTATATAAGAAAATGTCATGTATTTGTTCTTTTGTGCAAAATAAACAGGAGAGATGACTCAGAAACAAAACTGCTGGTTACCTGGTGAGGGCAGGCAAGAATAATAAAGGACAAGGCATAGCAAAGATGGGTGGGAAGTAGCACACCTCTGTGTAAACCTTTCCATACAGTATTGATTTTTAGAACCATGTTAATACTCATTTTCTCAAAGGAATTATAAACAATTAAAATCAGTGAGGACCATTGGAGTGGCAGTGGCTCATTTGCAAACGAGTGTAACCCTATTGCAAATAAATAAAGAGAGCCATACTAAAAGAAGAAAAGAATTGACCTAAGTAACTTAGAAAAACACTATGTTGACTATTTACTAGAAAGCCTACAAGACAAAAGGAAATGTGCCCATATACTATAATCTAGTTAGTACATGTTCTATCAAGTGGTTTATGTGATAGCAGTTTTGCAACTATACACATATATATAGACATACACACTAAGATTGAGTGAGTTAGTAAATTTATTCTGGATAACAATGGACAGTTGTTTTACTGTTGAAGAAAGGAGTTACAAATGCAGGGAAAGGCTAGAATGAACACTGTGGTATTGGACTAGAATCAATGACAATATCAACTCAGAGCCCTTAAGATATAAAAAGACAGATGGATATAGATACAGATATGGATGTATATATATGTATGCATGTGCATTTATATGTATACTAGCAATGGCTCTGTTCCTTGAGAGAGCTAAGAAGCAATGGCACTCTGGTAAAAATAAGCACACTAGCTCAAAGATCTTGGTTTCTAATCCCTTCTACAATAGAAGGAACCAGGGCTCCTTGGAGAATGATTATTTGGGGACTGAGGCAAGGGAAATACAAGATGTTCCAGCAATATCCTATGTGTGGTGCCTAAAATTAAGGAAGCATTTAAAAAATGATGGAAGCATGCCAAAAAGAATTGGAAGTTAAAGGATCTCTAAATGGCCAAATCTAAGAACAACTGGAGGAATAAGAGCAACAACAAAAAATATTGACACTAATGAATTATTAATGTAATGCAGAAAATAAAATGAGTGTCCATGAATGCATTGCTAACAAATCAGAGAAGGAGAAGGTATAACTCTGCCCTATATTGTAATTCCAGTAATAAATGTAGAAGGAGTAATAGATATAGAATACCAGCCAGGCATGATAGCTCACACCTGTAATCCCAGCACTTTGGGCCGGGCATGATCGCTGGATCCCAGGAGTTCAAGACCAACCTGGGCAACATAGCAAGATAACATCTCTACAAAAAAATTTAAAAATTACTCAGGTGTGGTGGTGCATACCTGCAGTCTCAGCTATTCTGTAGCCTGAGGTGTGAAGTTCACTTAAGCCCAGGACTTGGAGGCTACTGTGAGCTATGATGACACACACAGCACTCCAGCCTGGGTGACAGAATGAGACCCCATCTCTAAGCAAAGAAAAAAGAGAGAGAGAGAGAAGATGAGAAAGAAATAAAATACCACCATTTGCATGTACCACAGTAATAATTGTTATCTGATGGACTTATCAATGAATGCTAAAATTAACTGGTTTTTTAAGAAGTATAATTAGAAAACAGGATATTTGCACACTGTCAGGGCAACTCCTCACAAGATATTTTTTAATTTCAAAGGAAAAACAGTAACTTTACAGTATAGGGTCCTGGCAGACACAAGCATAGCCAAATGATCAGGACTAAAATTACCAGTAACAAAGCACAGTGACGTTGTGTATCCCCTGACATGGTGCACTGGGAAGGACATGGTATCAATTCACATAAACTAAATCTAATAATGAGGAATTGTTAGGAAAACCCACATTGAGAGGCATTCTACTGAACAGCTGGTTAGTGCTCCTCATGGAAGTCAAGATCAAGAAAGACAAAGAAAGACTCAGATGGGAGGGGACTCAGGAGATGGCACCTAAACACGATGTAAAGTCCAGGATCCACTCCTTTACCAGAAAAAGGACATTCATGCAAAATGGAAATAAAAACCTGGATAAAACCTGTGGGTGAGTTAACTGTATCGTTCCAATGTCAGTTTCTTAGTTCTGACCATTGTACTGTGGCTATGCAAGATGTTAATGTCAGGAAAAGCCAGGTGAATGGCATATATGTGCTGTGCAAAAGCAACACTTTGGGCTAGTTTTGCAAAATTTTGTAAGTCTCAAATTATTTCAAACTGAGAAGTAAAAGACATTTTTTTTCTTTTATGCACATGGTAAACAGTTTTGGAGAGGCAGGTAGCATATCTGAAAGGCACCCCTCAAGTTGAGTCCTGGTGTGTATCTAACCATGTGAGTTCAGGGTAGTTTTTACAATCACTACCACTGCTGTGCTTACCGTAGTCCCCATTTTACAGACGAGAATTTCGAGGCAGTGTATGTAAAGTGCCCACCACTGGATACGTGATATTATCATTACAATCAGAGATAGGGGAATGTCATTATGCAAGTGAAATCACTTCAGTTGCTTTTTATTAAGAACCTCCTCAGCTATAAAGAGTCAAAGGAAGAAGCCAGGGACACAGTGAGTGGGAGAGGGAAGGAAGGAAGGAGATGGAAGGAGAGCGAGGGGAGGGGCCTGTGAGAGAAGCGTTGCCTCTTAACTATAATGAAAGTTGATCTTCACTGTCATGAACATTAAGCCTTCTAGCAAAAAAAAAAAAAAAAAAACAATGTAGGAACTATATCCCTTTATTTATTCCTTTTCATGCTAGGATTTTCAAAAAGTCTGTCTTCACACTAATACAGTTAACAGCATAATCGCTAATATAAAACTTGATTGAATTCACCATGATATTTAATCACTGTTTCCTCATTATAAATCAAGCACAGTCACTTGTCATGATGACAAATCCTATTTCTCTCTAGAAACCACCACAGTTTCAACCTCTTTTCTAATGCTGTTCATGGGAAGCATGGACACCCTGCCCAGGTTAGGGCCTTTCTATTTGAAACCTAATTTAGATAGATAGATAGATGATAGATAGATAGATAGACAGACAGATAGATGATTGATAGAGACGGATGGAGATAGATATGATGTAGAAGGATGGAAGGACGGATGGATGGAGGATAGGTAGATATGATGGACAGACAGAGCTGGGTCATGGCTGGATGTGTGCGTGCATACCAGCACTGGAAGAGTCTAATAACATTCTTGGGTGGAATGATACCTGACTCATATCAGTATGATACACCACCCAAATCAAATTACCATACCTATGAACACATCCATGCCTTCATTAATTTATCTACATAACATATATTTATTTAAACACTCAGCATGTACCAGGGTCTAGGTGCTGACTTAAAAGCAAGGACGAAAACAAAGCCAGTGCTCCCGTCAAGATTACTCTCTAGGGGAGAAGCTAGGGATGGAGACAAAGAGACCTATCTTGGCCAGTGCAGGTGAGTGAGAGGAAGAAACACCCGGCGTGGTGAGGGGAGAGAGGGTGCGGAGAGGGGCCGCCTCAGGGAAGGCCTCTTGGGAGAACGAAGGGCCGTGTGAGTATCTGGGACACAAGGTGACACATCGAGAAACGGCGAGAGCAAAGCCTGCCGGCTGAAAATGACAGGAGTGAGGAGCACGCGAGAGTGAGCAGCCCCATCATTCGGGGTCTTGTCGGCTGCGGGGCGCCACGTATACCACCCCTGCTGCATGCACGCATGCCGTCATTGCAAGACTCAGATAAAATACTCGGGCAGGACCGCACAGGAACTTGCAAAAGCCCACGGGAAGTTTTATCTCTGGAGTCCACAGGTTCCTGAAACCCAAGGCAGCCTGGAAACGGGAATTGCACAGGGTTGTAACCTTGGCAGAGAGAAGAGCTTTCAGTTGAGCAAAACTGTCTCCAGGGCCAGGCAGATATTTTTTCTCTCGCTCTGGTTGTTTTTTTTTTTTTCCGCTTTTCACATTTGACTGTCCCATGTTACTTTCAGCCCATGCATCTCCGTTTGGGCCAGTGGCATGGAAAATGCAGCTTTCTCTGCTCTTTTATAGGCCCAGGCCTTTTAAGGCACAGACACCCAAAGATCTCCATCCTTATCTGGAAGTGGCAAAGGGCAAGGAGACTGGAGCCAGGCCCAGCTTCCCGGAGCGTCCAAACCTTATTTAAAGCTATTTTGGAGCCAAGGACATTTTCCTGAATCCGTTCCAAGCTGGAATGAAGATGCTGGTGAATGATATTTTTGCAAAAATCTGCCAGCTCAGGAATTGACAGACTTGACATTTACGTCAAATATGAAGAACCATTTGTGAATCCTCGTTGCAGAGAGCTGCTGTCTGCAGGCCAAAAATAATAGCATAAAGAATAATAATAAAACAAAGCTGGCACAAAACCTTGTTTTCTCTTGAAGAAGGCCAATTTTTAGTTTGATGGCAGTGACTCTTGGAACCCAAAAGGAAAACAAATTCCTGCCCACGCTTATACGCATTGTTCCTCTCCTCCTCGTGCTAATTTTATCTCACATCTCAAATACATATACAGTCATTTTTTTCCCTATTGAAACTGAAAGGTATTCGTTCTAAAAA
This sequence comes from Lemur catta, assembly GCF_020740605.2. Classification (NCBI taxonomy): domain Eukaryota; kingdom Metazoa; phylum Chordata; class Mammalia; order Primates; family Lemuridae; genus Lemur; species Lemur catta. Next base: position 2,401,997 of record NC_059156.1, read on the forward strand.
TAAGTCGTCTGTATTTAATGCCATAAATGGTTTCTTCCTGGTGATTGCTCTTTTACAAGACTGCTGCTTTAACTGAAGTTATAATAAAGAATTCAATATATTCTCTTGCAAAATTTTGTAAGACACATATACTGAGTCTTCATGACATGAAAATTAATTGCCTGCTAGCTCTGTTCACATGCATCACAAAATATTTCCATGAATAAAAGATGATAATAACCAAACTTGTTTGCTTCGATCAACAGCTAAACATTTTTTTTCTCACCCCTCAATCAAGGGCCACACATAACAAAATGCCCATCAAATCCAAGAGCCACTCAAATCAGTTAGTATTTTTACAAAGTAGACTGCAGGCATAAATCCACTGGATATTTAACTGAACAACACAAAATATTCTTGCATACAAGTATTTTTGGAATGCTTTGTTTCTATTGAACAGCCAGTCACCTGGGAGAAGACCCGAAACAAAAGATAGAAAAAGGGGTGAGCAAAGAAGGGAGAAGAAAAGAGACAGGTGGCAGGGAGCAGCAGAGCCACGCACATGTGAGAATCCCTGCGGGGGCGTGCGACAACACAGATTGCCAGCCGTGCTCCCCAGTCTCCAGTTCTGGAGGTCTGGGATGAAACCTGAGAATGTGCTGGAAATGCGCTTCTCAGGCGATGCTGGTGTTGCTGGCTGGACCCACGCTTGGAGTCATAATGGGAGAGACCAGAGGGGTGCAAACCCGAGAGGAGGGACAGAGAGGAGACTGCAGTAGAGGGCAGGTTTGTGGATCTGTCACCGCTGGGGCCCACTGGGAGAGCCATCAACACACCCGCTGCCCTTTCCCCCGCCATCCACTGCCCCAGGTCAGTCAGTGACTCAGACCTGGCCAATGAGAAGTCAGCGGAAGTCACGGCAGGTGAGGCTTCTAGGAAAGCTACCCCTGGATACTTTGTCCCTTCCCCTTCTCCCTGCCTGGACAGAGAGCTGTGCCGGGAGACGGAGCAGCCATTCTGTAGCCACGCAAGCATGGGGACAAAGGCATCCTCCCACGCCTGCTGCAGCAAAAAAAAAATTGAAAATGCCTGGACCTCTGATGGCATCATGGAGCGTGGCGTGCCCACCATGACGTCTTCTGGGTGGGCAAGACAAGAACATCCCTCTCGATTTAAACCTCTGACTGTTGGTTTTCCATTGCCTTCTGCTGAATGATCCCGACTGACATAAAAACTAGCCAAGCCCTCATTGGCATTTGGCACTGTGTGATTGCTGTACGTGAATCATCCCACTTAAATAATAATGAATGATTTAATAGAGCATAAAACTCTTGACCACGCTGTACTTACGCAGTTAGCAATGCATTAAGTGCCTACTTTATTTCAGACACAGAAAGCACAGAACCTTCCTGAAAAGGACTCACAGATGGTCCGTCCCATGGTGGTCCTGTGTGAGACGTAGGCGCAGCTTGGGGCGGTGGGGGGGAGAGCCCTAGGAGAGCTGCCCCTTCCCAAAACAGAGCTGGTGAGTGACAGGGTCAGGAAGGCTTTCTAGAGGCAGAGACCCTTGCAGTGCATCTTGAAGGACGAGGAGGAAGGGAGCTTCTTAAACTCTCGGTGTTTCTCTTTGAGTGTGATACAACCACAACCCAAGGGGAGGAAAATGTTCTCTGGACTTGTACAGCAGCGGCAGGACAAGACACAGGCCACCCTCGTCACACACACGAGGTGGAGTGAACGCCGGGTGGATGCTGGTGAGGAAAACAGCACGTGTTACAAAAACGTGTCTGCACTGGCAAATAAATCACTGCAAGCAAATCCACAGCCTGCCTGTGTCCCAAACTCACCCCCACACCGGGCTCGAGCCCGCAGACCTCAGCGGGGAGTGATCCGGAGGCCATCCTTGGGCCAGCAGGGAACTGATGACTTCACCCCTTGCCACCACCTCCAGGAGCATGGAGCGGTCCCAGCCTATGCCTGCCATTCCCAGCTAGTCTCCCAGGGTCACAGCCCTTCTCAGGTGCACAGTAGTGCTCACCAGGTGGCTCCTCTGTGATTTGGCCCTGTCAGTAGCCTTTTATGTCACTTTAAGGCAAAGTTTTCCAATAGCCCTTGGGATATGAAAAAGCACATTTCCATAGGTTATTACATTATGATAAAGCGTTCCTTTATAACCACCTTCTTGTGGTTGGGTACCAAACAGAATGAGACTTCTGATGCACTTTTTTTAAATTGGACTTTTATCTATGAGAGATAAAGCAACGTGCCAGAAAACAAGATCAATGCCGTATATATGTCATGATTTTTAATCCTTATGAAACCTGGCGAAGCCAGCACGACTGTCCCTGTCGTAAAAGATGAGCAGACTGAGACACAGAGAGGTTAACTCCTCGGCCGAGGTCACACGGTGAGTAATGAGAAAATGAGGATGCAAAACCCAGTGTGTCTGATTCCAAAGCTCTGGCTTTGAACTGACGTTTCATATTGTTTCTCATCGTCTTCAGCAAGGGGTTCGCAAAGGGGTCCTGCCCTCGGGCCATAAGCAGCCCGGTACCTGTTTTCATAAATAAACTTGTATTGGAGCAGAGCCATGGGCTGTCTTGCCCGAGCTGCTTGCAAGCCACAGTAGCAGATCTGAGTAACTGAGACAGAGACTGTACGGCCAGCAAAGCCTAAAATATTTATATTTATTCTCTAGCTCTTTATGAGAAAACATTGCTGACCCCTGATTTTTAGGATTGTTGTCCCTGCTCTACTGATATAAGCACATAAAGCAGTGTGGAAAGCATTAAGTCTGAGTCAATACACCAGAGGACACAAATGATGAAAAATAAAGAACTGACAACATTCGTCTTCACCCCCAAGGTGGGCAGAACATTCCAACAAGCATCTCTCGCTCCCTGAGTAGGCGGCATCCTGCCGGACTTTCTCTCCCTGCCTTTCTGTCCCTGAAAGATGGAGACGGGGCACCAAGGGGCTGTGCCAGGGGCAGGCGGCAGCTGCCCTGGACAAGCCCTGCATTCGTGGGTCAGCCACCACACTGTCCACACGCCCTCCTCGCACTCAGCCATCTCTTAGAGACTTTAAAATCTTCCCTCGAGATTCCTAAATGAAGACATTGTTAGCATCTTCTAAGAATTTTGTAGTTTTAGCTCTTACATTTAGGTCTTTGATCTACTTTGACTTAATTATTGTACGTGGCATGAGGTATGAGTCCAACTTCAATGCGTGTGGGTATCCAGTCATCCCAGCACCATTTGTTTAAAAAAAAAATAAAGACTATTCTTTCCCCTACTTAGTTGTCTTGGCTCCTTTGCTGAAAATCAATTGAGCATAAATGTGAGGGTTTATTTGTAGACTCTCAACTCTACTGCATTGATCTACATATCATATCTATCCTTTTGCCAGTACCACGTTGTCTTTATGATTGTGGTAAGTATTGCCTGTAAGTTTTGTAGTGAGTTTAGAAACCGGGACGTGTAAGTCCTCCAATTTGGACCATCTTTCTCAAGACTGTTTTGATTATTCTGGGTCCCTTGGATTTCCAGATGAATTATAGGTTCAGCTTGTTCATTTCTGTGAAGAAGCCAGCTGGGATTTTCGCAGGGATTGCACTGAGTCTGTAGATCTCCTCGGGTAGTATTGCCAACTTAAAAATTTTAAGTCTTCCAATCCATGAACATGGGATGCATTTCTGTTTATGTAGGTTTTCTTTTTTCTTTAATCCCTTTCAACAATGTTTTATAGTTTCCAGAGCATTTGTTTTGCACTTGTTTTGTAGGATTCAAAAAATGCTACAAAGCAGGAGTTGACAGGGAATCAAGTAGACACTGGGTGGGGATGGCGTGGTGGAGAACGAGAGGGACAGAGTTCAAATGGGACTAACTCGCTGCTTTCTGACCAGAAATAATGCAAGGATGGTGGTCCCATTGGCTACACCAGGTGGTTTGGGGGTGAAGGAGGGTGAACTGGGTTTAGACACACTGAGTTTCAGGAAATGCCTACCGTGAGATGACAAGGTGGTGGTGTCCCTTAGACGATGGCTTTGGTAAAGGATCTGAGTGTACAGGTAGAAAGGGAAGCCTTGAGTGTGGCTGAGATCACCTGGAGAAACGAGAAAGCCATCTTAGGGCCAACATGCACAGAGAGACGCGTGAGCCAGAGACGACTGCGCAGGAGTAACGGGAGAGCCAGGAGCCAAACCCAGCGGGCATTTTGTCAACACAGCCAAAGTGAGACGGTGAGACACACATCAAGACGGTGTGTCCAGAGGACCCTTAGGAAGGCCAGTAGGAACGAGGCAGAGTATGTGGGCCCACGCAAACAGGCTGCTGTATGGGCCGTTTGCCAGTCTGTGCACACCAAGGAGGCAACTGCAAGAGAAGCCCATCTCCACGGCAAGTCTTCACACAGGATGGAGAGAAAGGAGGTGGGTCGTGGGCACGGCGCAAGCACACTGGGTGAGGCTTGGTCCTGCAGGAAGCAGGTGCCCAAGTGGGATTAGGCAAACAAGGATTGCTCTGGGGGTACATCTGTGGGAAAGAAGGGGAATGCAGGTCTGCCCCCACATGAAGGAGAGAGGGAGGAGCGCGGGGTAGAAGCGTCTCGCCCACTGCACAGACGAAGGCAGGTCCCGTGAGACCCTCGGGGAGTTCTCCCGCCAGTGTCAGCCACACTTGGTCACTGCCGGGAACCGGTGCACGAGAAGCATGGCCATTGCTTGGTACCAACTCAGCAGTGGATTCCAGGGCACAACAGTGGGGTCCTTGGTCAGTGACACACCCTGTCATTGGAGGTCCGCCAGGTTCCAATTCAAGGCCACCACATACATCAAACGTGCAGTCTGGGTCTTCTGGCATTGACGGAGAAGTCACTACTGGGGGACAAGAGGGCCCCATGTGCTCTGGGACAATTAAGAGAAGCTGAGGAAAGACTCAAGAGATGACAACAAAACAAAGACCACAAATAAAGAAGGAAAATTCTGTTTGAAGAGGAATAGAGACTCCATGCATGCCTTTCTTTCCTCTGAAAATTATATTCTGTGCCTTCTACACTAAACACCAGGAAGCTAATATCATTGATTTTTTTTCTCTTGCTAGACTTGAACAATGAACTTGGGCCTAAAATATCTTCCAGTAAAGTGCACGCAATAAAATCAGAAGGGGATAAAAATTGCACCTGACTCGTTCTAGCACATATCCTACCAGCAGCAGCTAATTAACTGAAGGCCCAATTACCCACCACTTGAACACTGCAAAGGAGCGAGGAAACCTATTATATGCAGAAAATCCTCATCCTAATGAAATCATTAGCTTCAAGAGGGAAAGAGTTGTACTTCAAACTTTGAAAACGAGAGGTGTCTGATGGCTTGTGGCATTACAAGATTTTATTCCACTTGTAGGGGGAGAAAACCTCCCTTAATGTGTTTTACGTGTCAGATGAAAATTGTGTCGCCCAACACTGCCTGTCTTACACTCTAGAAATTAATGTTTTGGTAGGCAGATTTTTTTTCAGTCCAAGTCATAACATATGCCTTGAAAAATGAGCTTGCTCTCGCTCTTGCTCTCTCTTCAGTAATATTCAAAAAGCAAGTAGCAACAGGACACAGGCAAGTCTGTCCCTGGAAGAACAGCCAGGTGTGTTTTGTTACAGAGGAAGAAAGGAAAAACAAAATAATATTCTGTACAAGAAAATTAAGTTTCAAAAGATTCAGATGTACCGTGGCAAGAAACTCTTATTAGTAGGTGGAATTAAAAATGAAATGAAACAAAAAGATCAATGTATGTTTCAGCTTCATGAGGGGACATTCAGTTCTCCCCTTTCCTTATAAATGGTATCGACCTGGGCTCACAGCCTCAGCAGTCAGACGTCCATTGCAGCCAGTATTTATGTTTGAAAGTTCTGTTTCATCTTCCCCATCCCCCCAAAAAAGACCAGTAGGAAATTATCTTGGGGTCAGGAAAGCATAGAGAGTTGCCCCTTCTGAAGGTGCTGGCTACCCCCAACACACTTTGCAGGCAGATGCGTGAGCTGTCTGGTTCTTCACTGCCCTGACACCTGTATGCGTAGCTTAGCTTTATGTCCCATCCCATAGGACCCAAATCCCAGCTGTGGTAGAGGTAGGCTCAGCCACAGGATAGCATGCCACAAGCTAAACAAGGATCGCAGCTCTATGCAAGCCACTCTTCGGTACATTGTAAAGATCTTTTCCACAGAGCACTTACCGCCTTGAAGCAGATGGTATAACTTACCTCTTTGCTGTGATCATGTACTGTCGAGCTCTCTCTGTCTCGGCTAGCATGCGGTCCATGACCCTGGAGGGAGCTCTGTATGCTTTATTTGCTGATCTACCTATCCCAAGCCTTCCAGCAGTGCCTGGGAATTCCCGGCAGAAGGTGCTCCATGAAAATGTGTTGAACCAACACATTCAATGTGTTGAGACTTTCCGTTCCTAGTGAACATATTTTGGAGTGGTATTGTTTACAATCAAAATATATTTGTACACTCGTGGGGAATTTTGACAGTTAAGATTGTAAAAGGAAATAAGAGAAACAAAAAGCTTGCTAATCAGATTGGGATAATATATTATCCTCCATCAACATAAGATGACAGTAAGTGACCAAGTGAAAACGGTTGCATCTCATCCCAAGGACAGGAGGTAGGATTTCGGGTCTTGTCTATGTTTGCACAGAAGACATCCGGGGGCAAGTGGAGCCTTTTATCAAGTGTGCAGAGACAGCTCCACCCGACATGGTCCTTCAATTCTGTAGAAGTCGATGGTGTCGCGCCCGCCCCCTAATATTCTTTGAGGTTTGACACGATAACCTTCTTACTTAATAGGATGCTGCTCCTGGTGTAGCCACTGCCAACGACATACGGTCAGAATAGGTTACATGTCAGGGCGCTGCCCTGTTTGGGCTTCTGAAATGCAAACCTAATGTGGACATCTCTGTCTTCACATCCTTACTGACCGGTCCCCCATGGGACCAAAGCTGATGTTTCGGGGTGGCAGACTTGCACAGCTCTCCAGAACATCCTTCAGCCACTCGTCCCTGTATCTGAGTGTTCAGATCTCCAAACCCTTCCCACCTCTCGTCCACAGACCCCTGCCCCTCACACTCGATTCCCCCTCCATGAGAAAGAGACCAACGTGTCACTCAGCTTCTCGGATGTTCATGACCCCAAAGGTTACTCTTTGACCAAAACCATTCATTTAAAACAAAAAAACAATAGTAACAGCTATGTACCAGGAGCTGGGTTAAGAAAAAGAAAAAGAAACTTGCTCCTGAATTATTTCATTGTAATCCTCAAAAAAAATTCTGCCAATATGATTGTCAGAGTATATATATAGAAGGAAACTGATACTGAAAATGTATAAGAGCACTTCACTCAAGGGCAGAGAAAGATGGCAAATAAACATGGGGAAAGATGGTTAGCATCTCTAGCCATTAGGGAAATACAAACTAAAGCCACAATGAAATACACTGTATGCCTATCAAATGGGTAAATTTAGAAAAAAGAAGCTGACAATACTAAGAGCTGGCGAGGATGTGGAGCAACCGGACTCTCATACGTTGCTGGTAGGAACGTAAAATAGCACAGCTACATTGTACGGGTTTTGGCAAAGTTGAACACACATTTACCATCTCGTAGCAATCCCACTCCTAGCTATGTATTTAGAGAAGCAAAATGAAAATAACTATCCACATAAAGACTTGATTGAGGCCAGGCGTAGTAGCTCCAGCACTTTAGGAGGCCAAGGCAGGAGGATCACTTGAGCCCAAGAGCTTGAGACCAGCCTGGACAACATAGTGAGACTCTACAAAAATTAATGTAAAAAATTAGCCAAGTGTGGTGGTGCGTGCCTATAGTTCCAGCTACTCAGGAGGCTAAGGCAGGAGGATGGCTTGAGCCCAGGAGTCCAAGGCTGCAGTGAGCTATGATCATGCCACTGCACTCCAGCCTGGGTAACAAGAGAAAAACCGTGTCTCAAAAGAAAAAAAAAAAGACTTGATTGCAAATGTGTATAGTAATTTTATTCATAATTACCAAAACCTGGAAACAACCTAACTCTTCCACTGATCAGTGGTTAAACAATTGAGAGTAAGTATTAATACATCTACGCAAGAGAGCACTACCCAGCAATAAAACGGAAAGGACCACTGGTGCACGCGACAACACGCTAAGTGAAGGAAGCCAGACAAAGCCTCATGTTGTGTGATTGGTTTCATACGATATTTTTGGAAAAGGCAACTATGGACAGAAATGAGACCAGTGGTTGCCAGCGGGCAGGATGGGGGCACGGGTTGGCTACCAAGAGACAAGAGAGAACTGGGGAGAGGGAGGTCGGTGATAGGGCTGCTCTAGATCCTGATTGTGATGGCGAGTACACGATTGTATGGGTTTATCAAAGCTCATGCAACTGTACCCTTAAAACAGGTGCATTTATCTACATATAAATTATGTATCAAGAAAGCTTAGCGTAAAAAATAATCAGTCAGAACGATAAGTACCTATCATAGGCCATAAGGCTTGGGCCTGGTTGAGCTGGACCTTGCACTTGCAAAATACATTTGTTTATTTATTTATTTACAAATTACCGATGAGTAATTAACACCACCAATATCTCACAGCACAAATATGCACTGAGGAAAACAACTACCACTAATGCACTTGGACATAAAACCGTATTTTATAAAGTCTTCTTGACCATTTTGAATTTTTTTTTTTTTCTGGCCGACTTCTTGCCAGACCTGGGGGACAAAGTTTGGGCCTCACGCTGTGGCAGAGAACTCACGCCAGGAATGCCAGTCGACCATTTCCTTGTGGTTCACTTGCGCTTGGAATATTGCGCTTGTCTTCAATAGGTTGTGCGCCTTCAGAAATCTTTTTAAGCTATTTGTCTATGCTGAGAAAGTTCAGTTTTACATAACCTCCGTGATGCCACCTCTAGACTCACTTGACCACACACAGGTGAGGCAGAACACACACCAATGGTTCAATATTTTGGGGTTCCCCACGCTGTCCTTGGATCACCCTTCATCCCGTTTCTGACTTGGGGCACCTCCCACGTGGCTTGGGAGCGAACACCAGTATTGCTCTGTACAGACATTGGTAATGCTAAAATCATTGACTTATTCTTTGGGGTTTTTAGTTTTTTAGAGACATGATCTTGCTTTGTCACCCATGCTGGAGTGCAGTGGTGCTCACAGCTCACTGTCACCTCAAGCTCCTGGGCTCAAGCGATCCTCCCACCTCGGCCTCCCAAAGTACTGAGATTACAGGCGTGAGCCAATGTGCTCAGCCTGACTTTTATTATTTGTTCTTGAATATGTTCTAATATTTTCTTCCCACATGCAACAATTATATTCACCCAATATGGAGGTCTCCACTCTGGTTGGCTTTCTCTCTCTAACATCATTAAAGATCTTTTGCAGTTTTGATTTCTTTCCTCCTCTTAAGGCATAAGCAAAGCAAAGCTAACTTCTCTTAAGGTGCGCCTTATTGGAATCACCGGATCTGACATGCATTGGTCACTACTCTCTTCCTACTTACCTTTCCATTTATTGAAAGTGACCTTTCTTCCCTGCTATTGTCATTCTAGGACATTTCTTCAAGAATGGCATTTCCAGAAAACTTCCTTAAGAATGACGTTCAAAAAAAACTCTTCAGCGTATGTTTTTCGTGGTCGTTCAGAAACAAGTGTAAATAGTCTGCAAGGCTCTTAGACGGTTACTGATGTCCTTAGTGGCACCTTTCGAGGCTGGTAGCCTCTCGGTTTCCTTTCCAAAACCCAATAGAGTGCTGGGGTCGTCCCTCTCCCTGCAGATGGGTGCCCTTCATTGTGTCATGGTCCTTAAAACTTAGGCGGTCACCCACAGTCACCTTGTGGACCAGGCCTGTCTGCCACTTCCCACTGCTGCGTTTAGACCTCCAAGTTTCCTGGTGAATTGTTAAGATATTTGGTGTGTGCTCAAACCTGGACTATAAAGCAGGGTTTCTCAGCCCTTCACTACTGACGCTGGGGCCGGATCTCAGCCATTGTGAGACGTACCTGTACGTTAAGTGACACTATGAAGGAGAAAAGGACACCAATAATTACGAGATGTGCCTGACTGAAAGAAGCATTCTGATTTCAGAAATATGAAATGCTACAAAAATGTGCATTTTAGAATTGACCAAATGTGGCCAGTCCTTTCCCCTGGAGCCACCCTGGAAAAGTCTGCAGAGAATCCTGTGCGCCAGGAGGAGCGATGCTCCCGCGCCTCCCTGCTCTCCGTCCTGTGGAACGTAGCACACACATCGACAGGTGCCCACACCACGCATGAGGGCTTCGCCCCGTGACAGCTCCTAGGAGCAGAGTCCTTCGCTGTGCCCTCCAAAAGCATCTCATCCCTCATCCCTAGGCTTTGCAGAAGTTCTCAGAACTCACGTGCAAATGCGCAAGGACATTCAGTAACAAGCCCTGCATTTCCCACATTTACCCATGACTGTCAGTAGCCACACCCAGGGTGATTTCCTGCCCAGACAGGCTACTACAGAGAGATCCCATCAAGAAACTTGCTAGCCGGGCTCGGAGGCGCACACCTGCTGTCCCAGTTACTCAAGAGCCTGAGGTGGGAGGACCCCCTGAGCCCAGGAGTTCGAGGGTGTAGTGTGAATAGCCACTGCACTCCAGCCTGGCTAACGGAGTGAGAGTCCATTTCAAAAATAATAAATAGTATTTTTTAAAAAAGAAATGCCATTGGCATAACCAGCAAATGATCAAAGGAAGCAAACACCTTCATTCTCCTTTTTCTCCTCTACAGAAGGAGAAATCGCCTGGGCTGCATGTATGATGACTTCACATGTCTTATAAACCGCGGGTACCATTAATTAGAACCTAACTGCACGTGGACGTTGCCACGTGGACTTTCTTCCAAAAAAGAACCAGCAAGGTTGATACTGTTAATGTGAAAAATAAGACTCCGATGGTGGTAGAGTCAACCCACATTAAAGGATTGATGTTAAGGGCGTGGAGGTTTTGTACGCGTGTTATTTTGAGTAATCTCCCTAACCTGACACTGACCGATGTCCACAGCCAAAACCCTTAAGCAGAGCAAAAAGTACAAGTGATCTTTTCACCTTTGTCATACCTAAAAGACAATGTCTTCCAATCCAGTCCACAAGAAACTCCCCGGAAAGTTGGAGCAAAATAGCTAACCCTGTTTTTCCCAGGGTCTGGAAGGACGAATCTCTCTCTCTCTGTGTCTGTCTCTGAAGAATTCTGGTCATCCCCGTGGGTGGCCGGCCCCCTTTGTGCTCAGAAGTACAAGTTGAAGGCAATCTGTCAAACTCCAAGCAGTGTCCCGAAGCCAAGCACCTCTGTTGTTGTCACGCTACAATAAATAACCCTGCTTTTATCTCCAGCATCCCCTCGTAAGCAGAACACTTCACATATGTTTAACGAAATGTAAAAATGGCTACAGATCAGAAACAGAGGAGGCCAGGAGACCCCTTCTGGCTCCGACCCAAGGCCATGCTTCCTCCCAGGGCACCCACGCCTATAGGTAGCCACGGCTGAAATGTTCTCACCCGGGCGGCTCCCCGACAGAGAGGCCCAATTCACAGCAGACGAAATTTCAACCAAAACAAATCTGTTATGCAAACAGTTACCAACATAAAGTCTTTTTCCTTGGGAGGGTACTTTGAAATGACAGGCGGGAAACCCGATCCCTACCTGAATGTCCCAGGAGGGCGTCCAGTAGTAGCAAATCCTCCAAGAGGGTCAAAATTGCCTGTTATTTTTAAAACCTGAAACTTAAAATAATTCCAGACCCCTCAACCACATGTTGAGCAGTCTGCCAGATAAGTTATACACACAGAGTTGATTCCAACAAGCCGCCAAAGAAGGGGGTCTCTCGAATTTGGCAACTTCTGATTTCCACATGGAAGGAATTACTGGGACTGAAGGAGCTGAACCTACTGCACTACCAAGTATGCAGCGCTGAATGTTGTCCCAGCAAGAGCCGTCACACACACTTACAGGAAGACTTGAGGAAAGCCTGTCTTATTCTCTCAAAGATAGTTTAATACATTCGTTAGAGTTCTGTGGTTGCTCTTACCCTTGTTCTCATTCTGTATGTAAGGTTTGGGGTTTTTGTGTTTTGTTTTTTTTTTTTAACTTTTCCCAAATCTGAGAGTAATTAGTTCTGTGCATTCAAGCTCTGGTATTTGGAAAAGTCAGCATTATTAATAGGTTGACTTTGAGCTACCTTTGGAAATTCAGCTCTCCCACAGGCAGGAAAATTCTGACCTAACATCTGTTTTCCAGTAAGATCCTGTTTTGACACAATTGGATACTCATTTGCATTGCCCCAGGTGTTAGAAGGTCAAGAGATAGATCCAAGGTCATGATGAAAATGAGGCTTCCTTTTAATTTCCTGGATTCTTCTTGGACGGTTTCAGAAGTGAATGGGCTCCAGGAAACCTGAGGAGGGATAAAGACGTCACTGCAGGAATACCTAAGCATTTCGGGTTGGGTTTGATTAGAAGACACTTCTTAATAGAGCATTATTTACACATTTGTCTGAGTTCAGATACCATTTTTCATGTTCTCTGTGAAATTTTGGGTTTTTTTTGGTTTTTTTTTGTTTTTTGTTTTTTGAGACAGAGTCTCACTTTGTTGCCCGGGCTAGAGTCCCGTGGCGTCAGCCTAGCTCACAGCAACCTCAAACTCCTGGGCTCAAATGATCCTTCTGCCTCAGCCTCCCGAGTAGCTGGGACTACAGGCATGCGCCACCATGCCTGGCTAATTTCTTCTACATATATTTTTAGATGTCCATATAATTTCTTTCTATTTTTAGTAGAGACAGGATCTCGCTCTTGCTCAGGCTGGTCTCGAACTCCTGAGCTCAAACAATCCTCCCGCCTTGGCCTCCCAGAGTGCTAGGATTACAAGCGTGAGCAACCGCGCCCAGCCTCTCTGTGAAATTTTATAAAATTTTGCAGCTCATTGGAATCCCCCTACACCCCCTCCCCCATTCGTTGCAATTGCCAAATCTATTTACAAAAAGCAGATGCTGTCTAAACCCTCCCTACTCAAAGTGTGGTCTAAGGAACGGCATCACCAGCGTCTCCCGGGCACTTGCTGGAATTACAGAACCCCCCTCCCCCACCCCCTCACCGACTAAGCCATAAACTTCAGTTCCCCAGGTGATGGGTACGCACTGATTAACCAGGGGTCACAAACTGCAAGCCTGCAAGCCAAATCTGGCCCCTGCCTGCTTTTTTTAGATAAAGTTTTATTGAAACACAGCCAGGGCCATTCATTCGTCTACATTTTGCTATAACGGCAAAATTGAGAAGTTTCAGCAGAGAAAGGGTGGCCCACAGAGCTAAAAATATGTACCATCTGGTTCTTTACAAAAATGTTTACTGACCACGGACATAAACCTTTCTTCTACTGGGCAGCGAGACACGCAGTCCTACTAAAAACATAGCAGAAAGCTATTGCAACAGTAAGACAGACAGTCTTTCACATGGACTAAAAAGAGATCTGCTTGGCCCATGTGCTAATCACAGTCACCAAGTGAATTTCTAGACCTCACGCAAGTCCACCTCCCGGGGGGCCAGCACCGTTTCCATGCCCGTGGACCTGCCAAAGAAACACAGCATCTCTCCTTGTGAGATTCACAGGCAGATACAATGTTATTAGCATAAATATCTGAGACAGCTAGGCAACCTGAGTACTCTACCCAAACATGGCACTATGTGCAGCATTTATTTTTGCATCAGAAGGGCACGTTTCTCACACGGAGTTCTGCTCATTTAACCCTTACATGAAACCGTCAAATGGAAACTCCTAGTGAGACAGCAGCAGGTGGAAAGCTTTAGCTGAAGCTGCTGCCGCTACAGGGGGTGTTTAAAGTCGGGCCCAGGGTGCGTATGTGTTATGTACTCATGGAGGCCCCATACGATTTTGGAGGGGGGCGGATAAGTAGAGAGAAAAGCCAGACCCCTGCTCGCCATCCTTGCCTGCAGCAAAGCCTGCATCAGAGATTGGGGCCGGCGTACAAATTGGCTTCACAGAAACCTGGGTTCAGAGTCTGCAAAGATACAAGATGAAATCTTCACAGCCTGTAGACAGATACTCCTTTTCAGACCTTAGTATTTAGCATCTTGGTGTGGTGCTCTAGACCAAAGGCCCTTGCCAAAGGAGACTCTGGATGCATGACAAATGGCGTTTTGAAAAAAAAAAAAATCATATTTGAATTGCACCAGTTCAAATAAGGCAGTAATAAAGCCAAATCGCCCGTCTCTCGGAGCGCTGGAGAGATAGAAGGGGTCAGGAAGGGAAATCATAAAATAAACAAATCACTGCTATGAAAATTTATAGGGCTCACCCCACCTCTGAGATGAGAGTTCAAAATAGAAATGCTTGCTCCTTAACACCGGTTATTGTAACAAGATGTGTTTAATACATGAGTTGCTGTATCCATTATTCAGCCTCACAGTATCTTCTTCCTTTTCCGTGATAGATTTGAAACATCCACCGTTTCATTTGCTGCCTCCTTCCACACACCAGATACTTGACAGCAAATCTCATTTAGATGATGTTTTGTCTAGAGGCAGCCTGGCTGCTTTATAATAAGGCAGATGCAGAGGATGCGATTTCAAACACTCGCCTACAACAGCACGGAGCTAATTACCTGTAACTGGGGCAACAAGGCAGAGCCGTGTCCCCTGTTTGCCTCCTGCAGGATGTGCGCAGAGAGGTCGGTCTGCCAGCCAGGGCAGGAGCGGGCACGGTGCCTTCTGGCCAGCTCAGCCTCGGGAACCGCCAGGCACAGGGTGGGGTGGCAGGGGCGGCTCACAGAGTGTTCCCTCCTCACAAGTAGGAACTTGGAACAGTGGAGAAGTTGGCTGTGCAGCTGCAGTGTAAACGTGGATGGCCACACCACACGTCATAGAAAGTCCGAGATAGAGCAAGTGCCTGGAGTAGAAAACCAAAATATATGACCCTTCTCAAGAGGGCCGAAAACCATCTAACAAATAAAAATAAACAGCAGAAACTTTAGTGCCTTAGAATATCTTTCTTTACCTTTTTTTTTTTAACCTTCTGCCCTTCATTTAACAGTGCTATCTTTTGTTCAGAGAAATAATTAGTGATAAAAGATTTGGTACACTTTAGAATTGCGTTTAAAAGGAAAAAGACAGCCCAAACTGATTCTGGCCTTCATAAGTTCTGACTTTTCTTAAAATGAACTCATTGCAATTTAGGAGGAAAAAATGTAGATTTTCAGTCTCTGACAGAGCATGATCTTGTGCTGATCACAGTGGTATTAGATGTCTATTTGTAAATCTAGGGACATTTGATCCATTCCTAGATAGTAGCAAGAATGTGATTTTTTTTTTAAAAAGGATTAAGGAATCTTCCTGTCTGGTCAACTTTTTCAAGCTGTTTTCTGACTTTGCCTCTCTTTGCCCGGTTATAAAATTTGAAACACACAAAAACTAATGCTGGGAGAAATTTAAAGCAAAATAACACGAAGAAACTTTATGATCCATAGCGAATGCAGGGTGGACACAGACACAGATTACTTTCAACACCTTGAAAATAATTACAAATCGGGAAGAACCTGCATTAGGTCACAAAGGAATCCCATTCTTGATATTTATCAACAATGCCATCATGGTAGTCTCTGTTTTAAAGGATGTACCCAACTCTGCTGGTCTTTGTGTTTATTTCTCGGGGCTGCTGTAATAAAGTATCACGAACTCGGTGGTTTTTGAAACCAGAAATTTTCTTTTCCCACGTTTCCGGAGGCTAAAAGTCCTCAAATCGAGGGGTCCGCAGGTGGTTCCTTCTGAGGGCTAGTGGCCGGCTGCCTTCTCCCTGTGTCCCCACACGGCCTTCCCTCTGCGCCTGTCTGTCTGTGTCCAGACTGCCCCTTTTTAGAGGAGCATCAGTCACACCACACCGGTCACCAACTCCTGCCCTCCAGCGAGTCTCCAGCCTCGGCCCTCCAAAGTGCCAGGATGACAGGCGAGAGCCACAGCCCTGCGCCTGCAGTGTCCCCCCTGGGGCAGACCTCTTTTCCGGTACTCAGGCTTGCTCCCCTGCCTCACCACCTGCAGTGCTCCTTTCTCTTTTTCCTATATTTCTGTGTAAATGGCCCAACTTGATTACCAGCTCCTTGAAGACAGGGTGTCTTCGTGCCTTTCATGTCTCTAAAATGTTTCCAACTTCAGCTGAAAGTGAAATAGGAAACCCGGAGTTTTCAACAGGGTTCAAATATCTCCTCCACCCCCATAAGCTCAAAGAACTGCTGAATAAATTACACTGCGAATCTGAGAAAGCAGATCCGCTTCTCCACGCCCAGCAGTGCCGGCTCGGCCAGGTCGATGGCACCAAAGGAAAAACATCATGAGAAACACTATTAAATGTCCAGGCTGAAGTTTGCCACTGAGGCAAAGAAAAGCTTCCCAATGACAAAGCTACTTTGAACTCCTATTTTCATTTCTGACATAGTATTATTACTAAACAAGCTGGGCCAAGTGAGTTTATACTTTTTTTGAAATATAGTCAAGAAAAATATTGTAAGTAATATTTTCAGTAAATTATTCAGGAGAATTGGGGGCGGGGGAGTGGCAAGCATTCCACTCTAGTATAATGCATTGGAAAACTGATGACACTGTCCACTAGATTCAAATGTGGAAAAGGTCACCTATATTCATATAGACATGTGCATCTACATGCACATGTATACATACCTGTATACACATATGTTTGTGCACACATAAAGTATACGTGGGTGATGTGTGTGTACACATATATACAAACATACACTTTTGCTATTCTGCTTGTTTATTTTGGATCATTTTGTCCTTTGGGTATAATTAGCAGAGTTAGGGCAGTGGCCTGTCTTCCCACCTTCAGCTGTAAATTCTGAACCCTGAGTCCCACGAGAAATTCCATTTGGGCTTTCTACAGTGGAACCTCTCACCACACAGCTGTGTGAAGTGTCAGGCTTTTTGATGTTTGGATCTGTCTCTGTCTTCACGCTCCATTAAATCACAGTCCCTCCCTTGCAGACAGCCACAGCCAAGCCCATCCTTGTCCCACGGCCACAAAGTCATGGCCAGAGGAACGTGCAGTGGGCAGGGGGCCTCACCCCCATGTGGCCTCCATGTCCCCCTCTCCCTTCAGCGCCTCACCCTGCCCAGCCCCTGGTGGCATCCTCTCTGGCACTGTCAGGGAACGGCTAAGAGCTGCACTTCCCTGGGACACGTGTGTTTGCTTCTGCCCCACATCCCAGCCTCTCAGATCCCTTATCCTGCAGGGCTCCGGGCTGTGGATTCATGCACCCTGCAGAACTGACTTCGAGAAACATAGGGAGCACCACAGCTCACAAGTGGCCTTCTAGAAAGGACATCCACATATTTATCATCTGACCCACCAGACAAATTAAAAAATGCTGATAGTGACACTTTCCTGACTACGTTAAGAAGCCAACAGTGTCTTGGTGCCTTACAGTGTGACCAGGTAAAGTATGCCCCAAAGCCATGCAACAGATAGCGACACACACGCCGAGTGCAAGAGCCAGCAATGGCCCTGAAGGGCGAGGACGAGGCTGTCTTTGGGCCAGCTGCCTTGAAATTAAGAGAGGCAGCCACGTGCCCTTCCCCTCACATGCAACAAACCCTAGCTGCATCCACAACATCTCAAGCTACCCCTGATGTTTTATTGCACCAGTTACTCCTGGCTTGAATGCTTTCCAGTAGAGAAGTGTGTTAAACCCAAGTTGTAAAATCAGGAATGCTTCCCCACACCCCAGATACCTGTGGCTTCCAATGGCTTCCCCAGTTCTCTAGAATGGAGACGTGCAAAGCTTCTCTGCAGTGCTATGATACACAAATATCCAGAGGAGACTTTTTCTCTGGATGCTTAGCCCTCATCTCTGGCTTCTGTGCTGAGATTTTACCTTTCCTGGGGCCCAGCAGTTCACCATCCTAATCCTTTCAGAGGGCCTTAAGCCTAGGGAAAAGCACGGGCGGTGCTCAGGAGCCACCTCCGAGCTCAGCTTCCTGCACCCTTAGTCTCAAGCGCCCGGCTCTCTGCCCTGACTGGGCTCTGCATTGCATCGCCCCAAGGTCAATCCCTGCACCGTTTCCTTGGCAAGCCATTTGGACCCAATCTCATGTCCTCCTAGATGGGATTTTGCTATCCACCCCCTCACCCCCTGGGCATCGCCCATCACAACCACAGCTGAGGAGCACTCACTCTCCTCCCAGTCCAACCCCAAGAGGCCATGTGGGACCAATTTTAGGACAAATGGGACCATACTCTCTGCAGCTTCCCCAGGAGGAAACTTAAGTACAGCCTTCAGCCTGCAGTGATCAGCGACCAGCATGGTCATCTTTTCAGACTTCTGCTTATGTGGGCTCCAATGAAATCTTACAGCAGATAAGCCCTGCTGTTTAGAAAGACAGTGTAAGGACAAGATGCACACACACAGCTTCTCTTTCCACCGCACTCCCAGAAGGGCGTGGAAGCCTCCCTGTGTCCCAGAGGTGACAGATGTGTACTTATCCTCTGTTCCAGTACGGTTGACCTTCCATGTGATTCTGAGTTCTAACAGCTTTAGGTTAATAGGGGGATTTTTCAGATTGTACCCTTAGCAGGCAGATAGACAGCTCCACTGTGGGGCACAGAAGCCAGAGTCTCTGAAGTCCTGTGGGGCTTTGAAAGAATCCTGTGAAGAAATGGCTATTCATCTCTTGTGATACTGCACACAGCTGTATTCACAGTCCCTTTTGTGTCAGGAAGCCCCAGGGTTCCTGAATAAACAGCTGCGGAGTTCCTCTAACAAGAGACCATTCATTACTTGCAACAATTTAGAATACCTCGAAGTCTGCCTTAGATAATCATTTTTTCATTTTTGAACTTAAATATTAGAGTGGCAAAACTTCGGTGAATCTACTCAAATCACTAACTTCAAAATCAATTTGTATCTTTCAGAAAGAATCACTCCCTAAACTAAACAGGCAAAAATGCATAACTTATATGAGTGTTTATGGCAGCATTATTCATAATAGCCAAAAGGTGCAAAAAACTCAAGTGTCCATCAAAGATACACAAATTGTGGTTTACCTATATAATGGAATGTTATTCAGCCATAAAAATGAAGTGCTGATACATGGAACAGCATGGACAAACCTCAAAAGCAATATGTTAAAAAGAAGCCAAACACAAAAGGACAGATATTGCATGACTCCGTTTATATGAAATATTCAGAATAGCTAAATCCGCAGAGACAGAAAGCAGACTGGTGGTTGCCAGGGGTGAGGGATGAGACAGTGAAGAATAACTGCTTAATGGATCCAGGGTTTTATTTTGAGGTGATGAGATGTTTGGGAACTAGAGATGGTGGCTGCACAAAACTGCAAATATACTAAATGCCACTGAATTGTTCACTTTAAAATGGCCAATTTTATTTCGTGTCAATTTCTCCTCAGTTCTTGAAAATGCATGATTTCAAATGTACAAAATACATTTTGTTAAGTTACCTATAATGTCTTTGTTCCAAAGGGTTTAGGTTTTCTTTTTTCAAAGAAATTGTTTAAGATACCTACAAAAGTTTATATTAATACATATGTCACCTTTTAGAATGCTTCTTAGTAGACCCTAAGAATAAGTGGTTCTAATTGAAAACAACAACAAAATCTCTACCCCTGTGGATCTGACAACTGAAAGGCAAAAATAGTTGCAGGTAATCTACTCAAAATCAAATAAAGGAAACAGAGATTAAGACACATAGCTGGGCCATTATAGGTGGATTAAAGCGAAGGGATTAGAAGTTTTTCCAGGTAAAGAAAATGCTATGTCAGTATGGCCCGAGGCTCCTTAAAGTACGGTTCTGGGGCCACCAGCCATGGTGTCACCGGGAGCTTCTTAGAAATGCAGGGTCTCAGCCCACCCCAGAAGCACTGAATCAGGATCTGTGTTTTGACATGATCCCCAGGGACCCTCATTATATCTGGAGAAGCAGCCGATGGCCCCTCTCCCTGACGCTGTGGACTTTGCCTTCGATGAAATGCTTCTAAAATGCATGTTCGCAAGCCCAAGGCTCCCACCTCTCCCCCAAGGCTCCTAAGAACGTTCTATTCTCCCCGCCCCGCCCCGCAGGACACCCACGTGACCAGTGCTCTGTCAAGCAGTGCTACACCACCCAGAAGCCCAAGGCAGAGTTTCCTAACCCAGTTCTTACCAACCAGCCAAGACTGTGCCTTCTCCCTCAGAGGTGCTTCCTTCCGGTCCCTCCGTCTTACCCCAGCTGATACCCAGAAGCACCTATGTCTATGTCTATTATATAATTATGCTACATAATCATGTCATCATTCCTATATATTTTATAATTATGCTATATATAATGTTTAAATAATATAATCTATAGCTATATAATTTTAGGAGGTAAGTATCTACAACATATAATTATATAATTGTATACTTTGTGTAATATGTAACTATATGATATTTGTATATAATATATAATTGTATTCTATAATTATACAATGTTTATTATAGAACATGTGTATTACTGTGATATGACCATTAATGTGTCTTTACTAGCACATACAATAGCCTGTAAAAATGACCAAACCATAAAATGTACATATAACTTCCAATTCAGCAGCTCACCCATCGCAGCCTACCTGTCCTCTGGCGCCACAGACAACATGGGGCTGTCCCCAGCGGACGCAGTGGCCAGCTCCAATTCCTCCCTCTGGCACTGCCTCACTTTCCTCCCCTGCCCCCAGCTTTCCCTTCGGTCATGGAAACGCGCCCCACCACCATCTCTGTGCCCTTTAAACGTATTTCCTGTGCTGTTAATCACCTGCCCACTTAAAAGTTTTAAAAGATGCAAGGAAAAGTGGCAGAGAACTCATCTGAGCACCATGAATGACTCTCGAAGAGGGAACCCAGCGTAGGAGAGAGAGGACTGACCAGGAGGTAAGGACCAGGGCACAGGCCACTAGGTGTGCCAGGCTCAGGGGGTCCTAGAAGGTGACTGGTGAGGACAAGCCAGAGGTCTGGGATGAGGTGAGTGGTTTGGGATGCCCAGATACATACAGAGCCAAGCACGGGGAATAGGAATCGCTTCCCTCCGGGCACCGCTTAGCCAAGTATATCCTATCTTCACAAGCTGAGCGTGTATTGGTCAGGGCAGGATAACTGCGGTAACAAGCAGCCTTGGTGGTTTAACACAATAAATGCTCACAGATGGTCCCAACTTACAGTGGTTCAGCTTACACATGCTCACCTTTACACGGGTGAGAAAGCAACACACACTCAGTAGAAACCATTCTCTCTCCAAGCGGGGCAGCAGCAGTGAGCCACAGCTCCCACTCATGCATGCGTTTTCAACTTACAGTATTTTCAACTTAATGACCATTTTGCCAGGATGTGAACCACTGTAAGTCAAGACGCATCTGTATATCTTGTCCCCACAACATTCCAACAGGCAAGTGCCTGCCCTGATGGTGCTCCTGGGCACCTCTCCTTGCAGACCTGCCATGTTTTAGGGCCATAAGGACTCACCCGCAGGCAGGCCAGGTCATGGGGGAGAGGCCAGGCCATGGAGCGCCGCACAGGAGGCTGTCTGGGCTGGGCCTGCAGGCGGCATGGGTCAGTTCAGCCACCTCCCACTGGACAGATCCCGTGCATATGGCTGCACTGAAGTGCCAGGAAAACTGGGGAATGTGGCGTAGCTGTGTGCCCAAGAGGAGAAGGGAAAAGTGTGGTGAGTAACGAAGCAGCCTCTGCCACAGGCCACCAGGGAGTGACCACAAAGATGAGGAAATCAAGCAGAAAACTGTCATGGGGGAAAGAGCTTTTCGGAAATGGTTTTACTCAATTCAAGAAGAGTCTTTAGAGCTACCACCATTCTCCTCGTCCTGGGCTTAAATTATAAAGAACAACAACAACAACACAATAAGAATAATAAAGTTGGGGGTGCACCCAAAACAGCTAACTCCACAGTAGAGGATATGCAGTGAATTAGAAATTATGATGCTACAGTGGGGATGTCTGTCACCAATCCCATCAATGTCCAAGACAGAAGGAAAACGTCAGCTCAAAGTGCCCCTGCAACTCTCCCTGTCTTGGTCTCAGTTCAGATCTCACATTGTCTTTTCATGCCCTGGTTCTTTGCCCTAATTCCAAACCAGCGGACAGCCAGCCGCAGCCCATGAGCAATCCAGCCTACCTACTGTTTTCACACAGCCCACAAGCCAAAAGTGGTTTTAACATTTTCAAATGAATGAACAAAATCAAAAGCATAATAACACATCGTGACCCATGAAAATGACCTGAAGCCCAAATTTCTCTGCCCACACGTGAAGTTGCATGGTAACACGGCCACACTCATTCGTTTACGTGTCGCCAGTGGCTGCTTTCATGCTACAGCGGAAGAGTTGAGAACTTAAACTGTATGGCTCAAGAAGATGAAAATATTTAGTACTTGGCCCTTTTTAGTAAGAGTTTACCAACCCCTGGTCTAAGCCTAACTGGTTGCTTTCTGCCATTAAAAACCGTGTCAAAGCCACTGTGTTTTCACTTCCCAGGGTGCAGTATCCTCGATGTTCAAGATTTCCAATGTTTCTGCTTAAACCAGACAACAGATCGGCAGCTCTTCATCCACTTCCCTGGATTTCGCCATACTCGTTGCACCAGTTCATACAATGTGGGAACCTCAACAAGTATAGCACCCAGTGACCTTTTGTTTTTCAACACCTGAGCCAGGAAGATTTTGCTAAACTTCAAAAGTTTTAATCAGAACAAGAAATATTCAGGCCTCTGTACGATGGGGAAGGTTTCCTGCCATTTCTCTCAAGGGCTTTCCTCCACGGCTGTGTTCTGTGTCTCGTTTATAATCAACAGCACTCCTGGTGACAGGAGCTGGGATCTAAAACTACTCCCTTCCCCGGTGACTTACGTCTCACTGGTTTATACACGCCCTGCATCAGCTCCCCAGGGCTGTCAGAACAAAGCCAAAGCCAAGATTTACTCAAGTCTGACTGAATTCAGAGCCCCCCAAATAATTCCATCCCATTAGCCCATTTTTCCAGGCCCCTTCTCCACCACAGGGTGAAATGCCACAAATCTATTTCCTACCCTCCCCTACACAGATCCACTGATTCCATCCTATATTTTCTCATCTATGGATCCTTTTTCTCTGCCTGAGACAAGGTGTCTACTTCCTCTTTTCAGTTTGCATCAAGTCCAGAATTTAATTCCTAAACCCAGCCTTATTACTCATCTCCTCCCACTGGTAGCGCACACAGAGCAACACTGTCACTAATAAAACCCCTTAACGCCTTTTCACACTTGTGTGGTTTTATATTTTATTATACTTTTTCTTACTGGTTTTAACCCAAAGCCTGCCTTGAAGTGCAGTCTCCGGAAGACCCCTGCAGGTTGGCAGCCTTCCTGGGCTTGCTTCTGCGGGCTGTTGCCAAGTTCAGACAAACACGTCTTCCCAAGCCTGCTTGGCAACTCAGCTTCCAACTAATCAAACTGGTAACCGTGCCTTGGGCAACTTCTGTTGTCATTAGTAAGTGGCTACTGTTGGAGGAAGCCACACATTTGTCCTGAATTTTAAGTCCTTTTTGCTCTTCCAGACATGAGGTACACTGGGACTACCAGCAATTGTTCACCTCCACAAGTTTCCATAAAGACATACGTTAATGGCCAACTAGTTGCATAATCACTAAATAAAATCCTCAAACCTTCTAGCTGTTTTAAAAAACATTGGTTTTTTATTATTGAATAATGGATAACCCTTAGCTACCTTGTAAGCCAACTCCTATTTTATTAAGTTACAAATTCTATTATCAAACAACTACCTTTCCATGCGAGGAAGACAAAAAGAACAACCTTGGTGGTCCAAACCAGAAACTGGAAGTAACACCAACTGCCAAATTGTCTTCAGCTAAAACAAAAGCCAAACATTTCATAACTGAGACCCTAATCCAAGCTAACTCAGAACAGTGAATCAATGGCACAGATGGTTGTCACGGTGACCACATTTGGCTCTACATAATCTAGATGTCAGATGTCGCATACGTGAGATGGGACATTAGAATATTGCTAAGGTGGCAAGCAATGACCTTGCTTCAGATTCCTGGGAACTTTGACCTTCTTAACTTTAAATTACCCCTTTAAATCCATCTGAAAATACTCAAGACAGCACTTGGGCCTCCCAGTTTATGCTAGCGATTTGATCACCTCTCCCTTCCCTTGGCAAAGCTAACCGCATTTGAATATACTGAACAGTTTAACCACCTCAACAGATTTCTGATCAAAGCAAGTGTGAAATAATTTCCGCTGCTTTGTACAGCAAAATTCTTCTGCAAGTAAGTCAACAATATGGAGAGGAGATAATGTAATTCAAAAGGCGTGAAGACAGGGTTTATAGAAGATATATTTGCCAATATTATCATACGAAATTGTTTCTTTTGTTTTCTTCAGTCTCAGCTGGGAGGCAGAGGCAACGGAAACAATGTTCTCACAGCGTAGCAGTGATCTTCAAGATGCTTTACAGAATGAAATTACTCTGTAATAATGAAATCCACCAGACTGTGGAAGAGCCTAAGAAACAGTCACAGAATGCCCCTCGCAGCTTTGGGTCATCTGAAAGTTGGTGCACGGGGGCCCTGCCCTGCTTCTCCCGAGCCCATGGCTGGAAAGCTGAGAGAAGGGGTGTGGCAGCCTGTCCCCCACCCCCACTCACCCCCGCCTCCTGCTTTGGCGTCTCATCCTCATTATTTGGGCCTGCAGGGGTGAGGGGCTTGCCACAGCGTGGGAGATGAAACACCACCTGAAATGTAGGGAAAGTCTGGAGTTTGTAGTAACATTTAAAAATCAGCGTCTTTCATCTTTCGTGTAGACTGTTCCAAGCTTTGAGTCTTTCAGAAAGTGCTCAGCATAATAACCATAAGCCAACTGCAAGTCCTCACCCAAAGGAGTAGGCAATCAGACACGCCCACCGGCACCTCCTCTGCCGTGGTGACAGCCTGCACGGTCCCCTCAGTCCTGGTTGGGACCACACTAAGAGAGAGGAAAGGAAAAGGCCTTAGAATCTGCAAAGGGTGTAGAGTTTTCTCTGGAGCAATGGGTCCCACACTTTAGCACCAAGTGTCTCAGCATCCCCTGGAAGTCTTGCTGGAAAAACGCAGAGGCTGCCTGCCCCGGAGCCCCTGATTCGGCAGGTCCCTTTCTAACCACTCCTCAGTGAACTGAGGCCGCCACAGGGAGCACCACCTTTCCAGAACCACCTAGCTAGAGTTGAATTAAATAAGTTGTGAGGATGACGCGAAATACTCCTTGCAAGCTCGTCCTTGGACCCTGCTGCTTGATTCGTGCGCACTGTTTGGCTGCTACACGTTTTCTGGTGCACCTGTCTAATTACTACCCGTTTTAGATTTGGATGGAAAGTGCATTGTCCCGGCTAGTGTCGTAGCTTCCTGGCTACTGGGTGGCCTGAAGGAAATCTCTTAATTTCTCAGACTCTCAGTGAATTGAGAAAACCCCAGTAGGGACGTCAGAAGGGGGCCAAGAATGAAGGGGGGCAATGCAAGCCAAGCACTGGGACTGCCTGGCATGCAGGACAGTACAGAAATGCTGTGATTTTATTCTTATGTTTAACAGCATGCGATATGAGTGATATAACATGACCAACTCTAATAAATCGATGTCAGTGGGTCGTAATTCCTTAAAGCATCCACATGCAGCCTCCACATGTGTTTCCGAGACTCCGTCCCAGTCACATAGGTAGTTGAGTGGATGGAGGTAAGAATATGCTATGCTTTTACATTTAAGAAGACGTATTAGTTAACAAATTCGGGGGAAATATGGGAATAAATATAAGAAAAGCTTAAGGAGTCAATGTTATATCTGCAGGAAAAACATAGTTTTATATATATATATATGTATGTATATATATATATCATATTGAGGTAAATACATGCCCTGTTCCCATTTGATCATTATGAGGGTTGCCAAGGAAGGGTCTAGACTGTCCTGTGGTGGCTTGGTGCAGTGGAGTTTTAATTGTACAATGCTGTTCACGCAGCCTAAACAGCCATCTGAAACCCGGGTGCCAAATGCATCCACACATGAGCCGCTTTAGCCCAGGCAGCTGCTGCCCTTAGCGGGAGCCCCAGAACATCTTTTGTTACCTGAGCCCTTAACGCTCGTCACCAGGCAACAGGCATCCCCCATCTAGAGCCAGAGGCGCCCGCTCCCAGCACGAGACCCTCCAGTTCCTTCCCACCGTCCCTGATTGCTACAGAGTGATGTTTAAATAACCTCTCTATTCCATAATCAGTATGCTCCTCCTGAACCATTAATACAGCGAGGCCATGTATAGTGTTTAGGGCCTCAAAATCATTTCTGATTGCATACAAACATCAGAGTCATCAGCTATGATGGGAAAACAAACAGCCACCAAAGTACAGGAGAGGTTGCCACAGGTTATGCACAATAGCTAAAGAGAAGCACACAAGCATAGATGTGCATACCTATGTATGCACACAAATATTCACACTGCACAAATGAACACACGTGCACATGTGCATGTCAACAATGTGTACACATATGCATGTATGTGCATGCATACATGGTAAATACATGCATACATACACACAAACACGAGTGCATGCACAAACATGTAAACATGTGTGCATGCATTCACACATGCACACATATACACATACAGTATATACCTACATGTGAATACACATATACACATGCACATGCCTATACACACATGCACACTATATGCATGTATATACTGATGCACATGCAGACACACATACACACATACACACATGCCATATATGTTCACCCACACGTATTAAGGTGGTGAACTCTCTTTTTCAACAACTGAGAGATTGAGTAAACTGGAGACATTTTTAAGGGCTTCCCCCACAGAAGAAGTCATTATTTAAAATTGTATGCTGGGGCAACAGCACTCTGCTGACCGAGACTTTGCACTTGCACCCCCAGCATCCTACAGTCTCCAATTTTCGTGCTGCAATGCTCTGCACAGGGAGGGCTCCTTGTTCTCAGAGCGCAGGAACTGACAGCCTTGGAGCTCTGTGTGGACCCCATGGGTTCTCTCATCACAGTGACGCCTGCCCTGGGGCTCACCCCGCCACCTCCAACACCTACTGAGCACAACAAAGCTTTCCGTAACTAGCGACCAAGCCCATGAAAGGCAAGCGCCACTGCACTTCCCCTATTAATCTTCTGCCAACACTCGGATCATAACTGAACACAGAAACCCAAGCTTTGGGTATTCTGGGGCCCACTCCTTGACAAAAAGGACCAGTCCTGTTCTCCCGGAGCGGAGGTAGGAAAACTGTGAAGCAGGCAGAGCGCAAACACCCAATAGATAAAATGAGACCAGCTCGGGGGGGCACCACACCTGGGCCCTCCGTCACCTGTCTGCTCTCCAATCCAGGAACTAGGTCCTCTTGGCAGGTAGGCAGGTGCCAGGTGGGGCCCAGGGGGACTGACAGCGGGCAAAGGAGAACACACCCTATACACCTTACTTGTCTCTCTTTTAGGACACGTGGGTTTGCAAGAATTGCACATTAATCCAACTTCACCCAAAGCATAGTTTCCAGAACAATTGTTCTTCAAGATCCTCCATGTAAAATGAGGATTTTATGGAAGGAAACGACACCATGTGCCCCCGTTAGACATACACAAAGCAAAATCTTAAATAAATGTCCGTAAGAAATCTTTTCACTCCACATGGCGATACTGAGCACCCCAGATTCCATTTTCTCCTTGGTTCTTATGAAGAGAAGGCTGATTTAGTTTCCCATCCTAATGTGCTCTGTTAAAATCAGATTTCCTGGAAGCTACAGGAAGCCACAGCAGAGCTGATGCGCCGTAAGTAGACGCCTCCCAGAGGTTTCTGAGAAAAGTTTTACTCTCCTGATGGACACATCTTCCCTCCCTCCCTCCTTTCCTTACTCCTTCCTTTCTTCATTTATTCATTCCTGCTTTCCTTCCTTCCTTCTTTTTTCCTCCTTTCCTTCCTTCTTTCCTTTCTTCTTCCTTCCTTCCTCCCTCCCTCCCTCCTTTCTTCTCTGAGTCTACAGCACACACTTTGGGGAAGTCATCTTGCAAACACAGAGCAACAGGCATGAGGATGAAGGGGGCAAGCTGAGGACAAGAGACAGGAAGGAAATAGAACCTGGGGTGCTGGTGAGAATGCGGGGTTGCCACCCCAGCCCTGCCTAGACTGTCTTTGTCCGGATCTTTCTCAGTGTAAGAAGAAATTAATTCCTGCCTGGTCAAGGCTGTGAGTCAACTTTGTCCCATGCAGCCAAACACTATCATAATTAACATGATTAACCCAGTGCTGCCCAAACTTATTTGGACAAAGAAACTCTTTTTCCTTGCAGACTCTAATGTTGTTAATAAACAAAATCCCATGAAACTGTAGTTCTGCTGATCATATTTTTGGAAAAACTGACTGTATTAATATTATTATAAAAAGGCTTTAAATAAAGGGTGGGGGGAGCTCCTCGCCACGACGTGTGCTGACGTGACCTGCAGCCCATGCCATGCGTGCGCTGCTCTTTGGGGAAGGGGAGGGGAGTTTTAATGGAATGTCACCATAATGGAAAATAACTCAAAGAATGAAACTCAGAAATGCTGGAAGCATTACGTCAAAAGTGTATTAGTCACCTTTATCTTCAGAACACAAATATTTTAAATATTATGTTCCACTGAGAAATTTACAGCCTAGTTTTTACTACTGCTTTGCATTACTTGGACAGAAGTCATCATTTAAAACATCTTCCATGAACAAAATATACTCCACAGCTGGCTGCTTCTCGGACTTCTTCCTCCTAGAGGAATTTGAGATAAGCACCAGCTCTTTATCACTGTTATTTTACAAAGTCCAACTGCGTGTGAGCCTGGGCGGCGGTGTGGGGTTGCTGGGAAGAGACACAGACGAGGACTTCAGGGCTGTCCTGGAGCCCAGCCTTGCACGAGGGCAGTCACTGGGCCCAGTCACTGGGCCCCTGACGCGGGGCTAGTCTGAACGAGATGCACCGTAAGTGTAAAATACACATGAGATTTTGAAGATTCGGTATGGAAAAAAGAATGTAAAATATCCATTAATAATTTATATATTAAGTACAGGCTTCAGTAATAATATTTTTGATGTATTAGGTCAGTTACATATATCATTAAAATTATTTCATCTGTTTCTTATTATTTTTCCTAATGGGACTGCTAGAAAATTTAGAATTACAAATATGGCCGGTATCTGTGGCTGGCATTATATTTTTACTAGTCAGCAGGTTCTGGACACTTTTCTTTCATTACTATGTTGTGACCCTTTGGGGAAATCTTTGGGCCTCAGTTTCCCCATCTACAGAAGGAGGTGATTGGCACATACTGTGCCCAGATTTAGATATGTGGATTATAAAAGCATTTCCTCTTTCCCTTTCTTGTCTCTTAAGAAAACAGTCATTTCAGTATCTTCCCCAGAAGAATACTGAGCTTAGAGTCAGAAAGTCTGGTGTGAGTACTGTTTATGCCACTCCCCAGCCAAGGCACTTTGGGAAGGTCACTAGTTTTTTAGTGTCGGTTTCACATGAGACAAACTCGTATTTGAAATGTTTTAGATAAAGTCCCACCCAAATGTTAAGCTGGCTCTGAGCTGACATGTGGTTGTCTTGAAAGTGAGAGTGTTTATTCGCAGAGACAGAAAATAGCATGCAGGGAAAAGGCTTTTGAATAATGAAGGAGGCTCCTCATCCCAGGAGCTCGCAGCCTGAAGCCCGAAGTGCTGAATTACACAAAATGCCGCCCACAACTGCCTTATTAGGTAGTTTCAATCATTCTGCAGAAGGCTGAAGCAATTAGCACTTAGGTGCTCGACAGGAAGCCAGTCTCAGTGAGACAGCAGATCTGTGCCATGTACTCTCTAGGCACCCAGATGCAGCAAGAGAACAAGACATAGGCACGGCGCCTTCCCTCATGGCACCTCTGTTCCTGCAACGCCACAAGTCCCGGCGTCACACGGTATCAGTCACAAACAGAAGTAGCTAGCACAAAAGACACGCAGGAGGAAAAGCCTCTATAAACATGATAGAAAGTTCCTCTGTATTAAAGCTGGAACTTTTGAGAAATCACATATAAATTGTCTCAGAATTCTGCAGTGACTTGATCTCCTGTGATGCAAGGAGGTGACAGGTCAGGGATAGACAAGCATAGAATGAATGAGAAGACGAGACAGGACAGAAGACAACAGAAACCCAAGGTGATGCTAGAAGCCAAATGAGAGGAGACACTGAGGACCTGAAGCCAAGGGGCACAGGCAGGGCCTGGGACAATTGCCTGAAGCACGTTCAGTTTCAGAGCGGGTCTTTCAGACCACGGGCAGCGATTTGCCCAGCATCGAAGCTTGCAGCTTCAGGAACCAATGAGTCACATCAGAAGCCACTCTATAGGCATAATTGGATGCTCTTCTTAACATTCTTCATACATTAATCCTTTAACTGTTATTAAACCATACACACAGTATTCACTGTTGCAGTGCGTGTCACTCAAGGACTCACTGTCTTGGGTTCATCAAGACTCAAGTTGAAATAATTTGCTAAGATATTTTACAGAACACTAGCTCATGGTGGCCCAGACCTACAGGATCAGAATTTGCTCTGCAACGAGAGACCCAGGTGATCCATAAGCACGTTTAAACATCACTGATTTAAGCTCTTTCTCCTCTCCTTGGTAAATTCCTTATTCCAATGACTTCAAGTATCACCTCGGCATACATGACTCCCAAATCCATCTTCCATGATACTTTACAGCACCACGTTTATGCTGTTACTATACAAAACTGCTGCAACTTCCTATGCAGGCTTCCTGCCAGTTCTGACTTGGGTAGCTGTGCTTTTAATTTGGAGTTTGGAAGTTTTCTGTCTCCCAGCGGCCCCCACAGTGTGCTGTGAAGGTTGCCAGTGTCCTTGTAGCTCCATGTGCTGCCCAGGGGAAGAGGATGCAGAGTCAAGCCGCTACCACGCTCCTACCAGAAACCGTATTCTCAGAAATGTTTGAGGTTATGTATGATTTATTCCTTCTGAGTTGTTTTTTTTTTTTTTTTTTTCAGGGAGAGGGGTATTTTTCTTTTTTCTCTTTCTGGAACTGCTATTTTTCAGCTATTGGATCTCCTGGAGTGGTCCTCTAATTTTCTTTTCTCTTCTGCTATCCGTTATCTCTTTGTCTTTCTGTTCTACTCTCTGGGAGATTTCTTCAGCTCCATCTCACGGGGGAAGCCTTGCCTGTGCTCACCCATATCTGGCTGGCATGTGAATCTCCATGTCTGCATAACTCTTGGCTTGGGGACTTTCTGTGGTGACAAGATTCAACTCCACTCTTTGTTTGTTTGTTTGTTTGTTTGTTTGCTGAGACAGGGTCTCACTCTGTCACCCCAGCCAGAGTGCAGTGGCATCATTATAGCTCACTGCAACCTGGGTAAAGCCATCCTCCTGCCTCATCCTCCCAAGTAGCTGGGACTACAGGTGCATGCCACTATGTCTGGCTAATTTTTTCATATTTTGTAGAGACTGGGTCTTGCTATGTTGCCCAGGCTGGTCTCGAACTCTTGGCTTCAAGCGATCTTCCCACTTTGGCCTCCCAAAGTGCTAGGATTATAGGTGTGAGCCACTGCACCCAGCCCCACTCCACTCTGTGGGCAGCAAGTTGTAAATGTGGAGGAACTAGTCTGTCCTGGGAGCAGCCCTCAACTAGTGACTGACTGGCTTTTGTCACTCAGCATATTTCCTTAGAGATGCATGCAAGTTATTGCATATGTCAGCAGTCTCTTCCTTTTTACTGTTGAGTTTGTTCCATAGCATGGATGTACCACAGTTTATTTAACCACTCACTCATTGAAGGACATCGGGAGTTGTTTATAGTTTAGGACTATTAAGAAGAAAGCTGCTGTGAACATTCAGGTCTTTGTGACTTGGAACACAGGTTTAACTTCTCTGGGACAAATGCCCCGGAGGGCAATTGTTGGGTAGTACGGTTTTTGCATGTTTTATTGTGCCAAGTTTTTGAAGAATCATCAATGCCAAGCTAGAGGGGTTTGGACTTTAATTAATAGCACTGAACATGTTCACAAACTTTTGGGTAGATAGGATGTGATCAGAGTATTAGTACATGCAAAGAAATCACCTCATGCAGTTTGGAGACTAGACTGAACATGAAGAGTCTGAGCCACCATTGTCACCAAAGATGGAAGGACGTGGCGTGTGAGCAGGGACGGGGTCAGCGGGAAAGGGCCGGGAGAGCACACCCGGCGCCAAGGTTCTCTGAGATCTTATAGAGTCAATTCCACAGCTGGAAAAAGGATTTCCTCGTAAAATATGCCCCTCTGGACTTCTTCAGCCCTCAGGAAGATATTTGAGAAGAAATATAAACAAAGCAAAGCAAAATAGAAACTAGTTGTGGTTAAATGTATTTTTAATGAATGTGCCCATCTAACATTAAAAAGGATCCCTCTAAACAAAACCCGTGGCTCAAATAATAGCTGGGACAAGACTTGCCACCTCACTTTTTCCCGTCTGCAGCCAGTGAGGACTGCTGTTATTAAAATAAAACATATCCTGACTGAAATATCGTGATTGTTTATGAAAAGTATCTTTAATAAAGCTTGGCTTGGAGAAAAGAAAAATAAATAAAATAAAACATAATGCGCTTATGTGGGTGAGTTATGATTTTCCCCTAATATATTCTAATTCGAGCTATTTTCAGAGAGCCTGATCTGAAAATTGCTCCCATATCTATAAAAAATGTGTATTTTGAGAAATAAAAGATGAGAAACAAGAAAAAGAAGATACTAAAAAAAATTGCTGCAGCTTGTCTGGTTATGACTTGTGCCAAGAATCTGATGTCCTAAGAAAATGATTCTCTCCAACAGTTTTAGAAAAGGAAGAACCCAGACAAAAATAAGCCTCTGGCAAATGGAGTCTGTACAAGAACCTATCAAAAAAAATCTAATTTAAAAAATGTATCATCTCAATGGTACATCATCATGTGGATACCTTAAAGACAAATTATTATGAAATCTTTTTAAACAATTGTCCCAACTTTATTGCAACCCCCTGTTCTTCGTAGTTTCTTATTACAGGGTTAAAGCTGGTTTTTTGGTTTGTTTGGGGTTTTTGTGGTAAAGCTGTTTTTCACCAGAAAACCTTAGGGGTAGGAAGCACACGCACCGGGCCGTGTTTCAGAGCGGGCTGCTCAGGGAAGCAGGCACGGGGAGGAGGGAAAGCCATGCAACGTGGCCAAGGAAACAGAACACCTGCAAAGATGGATTGGCACTTGGTTTTGGTAAGTCAAAGGGACAGCGCGACTGTTAAAGTTTTGGAATTTGCTTATATAAAACAACCATTAATAACCCCAATGACTAGCTGGGCACGGTGGCTCACGCCTGTAATCCTAGCACTCTGGGAGGCCGAGGTGGGAGGACTGCTCGAGGTCACGAGTTCAAGACCAGCCTGAGCAAGAGCAAGACCCTGTCTCTACTAAAAATAGAAAGAAATTATCTGGACAACTAAAAATATATAGAAAAAATTAGCCGGGCGTGGTGGTGCATGCCTGTACTGGGGAGGCTGAGGCAGGAGGATCGCTTGAGCCCAGGAGTTTGAGGTTGCTGTGAGCTGGGCTGACGCCACGGCACTCTAACCTGGACAACAGAGCGAGACTCTGTCTCAAAAAATAAAAAAATTAAAAAAATAACCCCAAAGACACAGTGAATTCCTGAATCCGGGTTTTCCTGTCTGTAGATTAATAGGTTTCTCTAATAGCCTCTTTCTCCAGCCTGTTCCTGCGTCCGCTATACAAGGAACGTATGGTTCTTGTTCCAACAGTGAATTTAATGAGACATTAGACAATACTTCATGTCTTAGAGCTACCCCCAAAATTCACAAGGGTGTATTAGGTACATCTCCTAACACTTAGGAGTGGGCTGGTTGGTTTTTTTCTGTCATGTTTACAGATATCTGCATTTTCCTTCAGAGGCTGCCAAGGGTAGAGATTTTATGGGACCTGAGACATACCAGACTCTTTTCACTAGCTTTCAAATCCTGAATTTCCCAGATTTTCCTCCATGTGAATAGGTCCACACATTTGAACCACAGCACATACAAATGTATTCTGTATCTAATGACCTGTTTTCTTGAATTACCACTGTATGTGTTAAGGAGCTTAAGTGTGCATAACTTCTAGCCAACCAAGGGAAAAAAGTGTAATTCAAAGCTTGAGAATGATTACATGTATAAAAGTTTTAAAATCTTTTATCCATTAAACAAGGACATGTCGTTAAAACTGCTCTTTTGTTCAAAAGCAGATCACAGTCATAGTTCTTAAACTGGCTGTTTTTAAACTCATTTAAAAAAAAAAAACCTTAATTATTTTGTTCTATATGCTTCAGTACACTCTGCCCACTAGTTTGTGGGAAATTAGTATATTCACTAAGCACATTCTCAAAAGCAGGTAACAGCATGTGATTGAAGCCTACACGCCATGATAGCTCGCCTCCAACACGGTTCCCAGTAATCTTCCCCCCCTGGAATTCATGCCCTTGAGTAGCACACACCCACATCAAACCAGGACTGACCCTGCGCATCCCATAGCAACGATACTGTGCTATTTCCAAGGCTAAGTCATAAAAGGCATCAAAGCTTTCACCTTGGCTCTTGGATCACCCACTCTGGAAAATGCTGGCCACCATACTGTGAGGACACGCAAGCATGATGAGAGGCCCATGTAAAGAGGGACCAACTCACCAGCCACAGAGGGAGCCAACTGGGAAGCACTTGGAAGCGGATCCTGCAGCCCCAGTCGAGCCTTCCGATGACTGTAGCCCTGGCTGATGGCTGACTATGACCTCCTGAGAGACCCGGAACCAGAACCACCCCACTAAGTCACTTGGGAATTCTTGACCCACACAAAGCCTGAGAGATAAGAAATGATGACCTTTGTTTTATCTTAAACCACTGTATTTTGGGTTGATTTGTTACACAGCCATACTAACTGGATTGTGCGTACTTGCATGCGCACAAACACACAAACACACACACACACACACACACACACACACACACACACCCCAAACACAGATGACCCAGAAAAGAACTCTACTAGCGAAAAATTTTTGCCAAGGTCTCAGCCCTTACAGTAGATTATTCAGTGGATCAGATAAAATAACTTTTATTGATCATCTTTAAAGTATCCAAAAATTGAACATGAATATTTTTGCACAACCATTAAATTTTTCTTCTTAGAGCCAATGTTTCTCCTCCTATAAAGTTCCTTTTTCTGGTGATAGTCTGATGAAGGATATAGACATAGTCGGTGTGCCCCTCCACATTTTTCATAACTGTCTACATATGACTGCCAACAACCCATGTGCATTATGAAATTATGTGATATATCATTTAATTGACAAAAATAGGAATCAAATTGAGATGGTGTACAACATGATTTAATTTTTTCTACAAAAGAAAGCTTAAACTGGGTGCAGTAATATGTACCTGTAGTGCTAGCTACTTGTGAGGCTGATGTGGGAGGATCCCTTAAGCCTAGGAGTTTGAGGCCAGCCTGGGCAACATAGTAAGATCCTATCCCCCAAAAAAGAAAAGATAGGTTAATAACTTAACTGACTTCAGGAAAATATCAAGATAAAAATTTTAAGTGTTCTATCAAATGTTTGCATTGAATTAAAATTAAACTCAAGTATTTTTTTTACTGAACACATGTAATCAACTGAATATTAGAATCTACATTATGAATAAAACTATGTTGGATATGCCAAACCCTCTGTTTTTAAGCAACAAATTATTTCTCTTGAAATAGAGAGTCCTATGAACCTGATTTGCTGCATTTGCTATGTGTTCCCTGTCTTGCTGCACCTATCCAAAGACAAAATTCTTATCATGTTAGCCAAAGTCTGTCTTAGCCACGTGTATCAACTGATATTCGTGGAATCAAATGTACGAGATTTGCTCACAGATAATAACTCAGTTCGTGAAATTATATGAGCAAATCCAATATTCAGAAGACCTCTAAAGAGAATACAGCCTGCCATGCACAATCAAATTTAGAACAAAAATTAAGAAGTTTCTCTCACCAGATCAGGGGTTTCTCAAGCACAGAAAACTGCCTCTGTATTCTGGGTGATTACCCACAATATAAAATGTCTATTTCCTAGTCCTTTCTTCAGCTAGACATTTCTCCATCCACGGTACCACCACCTCTTCTAATCCCATGAGGAAATGTCCTATAAAAACAAGGAAGAAAATTTCATCAGTAACTACCCTGCTTACTTGTGTTTCTGGATTTTATTTTGCATTCTTTATATCAAGGGAAAAGACACATGGGACAAATTGGCTTTTCTTATGTGCCTTTTTAAAACATTTGTTGAGCAATCCCTATAACCAGCCAGTGGTTCTAAGCATTCAACTATTTAACTAGTATTACACATTTAATACTCCACTAACCATTGGGATTAGTACCGTTTCTACTCCCTTTTTCACAGTAAAGAAACGGAGGCTCCAAGACAGTAGGAAGTTCTGCCCAGTTCACACAGTTAGCACAAGGCAGGAAACTGATACCAAACCTATGCCTTTAACCATCGCTTTATGTCCCTGGTCATTTTAATTAATAAAATCAGCCACCAAAGGAATCCACTCTCAGTGGCTTTAAAACAAGCTATTTTATCACCTATCCCAGGGGGCAGAAGAGAGTGGAATTCCCAAGAAATCTGGGACTCTTGGGAAGGCATATGTGTTGTATACCTTCTACAAGTCCCTCAGACCTTCCAGGAAACTCATAAAGATGGCAATGATGTTGCTACATATTATTAATGTACAAAGAAATACACTGAAAGAGGTTTTCCCTGACTTATAATACTGTAGTTGAAAAACCAAGTACTGGTTTAATTCAACTACTGCAAGAGATTCCAAAAACAAAGCCCCTTTAAAGGAAAAATGTTAGTCATCAAGGATTGTGATTGATGGCTTGGTGTCAGATCAAGCAGCATCAAGACAGATCAAATTGTTGTTCTACCCATTCTACTAAGTGAAGTATCCCAAGAATGGAAAAATAAGCACCACATGGACTCACCATCAAATTGGTTTCACTGATCATCACCTAAGAGCACATTTAGGAATAACACTGATCGGGTGTCGGGCAGATGTGGGTGGGGGAGGGGATGGGTGTATACATACATAATGAGTGTGATGCGCACTGTCTAGGGGATGGACGTATTTGAAGCTCTGACTTGGTGGGGTGGGTGGACAAGGGCAATATAAGTAACCTAAACTTTTGTACCCCCACAATATGCCGAAATAAGAATTTTTTAAAAAGGAAGAAAAAAATAAAAATAAAAAAACACTTTTATATGTTAAAAAAAATTGTTGTTCTAGTCCTGTGTGTTCTAGGATTACATCAGATGCTGTACATTTCTTGGTCAGTTTAACATGAGAGACATGACAGTGGCCAATTCAAAATCAGAATCGACATCTACAACATAGTTAATCTGTGGGAATTGATGGCAAATATGTAAATAGGGAAAACACGGCAATTTGTACATTGGATAGCGAGCTTACTTTGCTAATGGCAAACTGGACACACAAACACACACACACACACAGTGCGGAAGCATAAACAATAAGTTATATTGTTTATTCCTTTTGTGATGAGGACTCAGTAATTCATTACTAAGAAGTTTTATAAAAACTTGCCCTACAGAGAAAGGAATGAGAATGAATGGAAGAAACTAAGGCAATTGATTGCTGAGAATTGTGAAATTATCAAAATGTCACATGGGTGACAGCATCTAAGTGAGATCAATACTCCCAACCATAAAATAGGCAACACTGTGACTGCTCGCCAGGGCAAACACCTTAGCAGCATAACAATAGTGATGAAGATAATGTTAATAAAAATACCATCTTGTGTTTATGTACCCTCCTGGAGAAAAATTACTGAGAAATCATCACTGGATAATATTTAACTGTAATGTAGCACTATGGTAGATTCTTGACCTCTTTTTTTTTTTAAGACATCTTGTCCAATGTCCAAAAATTTAATTTAGAATCATTAAAAAAAATGTAAAGCTGAAAGAGTCTTTAAAGACCAGTTATCTTATTTTTAAAGTCGACTGAATTGCCCCATTCATGTCTTTGTTCACTCATTCAGCACGTGCTACGTAAGCCGGCAATCACACCAAGCCACGGGGACACTGGTGCACACAACCTGTGCCACTGCTAGTCAATGCAAAGCTAATATCACATCCAGACCTTCTAACTCCTGGTCAAAGACACACAGAAAAAGCATAAAGTTACTATGTCCACTCTGGTGGATGGATAATCTGTCGATGGAGATGAAACTCATATCAAGTAGCAATGTCTCTGGCAAAAGCACCATCGCCGTAGCCGTCATTACAGCAGCCTAGATGATTCTGACAGCCGCGGGCCACTCTAATCACCCCAGAAACACGTAACAGTGAGTTCTGGAAAAGTAAAACAATGCCTCGTTTTCTCCAAATGCGTGACAGCCAGTTATCAAGACCAGAGTGGTGCCCACTAGAGACTGCTTGACTGAGCCAGGGCAGAGGTGTTCGGGGGTTTCTGCTGCAGTTGTACATCATTCCTCAGGCACTGTTCTCGTCCTTTTGGGCACTGATCTTTGGGAAGAAAGAAGAGAAATGAGGCTGATTGTGGGTAAAAGGAAAGGTAAAAATGACCAATGTTCAGAGAGACTCACAATTGTCCCAAAACAGGCAAGTAAGCACTTTTGTTGAAACAGAGCCCCCATGCTGGGGTCCAGATGTCAACAGATGGCGAGGCAAAGGCTAGCAGGAGAGGAGACACACACGCCAGTGCCCTCCTCGTGCATGTGCTGATCTCTGCACTCAGGAGCTTACCAATGAAAAGAGTTAGACAAACACAGACACACAGGAAGTGGATGCTAACGAAAGCAAGTGGTGTGAATGCCAGCCAGGATACGGGGCACCAGGGTGCTTCCTGGCGTCCACACTGAGGACACACAGGAAGCAACTGGAGGAAACAAGCCCAGGAGACAGGACTCGGGACAGTCAATCACACTGAACATGTGTGATGTTGATGCAGCATTTGCCTTCATTAACAGAAGTCATTCTTTCATTTCATTCCTCACAGCTGGGTTTGGGTTTGGTTTTTTTTAGCATCCCTTTTCTGTGTATCTGTTGGTTCAACTCCTTTTGCTTGTAAGTCTCTATTGTGTAGAGATCAGTAACATCTATGGATTAAAACGAATGTTGTAAGTAAGAAAATATATATAACATGTGGATGGAAAAAATAAATAAGGCACCTTGGGGGTGAAAAAAAGTCATTGAAATTTAAAAGACAGACAGAATCTGCTCTAAGTGGAACGCAGCCAAGGACAGAAATTGTGATTAGAAGATTGAATCAAAGAATCTGCCCAGAACAGGGAGAGGAAGAGTTAAAAACTGATTTAAGCAAAGGAATACTTAAAAACTCCAACCCATATCAAACTGCAGTTCCAGCAGAAGAGAACGAAAATTAAAAAAAATGTTGAGAAAGTCCTCAACAGCCCAGATCACACCCTAATCATCCTGGAAACCCTTCAACGCTCAACAAATGTCTTGAACTACACAAATAGGAAGTGTATACATGTGAGGTTCTATGTTTCTTGCTCTTTTCTAAATGAATAATCTTTACATAACTCCGTAGAATTTGCAAAGCATTCTTCACTTACAGCATCTCACTCCTCTCTTAGCAGCATTGTGACATGGATATCAGCAAACTTATTTCTCACCTGAGAAAACCAAACTCACAGGAAAAGGTAGAAACTTGCCCATAACAAGCCACAGTTTTTA
Source organism: Lemur catta (assembly GCF_020740605.2). NCBI lineage: Eukaryota > Metazoa > Chordata > Mammalia > Primates > Lemuridae > Lemur > Lemur catta. Next base: position 2,441,944 of record NC_059156.1, read on the forward strand.
AATATGTTCTCAAATTGTTTGATACTTCTCCTTTCAAAAGGCAGAGACCAATTCCTCTCCCCTTGAGTGTGTGCTGTATTCAGTGACTTGCTTCCAACAAACAGAGTAAGGGTGAAGTCAAGGCATGTCACTTCCAAGACTAAGTCACAGAAGACACTGAGTCTTCCCCTGGCTGTCTCTGTGCTCACGCACTCTGGGTGGAGCCAGCGGCCATGTTGTGAGGACACTCAAGCAGTGCATTGGACAGGTCCACTTGGCGAGGAAGCCGCTCTCTACCAAAAGCCACATGGGTGAGTATCTTGAAAGCCAATCCTCCAGGCCCAATTAAGGCTTTAGATGACCTCAGTCAGGACTGAAGTCTTAACTGCAATCTCTTGAGAAAGCTGGGGTCAGAACCACCCAGCTAAGTCGCTCCCAAATTCCTACTCCCAGAAACTATGTGATAATAGATGTTTGTTGCTTTAAGCCATAAGGGGAAGATTTGTTATGTAGCAATAGATAAGAAGAAATAACAACAGGAATCAAATCCAGGGGCCTTGGCCCCAAAGCCTGTGTTTTTTCATTTCACAACACTACCTTTCTATGACTTTGTGTGTCAAATCAAAATATTTTGACCTTCTCAACTTACATTTCCCGGTCAGTTCAATTTTTGCCAATTACATCACCTTATCCTGTGCCTAAGTATAGCAGTTCTTGCATTCTTGAAGCACTAGTCTCCCCTTCTGCATTATTTGGGCTGTGAGAAAAGGGGGTACACCAGTTTGGGTCACCATGGCATCCCCACGACCAAATGTCGTGCTCTGTACATAATAAGCACTGGATACATATTTGTGGATGAGTGCATGAGTGATGGCCAAAATACACATGACACAACTGGTCTAACACGGGGGCTTTGCTCTCATTTTATGCTGACCCAAAGGGGAATACATCCTGTGCCTACAACAGAAGAGGGAACATGTTGGAGTTGTGATTTTTATTGATCTGAGTTCCCCTGAAGAAATTTGTTTTATTCAGAAAATACTCGGACAATCAGGAAGTATGACTGTTTTTCAGCAACATGCAAAAATCTCCAAGGCATACAAAAATAAGAATATTTTCCGAACCCAAAGTGTCTTGCCCGGTCCTCCGTGTGTTCTTTTGCTTCCTGTTCCAGGGTGACTAAAGGTTCTGGGTGGCCAAGCCCTCAGACAGGAGGGGCCCAACCTGCCAATGACCTACTGTCACCCCACCCTGGCCCGGCTGCAGAGGGGAGCCGTGAGCACTGGTACAGGGAGCATTTCTCCGGGCGAGTTATTCGTGCACACACCAACAGTCAAGCAGCTTGCAATACTAAGTTTCAATGGCTTTTCACTTTGTAGGAAATGCCTAGCCACCCAGATTTTATTTCACAGCCAGGAAAAATAATAATAATAATAATGTGTGAGGGGAACAAAATGCAGGAAGCATCTACAGGAGATGACTGAACTAAGAAATCCAAGGAACAAAAATGTTGCTACGGCGATGCAGCTTTGATCACAGACTGAACATTTTTATAGCAGCCACCAAGACAGAGGCAATGTCACGTGTACGTTTTCCATACAATTCTCCCTCCTTTCTTCAGCATTTTACCATCTCGTCCTCCACTGACCACGAACTTCCTGCAGAATATTCTGGGCTGTCTAACATAGTAGCCACCCGTCACTTGTGGTTATGGAGCACTGGAAATGGCAAGTGTGACTGAGAATTGAACTTTGACAATAATTTAATTTTAACTAATTATTAATTTATTATCAATAACTATGTTGATTTTAGTTAATTTAAACTTAAATGCCTGCATGTGGCTGGAAGCTGTCGTATTGGACGGAGCTGCCCCCGCGAAATTTCCCACAGGGCGTTGGGCTCACTCACCCAACTGGAACAATTTAGATCGGAGACAGGCCGATTATTATCCTTCTGCCAAAGGCGGAGAGAAAGGTACTCAACACTCCAAAATCTGAAGCTGTTTTTCAAAAACTGCTAGGGAACCCCATTGGTCTACTGTCTTCTGGGGTCTGTTAGGACCAGCAACTCAACTGAGAAGACAGAAGAAAGCACACTCCAGTCTCCCGCCAAAGTTCCTCCCGCTTCGGGAAGAACAAGTGAGTCTGGTCTACGGGAGGGACCATCGGGGTGAAATGGGGCCGCAGGGCAAAGCAAAGGGCTGCCTAGAAGAGACCTCCTGTTCCATCCGCAAAGGACGTCCAGCAGGAGCGCCATATCCTCAGAGTCCCTGAGCAAGATGCCCAGTGAAGGCATCAGCTACAAAGCTACAAGTTGCTTGGGAGCAGGTCCAAACACCACAACGTGGCAAGGAAGCCGCAGCGGCCTCGTCCCAGCCCTCTGCCCAGGACAGACCCACCTTGTTTCTTTCCATTCCCAACGCACAGCTGACCGTGGGTTTCTGGACGCTCAGTCTCCAAGCCCAGGCTCATGCACTCCGTCCTAGCGTTCTGTGGGGCTCCCTGACCCCACACCTGTCAAACTCTGCCTGGGGAGGGGGGCGCTGTGGAGCAGCTGGAACCTCAACTCCTACGTGTGGGACAGCTTGGGGACACCGTCTGTGGTATCTGTCATACTAAAACACACCACTCCTACCCCTGGTATACACCCGACAGGAGTGTGCACATACGATTGCCCCAAGACATACACTTGAATGCCGACAGCAGCACTCTTCAAAGTACCCTAAAACCGGAAACACCCCAAATCCCAACAGCAATGGAATGGACAAATGTGGCACACTTACACAGGGGACACTGCACAGCAATGGGACTAACTATCTGCAACTCGTGTTAACAACCATGACGTGTCTCACAAACGTGACAGTGAAGTGAACCAGGTAGACACAGCACGATTCTGTGTATAAAAAGTGCAAAAGTGGGTGCCATTAATTCACGCTGCTCAGAGAGGAGGTGAGTGGAGCTGGGTGGTGACAGGAAGGGGACAAGGTGGGGGAGGGCTCAGGGTGCCAGGAGTGTTATTTTCTGGATCCTGGTGCTGGTTGGGTGTGCTCAGTTGTCAAAAGTTAGCATTGCGTACCCTTATGATACATGCACGCACTTTATGTATTCCTCAGCACTTATTCTCTTAAAAACACTGTATCCATCCTCAAAAGTACAGCTCAAAACTCACCACGTCCATGAACCATGCCAGACACCTTTCGTTTTCTCTCCACTTGAAAAAAAACTTACATTATTCCATGCACGTTCATCTAATTGTATTCATTAAACCCTAACGCTCTGATTCTTAAACCTCCCTCAGTGTTGGCACAGTATTTGCTCACAAAATACGTATTTCACAAACTCTTTTTAACCACGCACATCTTTTCTGTTAGTCCTTAAACTTGCTTACGTGGCAAAGACAGGTATTCTCTCATACACTCTGCAAATTTTCAAACAGCTGAGTTCAGTTAAGCACACAGTTCCCTGCACATATAAAAATGGGAAACACTGCAACAAAAAAGACTCTGGAATTTTCCATCCACACAGCTGCTGTGGTGTAAGCTTCTCGTGACGGAACTCACTCCCACAACCCCACACACGAGGCATTATTCCATCCCGTCACAGTCCCGCCGCTATACTGGGCAAAGGCATCGGAAACGATCAAGAAAAGAAGAAAAGACCCCCCCCCCCAAAAAAAAACATGGTGAAAAGCGTGAAAATTGTTACAGGTCAAGAGTTTGAAAATTCACAGTAAATCCTACTTCTGTGAGTTTCCAAGTGACAGCTGACTACTTGATATGCTTATTCTTTGGCTCATAAACTACGAGAACAGAGGAGAGAGATACATGAACGCACTGACTCGTCCTCAATTGAGGCATCATCCGCAGGCGCCTCCCCGAGATCTGCCTGCACAAAAGGAAGGATTTCCATCCACAAACACAGCCAAGGGAGATTCATTAGTGAGGAACTCCTTCTTCCACGGCATGTTCCTCACTCCTCCCTTCTTCTAATCAGATGCTTGCCACAAAGAGGTTGCCTCTGGAAATGCTCTCATACTGTGCTTGGTTTCAACAGCCCTGCAGAAAGAGAGGGAAAGTAATCTCCAATTTGCGGAAATGAGAGAAGACAGGAGCCGGCAGTTCTCAAAACTTTCACCTCTGCTCTAAATAAACAGGCTGCAAATAGTGTCCCTGTCTCTACAGTTGAACAGGGGAAGTTTCATGTCATTAGACAGGGTGTAGTGTGACATAGTTATAAACAGCCAGAGGGAAAGCAGAACAGAACACCGAGCAAGTGTGTTCCTTGAAAAGACTCTTCTCCAACTTTCACGCAAGCTCCACACGAATGGAAAAGAATCCACGACATCCAGGAACCAGACACCCCCGCCCGGGGAAAGCTGTGTGGAGCACCAGGTGCTGGGCTGACCCAAGACTTCTCTCTTGGTAGCAGCCACATAATTTCTTGCTTGGCCACGGATGCTGCATCCCAAACTGGCTTTCTAGAACATCACCCAGGATAGCAGCAGCAGGATAGAATGTATTTGTTTAACGGGCCGCTGGCTGGATTCACAGCTCATGGTGAGCTACCCCCAAGGTACGAGGGCCTCTGTCTGGTCCGTGCCCTAGGCCCTCACCAGCAATGGGAAGGCCTGCTGGTCCCAGCCCAGTGGCAGGAGAGACAGGAGAGAACAGGGGACACTGAGCAGACCAGACAGAGAATAGCTCAGAGGGACGCAGAGGGGAAAGCCCGAGGGACAGCTCTCTGCCTTGGCGCCCGTGGAGGAAATGGAGCTGCCCTGCCCACGCAAGGATTTCACACGGAAAGTCGCAGATGCCCACTCGTCATGCAACGCCCGACTGCACATGCTCAATTATTTCACATCTCTGAGCTTCCTGTTACAATACTGCAACCACGACCCAGGTATTATCAGACTCTTTTGCTCCAAATTGCACACAAGGGAGCATTCCATCATTGCAGTCCTGTCTGGGACTGTTCTCTAGGTGATAATATTAAAGAGCTGTGTGTGTGTGCACACTGTTTGTGTACATGCTGTGGCTGTGTGTGCATGCTGTGGGGGTGTGTGCATGGCATGTGTGTGTACACACTGTGGGTATGTGTTCACCCTGTGGGCATGTGCGCACTCTGTGTGTGTGTACACACTGTGGCTGTGCGTGCACCCTGTGGGTATGTGTGCCTGCTGTGTGTGTGTGCACACTGTGGGTATGTGTGCATGCTCTATGTGTGTGTACATACTGTGGCTGTGCGTGCACCCTGTGGGTATGTGTGCCTGCTGGGTGTGTGTGCACACTGTGGGTATGTGTGCATTCTGTGTGTGTGTACACACTGTGGCTGTGTGTGCATTCTGTGTGTGTGCACACTGTGGGTATTTGTGCATTCTGTGTGTGTGTCACTGTGGCTGTGCATGCACCCTGTGGGTATGTGTGCCTGCTGTGTGTGTGCACACTGTGAGTATGTGTGCATGCTCTATGTGTGTGTACACACTGTGGCTGTGTGTGCATTCTGTGTGTGTGTACACACTGTGGGTATGTGTGCATTCTGTGTTTGTGTACACACTGTGGCTGCATGTGCACCCTGTGGGTATGTGTGCATGCTCTATGTGTGTGTGCACACTGTGGGCATGTGTGCATGTTCTATGTGTGTGTGCACACTGTGGGTATGTGTGCATGCTCTATGTGTGTGTGCACCCTGTGAGTATGTGTGCGTGCGGTATATACTGCACACACTGACACACAGAAATGGACAACAGGTCAGAGAGACTGAGCGCCAAGCCTCCTTTCACACACAACAGCCAAGGGACCAGAAGTATCTCAAAATCTACACACTGGACCTCGCACTTACCACATCCCCTGCCTGCTGCTCAATTGTGTTCCAGGAGGGAGCAGATGCAGAACTGGGATTCTTGGAGAGGGAAGGAGGACTTGGATGTCCCCAAGTTTCAAGCACAGATGACTGTTGCACGGAGAAAGGAGCTCTGAGCACGGAGACCCAACTAGTACAGACGTGCTGGTTTTGTTGACTACACACCCCCTGGACCGTGCACTTCCTCAGAGCAAACACTGACTGTTTCGGTCACAATGGGGTCTCCCGCCACACTGCAGGTACCCAGTAAGTCTTAGGTGAAGGAAAGGAGGTGTCAGAACTTGAATAACAGACTTGGAAACGACAAGGCGGATGCTGTCCCCGGAGAGCTAAGTCATAGTGTAAAACCTTCAACTGTTATTATAGCTGGATCGGGTGTTTCCGTAATTCCCTGGGTGTTGTGTAATGGGCATCAGTTAGGGCTCGTTTCATGGCAAACGACAGAAACCCCCACTCCAGGTACCCCACACACCCGAGGGAATGTCCTGTAACAGACCCAGCAGCAGGGTTCAAGGCCGGCTAGCCGTGAAGCGAGGCTCACCACGCCAGCACAACCCCAGGATCGGGTGGCTGCAGTCCTCAGCTCTGCCCTGCCAGCCGAGTTTCACTTCCGCGTGCCGCATGGGCCCCGGCGAGTGTGGGCCATGGGCCTGCTTCTTCCTTGGGTCCAAGGGACAAGCCTCTTTCCCGGCAGCACCCACGAACGAATAAGGCTTCCCCTTCGCAGAAGCCATTGGATCCCACTGGCTCTGTGGTAGGGACCCGTGTCCGGCTGCGTGAACGGGACCAGCAGGGACAGAGGGAGCGTGGGCTGGGGTCCAGCCCATCCAGGTGTCAGATAGGAGAACCGTGGTGCCCTGAGCTCCCCAGCGGGAAGGCAGTGTGCTGTGGCACAGGGAGTGGGAAATCACCACAGGGAAGGCAAACCGCAGCATCCGGTACACCGTGTGCACACAATGATTGCAGAGTTTCAAACCCTAAGGTCGGCATGAAACATCAGGCAAAATTTTACTTTTCCAGAATAATTTCTTACCTCAAATAGTAGCTTCCTCAATTTTTAAGGGCAGTGGAAATATTTTATGTCTTGATTGTGGTAGTAATTACATGACTGTTTAAACCGGTCAAAATTCATAGAACTGCAGCAAAGTCTATAGACTTAACGTAAAGGGCTAGACAATAAATGTTGTACCTTACAGACCAAGACTGTTGCAACTGCTCGGGTTTGCAGGGGTGGCATGCAAGCATCCATAGACAATAAATAAATCAATTTGAATGGCTGTCTAACCCAACAAAACAGAACTTTAAAGAAAAAAAACCATCAGTGGGCTGAATGGGATCCCTGAGCTGTATGTAGTCTGAGGACCCCTGAACATAAAAAGCATGAGTTTTACTATACTTAATTAAACTTCAGTAAACAAGCAGAGAAAAAGGAGAGCAACAGGGGAGGAAATTGTCGTTCCTTCAACTTAACCTGAAACAAAATTTTATGGAGAACAGATGGACAATAGCTGCCCCTTATCCGTGGTTTTGCTTTCTGTGCTTTCAGTTACTTACAGTTGACCTCAGTCCAAAAATATTCAATGGAAAATTCCAGAAATAAACAATTCCTAAGTTTTCAATCACCTGCCATTCCCAGTAGCGTGGGGACATCTCACACCACCCAGCTCCTTCCCACCCAAGACATGACTCCTCCCTTCGTCCACACTGTGGTCGCTCCCGCCCGCCAGTCACTTAGGCGACTTGTGGGCCATCAGTCCGACTATCATGGTGTCACGGTGCTCGTGTTCAAGTCACACTGATTTTACTTAATAATGCCCCACAGGGCAGGAGCAGTGATGCTGACCATCTGGATATGTCACAGAGAAGCCGCAAAGCGAAAAGGGGAAAGTTCTCAGCAAGGAAAGAAAAAAAGACACATACTGCGGTTGCTCGGATCTAGGATAAGAGCGAATCTTCTATCTGTGCAATTGTGAAGAAAGAAAAAGAACTCCGTGTTAGTTTTGCTGTCACACCTCAAAGTGCAAAAGTTACAGCCACAGTGCGGACTAAGTGCCTAGTTAAGATGGAAAAGGCATTACATTTGTGGGTGGGAGACACGGGCAGAAACCCGATCCGACTGACGGCGATCGGTTCCGGCACTGCCCACTGCTCACTGCCCGCGGTTGCAGGCACCCACTGGGGGTCTTGGAACGTGTCCCCTGCAGATATGGGGCCAGGGGCGACCACTGTACTTTACTGTCTGTAAGAGGGATTTGCTGCTGATAGTCATTACATAAAGGATGAGCCAGAAAGCATACAAAAAGTTAAACAGGACATTGTTAACTTGGCTGTGGAAGATGTCTTATTGACTCACTTGGAAAACTCACCAGGGCACTGAGCACCCACCTCTGCGCTTGACAAAGGCATCTGCAAAGGGCCGTGTTCACATCAACACGCCAGGACTGACTTGCGTGCGGTTTTTCGCCTGGTGTCAGTGGGATGACTTTAAGAGTCATCACCTCACACTTCTGTGTTTGTATTGTCTGCTTCTTTTACAGCAGGGCAATCTTCCCCAGACATAGACTGTAAAGATCCAGTCATTTCTTCCCCTTCTCCCAATAACGGCACGAACAATATGTCTCCAAGGCTGTGAGGCCGTCCAAATTGCAGGAAAAATCAAACTACTGGGAGCCAGAAAGTGAACACTCTCAAGAAAGAAACGCGGGGAGGAGGAAGGTTCAAAATCAGTGCTCATCAAGCGGCATTCAAACATCCAAATTAGATGTAGGCAAAGCGACGTAGGGGTGTGACTGCATGGGTGGAAATGCAGGTTTTATACAAGATGCACAATCGGCGTCTCACATCTGCATTTTTAAGATGTAGAACAGAGAAAGAATCAAAGTGTTCACCTCATCTTTAAGTAGAAGAAATAGATTTTTTAAATCAAAGGTAGCTGGTGTGCAGATCAGCCAGAATTTTCCATAACATTCTCTCCTTCACACCAACATCAAATCGTGTTTTTGAAGGAGCAGAGGCCATATGAGTCATGGTTCCAGAAACACAAGTAAGACATGAGCAGAGGGTCCAGTTGGGAAGATAGATGTGTACACAAATATCTATGAAAACATGTGGTATTGTTAGAGCCGGTTCCTCTCGGCCCGGAACAGAGAGGCAGAGTCACCGAGGCTGCAAAAGGCAAAGGAGTTTACTGGCTAGCTCGAGCTAGGGTCCAAGTCCCAGAGCACCAACACAGTGGCCTCTCCACGAACTAGGACCCCGCCCTGGGGTAAAGATTAAACTTTTATACTTTTCTGTATGTTACTTTTCACACGACACGTTAGTTTGCACATGACACACTAGTCTGCACCCGACACACTGGGCTGCACATGACATACTGGGCACTCCATCCCCCTTTAGTTTGTTCTTTTAAAAGTGGCTGATCATGTTGGCTCCTGATTGGTTTACTTTAAGCCTTGGGCTTTTCACGCCAGTGCCAGTTGTGGTCAACGTCATTTTGGGGAAGAGAAGGGTCCGAGATGGGGTCGGGGGGGGGGGGTGGCTGTTGTTGCATACCTTCTAGTTTTTGGTTACAAGCAATACTGGGAACACATGCCCTGCACAAGCTGTTCACGCGCTGATCATGCTTTGCCCTTCTTATCTGGTTAATTGGTTGGAGGGCCCCGGGACTCTCCAGCCCTTTATCAGGAAGTAACTTGCAGTTATCTCCTCGGGGCCTTGTTTTTCTTAACTTTAGTGAAGCCTGTCATGGCTCCACTTAAGCTAAGGGCCAGCAAGCCATATTTACAGAAGCAGAACTAAGCTGTTAGATTGTCACATCTAGGAAGCTTAGCCTATCATGGAGGTACCCTTGCTCTTACACCTGTTTTTCATTCTGATTAACTATATTTATCAAACAACTAAAAATAAACACAGTCACAGAAACAAATAACATCAGTTGGAATCAGAAAAAGCACATTTTTTTAAAACAATTTATCACACACACACATTTTTTATTATCAATTCCTGTTCTTCACTATAACAAAGTCTCTCCGTGTACTTTGGCAACTCTGAGCCGATTTAATTTATAAGAGGTGATATTAAACATGAAAGTAATATTTCCTTTTGAGTCAATACCACTAACAAAATATAAGAGTCATTTGAGAAAAAAGCTAACACGCAACATTCATTTCCCTGTCCCTATGTCCTGTGCTACCACAGATGAGGGTGCAGAATTTTATTTCTTAAAAAACAATGCCAATAAAAGAGAATGTTTATTTTTGCTAAATTGTCTTCTGTGTGTTTATTTTCACTAAAGAACTTGAGGTTAATATTACCAAGAAAGATCAGGAATAAAACAGAGCTAAGACAGAGCACCAAAGTTAACTTTAGTAACAATCCTGGTCTTAGCAACCATCCAAAAATTTTAAGAACAAAGATAAACTTAGGTTGAAAATATAAAGTCACTTTTTCCATTGAGTCATTTCCTAGAATCAGACATAAATATCCCCAACACTCTTTGCACTGGACACAAAGTGGATAAGTCAAGAATAGCTCCTACAATTGATTAGACTGACTGCAAGTTTATTTTGGGATGTGCCACTTTACATGAGGGGACTTCAAACTGTAAGCCTCCCTCAGAGTGATCACCAAGGGTGTTTGTTCCTCAGATACCGCCCCGCAGAGAGCTTGGTTCAGGAGACGGACCCAGGAATTCATTCATTCACCAAGCTGTATCGTACTCCTAACGTGGCCAGGAGGAAATCCTGGGTTGCAGAAGCAGTCATCTGCATATGTAACCAACACTTCAGTGGATGCTTAATCCGAAGATGCACACACCTCACCACCACGAACTCTCCGGGGCTCCCTTCAGGAGCCAGGAAGAGCTGGGGCTAGACTAAGGCCGGGCCTGGGTGCTGGCAGGCTTTCTAGTCCTTTGTGATCATTGAATGAACACATCAGAAACATTTAAGAGAGGAGGGCTCCATTGTAATCAAACTTAATCAATTCTATGGCTGCTCTCCCATGAATTATGTCACCAAGATGTTTATTTCCATAAAGTGGCAGACAGCTATTTCTATTTGTCTGAAGTTAACAGTTTTCCCTTGTCAGCAGAGGAACTACATCAGTGTTTCTTTTTCTTTGCACCAGGTGCAAAATAGAATCCCATACCTCCAGTGTGAGGCATTTGTAAGGCCCCTCTCACTAGGTCGTCCAGTTTTCTTTTGACAATGAAGGAATCTCAGACCTAAATGCTCAGAAGGAACAGGCCTTATAGGCACCCACACAACCACATTATTTGTTGAGTCTGTGTATACAAAAAAGCTATTTCACAGCTAGCCATGAATTGATCGGGGCCTATTTGACTTTGCAATTACACTACGAGTCGATTATCCCTAAGGAAAGGACACAGCTGTGCCTAAATAACCTGGCTGAATAGGAGATTTCGCAATGTTGTCCAACCTCGGGAGGGCGGGGGCGGGGGGGGGGGGGGGGCAGGGGTGATTACAGCCTGCCCCCTGGTTTTGTAAAAATAAAGTTTTATTAGAATAGTGGGCACACCCATTCATTTGCATATTGTCTAATGCAACTTTGAAGTGGGCTTCTCCCACTTACACTCTAAATAGCCCCTACACAGAAAAGAATACAAAAACTCAGGAGAATAAATGCAAAAGATTCTAAACATCCGGTGGGGGGGGTGCTCAGCATTTTTAGTAATCAAAAGAATACACATTCTCTTCTAAAATGGGATTGGTTTTTTATTTCAATGGCCTCTATGCCACGTCTGTGTGTGTTTGTGTATGTGTGTGTGTGCATGTGTGTGTGTGTGTGTGTGTGTGTGTGTTTCCCCAACTGAAACTCTCCACCGCAAAGTGATGGTACAATAAGCATTTTTAATTCTGCTATTTATACTTCTCTCTATTTTCTAAATTCTTTCCAATGAGAATCTATTACTTCTATGTGTTTAAATTTTTCATTTTCATTTTCCTTTTTCTTTTTTAGAAAAACTCCTAACATCACTTCTCAGCCTTTTGGCTAAGATCAAGTGTAGAAAAACTCTTAACAAATGAGGTGTGAGATGTTTAGGATCTAGAGACTAAGATACTTTCAAAGAATTCCAAGTATATGATCACTCACAAGAATAAAATAAGCAAAGACTCAGTGGTGACTTCCTGGCTCAGAGCCTACTCTGGCTTCTCAGCACACCTTAACTTGTCGCATCTAGTTCTAATCTGCATTTAACAGGGCTGCCACCACCATGACTGCACCACAGATTCAAAGCACTTGCATGTATCAGATCCTGACACCGAGTGTGGTGGCCTGGAATATTCCTACCAAATATCCGAGGACCCGCCCCGAGGAAGGATTAAACACCCCGCACAATTGAACTCGGCTGCGGCCGTGACTAGTTTTCCCTGACGGAAGGTGAGAAACGTGACGTTTTAGGGGGATACTCTCTGAGCCACATTGTGTCATTTTCCCCCATCTCCGCCAACCTCCGTCCCCAAGTGACAATGATGAGCAGAGTCCCCGGGCTGACTCAGTGACAGGCAGCATGGGTAAGACATGAGCTCAGTTTTAAGGCACCAGGGTGGTCGTTCCTGCACCACGGCAGGGGGACCCAGGAACGGACAGCATCAAGGATCCTCAGAAAGGACAGGAAGAGGCACGTGCGGTATTGCAAAACCTGTTTTAACTGTTTGACCTACTGTTCTTTTCTCTTGCTATTTTTACACACTGTAATTATTCTTCTTGATATTTTACTAGCTTAGCAAAAGGTTCTAGCGCTTTTCGAGCCTACCAAGCAAGCTAAGGGGAAACGTTGGCTGTAGCAGAAGCTTGAACATTCACAGCGCAGCCCAAACCAGGCCCTAAATTACAGTGCTGTCGTCACAGCGCAGCACAAACAAGGCCGCATTTCTGTCACACATCGCCCAACCCGCGACTCCCTCCGCCACCCCCACCCCCGTCTCAGAAGAAGAGTCTATAATAGGAACCACACGAGCAGCTCTCGGTAATTCTTCCCAGATCTGTTTTTTTCCACTTCTAAATACAAGTTTAAACCCAAGATTTTTGTCTCGTGGAAGCTAATTTAAATCATTTCATTAACTTCAGGCTCAGCTTGTGAAGTGTGCGTGGCAGGGGAGAAAACGTCTGTGTGTCGCATCAGGGACGTGCCAATAGGAGCAAACCATCCCTCACATAACAGTAAAGGAGGAACATTTTTCAACACAAATGGATGGCAACCACCTCTGGTGACCTTGTCTATGAGGGGAACATGAGGAAAAGTGAAATCACTTTTGGAAAGTAGATTACATCATCCAGAAGTCAAATAATGCTGAAGTCCAAATGTTTGTGTCCCTCCAAAATTCACATGTTGAAACCTCGGCCCCAAAGTGGGTCTCATATTTTTCGAAGGCTATGAAGGAACATCGGTTGCTGATGCAGGAAGCCCCTGGCAGCTACCAAGCGGACACAGGTGTCCAGACAGGTGTGGCAGTCACCTGGTGCTCCTGAAAGTCCCCTCGTTGGAGGGGTATGGGCAGGTATGGGGTGGGCTGCCTTGGTGGCAGCGTTTGGGCAAGGCTGAGACACAAGCTGTTAGGGCAAGGTCAAGTAGGGGGTGCTGGGACCCATCCAGGTGTGCCCCGGAGACAGGTGCAGGCAGCACACCCAACTGCCCTGCTGCTGATAGGTGACGTGCCAGGACCCTCCTGACATACATTCATTCATTCATTCATTTGACAGGGTCTTGCACACACCACACCCACCCTGACCATCCTTTTAATGGAGAAGTCCGTGCAAGAGACCCAATAACGCATTTTCCTCCATCAAATCTGGGCATCATTTAGCTAGTGGCAGCTACATTAAAAAAAAAAAAAAAAAAAAGAACCCAATAACAATTTCTAAAAGGCAACACACAGTTTGGAAGGACAAACAAACATTTAGAAACTATCAGACTGATCATTTGTGCCTCAATTTATATCACTTGGAAAGCCATTCTAATGATATATAGTTTAGAGAGCTAAATGGAATTCATTTTGAAGCTTTTTATTTATATGTTAATTTATATTATTAAGGATTTTGTATTTTTGACATTACTGAGGATTTTGAATTTTAGCACCATTCAAAAGGTAATTTTGAGGATGCAGTAATACAATATATGAAAACCGCTGGGCTAAGTGCCTATCACACCGTAAGTATACACTAAATTTTACTTGCTTTTCTTCCAGTAGAATGTCTAGACTTGCAACAATTTAATAAAGCGTGAGACAGGGCAGAGATGGACTGGAATTGCACTCATGTGAGCAAGCCTTTCATTGCAATCCTCTGAGGTTGTAAACTTTCACATTTGAAACGTGCACCTCATCCCTAGCCCCCATCTAATCCCACAGGAGTTCCCAGCTACTTAAGCAATTACATCAGTGGCAGCGCAATTAAGTTTACCTACTTGCACCAAAAGGAAAGACAACAATAAAAATCAAAATTCAACTTCAACACTGACACTCAGGCACGATTCCCAGGCAGCACAACTGAAGGGACATAAAGTATTTCCAGTTTCCCTTAATGTTGACGAGAAGAGCATGAAATAGGTAATAAATCAAACTTTAATTTAGAAATTTCCTGGGATTTCACTTTCATTTATGACCATCTTATTCCAGAAGGACTTGTAAGTCTCCCTCATCAGTAAAAGAAACATATAAGCACCTCCTGTATGTACAAATCATGGCTGATGTGTCTAAATTCCCCGGCCCATCTCCCCAAAATATATCTGTGCCTGTCACTGGTATCTTTTTTTAAATGTGATCTTTGGTAACTTGTACGTTCAGGACATTTTCCAATCCCATGGAATTCAATTCCATCATGCCATGCTCTCAGGAGATAAAGTGCTTTAATTAGGTCGGGAAGGGGATTTACCACTTCAACAGTTCTTTGTAAAAGTTCCTATAGTTTAACCAACAGCCCAATCCCCCTTCATTGTGGTTTCATGTCTTTAACCTCTGTGTCACTAGGTTTCTGAGTAGAGTGTACATTAAGTGTGCCCTCCCACTCGTAGAGGACTCAGGACGAAATGTGTCACCTGAATTCTCCTTGCCTCCTCATGACGGATGACAATCCACCCCATCCAGGAGGCTCCGACCCAAGTGAGGACCCACACGCTAACCACCATGTTGGTGCTTTTTCTTCTCCCTTAATTAAAAAAAGAAAGTCAATATCCTGCCAACACTTTTCTATCTAGTAGTTGAACCATCTTGCAAAGGGTAAATTGTCCATTTAAAAATACTTTCCTGCTCTGTCCAAATTAGTAAGGTGAAGAGACACAAAGATACACCATTTAAACCTTACAAATAAAAAACACACAAAGTCTGTAATGTGGGGGGGGGGGTCAACAACTGCACCTGCAAGCAAAATAAGCTACAGCTTTCCTTTATAAATCAAGTTTTGTTAGGCAGGGCACGGTAGCTCAGGCCTGTAATCCCAGCGCTCTGGGAGGCCGAGGCTGGAGGATCGCTTGAGGCCAGGAGTTCGAGACCAGCCTGGGCAACAACCTCTACAAAAAAAATTTTAAAACAATTAATGGGAGTGGTGGCAAGAAGCTGTATAGTCCCATCTACCCCAGAGGCTGAGGAAGGAGGATCACTTGAGCCCAGGAGTTCAAGGCTGCAGTGAGCTGCAGTCATACCACTGTACCCCAGCCTGGGTAACAGAGCAAGACCCTGTCTCTAAAAAATAACTGAAGTTTTACTGGTGTTTAGCCACACTCATTTGTTTATATGTCTATGGCTGGAGCTGCCACAAAGCCTAAAATATCTTCTATCTGGCCCTTTACAGAAAAAATTTACCAATCCCCGCTCTAAAGTTCTGTTATCTAACAGAAATGCCATGCAGGTGGCATATGTAATTTTAAGACTTTTAGTAGCCATATTTAAAAAGTGAAAAGAAACAGTTGAAGTTCCTTTTAATAGTACATTTTAACCCAATATATGCAAAATAGGATCATTTTGACACATGAAGAATATCCAAAGTTATTGAAAGTTATTAATGAGAAATTTTCTTTTTCTTCCACACAAAGTCTTGAAAGTCTGGTGTGTTCTACACTAACCACATATAACTGTTCAGACCAGCCACAGTTCAGAGACTCGACAGCCACTTGTGAGTGGCGGCCACCACACGTCCCTGAACACCTGAAGTGCATGCCAAGTGAGAGGAGAAGAGGAAGAAAAAGGATGAAATCTCCAGTTAAGCCTCCAGCTTCAGACAAGTCCAGTTCACAGTGAAATGTGAGACTGTAGTCTATCTGCTCATTCTAAGTACAGCCCGAGCAGTATTTGGGACATACTTACACTAAAACATCATGCGTCATGTATCTGAAATTCAACCACCACTGGTGTCCTGTATTTTATATGGGCTCCCACGCCTCTGCCCCTGAACCTTCCTGCCTGTCAGTGAAAACTCAAGTGAGGGGTCTCAAAGGGAGAACAAGTCTGCGAGACCCCCCCTCCAGCCCCAACCTCGCCGTAAGCTCTCCCAGAGACGCCGCCCCAAGCCGTTGCTCTGCACACAGGCATCAAGACGGCATTTAATTGATTCTGAAACTTGCCTGTGGTAGCACACCCACTGGCCTCATACATCAATTAATGATACATCATCCAGCCCCGGGGCTGCTGGGTGTCACGCAGAAGCCCCCATCTGCGCCCCCAGAACATGAGTCATCAATGCCATTGCCGGCGAATGAGTCTGTGAGTCGAAACACAGAAGCAATCTTCCTCTCAAAGTAGGTTTGCTTAAAGAAAAAAAAAATGTGTTTTGTCTCACCAAGACCCTAGAACACCTTACAAAGAAAATAAAGGCTTCGCAACCATGGAGAGTCAACAGTAATATTTGACTACACGTGACTTTTCTTATTCCTGTGGAAAAAAATCATTCATGGCCGCCTCCTTCTTGCCTCCAGGAAATACAGGCCTGCACTTTTGCAAGCGTTGAAATGAAGAGCTTGGGAATGCACAGTGAGATGACCCAGCAGTAATTTTAGAACGTGAGAGCTGTCTGAGAACCCACGTAAAATTCCAGTTGTAAACACCAAGCCTTGTGTGTTCTCTTTTCCGTATTCAAAAAACGGATGACATAGCTCAATATTCTCCAACACAGAGCCTTCTGAATGTGTTTGCTTCCTAAAGCGGCTGCAACGAGTTCAAAGCACAGGCCGAAAGTTGGACTGTGTGGAATAGAGCATTGTCAGGTGAGAGAGCACTTTGGGTCTGTGATCTGGGGACTCTTGGCTGGTGGGTCCTCTGACCTTGGCAACCGTAGCATGATCAAGGTTGTCTACACAATTTGAACAAGAAAGAATAGACCCCACAAATGAAGAAGATGATCGAGTGACAGCTACAATTATGCACTTTTCCTTTTACTCATCTTAAAGAACCATTTGGGAGAAACTTTCTCACAGAAAGAACAGAGAAGCTTTATGTCATCCTTTTGCAAGCTAATTTCCTGGCAAAGCTTAAGTTTCGAAGCACCTCACCATCAATCCATTAGTTAATGATTGCTCAAAAGACGTTTCTGTGCAAAATGAAGGTTATCTTTTGGTTGGAACAATGTTTTTTTAACCTGTGCACATTAATCAGGTCAAATGAACATTACAACCCAGGGTGAAGACTGAAATAATTCCACCCCATCTGGAGTCACCAGGATTTTCCATTTTTGGCGTTTTTCTTACCAGCTCAGCTCCCAGCCTCAGTGACAAGGGAGGCATTAGGAGGACTTGTGGAGCATCCAGAATGCCGTGGACACGCATCCAGGCCCGACATGCTCCGCATTTGGATGGGGACCGTCTTTTAGTCTCAGTTTCTTGACAGCTTGCCCGCTTCATCTTGAGATCCTTTTACCCTACCAACCAGACCACTCAACCCGAACTAGAAAGCCCACAGTGCTCTGCAAAAACACTAGCTTGCATCATGGCCCCGGCTTCCCAACAGGCTGCTGCTTCCCTCCGCACTGGGAGAACACAATCCACTGAATCCTCACACTTGCTACTGGACAGATTTCTTTCTTCCATCGATTTCTTTTTAAAAAATAGACTGCCAAGCGTCTGCACTTTCAACCTAACTTTAAGTTACCCTGTATTCTTTCCAGAGTTCTTCAATAAAGTGGAATAAAATCATTTTGAAGGTACTTAATGCCACTGACCTGTATGATTAAAAATGATTAAATTGACCATTTTTGTGTTATGTATATTTTACCGCAATAAAAAATAAATTGAAAATGAAATAAAACCAAATAATGATGACATGCCACCCACAGCATAATGTTGACGGTGAGTCTTGTTCCTGTGTTTCTGGCACCTAAATGACGCCACAGTCTGCTCTTCCTCCATGACCCCAAGTCCTGGAAACTGTTCCCCCTACTAAGATTTTTTTTAGTCATTCTGGCCATTTAGTCCTATCTGTGAGCATGGCTGTAATTTAATTTAAATATTTCATTTAAATATAATTTAATACAAATATAATTTTAATAAAAACATAGTTTAAATATGCTGTTCAAATACAAAGCTATCTATTCACATCATGGTCTAGTTATTTGTAGACAAACAGAATTCCATTTACATATTACTGTAATATCCAGTTATGTCTTCAAATTCCACAGCCACATCTCGTATTTCCCCTTCTCTGTTGACGCCACCAGCAATTTCTGTGCAATGGGAAATTGCAGCTATTTTCATAACCAACCAAATTAAAGAATTTAAATGAGGATTTTTTTCCCTTCTCACAGGTAACCTATGAGTAGTTGTATTTTAATTTTTTTTGACATTACACATTCCTAATAAAATTGCACCCAATCTGCTGTGTCAGTTGACTCTGAGGGTAGTGTTCCGCTCTGTGACTTAGTTGAGTGGACTCTTGATGAACAGTCTACACGGGGCACTTTGTGGATGAGGAGAAAAACAAAAGAGTCCAGAAAGAAGGACACTGCTGAGCTGAGATGCAATAACAAAGTCAAGTGCAGGGAGACACGGGGAGTGGCAATCACTCCCCCGTAGAGGGACGAAGGTGCAGGCAGGTGTAAGGCTGGTAGTGGGAACCCCCTCCCCAAAAAAAAAGAGAAACTCTGCTAAAGGCAGATTACTCTCTGCAGTGGTAGGCAAAAGCCTGCCTCAGAGTTACATCCTGTCATTGCTAGCTGAACACCCCAGCCCGGGCTGAACCACATCCTGCTTTCTGTGATCTAGACACTGGGCTGAAAACAGCCCCTGCCTCCGTTCCCAGAAAAAGGCCCCTCACTGCATATAAATACCCTTGCCTCAGTCCCAGACAACTGCGACTTCCCGAGTCTCTGGAGTGCTCCAGTTCTCCTGGGGCTCAGGAACCTCACCCAGGTTCCTCCCTTGGAACCCATTACCCTCACCTTGGAGCACTCCAATAAAGCCTCTTTGCTTAACCTTTTCAACTCTGCTCGTCTTCCTTTTTCTGGTGCCGACCATCCAAAAACCTTACATTTGGTGCCGAAACCCAGGAGGGATGTCTTGTTCCCACCAGCCCATTTTGGCCCATGGCTGCACCGGCCCCGCCAACAGATTCTATGCCTGAATTGGGACTTCAGCCAACTGCCGGAGGGTCCCTCTTCAGTTCCTTGTCAACAGTGAGTCCTCCCTGTGTTTGTCTGATTCAGACTACTTTCCAGGAACCTCTGCTCTTCTTGGGATTCGGGATCCCCGCAAAATCGAGGTGCCGCGTCAGAGGTCCTCCCCAGCTCCAGCCTGGGATTGAGGAATTTATGGACGCCTGATGCCTCTCTTCCTTTCTCAGTTAATGGCAGTGTAATCTGAGTGGAGACGTCCCTCCATTTATACTCGCCATCCCACCCAGGACTCGTTCCAGGAACGATTCTTCGGGTTTTGGGATCTGGGATCCCTTCTTGTTTCTCCAGTCTGAGTCCGACATCATAGGCAACCAAATTTCCAAGATTCCTTGTGAAACTCCCCTAGGGTTCCTCCTGGCCAATCTGAAGGGTCTGGGTTTAGATATTCAGCCAAAGCGACTAGTCTTTTTACTACAACACGGCCTGGCCAATGTACAAATTGGACAATGACTCACGTTGGCCCGAGAACAACACCTTCGACATTAAAATCCTCCAAGATTTAGACAATTTCTGTCACAGAAACAGCAAATGGTCAGAAGTCCCTTACATTCAGGCTTTCTTTTCACTTCACTCCCGCCCTTCTCTCTGTTCAACTTGACATTCAGCACAGGTTCTCCTCAGGCACGGGACTTCCTCCAATCCCCTACCAGGGCCTCCTTTGGAGGCTCCCTGTTCCTTTTCCGACTCCCCTGGGTCTCTCAGCTCTCCCCTTGCTCAGCAGCCACCATATCCTGGACCCCCCCAACCCACCATCTCACCCTTCCACACTATCCACCCACTCACCACCACCATCTGTCAGCCATCACACTCACTGTCACACAAATCCTACAGACCGGCCTCTCCTCTGTCCATTGAGGAAGGTGGCAGGCTCTGAAGGGGTCCTATGTATACATGTTCCCTTCTCTCTTTCCAGCCTCTCCTAGGTTGAGAAGCGCCTGGGCTCCTTTTCTAATGATCCTTCTGCATACACCAAGGAGTTCCACCACCTAACACAGGCACATGATATCTTTATCATACTCTCCTCTACACTTACCACTGATAAAAAGAACATGTTTTGGGGGGCAGGGGGAGGGGATGGGTGTATGCCTACATGAGTGAGTTGCGCACCGTCTGGGGAATGGTCATGCCTGAAGGTGCTGACTCGGGGAGGTGGGGGCGGGGAGGAGATGGCGGTATGACTACATGGTGAGTGCCAGGTGCACTGTCTGGAGAATGGACACGCTTGAGGCTCTGACTCAGGGGGATGGGCAGGACGTGGACATTGTATATAACCTGAGCTTTTGTACCCCCATGATGAGCTGAAATAAAAAAAAAAAAAAGGAACGTGTTTGGACAGCAGCCCAGGCACATGCTGATCAGGTCCATCTTACAGACTGCTCTATGCCAGTGAGGGCTGAGGCTGTCCCTCACAGAGAGCCAGCCTGTGAGTACCAACCTGACACCCCGGCTGGCCAGGAGGGCAGGAAGTGGTAAAACCACATTACAGTGTGTACTTGCCAGCCTCCAGGCCGCTGCTCACCATGCTGTTAACTATGAAAAACTAAGAAAAATTACTCAGAGGCCTGATGAAAACCCGGCAGCTTTCTTGAGCCACCTCACAGATGCTCTGGTCCAATATACCCACCTAGATCCAGCTTCCCCCGCAGGGACTACTGTCCTTGCTACTCATTTTATTACCCAGTCATCCTCTGATATCAGAAAGAGACTTAAAAAAGCTAGAGGAGGGTCCTCAGACCCCTGTCCAAGACCTTGTGAATATGGCATTTAAAGTCTTTAATTCCCAAGATGAGCAGGGAGAGGCCAAAAAGGAGGCCCATGTTCGCCAAAAGGGACATCTGCAAGCCCAAGCCTTGGTTGCAGCCCTGTGGTCAGCAGGGCCTGCGTAGACATCAACCTCGTCTAGGGCAACCAGCTGTCCTCCACTGGGCACCTGCCTCAAGTGCAGTAAGGAAGGCCACTGGGCCAAGTGATGCCTGCAGCCACATCCACCCCCAGGACCTTGTGTGGTCTGTGGTCAAGAGGGACACTGGAAGATTGACTGCTGCTTGGGACAAAAGTCCAGAGGGTCAGTCCTTCCACCCCCAGACCTGCTGTTGACGGTCTTGGATTTGGCTGCTGAAGATTGAAGAAGCCCTGACTTGGTGACCCCGATCACCCTCACCAAGCCCAGGGTAACAATCAAGGTAGTGGGTAAGTCAGTTTCCTTTTTGGTAGATATGGGGGCTGCCTACTCTGTCCTGACTTCCTTTCCAGGTCCCACTTATCCTTCCCAGGTATCGGTCATGGGTATTGATGGCCAACCTCACCACCCCTTACCACTGGTCTGGTCACTTGTCTTATTGAAGACCAGCCTCTCACTCACTCCTTCCTTATCATGCCCTCTTGTCCTGCTCCTTTACTGGGAAGAGACTTGCTAACCAAACTGGGTACCACCCTCCACTTTTCCTCCAGAACCTCTGCCCTTCTACTCCCCTCTCTCTCTCCAGACCTTTCATCTCCACCCACAGCCTTTCCCACTTTGCCAGGTCCCACATACCCTCTCCTGCCAGATCTGGTAAATTTTCAGGTCTGGGACACCTCCACTCCAGTAGTGGCCACCCACCATACCCCCGTCCTCATTCGACTTAAAGATCCTTCATCTTTCCCTTCCTGGCCACAGTTCCCTATCTCACCAACCCACCGCAGAGGTCTGAAGCCCATCATTGAATGTCTGCTGCGTGAGGGACTCTTGATCCCCACCAACTCCCCCTATAACACACCCATTCTCCCAGTGAGAAAGCCAAATGGCTCCTATCGCCTAGTTCAGGACCTTCAACTCATTGATGAGGCAGTCATCCCCGTACACCCTGTAGTGCCTAATCCGTATACTTTACTTTCTCACATTCCACCCTCCACTACCTCCTTTTCTGTCCTAGATCTCAAGGATGCCTTTACCATCCCTTTAGACTCGGCCAGCTACAATTGCTTTACCTTTACGTGGGAAAACTCTGACACAAACACATCTCAACAGCTCACCTGGACTGTCTTGCCCCAGGGGTTCAGGGACAGCCCCCACCTCTTTGGTCAGGCTCTTGCCCAGAATCTTCTCCAATGCTCTTTGCAACCAAGCTCTGTCCTTCAGCGTGTAGATGACTTATTACTCTGCAGCCCCTCATACCCTGATAGTTACGCACAGACTGCCTCCCTTCTCAACTTTCTTGCATCCAAGGGCTATCGGATATCATCAGCCAAGGTTCAGTTATCTAAACACAAGATCACCTTCCTTGGACTGTCTCTCACTCCCTTCTCCCATCATCTGTTAATCACCAACAAGCCCTCTGCAATCTCCAGCCTCCTACTACTACTAAACAAATTCTCTCCCTCCTAGGCTTTGTTGATTTCTTCCAACAGTGGATCCCTAACTTTTCTCTCCTTACCAAACCCCTCTATGAGGCTATACGTGATGCCTCCACTGGCCTTCTGTTAAACCCTCAGGCTGTCTGCCATACGATCCTAAAACTTCGTGACACTCTCTTACCAGCACCCGTTTAAACTTCCCTCATCCTGAAAAACCCTTCTACCTTTACACAGATGAGTGCCAGGGCCTGGCCCTTGGTGGCCTCACTCAACCTCTAGGAGCTACTCCCATTTACACCCCAGTGGTCTACTTATCCAAACAGCTGGACACCACAGTCCATGGCTGGCCACCCTGTCTCTGAGCCTTAGCTGTGGCTACTACTCTCACCAGGGAGGCCCTTAAACTCCCCCTGGGACAGGACTTACATGTCTTCCCCACCCACCATTTACAGGACCTTCTAGCTCACTGCTCTTTAGCCCTCCTCACTTCATCTAGACTACAGGAATTCCATCTCTTATTTATAAAAATCCCACCATTACTTTGTCTCAATCCCCAACTCTAAACCCTGCCACTCTACTCCCTACTCCCTGTCTAACTCTGTCCTCACACTCCTGCTTGGAGATGGTTAAAGCCTACACTACCCTAGACTCGATCTGTCAGACAAGCCACTTCCTACAGTGGACTTAACTTTCTTTGTTCATGGCAGCTCAGTCGCAGGTGAGGACGGCAAATGCCGGGCAGCCTATGCCATTGTCTCTGCCTTTCAGATAATAAAAGCCTCTCATCTTCCAATTCAACCCCTGCCTCTGGCCTTGTATCTCCCATATCTGTCTCTCTTCAGGCAGCTTCTTCAGGCCCACCCAGGGAGATATCTGCCTCAGTCACCAGAAACTGACTCTCACATCTCTCACACGGATATACAGCCCGGCGACTCAGTACTTCTAAAACACTCTTCATCCAAAGTCCTTGGAACCACGGTAGTCAAAACCCCATGCAGTCATTCTAACAACACCTACTGCTATTAAACTTCTGGACAACCCCACTAGCCACGTTGCTATTCCCCCTAATAGAACCTATCATAATCATATGCCTAATTTTTCTCTTTACTCTCTGTCTCTTACAGTTCCTCCAACACCACATGCAGGAACTCTCTCGGGTCACAGTAAACCAGCTACTTCTACAACTCTACTCTCCCCTACCAGTTACCCCTCTGCCAGACCACTCCAGCACCTACCCTTAACTATGACCCCCATCAGCAGGAAGTAGCCAGAAAGACCCTAGTGCTCCATTATCACCAAAAGGCCAGAATGTAACGCTGGCAGTGGGAACCCCCTCCTCAATAAAAAAGAGAAACTCTGCTAAAGGCAAATTACTCTCTGCAGTGGTAGGCAAAAGTCTGACTCAGAGTTACATCCTGTCATTGCTAAACATGTGCCAGTCATGTGCCAGCCCAGGCTCAACCACATCCTGCTTTCTGTGACCTAGACACTGGGCTGTAAACAGTACCTGCCACCATTCTCAGAAAAAGCCCCCTCCACTTACGCCCCTCACCACATATAAGTACCCTTGCCTCAGTCCCAGAAGACTGTGACTTCTCAAGTCCCTGGTTTCTCCCAGGGCCCAAGAACCTTGCCCAGGTCCCTCCCTTGGGACCTGTTACCCTCACCCTGGAGCGCTCCAATAAAGCCTCTTTGCTTAACCCTTTCAACTCTGCTCGTCTTTCTTTCTCTGGTGCCGACCATCCAAAAACCTTGCAGTAGGTGCGTGGCTGTGTTGGCTGCGTCAGTTGAGGGAGGGGCCGCAGTCCAGGCTGCGAGGCCTAGCTGACACCCTGCAGGGAGTGGGACGCTGCTGAGGGGTTTTAAGCAAGGGGTGCACAGTGGGTTGAAGGGCAGCCCCCAGAATAGACATCCAAGTGCGAACTCCCAGAACCTCAGAATGCGACCGTATTTGGAATGAGAGCTTTTGCAGATGCAACTAAGGTATGGATCTCGAGATGCAACCACCCCAGGTTTAGGGTGGTCCCCAAATCCAATGACTGGATCCCTGTAAGAGAAAAAAGAGTGAGATTTTGAAACACAGACAAAAAGGCCGTGTGGAGACAGAGGCAGAGACTGGAATGACGAGTCTACAAACCAAGGACTGCTGGCAGCCCAGAAACTAAGGGAGATGCAGGGGAGGACCCTCCCCCAGACCCTTAGAAGGAACCCGCCCTGCTGACACCTTGATGTCAGACCTGTGGCCTCCAGAGCCGTGAGAGAATATATCTCTGCTGTGTTAAGCCACCCAGTTTGTGGGAATTTGTTGCGGCCGCCCTAGAGAATGAATACAGATTCACATAATCAGATCTGCACTTCAGAAACATTATTCCGGCTTCTGTGATATAGCTTGCACTAAAACAGACAAACGTCAAAGGGAGATGCATTAAGAAGACCGTCGCACCGAAAAGATCCAGTTGTACACGGGGATGCGCAAGATGAGGTTTAAGGCACGGGACTTTCGCAGGTGTGGTCAACGTGTTCCATGTAGCGGGGAGGGCAGAGCACGCAGCCAAAGACTGGTGCTTCTGGGGGAGGGGGGGCACCGGTGGAGGAGTGACCTGGAAAAGGGGGGGACCTCTGGGTCCTGGAACGGCAGGGACGAAGGTATGGATGCAGATGAGCTGCATCATTCCCAAGGCAAGCAACGAGCATGACTTTCTGCCTAATGAGCTCCAGAAACAGACCGAGTCCCCTGCGAGAGTGTGCAGGGAAGGAGCAGGAAGGTGGTGGCGGAGGCAGTCACAGTCTGTCGAAGCTGGAGGATGGCCGAGAAGGCTGAAGAGGGACTCACACAACTGCTTGCTCTCACGAGGGCCCCGCTGGGGTGGGAGATCACGATGCTGTAGTAACACAGATTCCCTCGGTTGTGCAATTTTTCCTTCGCAGCCATCGACAGCTTGGATGTGGACCAAGGACGGCAGATGGCCGGGCTGATTCAAGGCTGGGCTTCCGCACAGAGTGATGCGCAACATTTCAGTGTGTTTCCAATATGAGCTCTGTTGGACTGATCTACTTCAATAAATTCTCTACAGTAAACATCGGGTACAAAAGATACTCTCTAATGGATAAATACATTGTGGTACCATCATATGTTGAATGCTGTGATAGCATCGAGAATGACGCAGCTATAGCCACAGCCGAGGGCAGCACTGCACACGTAATGTTGGTGGCAGACGCGAGACCCCCAGAGATACTAACAGATGCTGCAGGAATACAGAATTCATTGTCTTTAAGGGTGTGTACATACAGGAAACTACAACGAAAAGCAAAGAGGTAATTTTCCCAAAACTCAAAATAATGGTAACTTCTGGTGGGGAAGGACTTCTCGTGGGATGGCAATCGCAGGAGGCCCTTACCTGGCAAACTCTGCTTCTTAACTTGAGTGACCACTGGTCCACTAAAATGTACGTATTTCTGGAATGCACTTTTACACGTATAGGTCATAAGTCTCAATAAAAAAAGAAAGGAAAGGAAATAAGAAAAGTGATGTGTGGCTCCAACAGCATTAAATTACACTTTTAATTCTCTACAAAATAGGGGTTAGTGTTTCAACAGACAAGAATTTTTTCAGTGAAGAGCATTAGAAACCCAAATCAAAGAAAACCAAGAAAAACAGAAGGAACACATGGGTTCACATAACTAAAAATTTCATGTGTGGCCTTCAGGCTTGGCTAGATCCAGGTGCTCCAATTCTACCTAATGAGGTCTCTCTCCACCCTTAGCTCCATGTTCCTTAGTGCTGTCTTCAGTCTCAAGGAGTGATAAAGAAGGTGGATTTTTATCATCATTGAGTTTACCTGTACCCATTTAACAACCCCAGCAAAACAAAAACAAAAACAAAAACAAAAAAACCCCTTTGTCAGGAATTCTAGCAAAAGCCCAGCTCTGGCTGTCCTTGGATCAAAATGGGTCATAGATCCTTCCCCAACAAGTCACTGTACCAAGGGCTGTGGGATGCTGTTTGGCCCAGCCCGGGCCCCCAGCCCACCCCTGGACCTCTAGATCCCCAGGTATGAGAATGACAGCTGGTATTCCCCAAAGAAAACTTTAGCTGTTTTAACCAAAGGACAGAGTATGAACACAGAATCAGACAAAACCACTGACGTGCATGCATTACAAATATTTTCACCTTTCTGTGGTGCTGTCACCAAGCAGTAATTTCCTTTCACTTTCACTCCTATATTTCAAACACCCCCATTCCTTTTCAGTCCTCCCCCAAATAATGAACAAAGGTGAATAAAGTAAATAAAACACACAAAAAAGCAAAAGTTTAGAAGATGGGAACAAAAGGACTGAAGAATGAGCTGCATGATTCCATTTGCCTCTACCTTTGGCCTCTAATTAGTCACCTACTGGAAGTCTGGGCATCAGTTTTGCATCAACCCAGATATGTAACTTCCAGCAACTTACTGACAATAGATTCCTGCCGGCCCAGTGCAGTAGAATAGGATGTGACCTTCTGGTTGGCAGGACAGTGAATGGTCCCAGATTGACCCAGTTCCCCCAGCCTTGACCCAGCAGGCAGCAACTTCTGTTTCAGAGCCTCTGGGACACTGGGTGGTGAATTAACGGGGAAAGATCACCAAGGACCTGGAAGTCCCCGGGACAAGATGGATTTCACGCAGAGGGAAGGAAAAACTTTGCCCTACAGTAACCGAGGCAGCCAGCGCCCCAGGGCTACTCCAGGAAAATCACAAGCAAGAATGTCTCCACGACCACATCTACGGTTCATTGAATCCTTTACGCTTCTGTCAAGACCGCCAAGGCTGAACTCCAGGGCTGCCGTGTGCAAATTTGAAAGCATACTTAGATCACCAACTTTCTGCAGCCACCCACCACTGGAATCAAATGTTAACAGAAGCCATGGAGCGAAAGTACCAACAGACGTCAGCCTCTGGCCATCTCCCTCCTGAAAAAGCCACGAAGTCAGAACATCCACAGCTTTGATATTTCTTAACATTTTGGAGTATTAAAGCAACCAAGGAGAAAACTGTTTTTAATAATGATCAATAATCATTTCGCCACAAAAGATCATGCTCTGAATAAACAACTTTGTGGTTTCAGTCAAGTACAATCAAGGAAGAGAAAATCAGTATCTTCAAAACCCACACGGTGAGCTTGTTCCTCCCCTCTTTCATGCCCCCAAAATACCCAGGGCTCCCTCCCAGGTGCCAACACTATGCTTAGCACCGAGAACACAGACATCACCAAGATTCGGCTCCTGCCAGAGATGTTACTCAGGAATCAGCCGTCCCTTGCAGCAAATTCAGCTGACCCTCAGGCTATGGTGAAACTGGAATGTAGAAGTAATCTCTCATCACTTGCTCTCACAATCACTCTCTCCCAATCACTCATCACCCAGAAAAGAGAATTAAAACTGCAGCTGTCACATGGGCAAGAGGCCCAAGTCTACAGCTCATAGCTGCCCCTCCCCCCTCCCTGGGGCCAGCCCCGCTCCCCTGCTCACCCAGGGGCAGAGTGCCCAAGGGGTGCCAGGTCCTGCCCGCCACCTCCCACTACCCCATCAAGCCTCTTGACTGTCCCCCCATCCTGTCATGGGCTGAATGGTCTCCCCCCAGAATTCAAATGTCAAAATCCTAAACTCCACCCGCCCCCCAGAATGCAACTGTATTTGGAGACAGGGTCTCAAAAGAGATAATTAAAGTAAAATAAGATCACTAGCGTAGGCCCTAGTCCAAGATGGCTGGTGTTCTTATAGGAAGAGGAGATGAGGACACAGACACGCACAGAGGGGTGACCGCAGGAAGACACAGGGAGGAGACAGCATCTACACTCCAAGGAGTGAGGTTTCAGGAGGAACCAGCCCTGCTGACACCTTGATCTAGGACTTGTGGCCTCCAGGACGTGGAGAGATGTGTGCTGTTTGAGCCCGCAGCCTGTGGTCCTCTGGCCCAGCGGCTCTGGCAGACTAACACCAGCCCAGACCACCACTCCTCCAGCAGAAGTAGAGACCCTGCAGGAACTTCCCTGTCCTGAAGATAAGTTTTTGTTTTCTTCGCCATTTTCAAAGCCCACACCATTAAAATTCTCGCTGTTTACACTGAAATGGTGCAGCTTCCTACACCGAGCCCTGTCCAGGACCACCGCCAGTACAGCAAACATGACACCCACACCTGCACTTTCCCTCTGGGGTCCCCTCCCCCACCCGAGACACGTCCCCAAACCCTTTTAAGACATTGCATAACCTGGCTCCAGAAGCCAGTGGATTTTTTACTGAATTTGGCTTCACAGGATGGCAACAGACTGTGAACTATACATTTGCCAATTTTTCCCCTGTGCCAGACCATTTTTAAGTTATGTGTGCACAGAATGGCATTTAAAGGCCTTAAATATCTCTCCAGGGGAGAAAAGAGCAGAAAATAGCCCACGGAGCTCACACGAGGGGGGCAAGAACAGCTGGTGCAGAGTTTAGGACGCCTTTTCTGTTTGTTTTCTGTTTGGGGGAGGGGAGGCTTTTGTTTCTGTTGTTGCTTTGGGTGGTGAAGGAAGGGGACAGGGAACAGAAAGGACCCTAGTTTCCGGGCAGCTATTCAGGAAAGTCACTTCTAGGCCAGAGGGGAGAGGGGTCCAGGGGCTGCTTCTGGACTGCACTCCTTGGGGTTGGGGGCCAGGCTGTGAGCTCCGCGCAGGGCAGTGCTGGGCGGTCACCCCGCATCCGCCTCAGCCCACCCGCTCCCTGTCCCCTGACAAACCGTGGTTGTTAAAAAAAAAAAAATGTTTTCTTAAGCAGTACTTCCTGTTATGTTCAAGGAAGACTTGGGTCGTTTTATTATTAAGCAATTTTCTCTTTTTAATTGAAACACACACACACACACACACACAAGACCACATTGCTACAAGGCTAAGATCGTTTGCCTTACTCAAGCACAGATGTTTTAAGTCTCCTATTTTCTTAAGCCCTTAATTAAGCCTTCCAAGAGCTTGCCTATGTTTAATTTGCTTTCCGAAACAGAAGAATCTAATGTGTTTTAACATTGTCTGCTTCAGCTGAAAAGGAAACTGTAAATTTATACAGTCTGGTTTTAAAAAAAAATTGGCCATTGCATCTTAATGAGTCTCCCGAGTGAGGCTGGGCGGCGCCCCCTCCCCCTCCCTGTCCCGGGCCTCCCCTCCCTCTCCTCCCTCCTTCCGCCGCCGTCCTCCCTTCCCCCTCCCCCCCGTCTCCCGCCTGCCTCCTCCCCCCTCTACCTCCCCTCCCCCGCCTCCCTCTTCCACTTCCCCTCCCCCTCCCGCCTCCACTTCCACTTTCCATCCTCCTCTCCTCCTCCCTCTTTCTGGTCCCATCCCTCTCCCTCCTCCTCCTCTCCCACCCCTCCCCTCTCCCTCCCGGCATCGCGCTCCTCCCCAGTCCCGGGTCCACCTCGCGGCCCCTCGAGGCGGGGCGAGGCCCGCAGAGGTCACGTGGCCCCTCCGCCTCCCGCGCGGGGGAGGGGAGGCGGCCCAACCTGTTCTTTGTTACGGGGTCAGCGTGGCGCCCGGCGCGGGCGGGATTACCGGGGACCTCCGAAGAGCTGCGCACTCGCCGCCCCGCCCCCACGCCGCCCGCCCCAAACCCGGCCCGGGCTCACCCTCCCCTCCCAGGGTGTGGAGGGGGGGCGTCTAGCGCTCCTGGGGCGCCGCGGTCCCAGGAACCCCGGACGCTCTGAAAGAGGAAAGGGGACAGCGGAGAGGTGGTGCTGCAGGGCAGCCCTCGAGAGGGCGCGGCGGGGCGGAGGGCAAGGGAGGGAGTTCCTGGGAAGGGCGCGAGGAGGAGGGGCTGGGGAGAGAAGATCGGCCCAAACTGGTAGAGCTGTCTGTCCTGTCCGGGGACATTGGAGAGTTTCTCTGGGTTTCTGTGGAACGCCCAAAAGGGTTCCCGTAGAAGTTTGAGAACTGCCCGGCTACACAGCCCATAATTAAATACTCGAGTAAGAACTCACCTGAGTCTGGGTCCAGAAACCACTGTGCACTTGCCTATCAGATGCCCCATAAATGCGACCTCAGAAGCCTCAGGGGAGGATTTGAAAAGTTACCTAAGATGCCAGGGGTTCATTCTTAAGCCATCTGATGGAAACTTTGTCACTTTACTGTTGCTTTACTACGTAAATGTTAAAGAACGTTTTCTCTCCCTAATAAAAAATGAAGTATAGCCACCGTTCTGTCCAAAAAAATTAAAATGCCCAGAGAACACGAATGCTGTCGTTTTTCTCTGCATGGAAAAAATTTTCCATCCAGAAATGGGAGTCGAGGGTGGAGGGGAGGTGAGTAATAAAATTGGGCTCATGCTGGACAAATAGTTTAGCATTCTGATCTGGTTACCTAATCTTAAAAATATTTTTCTAGGTCACTGAATATTTTTCAAAGTCATGCTTTAAATGAAGGCTTGAAATTCCACCATGTGGAATTTTATATGCCAGAGTGTATTAGCCATTCCCCTATTGCAGAACATTCCTCTTGTTTAATGTTGAAGACCTATATCCTAAGTTATCCTCCCTTGTGTGATTACATAAGCAACCTTTCTCTCCACAACCCTCAATGCAACCAATGAACACAGTTTCCTCTGCACCAGGGATAAGTGTGTTGCCATTTGGATTTGTTTGGAATTCCCATTTGAAACTTTCTAGAGTTAAAGGCAGAAAACACTGGCTGAGTCTGAGAGCTGAATCTTGATGTCCTTGGGGACCTCAGAGAAGAGGGTGAGCTAGGGGGTGCCCCAGGTGCCTGGGGTGCATTGCTAATATCCCAATATCCTGGAGCTAGGAAGAAGCTCTCTCCCCCAAAGCACTGCCTACCCCATTCTGGGTATGTCCAGCAAAGCCTAAATGTTTATGATAAGGAGTGGAAATTTTCCCTTCTGTTATATTTTCTGCTAAATATAGTGTTTTATATGTACATTCATATGCACATTTTAGCAGGATGGTGGAGATCGCTGATTATATATAAATCGAGTGACTTTAAATGAAAGGCACTAATCTCAATAAGGTGGGACAAGATTTGGCATCACAGTCAAAAGGCAGCAGTTGCCTCCTGTTAATGAACTTCATGGGCCTCAAAGGCTCATGGCCTGAGTTTGCGAAGAGTTCTCCCGATATGCGATTGGTGGTTGGCTTGAATGACTCCCTCTTCTGTGACCACCACACAAACTGCATAGAGGAAATTGTTTCCCTTCTTCCCACACTTCAATATTGAATATAGAAAGAAGATCTTGGAGACTAACACCCTTTCCTTTCACAAAACATCACTCTTGACTTCCATGTCTTTGTAATAGTGAGAACTAACTCCAGAGCCATTCTGGTATCTATCTCTTCAGAACACTCATGTAGTGGGGCTTTTGTTCTTTCAATCAATAACTTCAGTGTTATAATGTGATCAATCCTATATATCTACCCAAGAGCTATGAAAACTTACATCCACACCGACTCCTGGGTGAATACTCATAGCAGTGTTATTCATGAGAGCCCAAAAGTGAAAACAACCCAAGTGCCCATCAGTAGGGAAATGGATACATAAAATGTGATCTGTGTGTACAACAGCATATTATTCAGCCGGAAAAAGGAGGGAAATACTGAAATGTGCTAAAACATGGTTGCACTTTGAAAACATTATGCTAGGACAGAAAAGCCTATATAGTGTATGGTTCCATTCATATGAAATGTGCAGGACACACTATAGAGACAGAAAGTTACATTAGTGGTTGTCACCAGCAAGGGAAGGGGACAGATGGGGGGATTGCCAGTGGGCACCAAGTTTCTTTTTTGGGTGATGGAAATGTTCTAAAATTAGATTGTGATCACCATTGCACAGCTCTATCAATTACCGAAAACATAACAATGAATTATACAGGTAAAATGGGTGAATTTTACATGTAAATTATATCTCAATAATCTTTTTTTAATGTTACAGTGTAACAGATCATTTTTGCAGGCACTGTCTCTAAGTGAAAAAAGGCCTTTAACATAGACCTATTAAAGACAAAATACCTTCCAGATAGATCACTCTAAACCTGGCACGTGCTGGAGTAAATCTGTGTCAGACAGAGGCTTTTTCTTCCAGACCGTTTCTTTGCCTTCCCACCGGGTCCAAGACCTCCTTGCTTTGTATATGCGTTTGTCTCAGTCCTCTAGCTTTTTCTGTCTCCCTGCCAGTTCCGAGGACACTCTGCACCAGATCTTCCTTGCAGTGGTGTGTTCCACTGCCTTTCCCACGTGCCCTACAAAATGATCTCATTGGCGACTTGTGAGGTTAACCCCTGCTTCCCCTACAAAATGATCTCATTGGCGACTTGTGAGGTTAACCCCTGCTTCCCCGGCTAGCACTCAGGCTGCTTCAACTGGCCTCACCTAATTTAGCTGAGCAGTGTTGTGGTTTCTTCTCCCCCCAAAAACTCCCATCTACAGTGAAAAGTACATTTCACATCAAAACATGGGACCTACACATACATGCTCATGTGACCTAAATGTGACACAATGCTCAGGAAATAATCCTTGCTGTGTGTGATGAACTCCTCATCCACTTTCATTTCATTTTTTTCAACACTAGTCACACCCACTCAACTGAATACACAACCAACTAACTTCTGAGACATGCCCTTCCAAAGTTTGAAAAACATCGGTCTAGACCAGTGGCCCTCAGCCAGCGGTCTTCTTGCCCCACAAGGATATTAGGCAACGTCTGCAGACACTTTTAGGTTGTCACAGACGGGGTGTAGGATGGCCGCTGCTGGCATTCAGTGGCAGTGACCCAGGGATGCTACTCAACACCCTACAGTGCCCGGGACGGCCCCACAGAGAATGCGTGGCCCCAGATGTCCATAGTGCCAGGGTGAAGAGACGCTGGTCTCAACTCCAGTAAAGGTATAAAGGCTCCAGTCTCTTCATCTGGTAAACACCTCTTGTGGGTAACTCCCAGATAAGCTGCAAGGAGAATTCCCAGTAGTAAATAAAGGAGCCCTCGTTCCTGCCTCCTCTCCCCACTTCCCCCTGATGTCTTCATCTTCCACATTATCGATCCCATGTGTGCAGTTTCAGTCCCAGCCAACATGGGCTCCCAGCAAGAGGCTCCGACTGCACAATCATTATTATTGGGAGTCCTGATTCTCTGAGGGTTTGCTCAGAGGTCAGTCAGCTTGGTTCACGCAGAGGAGTGTCCTTGCAGACCCACTGCCTCGGCCATCACTGGTGTCCTGTCGGCCTGGCCTGGGAATGACACGCGCCTGGGTCCTGCCAACGGCCTTGTCTGCACAGTCGTCCCTCCTCCTGCTACTTGGCATTGCTGTCATCTTGGGCCCCCTCTAACTCTTGTTCTTTTTCATGTGCAAATCCTGAGTCCGCCCAGGGGGCAGACTGTGGGCCTTGTTTCCTGACATCCTGAGCAGAGTCCCTGCTCACCCCACACCTACATGATAGGCCCAGCGCTTCTCCAGCTAGGCCCCACCTGAGGATTCGCTCAGGGAGCTCTGCAAACTCCAGCGAGCAGGATTCCGCTGTCTGGGAGGTGGCCAGGGCGACAGTGCACAGGCCAGGTTGGAGATTCATAATCCAGCCCTTTGCACACGCCCAAGGTAGGGCTGCGTTTCTTCATGTGTTTCCATTGTGAACATTTTAAGAACTCCATGTTTCTTTTTATTTTACAATAGAAACAAACCCATGATCACCTTTTGGGAGGCATTCTCCTATAAGCTAATATTCTGAATTGTGATTCATGGAAGCTTCTCCTAGGGAAGAAATAGTGCTAGCTTATTGCAGGAGGATGTGATTGGGTAACACTTTAAAAATACACTTTTCCATTTAAGTCAACCTGGGCACTACTGGCACTTGGGACTGGATAACTGTTGTGGGGGTTGTCCTGTCCGTTGTAAGATGTTTCACAACATCGCTGGTCTCCACACATCAGATGCCAGAAGCATTCCCAGTTGTGACAACCAAATTTGTCTCCAGACATTGCCAAATGTCCCTGGTGGGGGCAAACTTGCCCCCAGTTGAGAACCACTGATTTACGAGTACACAGAAATGTGTTTCTGCTTTGTTAATTTTTAACTACATGAAAAAATATTTTTTTCAAAATATTTTCCAACCAGTTATGTAACACTGACTGTAGCCCGCTTTGCTGGGCTGAGAGTGCACCATGCCTATTCTCTGAGGTGCTTGAAGAGAATTGCTTTAGAAGACCCATTGGAAGAATAACAACCTGGAAAAAAGACACAGTTGAGTTGGCCCAGAGCATGAGTTCTGGGCCCAGTAATGAGTTCAATGAAATTAGCCAAGAGCAGGCATCGGGGCCATGCATGTCTCATCACCGCTGTGGCCACGGAGCATCCTTCCAAGAGTGCCCGCTGCTCGCTGGTCCGTGGGGCACCTCCTGAGTTCCATTCTGCCTTGTCACTAGCCAAATACAGGTTCCTGTCTTTGGGGATCATGTGATCTCTTCCTGTGCTGAAGCTGTCTCTTCAAACACTGGAGGAGTGGCCCACATATGCGGAACAAGATGTGGCCGGGTCAGAGACAACTTGTCACTTCTGCATTGGGAGCCAGCGGGCATGATTCCATCCAACTGCTTGTCCCCATACAGGGCTGTACTGGGGAAAACAAACAATGAATAGCTGTTTTTAAAAATAAATAGAGCATCCATGGATTTTTTTTTTTTTTTTTTTTTTTTTTTTTTTTTTTTTTTTTTTTGTGACCAGGTCTCATTCTGCCTCCCAGGCTGGAGTGCAGTGATTGATCATAGCTCACTGCAGCCTCAAACACCAGGGCTCAAGCGAACCTCCTGCCTCAGCCTATCTAGAAGCTGGGACTACAGGTGTGCACCACCATGCCCAATATATTTTTTTTTTTTTTTTAGAGACGAGATCTCACCATGTTGCCCAGGCTGGTCTCGAACTCCTGACCTCAAGTGACCCTCCTGCCTCCGCCTCACAAAGTGCTGAGATTATAGTGTGAGCTACTGCACTTGGCCTATCCATGATTTTTTTTTTAATTTAGTCTGCCACAATCATAGAACTGTGTTAGGAATTTCAGATGAGAAATTGGCTCTCCAGATTTTTCCCCCGTGCATTGACTGTGGGGCTTTTCCACTTTCTCTGACGTGCATCCGGAGCCCTGCTGTGGAGAGATGTGCTCGTACGTGACTGACACCCAGGAGTACCTACAGGATTCGTGGGCACAGCGCAAAGTGTAAACTCGGGGTCCTTTGTTCAAAAGCAGGAAAAGAAAGATTTTTCCTTTTTCCCCTCCGCAGCCTCTGTGGACCTGTCATGCTGTTTTTTATTTCTAATGCCTGACTTCTTTGGGCACAGGGACACTCCCAGGGCCAGGGTCGCCCCTCACGGGCTCCCTGGCTCCCACCCACGACTCAAGTCATGTGCAAGGCAGGCCGGATGACCGGAGCCCTCCATGCCCGCCAGGGGGCAGAGGGCAGCCGTGGCCACTGGGTGGGGGCTGGGAACTGGACACAGAGAGTCCACCTGGGAGACGGGGAGGCCGCTGGGTGGGGCCTCCAAGCCCCAGGCTCATGTCCGTTGTCCCCTCAGATGTCACCTTCAAAACCACAAACTCCAAGACAACATGCTGAAGAATTTCAAGGGGAAGGTGCAGAGCATTAGGCCCCAAGCACACGGCCTCCGTCTGAGTGTGGGGCAGCCGTGAAGCTGGCTCTACTTACACAGGAAGTGCCAGCTCATCTTTTATATAATTAGATAGATGATGCATTGAAACATTTCCCAAATCACAAGGCTGATACTATAACCAATGGTCCAAACCATTCATACCTTTAGGATTAGAATAAATATTTTAAGCACTTTTGCTTTTCTCAATGGCCAACATTTTCCTTTCTCATTTACATTGTTAGTGTCTATACAATGAAAACATGCAGCATACTTTTTTTTTCCCAAATCAACCTTCCTTTTTTTGTTGTTCCTGCTATACATTTCCTGATGGATTTGTAAAACAGCCAAAAAGAACTGAGGAGTTGTAACTTGTACTGTGGCCAAAAAATGTGCATTTCACAAAAATCACGTTGTCTCTTACCTGAAAATATAATGAAATCACTTGCCGGTGAGTTTGAACATGGCTAAGCATGGTGGGTTGCAAAGGATGAGCTGTGCTGGTAAAGGGTCATGACCCTGAACTTGTCGTCTTTCATCCAGTGTTCCTCAGAGTGGGGGCCTTGAACTACCTGTACTGAACTTGGAACCACCCGAGTCTGCCCGGCTCCGTGCGTCAGAACTCCAGGGTGAGATCCTGGGAGGCTGCCTTTGTAACACACACTACGCGAGGCTGGGGCGTACCCACCCTTGGAGACCCACTCTCTGCTCTAACATCACTCTGATCGTTCCAGGAAATTGTGAGCAACACAAACTCCTCCTGGAAACACGATGAACCCCCTTTTGTTCTGGGGGCTGGGCTTATTCTTATACATCTCGTGGCAGAAACAGCAGAAAGCCACAGACACACCTTGTCTAAAGCTGTCAACAGCCATCACTGATGCATGTAGTCACACTGCAAAATTCTGCAGGCAAGAGTATCCACCTGCCAGCCCTAACTTACCTCCCAGGCCACGCTGGGCTCCAGGTACACTCTCAGGAGTTAATTACACACCCTTTCTTCCTAGTTTCTTCCCTCCCCCGAGTCAGGGATTAAAAATGCAAACACCCTTTCTGTTCTCTGCGTTTATGCTTTCTTAGCACAATCCTTTCTTGTAAGGTAGGAGCAAAAACTCAAAATGTAAATACCTTCAACTGAGGAATCACATTCCTGTCTTTTCTTAGGAGGTGATTTTTCTTTTTTTACTTTAAAAAATCCTCCATGTAAGAAATTTTTTTGTTACATTCTTGAGATAGAAATCTGCTAACTTGGCAAATTGTTTCCTAAACATAATTCTTTCATTGTACTTACACACATCCTTCTTACTGGATGGGTATTAATTTGCATTAGACACTATGCACACTTGCTTCCATTTCTGAATGTCTAAAACACCATCTCTGTCCCTGTCACTTCTCCTTATCAGGCCATGCACATATAATGATTTCTTAGCTCCAGGAGACTCAAGAAAAGGAGTGGTCCTTGTTTTATCTGCACATTTTTTGAAGGATCCCATCCAGCAAAACTGCCTACCTTCCCTGGAATTTTAATTTTGCCCCAGGTGATGTGTTGGTTTCATTATTGAAACTATGAACACATTTGCAACTACAGGGGACAAGGAGTCCTAGATGCAAGAGAAATTTTGTTAAGGCAAAATAGGAAGAAAAAAAGCAGAGAGATGTAGAGATGGCTGCTTAGAAGCTTTTGTAAATTCTGCAAGGTGGTGATAACTGTCGATAACCTGGTAAGTTTTTCAGAGAAATGTACAGGAAGCGAAACCCAAACCCACTGGGTGCCTAACGGGGCCTGGGTTTTATTGTGCAACGTCCCACAAGCCTTCTGGTCCTCAGGGCTATTTTGTAACCTGCACCCTCCATGGAGATATCCCCACCTGCCTCTACCCCGCTGGCCAGCAGCCTTCATGGGGCAAAGCTTGCTTTAAACAACAACAAAAAAGGTGGGGGAGGGTAAGAAAAGCTTGGCTCTGTCCCCAGAGTCCCCAGTAGCTCGGCTTGCTGTCTCTCTCTGCCACCCCTGGCTCTGTGTTCTCCATCACCCACTCTGAGTCAGCAAAGAAGAAATACCAAGGGACTCCCAAGAAACACGCGTGGTAGGTTGCCTAAGCCAAAGGCAACATTTCACCGGTTCTTCTTGTAAAGAAATCTTTGTTTGATTTGAGGATGCACTGTCCAAAGTGAAGCACTCCCTGGAGATTTCCCGGTGAGAGAGACACACAGCAAACCGACTCAAGGTCAGGTGGGGCAGTTCCACTTGGCTGGGTTCTGCAGCCCAGCCCCCAGCCTCCCCAGGAAGCCCAGAGCACGTAGCTGGATGTCTTTTTGCATAGACCACTTTTCATAAGGACCTGAAGGTACAGGGGAGCCATCAGCCAAGCACAGCTGCCAAAAAGAGCCAACTTCCTGGGCTGCCCAGGAGAGGAATTGGGGGGGGGGCGGAAAGGACCCCGGTCACACCAATTAACCCATCAGTGCCAAACAGTGGGCTACTCTTGATCACAAAACACATACATGCATGTTGAGAAAGACACAGATAGAAACATCTATGCTACTATTAGCTAATAAAAAAAATAGAAATTAAAGAGGTTTATACTTTAGGGGAAAAAGAGAGCTTTATTTCTCAGAAAGGGTAGCAGCCTGCTGGGCAGCCGTTCCAGCAGGTTGGGGGGCAGAAGCCCTGGGGCAGAAGCCGGGCACCTGCGCTTCCAAGAAGAGACCAAGGCGACAGGGTTTCACACTGAGTGTGGGGGAGGGGGTAAATATGCATGTTAACAAGCTATAGGAGTCATGAATTTTTAGGAAGGGAAGTCACAGGCATATAATTGTGCCTCATCTATCCCATCCTGTCATGGCTGGGCACTCAGTTTTAAGGTGTTTCTGGGGTCACCTTGGTGGCGAAAGGTCCAGTGAGCAGAGGGCTCAGCATTTTGCTCTGCGTTCCCGCCACACTAGCCAATGTCTGGTCTGCGTGTGCAGCCCTGCTGCCTCTTGCCGGGGCCCGAGGAGCTCTGCTCCCCTCACAGTCCTCAGCTCCGCCGGAGATGCGAGGAGCCAGCTAACTCACAGGGGCCACAAACTCAAGCTAAGTGATTAATTATCCTTATCTTGCCCTCCTCCAAAAGCAAGTAGATGTATATTCAAGAAATGAGAAAACTCTAGCAAACAGACCAGGGTGTCTCTGGCATAACTCTGTTCAGAATAAAGAAAGTACCTTCTAATTAATGGTATCGCTCACCTAGGTTTTCAGATTTTATTTACTTGAATAGCCACTTACATGGCAAAGCCCTGTGCCAGCTTTGAGGGAAGGGAAGACAGAGATCCTACATTTGAGACTCGAGTGGCTTCGTCAAAGGATCTGTAGTCAGTGCGAGGACTTACAAACAGCCAGAGCATTCACGGCAGGAAGGAATAAGCCCTGAGTTTACCAGCACTGGTGCTTACCAATATTCGCGTCTAAGTAGGGAAGCCCTTAGTAGCTGACTTCCCATCTGCAGCTGGTCAGGACTTGGGGAGAATCTTTGGAGCTCTGCCCAGACATCTGGGGAAGCCAGCTCTGGAGGCAGCCTTCATTCTGTGCAGAAGAGAGACAGGAAATAGTCACAGGTAAAAAGACACAGGTAAAAAGTGTTAATCTATCAAAAAAAAAAAAAGTGACATTCCTGTGCTGCGGTTGATGGCAGCTATATAAGGGGGTGATCCGTGGCAAGGTGGCGCTTTCGTAGTCATCCTCGGACATGCACAGAGGGGTGAAAATTTTTGAATCACTTGAGTCACTCGACATGCATGTTCCCAGCAGGGGTCAAACACGGTGACTCTCTCCTCTCCTGTCTCAGCTCTCATTACTGTAAACAAGTGTCTTTTTTTTTTTTTTAGTTTACTTAAGTGCCATGTTGTCCACATTTTTGTGCTTTTTATTTGTGGTTTTGATATTCAGAATGGCCCCCAAACATAGGGCTGAGGTCCTGGTGGCTGTCCCTAACACAGGGAGGCTGTGATGTGCCTTCCAGGGAAAATACCTATCAGACAGGTTGCATCCAGGTATGAGCTATGGTGCTGTTGGCCATGAGCTCAACCATAATGAATCAACATTATTTGTTAAATCAGATGTCTTCAAACAGGAACACTCATAACACAAGGTTATGTATTGATCAGTTGACAAGAATGTTGTGACAGGAGGCTCTAAGGCACCTAAGCCCTGTGTCCCCCAGGAGCAATGGCTCAGTGTTTGCTAATTCAGTGTGCATGGAGAGGTTACAGCCCATCACTACTTTGAATAATGAGAATTGACTGCATTTGTCAAATGAATAAATTAAAGGATGTATGTCACAAGAGGGACAGGTAAAATGCCCTGGGTGTTCAGAGACAGTTCCCAGTGAAAGGGAAAGGGAAGGCTCACTGGACAGGACACGTGTGAGCGTGTCTTGCAGAAGGCTGGTGACGCGTGCCCTGTGGGTGCAAGAGCAGGAGCAAGATCATAGAAGTGGGCGGGCTGGGCGCTGGTACTTGGGGAGAGCCCCAAGGTCAGACCCCTTAAATCTCAGTGGCAGTCCTAAGACTCGTTGGATGTGTGACCTCAAGGGAATGACATTAATTATAGCACCTGTCTCATCAGGTTGCTGTGAGGATTAAAATGGATTACATCTTAACCAAGAGCTGTAGCCAAGAGCCTGGCACATGCTAAATATGCAAAACAATTGAGCTATTTTTGTTGCCATTATTATTCATATTACTGGGTCACTGGATGCTTCCATTTGGCTCCGTGATAAGGTGTTTGATGCAAAATTATGGGAAATAGGGCTGTAAATACAGGTTGAAGTCAGGTCCCACAGGGCTGTGGAGTCTAAGTTAAGAACCCGAGGGCTGTTTTACACCATAGTTCTGGGGAGCAAGAGTGGGTTTTTGAACAAGGGCCAGAAGTGGGAAGAGGAGAGAGGAGAGCTGGAGGGAGTCAACGCAGAAGTGTCCAGAATTATGTGCAGACATGGTAATGTTCTGCTTCTTTGCCTGCTACTCGTTCCTTGGAAGCATTTAGTTTGTGAGAATTTGGGTAGCTGTTGACTTATCATATGTTCACTTTTCTGCAGGTATATTAACTTTGGTGAATTTGTTCAAAAACCATTTAGGTTGGGCACTGTATCTTATGCCTGTAATCCCAGCACTTTGGGAGGCCAGGAGTTTGAGACCAGCCTGGACAACATAGCAACACCCCATCTGTAAAAAAAATTTGAGACTTAGCCAGGCATGGTGGCATGCGCCTATAGTCCCAGCTACTTGGGAGGCTCAGGCAGGAGGATCTCTTGAGCCCAAGATTTGGAGGCTGTAGTGGGCTATGATCATGCTGCTCCACTCCAGCCTGGCCAACAGAGCCAGATCCCATCTCAAAAAAAAAAAAGCGCAATTTAAATGTTTCAGGCAGATGATGAGTTGGAGGATAGAATCATTTGGTTTTTATTTGGCTTTTTAAGTTTTTTTCCTTAGAAAAGGTAAAAATGGAAGGAGGGAGGAAGGAAGGAAAAAAAGAAGAGAGGGAGGGACTGGCCTTATTCAGGATTGACACTTGGAGTATTCCTTGACCAATCAGGCCAGCGTGTCTGTCTTCTCACATGTGGACAGCAGATGCTTAAATACAGGCCTCTGTGCCCTGTATAAATGTGCTTCCCGGTTTTGCCCATGAAGCAGGTATGTACCACAACCTGAAACTCTAACAGAGCTCTGAAAACTTTGCCAGTGTCTTAGCTTTCCTGGTAACACTAACTGTCCAGGAGGGGAGAAACAGATGCCCACAAAGAAGTTTTAAATGTCTTCATTCTCCCTCTGTTAATCCAACTCATTTCACTTTGGGAAACCGGCTGGGGTGGAGGCGGAGGGTGGAAGCCCGAAAGTGAACTCCTCTTCCCCAGACAAAAACAAGCCTATTGTCTGTTTTCACGTGCTCACGCGGGTCGTCCAGGATGGCAGCTGTGGCTGGTGCCCTGGCGTCAGGTGGCCCGTGTGTGTTCACCTCAAAGCGCGCAGCATGCATGGCACTTACTTCAAGAGCAACAATGAAGCATATACATTTCGTCTGCCCAGCATTAATGATTCCCTGTCGACAGGGCTGCACGCAGGGTATATTTCTTGAGTTTCAAAGCAAGATTGTTACATAGAAATGACTGCCATGCCTTGTCATTTGGGTAACTGCCAAACAGACCGAGGATGAAAGCAAGAAAGGGAGAAGAGAACAAAGACTGATTACCTGTGGCACTTCTTTCTTTCACTATGGGAAAAATTACCTCGGAGACCCCAATGCTTATCTGGGCTCCCCATGAACCTTCCAGAAAGAACGCCCTCCTTCACACCCAACTGAGACCATCTGACCTCTCTGAGCCTGGGAAACCACACCTAAACCGCCTCCAGGGACCCAAATCCAGGGAAATGTATAGAATCAGCGGAAACCACTGAGGGCTGTATTTCTATCGCTGCCCTTTCTAGCTCCGAAGGAGTTTGTGAATCGACCTAACTTCCCACCACACCATTCATGCATCTGTATTTGATTTTAAGAATCTCACTAAAAAAAAAAAAAGATAGCAGTCACCCTAAACTCAAAAAATATTTAAAATACAGATTGAACATCCCTAATCCAAAAATGCAAAACTTGAAATGCTCCAAAATCCAAAGCCTTTTGAGTACTGACATGATGCCCCAAGTGGAAAATTCCACACACAAGTGCTTAACACAAACTTTGTTTCATGCACAAAATTATTTAAAAACAGTGTATAAAATAAACCTTCAGTCTATAAGGGGTACATGAAATATAAGTGACTTTCATATTTACACTTGGGTCCTATCCCCAAGGTATTTTGTTATGTATAAGAAAATATTCCAAAAAAAAAAAAGAAAACCACCTGAGATGGAACACTGCTGGTCCCAAGCACTTTGGATAAGGACACTCAGCCTGCACTCTGTGTCCTCAATGAGCCAGAACACACCTGCACCGGAACTGCATTTTGCAAAACCTGATTCCAGGAAAGAAGGAAGGGATGATGAAGAGCAACAGGTTCCCGAGGCTTAGCTGAAAGCGCACCTTCCCCGGGGCCGTTACACAGGGCAGCCTCCCAGCGCCACCTACTCACTCGCCTGGCGGACGGGATGGCAGGAGACCGAGTCACAGGAGGACTGAGTCCCCCCGGCGCCTAACTCGCCTCACGAGGGAGGAGGACTGAATTTTGTGTTTTTAGAGTATTGCAACAAGGCAGAGTCTAAGAGTCTTTTGATGAAGCTCGAGGAAGCCAGAAATTTCATTTCAGTTCTACAGCCTAACCCCGCAGTTTAACTGAGCTTTAAAACCTAAAACTGTGTCCTCTTCCTGTTAAAGGTGGATCTGAATAAAAACTAAACAAGTAAGAAAAAAACATAAATCGAAGGTTGCAAATTATACATAGCAAGAAGTATCACTGCATGAACAGGAAGCCGACAGTCTCCTGTGATTTCCGTTCGGCGTCCTGGGGACGGGGCGCCGCCTCGACGGCAGACCAGGGTCCAGGTTGTGTCTGTGGCCGGGAAACTGGCTGATTCCGGGGCCCTGAATGGGTGTCAGTCCCAGCGTGATTTGCTGAATGTAACGGCCTGAGTATGACTTTGAAGTTTAAGCGGCACCCAAGTCATTAGATGTTTCAGAGAGCATGAAACCGATGGAATTCCTGGCCGAAGAAGCTTCTAGTTTCACATCAAGCTGGTTGCTGGCCGGTGCCAGTCAGATAAATTCAAACTCCTCCAGTTACCAATCTGTCCTCCTCCTCCCCGGGTGGATTCCCTGGACACACCAGGTTTCTTTCTTCTTCCCCATATCACTTATTCAGCAAACATCTGCTGACCCGCTTTGTGCCAGAGCCTGCGCTGGGCACAGGGTGCACAACCGTGAACCAGCAAGACGGGAGGCTAGAGCTCCTGGAGTACGCGGCCTGGCAGCCAAGACAGGCACAAAACTGCGCACCAGGTGCACCACCGGCTGCACATGCTGGTGGCATAGCCAGGAGCCGGAGGAAGGGGGAAGGGCAGGGAGCGCCCTAGTGCACCCAGTGTGGTTTAGGATGTTGTCTCTCTCAGAGGAACGAATATTGAACCTGGGGCATGAGGATGAAAGGAATCTGCTGAGCACAGGGACAGGGGAAGGACATGCCCAAGAGACAGAAATCATATGCAAAGGCCCCGAGGCAGGAAGGAGCCGAGGTCATTGGCAGAACTCAGAGCAGCTGGGTGGCTGGGGTTAGAGAATGGGGAG
The DNA here is from genome assembly GCF_020740605.2 of Lemur catta. NCBI lineage: Eukaryota > Metazoa > Chordata > Mammalia > Primates > Lemuridae > Lemur > Lemur catta. Next base: position 2,486,630 of record NC_059156.1, read on the forward strand.
AATGCACAGTGTGAGTCTGTGGGGCTGGGAAGGGCCGAGGACACGTGGGAGTTTCTCAGCACTGGAAGCGGGGTTGGGTTTGTCCTAAGTGCCCCGGGAAGTCTCGGACGTTTTAAATCATTTCCGGGCTTCACACTTGACCTCCTGTCTCCCCACCAACATCTCATTAAATGCCCAAGGGCAGGCTTCCCTCATCTCTAGTCGCCTTCTTGCCTAAGTCAAAGCTCAGGGGAACCCCAACTTGCCGTCACTGATCCCTTCTCCCTCCAGCATCAGGTACTAACCCACGTTGAGCTGTTTGCTCTGACCGACTGTATTCATTTCCTAGGGCTGTCGTCACTAAACTGAATGGCTAAGAACAACAGGAATTTACTCCCTCCCAGATCTGGAGGCCAGAGGTCCAAAATCCAAGGGTGGGCAGGGCCACCCTCCCTCCCTCTGGAGTCTCGAGGGGCATCCGTGCCTCCCTTGCTGCTCCCAGCTCTTGGCAACTGTCAGCGTTCCTTGGCTTGTGGCCGTGTCTCTCTCTGCTCCACATACCCACGGCCTCTCCTCTGTGTGTCTCCTATAAGGACATTTGCCACTGGATTGAGGGCCCAACCAATAATCCAGGATAACCTCATCTCAAAATCCTTAATTTAAAGACATCTATAAAGACCTTTTCTTTCAAAGAAGGTGAAATTACAGGTTCCAGGAATCAGGATGTGAACATATCTTTTCAGAGCCACCATTCAATGCACTGCGCTGACACAGTGGTGTCATTACGTTACTGTGTAGGCCTGTCCTGGCTCCTGCAGAGACCCTGGGTTCGGGGTGAGCAGGGACCTCATGATATCACGGGGTGACCAACGGGCCCAGGATAATCACCGTCCAATTGGCGAGTGGAGGACAGTTGGGATCTCTTGTCCATTCAGAAGCTCTGAACTTGTAAAATTGTTACGGAAAAAGTCCCAACACAGCCAGCTTGTCCAGGACATTGGGGTCAGCTGAAACATCGGGTACAGGACCACCCTGATGGATATGTCTGGGCAACCACCTGCCCCATGACTGCCACTCTCTACTGGACATCCCTTAAATTAGGGACCCTGTTTATCAATGATTCTTTCCAAGGGATGATTACGCTACTTTTTAATTATGAATATTCAAAGCCTTAAGCAATTGTAAATGCACTGAAATGTTGCAAGTACAGAACAAATAACTTTTTTCTGACCCTTTTGAGATTAAGTTGCTGTCACCGTCACCTCCAAAGACTTGAGTGTGTGTTTCCCACAAACAGGAGCATCCTCCCACGTAACCACGCTGCAACCACCAGAATCAGGACCTTGGGTCTGAAAGACGACGGCAGTCTAACTTTGGACTGCATTCCAGCTTCACCAAATGTCCCCAAAACGTCATTCACGGCCACACGGTCCAGTTCAGAATCATACATTACCTTTTTCAGGTCTTCTTAGTATCTTTCAGTCTTTCCCTGACTTTCTCAATCTTGACACTGTTTTTAAAAAAATTGTGATAAAACACACATTACATAAAATTTGCCATTTTAAAACCTTTAAGTGTGCAGTTCAATAGTAATAAATACATTTATATTCTTTTTTTTCCCCCTTCATCTCCCCCTCGTCTCTCCCCTTCCCAGCCTCTCGTAACCGCCAATCTGGTCTCTGTCTCCGTGAGGTCCACTTTCTTAGCTCCCACGTGTGACGGAGAACATGTGGTATTTGTCCTTCCGTGCCTGGCTGATTTCACTTAACGTAATGTTCTCCAGTGCCCTCATGTTGTTGCAAATGACAGCATTTCATTCCTTTTTTTTGTGGTTGAATGATATTCCATTGTGCATATGTGCCACAGTTTCTTTATCCATTCCTCTGTTGATGGACACTTGGGTTGATTCCAAGTCTCAGCTACGGTGAATGGTGCTGCAGTGAACATGGAGTGCAGATACCTCTTTGATATATTGAGTTTTATATATATATACATCCCCCTTGTAGTGGAATTGCTGGATCATAGGATCAGGTGGAAGTTCTATTTTTCATTTTTTGAGCCCACCCTGATACTTTGGAAGAGGACAGGCCAGGCATTTCCCTCATCTGGGGTTTGCCTGATGTTTCCTCGTGAGCACGTTCAGGTTACGCATCTTCCCAGGAATGTGACTGAAGTGACGCTGTGTTGTCCCTGCGTCCTATCTGATGGCGCACTCTTCCATTTGACCCAGCACTGAAAACTACTCACTTTGGTCTCTGGGTTGGATGGTGCCTGCCAAGATCCTCCACTGCAAAGTTGCTCTCTTTCCCAGTGAGACTTTCCTGAGGAGGTGCTTTGAAACTAGGCCAGTGTCTCCTTCCTCATCCAACCACGGTCTCGCAAACCACCCCCGCTGACGAGTGGCCGTCCTTGGCTGTGGTTGCTCCTGCAGCTTGCTGCCGACTCCGCAGGGCGCTGCCGGGTCTGCCTCTCCCTTCCTGAACTCCGCTCTGGAGCAGCCGAGCTGCCCTTGCGGGGCAAGCTGTCGTGCCTCGGCCGCGGCTCACGGATCTCGGAAGACAAAATCTTCTCTGTGGCTAGAGTTCCCTGAGAGACAGGAAGTGAAGTACAATCAACACCAAGCTTTTTCTAGTGCTTTTGTACAGAGCCGGCCAGGGTGGCATCGCTCCGTTACGCCCACCCCCTTGTTTGGGGTGTTGATCAGCAGGGTCACTGGGACGCCCGTTGTCATCCACCCACAGGAATCGGCCATGTCCGCAAGGTGTGCAGACTTCTCCATCGGGAGGTGGGAGTGTATATAGACTGCAGAGGTGACGGAAAGTTCCACATCTGGATCGGGACGGGGGCAGAGTATGCAGACAGAAGCGGTTATGGAATGTCCCACATCTAGATCGCGACAGGGGAGTGTATGCAGCCGGAAGAGTGATGGAAAGTTCCACATCTCGATTGGGACGGGGAGTGGGGGGCGGTGTATGCCGACGGAAGGGGTGATGGAATGTTCCACATCTCGATCGCTGCAGGGGACTGTATACAGACGGAAGAGATGATTGGAGGTTCCACATCTCGATCAGGACAGGGGTGGGAGGGTGTATACAGACATGTACCTTTGTCAAAACCTACTCAACAGGACAGGTAAGGCTATGCATTTTATTGCAGATAAAGTATACAAGTTGAGATTTTTTTAAAAAAGAAGATTCCAGCAGACGGACAAAGGCAAGGAGATTTTGCCCTGCAGTAAGGAGGAGCGTAAGGTGTAGTAGAATATAGAAAGCAGGGCTGAGCCCTGGCTGGGGTTTGGGGAAAGCTTCTCACAGTCCTTGATACGTGAACTGAGCCTTGAAGAATAAATATGTTGGAAATAAAACTGCCACACACGAATGAAAAAGACAGGAACTCTAATTTTCGTTTGGCTCATTGCATTAACAAGTTCAAACACATCTATTGCAATGCATTTTAAGGCGTTATACAAATAAACACAAGTGTATTCTTATAAAAGAGACAGCATCCAACCATGTGGAAGAACTTGGGCTTTGGAATGGGACAGTTCTTGGGGCTTTTTGTTGGTTGTGTTGCACTGGGCAAGTTATGTAATTTTTCTGAGTACATACGCTAACATCTGTATTATCTGGTAATATCCATATTATCTGGTGTTTGCAAGATTACGTGAATCAATGAATGTGAGGTTCTTAGTTCACAGTACGTGTCCCTAAGTGTAAAGTCATGATTTTATTACATAACAATGGCGTATGTTTAGTATTAAAATAACTGCTAAACTAACATGCTAAATGATGGTTGTATAGTTATATGCTTTTTCTCTCCAAATATCTGAGGTCTGAATGTTTTAAGGTTGGTTTTCTCACCTGTGAACCCCTGAGAACCTCTTGAATTTAATTCAGGACTCTCTGAAGTGTCTTAAGTTAACTCCCAGGGTGTTAAACATTCATGGTATGTCTAAAACAGAAAACATTCTGACCACACGTGCGGGGTGCACGTGCGCGTCGTGTGTGCTGGGGGCCTGCTTTTGCCTCTTCAGCTAAAAGAACACACACAGAGATCACGCGTGTCCCCGCCGCGTGTGTGGGAGGCAGAGAATCATGCTGCGGCTTCCAGAGACCTGGCCCTGTGGCGGGGTCTGGAGGCCAAGGACATCACAAACATGAGGATCTGGTAGTTTAAAACATTTCTTCTAGAAGCGATGAAGCCCCTGACTTATCTCGCTAAAGGTGCGGCCCACGTTCACGTGTCCCCAACCCAATCTCGTGGACCAAGGACGTCGTCTGTCACTCTGTGCCGGGACCACTTAACCACTGCAGCTCCCACGTGACACGTCCCGGGGACTTGCGCCCGGCATCTGTCGCCCTCCCAGGGAGCTGTGCCTGACTCCGCTTGCCAGAGCATCCCAGGGAGAGAGAAGCCAACGGTGGGCACGGATCCAAGTGACAAAGGAAGGGCTGTCAAAACTACGGGATATTTACAACAGTCCGCCTCCCTCCCCAGCCTCAGCTTCCAGAATCCTTGCAGAGACGGTCGGGTTTCCGCGTTACTACGGGTGGGCATTGGTTTACTAGCATAAAATTATAAAAAGCCTACAGGGTGTTTTTACCTTTCTCGTGGGGGTGGGGGTGGGGGTGGGGGTGGGGAAGGCGGTGGCTTCGAGTTTCCTTACAGTCTGTTACTGACTGCAATGATGAGAAGTGTCTCATAAGTGGAAATCACACGTATCCCCGAGAGCTAACGAGGGGCGGATTTCCCTCACTGAAGTGAAGGCCAGACTGGAATGGAACACAGAGCCTGAGCATCTTATTTGAGGCAACGCAGGTGAGTGGAATCAGAACTATTTCTGCGTCTAGGAAGCAGCGCTGTCGAGAGGAGACGCGTGTGTCAGGCTGGAGCTATTTCCCACTGCAGACTGGGAGGCAACCTGCAGAAGGAGGTGTTCTGGAGGAAGTCATTATGTCTTCCCCTGGAGACAGCCTGGAAGTGTCACAATCCTGTGACTAACCTTGGCTCCTAGGGCTTCAGCATCTTGAGCCAGTATAACCTCTCAAGATGCCTTGTCTATCTCAGACCCACCATGCACTGGCTACGCAGCACCCGGCATTCCGCTCCTCTTACCAGCCCCCGAGTCTCATCCGCGCTCAGGCGGCAGCGCAGCGCGACTCCTCTGGATTAGGGGTCAGTCCAAACTTCAGCTCTGCCATTTAGTACAGGGTGACATCTCTAGTACCACAGAAAGGCTGAGTATTCATTATCGATTGCTGCGTGTTAAACCATTCTGAAATGTAGTGGCTTAAAACCCATAATCATGTATTCCATCTCACAATTTCTTTGGGCCAGGATGCAGACAGGGTGCAGAAGGAATGGCATCCTTGATGTGTAATATCTAGAGCTTCAGCTGGAGGACTTAATACTGGGGATGAAAGCATATGAAGGTTCGGCTGGGTGGGAGGATTCACATTCAAGGAGGCTCACTCACACGGCCAGCAAGTCGGTGTTGGCTGTTAGAGGGAGGCCCCCGTTCCCTTCCCTGTGGGCCTCTCCGCAGGGCTACTTCCCCCAGCGGCCGTGTGCCAGGCAGGGCTGACTCATCACTCAGGACAGCCTGCTCCCTCTCTGTCCCTCCTGCTTTCTCACTTAGTCCAGAATTAACCAACTGGCTCCCTCCGTCTCTTTTAGAGACAGCCCACTTGCTACCCAGAAAATAGAAAACATCGGGGGTTGCAGGGGTTTCAGCCAGTGGCCATGACAGAAAAGAAACAGATAGGGCAAGAGGAAAAGCAGGTAACAGGAAGTGGGGAAGAGGTCCGGCCAGAAGAAAAGGGAGGCAAAACAGACACAGGGAACAGGCACGAACCGCTGCAGCGGAAGGAGCGGCAAAGGCTCGTGGCAGGAATCACAGCCGACCGCATTTGACAGCGGGAAGACGGGGAAGCTAAACGAGCGCACAGGGATCCAGATGGAATTTTCATTCCCACAGACTTTCCCAACGAGTGCTACAAGGAGAAAATAAAAAAGAGAATGGAGACAGAAGTTCAACTATCAATTCGTGTGGAAATTAGCATGCGCCCCGGGTCCCAGGCATGGGAATTTGCCTTTGCGCGATATTCCTAAAATGTTTGCCTGGCTTCTCAACTCAAGGAACAAAAGACCAAGGTCTGAAGAGGGGATCCTTTTAAGGATGCATGTTAACGAGGCCAAATGTATCAGCCTGGAGGAGCCTTCGTTGCAAACAATGTGACTTAGTTCTGGCCAGTCTAAACAGAAAATGCATTTATTAAGGAATCATAAGTAGTTCCCAGAATCTCCATATGTCAGCCGTGGAGCAAACAAGGCCAGGAAGGATGCCGAAACGTCCCAAAACAGCTCCAGCATTACCAGACTGACGGCAAACGTAGAAATGAGACCACGGCTTGACCTTGACTAAGAGAGTAGGTACAGGAAAGAGAGTCCATTTCCAGGTAAGGGATGGTGTAGGGCTGCATAGCTTGATGTCCATCCTCCTGTCCTGCTCTAGCAGCGGTTCTCAACCTGGAGCAGTTTTACCCCCGGGGGACATCTGGCAACGTCTGGAGACATTTTGCCTGTCACGCGTAGGAGGCGGGATGCTGCTGGCACCTGGTGGGTAGAGGCCAGGAAGGCGGCTACACGCCCCGCAAGGCACGGGACAGTGCTGTGAAACAAGGAGGCATCCTGACCACACTGTCAGTGGTGCTGTGTTGAGAAACCCTTGTCTGCAGGAATAAAGCCTGCAGTTCTTCGTGGCGTCCCTGGCCACCCAGCATGCATATCACGTCCCGCAGCCTCATTTGCAGCTATGTGTGTCCGCGGGCCACGGACGGAAATGATGTGCGCAGAGGAAAGGGGCGGGCCCTGCGATCTTCATCGGCTCAGGCTGCTAAAGCAAACCACCATGGCATGGGGGCCTGGACAACAGACATTTATTTCTCCCAGTTCTGCAGGCTGCGAAGTCCAAGATCAAGGTGCCGGCAGGTCCACCGTCTGCTGAGGGCTCACCCAGAGGTTCACGGACAGCTGTCTTCACGCTGCGCCCTCCCTGGTGGAGAGCAGAGAGAGGAAGCGAGATCCCTGGTGTCTCTTGCTGCATCCTTGCTACAAAGGCCACCTGGACTAGGGGGGACAGAGGCTGCCTGGTGCACGAAGCCTGATGTATTCACAACCTGGCCCTTGACAGAATGACTCTACTGACTCCTGTCCTATACCATAAAAACCTTCAAAAGTCAGCAAGTCCCAGGTTGTACATATTAATAGTTAATATCTTAGGACTTAATTAACTCTCTCTGGAAACAGTAGCACAAGTCTTGATACCATATCCAGTGAGCAGGGCCAGCTCCACAGGCAGCTTCACGGGTCGGTGCAGCTGCACGGGCCGTGGCACACTCAGGGGACAGCTCGGTGGGTGTGCCAGGGGTGAGCCTCTCACCCTCTCCGATTCAGGCACCTCACACTTTTTCCTGCTTTTGGAACAAGAGACCCTGCATTTGTGTTCTGCACTGGACTACAATCACGTAGACAGCAGTGCCAATAAATATTCGTATTTTTCATTCCTGATTATTGAAAGGTGCTCCAGTTGTACCTCCCTCCATGTCATTCTTCAGTCGGTCATCATTGTCTTGAAAGAACCACAGGGGTATTTCTTTCTTAGGGCTTCTGTGTGAGTAGCCGGCTAGTGCTGTGTAGTGGCTCAGGCTGCTGGGGCCCGTCCGTGTTTCCTCGCCGCTCACCTTGGCACACCAAGGGGCACGCCTGGCCCGCGTGCTGAAGAGCTGGGCGCCTGGGAGCAGGACTCGACCAGTGACTCCTGGGAGTGCGTGTGTGAGTACCCAGCTCCCTCCCTGCTCCGGTGGAAGACTCCGAGGCATGTTCTACACTGTCTGCTCTGGTCCCCGGGGAGATTGGGCCCCAGATGCCCACTGTGGCCACAGGCCTGGTGATTCCCAGTCCCCGTCTCCCTTCCCCAGCTCCCCATGCGTCTCCTGGGATTAGCTGGCCCAGCAGACCTGCCTTGAGTCTGCTTTCGGGAAAACCCAAATCCAGACAGTTACCTAACTTAGAGCCCAGCTAAGACATGAGGGGAACTTGGATCAGTTAATATTTTAAAATAATGGTAATTCCACAAGACCGAGCACAGGCGGGCTTTTTGCTCATTGCTGTGGGAGTTAATAGACTCTTCTCCCCCATGGTCTGAAAAGAGGGTGCAGCTTTGACAAGCACAGAGCAGCTCTAGGCAGCAAAATCCAGGCGTCAAATTAGATATATTTAAGGTGTGTATTTTTCCCTCTATGGTTCATAAGTGTAACATGTGAAAACTAAATCAATTGCTCTACAAAACAGAAATTTGACCCTTCTGAACATAGCATCTTTGTGGAAAAGAAAGAGCCACAGGAGAAGGGAGCCAGCATGGGAGGGCACATGACAGTGTCGACGACCCGGCAGCCTGGTCAGAGGTCTCGAGCAGAAGAGATCAGTACTGATCCTCAGCAGGGCAGGGAGGGAAACGCACCTGTATGTCTCTGCCCCCTTCCCTGCCCCTGTGTCTCTGTCCCCTGTATGGGGGGAATTTTCCACTCACCCTCCGTGTCCATGACAACTCTCCACCTCTTACAGGATAAATGATTTCTGGAAAAACCATCTCACTGAGATCATTTGCCCTAATTGACACCGAAAAAAATGATCACAGCCCCCCCTGCAGAGAAAATATATCTTTAGGTAAGTGCAAATGAAATCCGAATGTCAGAATTATTAGCTGTTAGCATTAAAACTTAATGCACATGTTCAGAGTTGAAATGACTCTTTTATGATCTCTCGTAGTCTTGGGCGGACTTTGTTTTTTAAAAATGATTTGTTTCTATTGTAACAGATGGGGAAGCTGGTATTATATATAATTGATAAATGATAAAAACAAAATCAGCTAGATTTAAAAAGGTACTTCGAAAATCTGCTTCTCATCATGCCTTTCTTCTGAGCATTGAGGCAGATAATTTCCATTTTGAGCAAGGACACACATCTGTTTCCTGCTATAACTTCTTCAGCTATGAAATAGGCCATGGTGGCTCATCTCAGCCGTTTGAATCTTTCTATTCCTTTCCACTCAGTGGTTGTCAAACCCTAGTCCACATTCACACTAAAGATGATTCCATTGAGGTTTGGAGTGATGTTTTCAGCATCCTCAGATGCTTCTGCAAGCACGTTAGCTCGTGGCGTGGATTTCCGCAGGGACTGTTTTGCATATTTGCAGAAGTGTACCGAGCTTGCTTTTCTGCTAATCACAAATTCCAACGAGGACAAAGCAGCTAACATTTGCTATTAGGAGACTTTCCAAGCTTACTTCAGAGAAGAAGGCAAGTTGAAAACGGATTACTTTTCAAGGCAGAAAGTATGGGGTTTGGGGAGGCCCATGAAGTGAACTTCCTGCTTTCTGCCTTTTACTCAAGCCTATTTGGGATTATAAGATAGTTTGTATCCTTCTTGAAAATAAAAGATAATCCAGAACCTTGGCTTTTTATTGGGTGCCTGGCTGCTGCTAACAGCACGCTTGGGTAACTCAGTCTGCATGAGGAGGAAAGCAAGTGCTAGTGCACAACTGAGCCCAGCCAAGACACGAAGAACCGCCTGGCTGAGCCCTGGCTCAAACTGCAGACCCACAGAACCACAAGCTCATCAAATGGTGGTTGTTTTACACCATAAAATTTTGGAACCATTTGTCAAAACAGCAAAAGCTGACTGATACAAATACTTCAAAAGATTCTAATCTTCTTTAGTGAACATCCAAGAGTGGTGATCTGAAAATGATTTCCCAGCTACTCAAAACCAGTAGCATTTTTAATGATTAGGAAAATTTAATTCTTAAAAACAATTTTTTAAAAAAATGAAATGATCATAGAGTAGAAAAAGAGAGGAATACCACCATATAGCACCATCTAAAACATTGTCACAGACCCCGAAGCCTTAAATTGCTTCATCCTTTAACCATAGGAAACTAGGTATTTATATAAATTGTCCTCTTATTTTTTTGGTGGCTGTGAATAAAACTGCTATGAACACGCCTGCCCTAGGCTTTTGTAGCCATATACTTTCATTTCTCTTTACCTAGGGGTGACATTTTGGGGCATACAACTGATGTGTGTTAAACATCTTAACATACCACCAGTTTTCCAACGCGTTTGCACCTTTTAAATTCCCGCCAACTGTGTGTGTGAATTCTGCTTGGACGACATCTTTGCCCTCGTTTGACACGGTCAATAACAGCAGCCAGACTCGCTCACATGTGGTGGTATTTCCCTATGCTCTAAAAGGCTCCTTTTTAAAGTTTTGTTTGCGGACAAGGGTTGAACAACACTCATTTCATGAAACAATAATGTGGATAAATAATTTTCATTATAGAGGTGGCTAGTTCAGCACTTTGAAAAGTCTGAAGTGATAGGAATCTAATTCTTAACATAAGTACTCATCTAACCACATCCCATTTCTAAGTAGTTATGTACCAAACCAGTGCACCTTATTTTGGTCAAACACGGCTTCTATGTGACAGATTAACTATAATAAGGTTGAGCACCATTGGGACAGGTGTAAACAATAAAGAAACAGAAATAAGCATGTTAGGCCGGGCCCGGTGGCTCACGCCTGTAATCCTAGCACTCTGGGAGGCCGAGGCGGGTGGATCACTTGAGGTCAGGAGTTCAAGACCAGCTGAGCGAGACCCCATCTCTACTAAAAATAGAAATAAAAATTATCTGGACAACTAAAAATATATATAGAAAAAATTAGCCAGGCATGGTGGCTCATGCCTGTAGTCCCAGCTACTCGGGAGGCTGAGGTAGGAGGATCGCTTCAGCCCAGGAGTTTGAGGTTGCTGTGAGCTAGGCTGACGCCACGGCACTCACTCTAGCCTGGGCAACAAAGTGAGACTCTGTCTCAAAAAAATAAAAAAAGAAAGAAGCATGTTGGAGGGAGGAGGTCATGTCAGAAACTAGGCCACCGATACCAGGACTGAGTGTGTGTGAAGCCTCTTAATCACCTTTGACTGCCTTGCTTTAGTCACGGGCTGATGGTTGCACCTGGCGATTGAATCCATTCAAACATGTCCGGAGCCCCTACCTCGTGTTAGGAATTGGGTGCAGGGTGACTAACAAGAACAGGGACTGTTCCTGCCCTCATGGAGCTTACAGTTTAGTGGGGGAAACCAGGCAAAGAGTAAGGAATCCCAGGACAGTGCAGGGGGCTAGGATCAGGGCTGCACACAAGAGGGACCCTTCTGGAACGAGAGGGGGTCGGGAAGGCTGCCCAGAGAAAGTCAGAGAGGGAGAGGGGTATAGACAGGGGCGCAGACCCGGTGTCCCAGAGGAGAGAGCAGCGTGTACGCCGAGTAAGAGCACGTGGAGAGAAAGCGGCACAGTCATGCACCGCATAGTGACGTTTCAGTCAATGACAACCGCGTAGACCATCTGGGGGCAATAGGCCATTCCAGGCAGCCCCGGCGTGTGGCAGGCTGCACCACCTAGGTTTGTGTCAGTGCACTCTGTGACGTTCACACGGTGACGGTATCGCCTAATGACAAATTTCTCAGCATCTAGCCTCCTCATTAAGTGACGCATGGCTGTGTTGTACCAGGAGCAAGGAGCACCATCTCTGGGGCCGGGGAGGTGGCAGGGGCAGGTCTCCAAGCTCGTGTTGGCCATGTTAAAAATACGGACATCGCCTGGCGGGCACTGGGAGGCCACAGTTTGGATTTACAAAAGAGTGTCAGTGGGACCATCAAATGGTGCAGCCGCTGGGGAGAACAGTGTGGCGGGTCCTCAATGACTTAAACACAGAATAACCCTAGGGCCTGGCAAGTCCACCCCTGGGTATACATGAAGAGCACTGAACACAGGCGCTCAAACAAATACATACACACAAATGTCCACAGCACCACTATTTATAGAAGCCAAAAAGTTGGAAACAACCCAAATGTCCATCAACAGATAAACAAAAAAATCGATATTATAATGGAACATTATTCTGGTATAAAAAGGAATTAAGTACTGACATACCCTACAGTGTGGATGCACCTCAAAAATATTGTGCTAAGCAGAAGCCAGACACAAACACCTGTGTGGTTCCACTTATACGAACTGCCCAGAGTCGGCAAACCCACAGAGAGGGCCAGTAGGGTCAGGCTGCCAGGGGCTGGGGGGATGCGGATAGGGAGGGACTGCCTGCTGGGAAGGGTGTTTGCCTTGGGGGTGATGGGAATATTCTGGAAGTGGGTAATTGATGGCTGCACACAGTGTGAATGCACTAACTGTCACTAACGGTCAGTTTCATGTGTATTTTACTGTAAGTTTTAATGGGGTTTGTGTTCCAGATCACTCTTGTGCTGTGAGTTGGAGGATGAAAGACGAGAGTCAGGGAGCGTGGGCAGGACCATCTGATTCTGGAGGAAAGTGGTGGCGTGGTGTCGGGGTGGGAGGAAGTTCCCGACAGAGGCAGTATCTGGAAGTTAAGAGAGGGAGGGAGGGAGAAGTTGGGATGGAGCGTGGGTTTCTGGTCTGGGCCCCAAGGTCACCAGGGGTCAATAACATTTCAGAAGTGATTTTGCTTTTTTCACATTTCTCTGTCCCTTCTTTAAACCTGCAAGCGTCTGATGTACTATTGGGCAGCACAGATTTCCATTTTACACTTCCCTTTGTTTCCCCCGAAGCACTCTGGCTTTCTGCGGTGGAGCGAGGGCTACATCCACATGGAAAAACCAGGATCAGCCAGGGCCACGTCTGCACACGCTGAGCTCTCCCAGGTACGCAGATGTTTAGGACTGTAACTCTGGGTCTGGAGGAAACAATCGCTCTCGTGACACAGCGAGCCGAAGTGTCCGACTACTCACGGTGCGGCAGGCGCCATGAGATGCGCTGTACTCCAGGTATCACATAGGACCTGTAATAATCATCGCAGAGCAGAGAATTGCTATTTTTCATCAGTTCAGACACACCCGCAGCCAACAAGAGCCAGGGCGGGGATTTGAACCTACTTCTAACTCCAAGGCTCATATTCATCCATCCCCTCCTTGCTCAACTGGGCAGAAGACAGGCTAGACCCGACTGAGTCGGAGGAGCTGAGTTCTGCGCAATCAGACCCTAATCTCACATATTCAAAGGCCCAGAGCCAGAAGGGATTATCTGCTTTTGCTTCTTGTCTTTATTTGTCTTCCTTCCCTCCCCTCCTTAAGGTAAACAGAGCAGTCAGAAGAAGCCGCCTTCAACTGAGAGGTTCCACAATGCTACTGTCCTTTTGCCACTGAGTGATCGGATGTCACCGAGGTGACAGCCTGGCCAGAGGCTGCTCAGTGATGTTCCACTCAACAATGCCCCAGCCCTCCTCCAAGCAGAGGAGAAGAAAGGAAAATCATCCAACAAATTAATTCTTTGGTCCCCAGCAATTATACCAGCCAGAACTACTGAATTATTTAAAACTAAAAATTAATTATTCAGTGAGAGTTCACCAGAAGCATTTCTGGCCATACAAGCACAGAGAAAAGCAGGACAAGCTGCCAGGTCAGGATTCAGATGCAGTCGAGCAAGGGTCTGAGCTCCCGCCTGCCGGGTGGGCCTGGGAAGGAACCCGGGGAGGGAGGCACACTCAGCCCGGCGGGGTAGACAGGATATCCACCAGCTGTCTGAATGCCAGTGCCCCTTGCTGTTAGCAGACTAAGACTCTGAGGGCTAAAGCCTCTTTCGTTTTTGTTTTTCCTCTGTATCAGTGGCTGCTTCAGGAGAATATAATTTTTAGACAAAGCTGTGTTAGGCACTAGCTTCTCTTAACATGACCTTGCCAAGTCTTTTTCTGATAAGCTGGGCGGAGCAGAACATGATAATCATTCATTGCCAGGTGAATGTTTTGCAAGGCATACGAATGAATTTATTCAATAAATCTCTTAATGATTTGCTTAGGAGTCAATATTTTTTCACCAAATTAAAAAAAAAATTTTAATGTTCTTTAGAGATAGGGTCTCACTCTGTCACCCAGGTTGGCACAATCATAGCTTGCTGCACCCTCAGACTCCTGGGCTCCAGTGATCCTCCTGCCTCAGCCTCCTGACTACAGGCACATGCCACCACACCCAGCTAATTTTTTAATCTGTGGTAGAGATGGGGTCTTGCTATGTTGCCCAGGCTGGTCTCAAACTCCCAGCCTCAAGCAATCCTCCTGCTTCAGTGACCCAAAGTGCTGGCATTAGAGGCATGAGCCACCATGCCAGGCCTCCGCCAAATTTGTAAAAACATTTTATTTTGAAGTAATTATAGACTCACAGGAAGTTGCAAAAAATAGTACAGAGAAGCTGCTGCTTCTTTTTTTTTAACACTTATTTTACTTCAAAGTATTACAGGACAGAGAAGCTTCTTGTGCCCGTCACCACCTTCCTCCAGTGGTAACTTACATAGCTATAGAGCTTGCAGAAACCAGGAAATCAACACAGGCACAACACGATTACTGACTCTACATGGATTTCTCATTTTTCACGCACTCACAGTATTGGTGTGTCTTTTTTTTTTTTTTTTTTTTGAAACAGAGTCTTGCTTCTTTGGTCTGGTAAAGTGCCATGGTGTCATCATAGCTCACTGCAACTGCTAACTCCTGGGCTCAAGCAATCCTCCTGCCTCAGCATCCCACGTAGCTGGGACTACAGGTGCATGCCACCATGCCTGGCTAATTTTTCTTTTTTTTTTTTTTTTTTTTTAGTAGAGACTGGGGTCTTGCTCTTGCTCCGGCTAGTCTCAAACTTCTGGCTCAAATGATCCTCCTGCCCGGGCCTCCCAGAGTGCTAGGATTTCAGGCGTGAGCCACCATGCCCAGCCCATGGCTATGTCTTTGTGTATAACTCTATGAAATTGTGCTGCATGTATAGAGTCATATTATCGCCACTACTGTCAAGACATGCAACAATTTCATAACCACAAGGGATGTCCCCAGCCACCCCTTTATGGTCACATCTTCCTTCTCCTCCCCCACCCCAGGCAGCCAATGATCTGTTCTCTGCTATCATTTTGTTATTTCAAGGATGTTCTTTAAATGGAATCATACAATGTATAACCTTTGGAGACTGGCTTTTTACCCTCGGTGTAATTCTCTGGAGACTGATCCAAGTTGTGTGTATCAACAATGGATATGTTCCTTTTTGTCACTGAGTCATATTCCATTTCTTGGACTTATGACCACTCACCCCTTGAAGGACATCAGGGCTGGTGGCAGTGTTTGCCTACTACAAAGCCTCCTGCTATGGACGTCTGTGGACAGGAGTTCATGGGAACCTAAGTTTTCATTTCTCTGCAATACATGCCCAGGTGTACTGCAGGGTCACGTGGTTAGTGTTGTTTTCCAGATTTCCAGAGAAGATCCAACGAACTTTTAACCATTTTATTTTTGTTCCCCTCTTGAGGTCCAAAGAGAACCATGTTTGCACACCAACTATTTGGGCTCCTAGTGAGATCTATCATTCGCCTCAAAAATCTTAAACCGTCTTGGCTTCAGTGATTGAGCACCACCCAATCCATTTATGTTGTGCAAGAATCCTGGATTAGAAAGAACAGGTGGCTGGTTCAAAATCTTGCTTTAAGAAAGTGAAAGAAAAATAAAGAGCTTCTAAGAGGTAATTTTTTTTCAAGAGCCAAAGAAGTCCAGAAAACAACGTAAGCTTTCATTTGGCAGAGCCCTCGTGAGCAGGAATTTCCTGGGCAGGCTTGGATAATGTATGGCAGGATCCCACAGGACCTCCTTGCAGTTCCTGCTGGAACCAAGAGTCACTAAAGAAATCAAACATTGGTATAAACAGCCGTGTTTCCTTTCCCACGTCTGCATGCAGGACTCGGGTCTGAGGCCAGCAGCATGGGCCGTGGCATCTGTCGGGACTGCCCGAAGAGCGTGGCACTCTCTCCTACCCCACCCCCACCCTGTGCCACGCAGTCACACTCTCTGGTCATTTCAACATCAACTCTTCTTTCATGATGAGTTGGCAAAAAATGCAGGCACCAGCCTCAAGGTTAATTTTCGCACTACAGTTTGATTGCATTGTTGCTTTTCATTGCCCACAGTAAAAATTTAGCAACAATTTTCACCCTCCAGGGGGAAAACCATGCTGAGTGAGAAAGCATGTTTTCAATGCCTCCCTTCTGGCCAGAAGGAAATATCGTGTCCCCCACTCCTGGAGGCAGGAAGGGGACCAGGCCAGCCCGAGTCACTGATGTATGCATCACCCCAGCAAGAAGTCTGGCGAGGACCAGTGCGGAAACACTCCCATTGCATTCTCCATTTCCCCTGCCCAGTGGGCATAAACATCTGGAGGGCCCGTCTGAAGTGCTGAACGGGCACTGTTTCATTTTCCCCTTAAATGCAGAGAGCAAGGGCTCTGTTTTGTTTATTGATGCAGCCCCATGGACAAGAAACCTGCTGTTCCGTCATAGGTATTCAATAAACATTTGTGGAATGCATTCTTCAGGCATTTGAGAGCTACAACAATACAATAATGTCACAGCTCTGTATTACTCTGTCATTCTTTTTATCAGTATGGCGAAATGGTCATGAGCACAGAACTCAGGAATCAGACTGCCTGGGCTCAAAGACGCCTCCACCGCATACTAGCTATTCAGGCTCTTATGCTAAAACTTCCTAATGGTAAATCAGGATAAAAATAGAACGTTCTGCTGGGTGTGGTGACGCGTGCCTGCAGCCCCAGCTACCTGAGAGGCTGAGGTGGCAGGATCACTTGAGCCCAGCCTGGGCAACGCAGTGAGACCCTACCTCTTAAAAAAAAAAAAACCAAAACTTTCTCCTGTACTGGTTAAGTTGGATCACCCCAAAAAGATATATTCAAGTCCTAATCCCAGTACTTGTAAATGTAACTTTATTTGGAAATAAGGTCTTTGCAGATGGAATCAAGTTATGATGCTGTCATACCAGATTAGGGTGGACCCTGACCCTAGGGCTGATTATCCTTTTAAGAAGAAGGACATTTGGACACAGAAACAGGGGAGACAGACAGACACACACACAGGGAGTGAAGATGGAGGCGGACACTGGAGCTCTGCTGTCACAGGCCGGGGAGCTCCTGGAAACCAGCAGAAGGCAGGAAGAAGCAAGGAAGGATCCTCTCCTAGAGTGTGGCCCTGTCAACGCCTTGATTTGGGACTTCCGGCCCCCAGAACTGTGAGAAAATACATTTCCGGTTTGTGATAACACGTTACTGCAGCCACAGGAAACTAATACATCTTCCCCGTGAGATTACGGGGAGGATGAAAGGAACTGATCTGTGTCAGCTGAGCAGCCCTCCCTGGAGCCCCCAGCTTGCATCTCCCCCAGCAACACCCCACCCCGCTGGAACGCACAAGAGAGGTTCGCCAGAGAAGACTGTGTTGCGTTTCTGTGGCCTTGACACGTATCAAACCATCGCTTCCTCCTCCTCGCCACATTTTCAAGGTAGTATTCACAATCCCTTTACTGCATGTGGACACTGTGTCCCAATTCTTGCATCATTTGTTTCCTAAGGCACAACTGGTTCTGCTGTGACTATCTCCAAGGTGAGGATTAAATTGTGCAGGGTTACATGATCTTGCAAAATGACGGAGCCATGGGGGTAGGCGGGAGGAGGAGGGAGAGGGTGGAGAGAGACAGGCAGAGAGGGAGGGAGGGAGGGGAGAGGGAGCGGGAGAGAGAGGAACTACAAATAGAAGGCCTTAATTCCAGCCATTAAAAATGGTGGTTCTCAAAACCCACCAGACTGTCAGAATCTGCCTTATCACATGTGCTCACATCCACACAGAAAAGACGGCAGGTTTTTTCGAGGTGAATTCATGGCAAATACCGTCAGTGGTGAAACACAAGACGTGAAAACTCTTTCTCTGAAAATATAGCTGGGGGGAAAATCATGCAATTAGGTAGAGAAATAGCTGCCCTGGAAAATGAGTTTCCTGAGTGGAAGAAACACTAGGAGAGGGAAGAGGTCCCCTCGTGTGTCTTTCCCAACTCTGTGTTTATTTTCCAGCCCCGACTGATTCCTGTTAAAATATGCATGCCAAAATTTCATTTTTAACAAATGCTACCCCAAGTATTCATTAGTGTCTTTTCCACGGTCTCCAAAATCACGTACAGTGATATGAATCGCCGGGGAATGGCAGGAGGCCAAAGGCTTTGGAAGGACTCATCACTATGGCGATGAGTGTGTGAGGGGGGGTCCCCGAGGACAGCACCTGGCATCAGCCCCTCAGCAGAGAGAGCAGAACAAAGGTGGCTCACAGCAGCTGCCATCAGCCACTGGCTTGGGATAGCAGTAGCTGGCAAAGGTAGCGTATTTTCGAAATTTCACCTTTCTGTTGTATAAGGAGAAACAGATAATAAAGCTCATTATTCTGGTAAAATTCCATTTAATATAAGGAAGCTCCCATGGTGAGGAGTCACTGTGTGCTTTAAAAAATAGTTATCAAATCAAACTAAAGTGTGCACATCATTAAATCAAAGAGTATTATCAGCTGGGTGCGGTGGCTTACCCCTGTAATCCCAGCACTTTGGGAGGCCAAGGCCGGAGGATTGCTTGAGCTCAGGAGTTCGAGACTGAGTAAGAGCGAGACCTGCTCTCTACAAAGAATAGAAAAATTAGCTGGGTGTGGTGGCACGTGCCTGAAATCCCAGTTACTCTGGAGGCTGAGGCAGGAGGATCACTTGAGCCCAGGAGTTGGAGGTTGCAGTGAGCTCTGACGATGTCACTGCACTCTACCCCGGGTAACAGAGCAAGCCTCTGTCTTGAGGGGGCGGGGGAGGAAACTATTATCAAGGCCCTGTTCCATCTGTCCTCACCCCCACCATCCTCACCACTCACCACAAGGGCAACAACCTTCCACTCTTATCTGTTTCTTCTAGAGTTTTCCTCCATATTTCTAAATAATCTGCGTAAACTGTTATTTCTCAATTTATTGATTTTGGCCATTTTATCAACTTTTGTTGTGATACTGGATGGTTTTTCTGGCCTGATTTGTCCAGTTCACCTGCCCTCGTCCCCTCAACTTAGATACTGTAAATTTTTATAGTCTTTATATTGTTATGGTTTCACGTGTTCTCTGCTGATCTGAGCAACAAGCTATGACCGCATTTCGTTTCTTGTACATCTCTGAATATTTTCTGGAATTAATGTAATTGCTTAGTTTTCTTGATGCTTCCCCAAATCCTTGGACACAGTAAAGAACCTAAGTTGCCCATCCCCCCTCCTTCCCGCAGGGACCAGAGCCAACAGCCCTGACCCTCTGCTCCGAATGCACTGGCTTGATCTTTAAACCCAGCCCGCGGCCGCGTCCTGAAATGCCCCGACCTCTCTCTCTCTCTCTCTCCCTCTCTCTCTCTCTCTCTTTCTCTCCCTCTCTCTCTCTCTCTCTCTCTCTCTTTCTCTCTCTGCCTGGCGTGGGATCTGGCCTCCTGGTTTCCTTGTCCCTCTTGGTTTACTGTTTTATGTTGCTGAGATACATACTCCAGCAGCTCCCGCCGAGAGCGTGCACAGAGGGACGCATGTTTGTGCCCGCACATTCACTGACGTGTTCGCTCTGCCCTCGTTGTTCCAGCTGAGCGAGAGCCGCTGGCGCCGGAGGAACCTGCTGCCCCTGGACTCTCCGCGTGACCTGTTTTCCCCCCTAGAACTTTTTAGCCCAACACTGCCCAAAGTCAGTTTCAGTTTCCTAATAGCCTTAATTCAAAAGGTAAAGAGAAAAGTGAAATTAATTTTCATAGTGTATTTTATTTTAATCCTGTATATCAAAAATGTTATCATTTCAAACCGTAATCACTATGAAAATGATGCGTGTGACACTTGACTTAAGTCTGCGATATCAGGTGTTTGCTGCAGGCTCACAGCACGGCTCGGTGGGGGCCTGCCTCGTGCCACTGGGGCTGATGGCTGCTGCCCGACAGTGCGGTTCTAGCATCTTCTCTCCATCCCTGGAGTCCTGGGGCCCCCACAGTTGTCCTTGTTGGCATCTTTACTCTCTGGCCTTGTCCCTCCAGAGTCACACCTCTTATGCCACCGTTGCCGGAGTGCCCCTGTGCCGCCAGAGGTCCTCCCGGTTGGGTCTGAGGCTTCTTAACGCCGTGGCATTTTGGATTCCTGCGCACACTAGTACCTAAAGCTGCAAATTCCCAGTGCTCAAGTATTTGAGTGGAGAGGACGGTCTTTTAAGGATATGCAGCAGGCCAACCTTAGTAGGTGCTGGTCACACTGGGTCATGCCATTGTCCCAGGACTTCTCAAGTCCCCTGACATGTGGCCTGCAATTTGAGATGTGCTCTTGGGATCCTGTAGGATTTCTTAGGATTTCAACATTTCCTCTTAAAGAGCCAGCAATTCCTGGAAGGGGAGCCTCTTCAGCTCTCACTGAGTAGCAAGCAGAAAGAAACTGGTGTCCAGCCAGCAGGGCAAGACCCGGCCTCAGTGAGTCTCAGGTGTGGAGCGCGGGGCTCGGCCGGGAGATGGAGGGAGGGGCAGAGGGCAAGGAGGGAGGCACGAGGGCAGATCCTGTCTCCTTCCAGTGTTGTTGGAGACCTCAGGGTCTCTAGGTGCGCTCTCCCTCCCACCCTCCCTCCTTTTCTCTCTCCCTCTCTCCCTGTCTTCCCCTCCTTCCCTCCATCCTTCCCCCTCACCACCAATCTCTCTCTCTCTCCCTCTGGTTCCCATGACAGACCGGATCCAGAGGTCCCCACGAGACTTAAACATAACATAATCCCTCTTAGGAGGCAGAAGATTCCTCCCTCATATTGGTCATCGTAAAGCCACAGACAGGAGCGAGCATGCCTCATGATGTACTTGCCAAATACTGTTTACGATCAGCTGGGCACTGTGGTAAACACGTCTACAAATAGGAGCCCACTGAATCCTCATAACAACCCCAAAGGAGGCAGCGTTCCTCTCCCCGTTTTGCAGATGAGAAAACTGAGGCCCAGAGAGGGTCAGTGGGTGGCCTGTGCGTGTCCCCAGGCGGTGGCACCACCCTGCATGCTCTCAGCCATCAGTGGCAGCTCCCTGTCCCTGCGGGGTTACTGTACAGTTGGATGGAGTGGCATACAGGTTTGGGTGTTTTGCCATGAAATGGTTTACTCCAAAAATAAAGCAAGCCCGGGGGTGCTGAACTGAATTTTGCAGAGTGGATTTAAGTGCAGAACTTGAGAGCAAGTACTGAGTTCTAAATGCTCCATCCGGCTTCCACCGTGACGAGAAATGAAAGCCGATGGTGCGACTGACTCCCCCACCCCACCCACCCCACCCTGTCCCGTGATCACCCTGAGTTTAGTTCCCTCCTTCACCCCACTCTGCTGGGACCCCCAGGGAAAGCCAGCCACGTACCTGAATGTCCTTTAGCACCTTTGAATGTGAAACTCCCGCTTAACTATATGCCAACCAAATTTTAGTCCAACTGTGAGCACATTTTTTTTCTTCCTTCCTGCCTTATTCAGCTTTTCTGCTTTCAGGGTTTACAACATGCTCATGAATTGCAAACCCCTGTATGTTTCTTGCGAGGTGCCAGAAAGCTCATAATTAATGAGATCTAAGGAATCCACTAATTTGTATCGTGGGATGATTTTGACGGGAGCTGACAAGATCGAACCTCAACCACACGAAGGAGGGGCTTGCTAATCATTTTAATGGCGTCAACATGGCAGAGACCAGATAAGCATATGTTTCAGGTCATGGAGCTATGACGATTGTCTACATGCATGTAAACAGTTCATGTTGTTTTCTACTTTCTGTTTCGTACACAATATCTGATCTTTGGTTTTCAGGACTCAGTGTAGCTACCCCATCCTTGGATAACACAGTCTTACCTCCTAAAATCCTACAATTTCAGCAGTTCTGCAATGCTAGATCCTTTATGTAAGGACCCACCCCAGGGCAGAGACTGATGAAGGGGGGAACATGTTTTCGGAACCAGTGAGCAGGCCTTGCTGCCCGTTTGCTGAAGAGGGCACAGGCAGGATAAATAAATATCCCAAACTTGGAAAGAGGGACATTCGAGATAAAGCCTCCAGAGCCAGGAATACGTATTCTAGTCTGAAAGAAAGAACTGGTAACTGCTGGTCTGTTCAGGAGCTGCAAGGCCTCCCGTGCCGACCTTTGAAGTAACTGTCAGGAAATAAGAGTACAGAAATGTGATTTTTGAGTCTGAGTATCATTTTTCAACAACCATCTAGGAATAATTAGCTAATTCAGGGCAAGTGTTTTTAAAAGTGTGTTTAAATGGAGCTCTGATAAATTAATTGGCACAGGTTCCCCTTTGTCAAGGCTAATAAATTATTTTTCATGCATTTAGTCAATATTAAAATAACTAGAAATTGAGTTTTTCCTTACTGTGGCCCTGATATTTTTAGCATGCATCCAAAAATGTGACATTAGGTATTCCAAATATATTCCTGGATTCTAGCAGGAAGCCAACACGGTGAGGATACAAGAACGGCAGTGGACGCGGCAGCGCCCAGCAACGGCCCACAGGCGGGGAGAGGGGACGTCCTCTGCTCCCGCCCCGCGCCTGCAGGGCCCAGTCCCGCCCCCTCTGTCCCAGGCCTCCCCGGCTCAGCGGCGGAATTCCGATTTCTCCACGTCCTTGCCAACGCTTGTCACTTTCTGTTTGTTGGTTGGTGGTTGGTTGTTTAATTACAGTCATCCTAGTAGGTGTGAGCAGCAGGGCTGAAGGCCTCCCCTGGGGGCTGTGGAGCCCTGGGCCTGGGTGAGCAGGAAGCCCCGAAGCCCCCGGGATGGAGCCTGCAGAGGAGCATCAAGGGGAGGGTGGGAAGGGCAGTCCCTCGAGTGTCCACAGAGCTGCCCTTAGTGGGCACAAACGCACAGGACAGAGGAGGTGAGCTGGGCGCCGGGTTGATGCTGTCATCAGCCTTGCCGGGATGTGGGGCCTGGCCTGTGTCCCTGAGTCGGGGTCTGCACCCCGACAGGAAGGAATGCACCCTTGCATCTCCTCCCTGTGCAATGACCCGAGCGGAGCAAGAGAGCTCAGAGAGAACGGGGCCAGCTTCTGCTCAACTGACATGAGCCTGTCATGAACTCCAGTCTCTGAGCAATACGGTGGGCCTCGAATTCACTCTCAGTATTGTCCCCACAAATGTGATCAATGTGTAGCCGGAGAGTTGGAGACAGCGGGGGAGCGGGATCAATAGGCCATTACACAGCCACTGCGGAAGGCAACGCGCTGTCCGGCAACACGCCCTCCGAAGAGACATCAGGAGAAAGAAATAGGTGTGTTACACCGCACAGCGTGCAGCCGGCACACGCAGTCACCCACGAGGACGCGCGCCTCTGGTCTTGGTCCTTTGTCACTGTGATAGACAATTAAACCATAAGCAGTTTTAGGTCTTTAAGAGATACAAATAGAGGAAAATCAATGGGATTTGGGTGTTTTTACAGTTACCTTTTTATGTGTGAGGGGGAAAAAGACACAACATGAAATTTACCATCTTAACCGGTTATATTAATAAATGCACAGTTGAGTGGTGCTGAGTATATTCAGAGTGACGTACGACAGATCTCCAAAACTCGTTCATGTGGCAGAACTAAAACTCTGTGCCCATTAAACGACTCCCCTTTCCCTTCCTTAAGCCCCCAGTAGCCACCATTCGTTCCACTTTCTATTCCCATGAATCTGACCACTTCAGATACCCCACGAAAGTGAGTCATCCAGTATTTTTCTATCTGTAACTCGCTTATTTCACTTAGTACAACGTCCTCAGCATTCATCCATGTTGTTGCAGGTGACAGGATTTTCTTCCTTTCAATGGCTACGTAATATGCCATTGTACAGAGGGGCCACATTTGGTTTACCCATTCATCTGTCCATGGACACGTGGGTTGCTTCCACCTCTTGACTGCTGTGAGTAAGATGCCTATGAACACAGGTGTGCAAATACCTCTTCGATGCCCTGTTGTAATTCTTTTGGGTTAATGCCAGGAAGCGGGATAGCTGGATCACCACGGTTATCTTTATGGACTGCAAAACTCAGGAGAGAGGGCATCACCAGACGCAGGAAGCTCTTCCCCTCACTACCTCCCTGACCTCTCACACCGAGATAGACGTTGCCAATCCTCCAAACACAACAGAAACGGAACTGTGCGGCACGTACTCGCATGCCTGGCTCCTCCCATGCAGCATAACCTCTGTGGGACTCATCCTTGTTCCTGCAGGTGGACATGGGTCAGTCACTCTCACTGTTGTACCGTGTTCCGTTCGACCACTGCTGGGTACCTGGGGCATTACTAATAGTGCTGCTATGAACATTGCATAAAGCGTCTTATGGCCGAAAGATAAGGGTGTTTCTGTCGAATATTTACCTAGGAGTTGAATTACTGGGTCATGTTTAGCAATAGTTTCAAGAGAGACCATGCAGCCATCCTCCTGAGTGGTTGTGCGCCCTGAACTCTGTTCCCACCAGCAGCGTGTGAGCGTCCCCGGTGCTCTGCAGGCAGGACCTGCCTTCTGCATGTTGGCCATTCCGCTCCTGTGCAGTGCTGTCTCATTAGGGTTTAACTGCCTTTGCCTGACGACTGATAAGGTCGAAGGCCTTTTGCAATGTTGGGTGGTCACTGGTAGCACTTCTGTGAGGTGCCTGTTCAAATCTTTTGCCCATTTCCCACCTGTGCCATCTGCTTTTTCTTAGCGATTGTTAAGAGTGCGTCCCACGTTCTTGGCAGGCATCCTTGGTCACATGTGGGCTGCAGACAGCTTGCCCTGCTCATGTGCAGACATTGCATTCTGCTGATGGTGCCTTTTGATGAATGGAAGTACTTGATCCTAAGATTACCGAAGCTTTTGAGAAAATCAGTTGAATTTAATTTTGAACATGTAACTGAGCGGCATGAAACTCAGAGACAAGATACTCTGCAGCGATAAGTCCATCCCCCTCATCCACCCATGTCCCCCAGATGCCCAATCCCCCTTCCTAGAGGCTGTCGCCTGAGTTTTTGTGTATCTTTCAAAGATATTTAATGTACTTAAAATACATCTCCCATTTATTTTTTTAATTTTTAAATTTTCATTTATTTATTTATTTATTTGAGACAAGGTCTCACTCTATCACCCAGCCTGGAGAGCAGAGACATGATCATGTTCATTGCAACCTGGAACTACTGGGCTAAAGCGATTCTCCCGTCTCAGCCTCCCAAGTGGCTGGGACCACAGGCATGTACCACTATGCCAGCATAATTTTTTGGTATTACTTTTTGTAGAGATGGGGGTCTTGCTATGTTGCCCAGGCTGGTGGAACTCCTGGCCTCAAGCAATCCTCCCGCCTCGGCCTCCCAAAGTTCTGGGATTGAAGGCATGAGCTACTGTGCCTGGCCTCCCCTTTATTTTTAACAAAAGCTTTGAAAGAATCCTGTCCTCATACATACATGATTAACATTTGTATGCACTGGGAAAGGTCGAGATTTTTCTTAAGTTCACAAATGCTCCAACGCAGGTCAGTTGTGTCGCCAGTCCTGCGCATGGCCCTGTCTTGAGCTCATCTGCTCCAAGTCCCGACCCTGCCGAAGGGCTGTACCCCGTGAGTGGGTCTCCACCCACAGCCTCTAGCAGCAGCACCGCTGCGTGACCACAACAGGCCCAGATGAAGTTGTGAAAAAGCAAAACAAGGAGTCAGCAGAAGCCGCAAGGGGGAGAAAAGATGCACTTAGCAGACAGACCAAGAGCTGGGAGCCAATGCGCAGGAGCAGGGACATGCTGGGGACACTGGGCAGCCCCTGGGGAGGAAGTGGACAGCCTGCAGCTGCCTCAGTCCCTGACCCGGGTCCAGGCTGGGTCCCCCTGCATGGGCAAGACTCACATGCAATCTTCTTTCAGAGTCAGCTTTGGTTCTTGCAGCTAAAAGATCGGAACTGCTCTGCCGTCAATATATTCATGATCTGATTTCTTTGCCTACTAAAACTAAACAAAATTTTAAAATATTAAATTGGGACTGTAGGGCCAGACTGTTGAAATATTGGGAGCTTCTGTTTGTTATTTACACAAGTGAGGCAAGAGGGGAAAGAAGGAAAAAGAATGTAACAAAGGAAAGAAGAAAGCAACCCAAGTTTCGAGATCCAGTCTCTCCAAAGCTGTGTGACTTCAGGCGACTCAGTTGACAGGTGACCTGAGCTTTCAGCTTCCAGGCTCGGAGCACCTCCTGCGCACCCCGCACGGCCAGCTCAGCGCTGTTGTGAGTGCCAAACACAGCACCACGTGGAAGCACTTTATGACTGGCAACGGTGGGACCCTCGTGTTCCCCACTCTTGGTGCACAAGGTCCTTCCTCCCAAGCAGGTCTCTTCGTGTTGCCTTGAATCTCGTGATTTTCTTTCTCTCTGAAAACTCAAAACACTATTCTCACTAAGGTATCAGTGAATGACGATAGTTTACGTATTTCGGGAGGTTATTTACGTGTTTGCAATCCCACAAAGCCTTATATTTTAAAAAATGAAACATGAATTGTTGAATTTTAGCAGGAGGAGAGGAAAGTTAACTTTTAGGAGGAGGGTCTTCCAGAACTCACTCTGCACATCCTCCTGGTGAACAGCCACTATGTGCCCGGTGCCCTGCTAAGCATTTGCATCACATAGGCTGATCCCTATCATGGGAGTATGTGGCCATTTTACAGATGAGAACACTGAGGCCCAAGATGGCATATCTACTGAGTGGCAGAATGGAGCTTGTGTCTCTTTGCCAAACTGCTGACGTAGAAGGCTGGTGCAGAAGTGTTTTAGAAACTTGCTCTTCCACTCCGTCTTAGACCAGAGCAGACAGCAGCCCCTGCATTGCCCACCTGAAACAGCCCTTCCCTCTCTCAATCCTGCAGTCTCCCCTGGAGCTGAATCTGTGCCCTAATGGAAAAAAAAAAAGGTCACAAAAAAAGTGAAACTACCTTTCCAAATTCCATTTCCACTGCAGCCCAAATCCCCCCAGGCCAGGGGTTCTCAACCAGGGTGATGTTGCCCCCAGGGGCCATTGGCAATGTCTGGACACATTGTTGGCTGTCACAGCCAGGAGGGCGCTGCTGGCATCTGGTGGGTGGAGCCCAGGGAAGCTGCTCACCCCGCGACTGTGCACAGGACGGGCCCTCCACACAGCAAAGAATGATCCAGCCCCAAGTGTGAAGAAGCTGGCTCTAAACTCTAAGACCTTTGAGGACATGCGTCTTACCCTCTTTGGCTGTATACCTTCAGAATCCCTGACTGTGCCTGGCATGTAACTGTCTGAAAAGTCAGATGATGGGATGAATCTCAGCAAGGGAAAACTGCTCCAGGCCTCACAGCATCGCCCAGCTATCGGAGTTTATCACAAGGAGGACAAGGGAATGGCCTCTTGGGATTTGGTGTCCTGGGATGTCAGGGCCCGGCTCTGCTGTTTAGGATGGGAATTGTGGTAAAGCTCTGGTCTCCCCATCTATTGGAAGCTTCTGTCGGATTGTGCTGGAGGAGAAAGGAAAGAAAAAGAGAGACAGGATCTCAAAGCCCTCCTTCCCGTCCCTGAGGGAACTGCGCAGCCTGACCTCAAGCAAACAGGAAAACGAGGAGTGATCGATTCGATGCAGCGTGAGGTGAACAGCAGCCCTGCAGCTAGCGAGTCTTTGTGGATCCACGTGGCTCTTTATTTCCACATTTATATTTAACACAATTTCTCAATGTTTCATTGAGCAAGAGGTGTGATCATTCCCCCACCCGTGGATGTGTGTAAACGGAACCGTTTTCTTACAAGGCTCCATAAATAAGGGCAGGAGCCTTTCTGAAGAGCAGCGATTGTCCACACACGTTTATGGCAGGGCCAGACGCCCCTGTGGCGGATCCATGCTCTGCAGTTGCTATTTCCCTCCTTTCATACTGAAGCAGGTGCTACCAAACCCTCCTTTTGGGCTTAGAAGTGAAAATAAGTTCCCTAAAGCATCCCATGTTATGGGAGATGACATTTCAGTTCATGATCTATGGCGTGCTAGTAGCCATGATATTAACATAAGCAGAAATAAAAATAGGACTCCATAAAAATAGCTCAAATTCCTGAGTTGCTAACGAAGAACTTTCACTGACATTTGCTCTTGGATCCTCAGGTAACCAAGTTGGTTTTGGGGGGAAAAGAAAATCTCGTTATCCCCATTTTACAGATAGTCAAAGTGAGACTGGGAGTGGCTAAGTGACTTGTCTAAATTCACACTGTGGGTAAGTACCAGGGCCTGATCTTTAAAAAGATGTCTTGTGTGTGTGGCTAAAAAATCTTAAAATCAACAAGACCAAGAGCTACCTAGGATGTGGAAAAACTAGAACTCTCATATTTAGCTGGTGGGAATGTAAAATGGTACAACTACTTTGCTGTGTTCTTTGATTATTTCACAAAGTTTGTTTCTTAAAAAGTTAAACATACACCTAGAGTAGGATCTAGCCATTCCAATCATAGGTATTTACTCAAAAGAAATAAAAACATAGGCCCATAGAAAAACTTGTGAGCAAACGCTCATAGCAGCTTTATTCATAATAGCCAAAAGCCATAAAAACGATAAGCAAACCAATGCCCATGGGTAGATGGACCGACGGACAAAGCGTGGTGCAACACACAATGGGGCGCTGTTCAGCAACGACAAGGAATCATTGATCGGTACATGGAAGAGCAGGAATGAATCTCAAAATTATCACACCAAGGAATGAAAGAAGCCAGGCAAAAAATAATACAGACTGTCTAACTCCATTTATATAAACTTGAGAAAACATGACAGCAAGCGGATCAGGGGTGACTTGGGAAACTTTTGGAGGGGATGGCTACAGTGGTAGGCAGGATAATGGCCCCCCACAGAATTCCATGTCCTGATTCCCAGAACTTGTGTGTGTGTTACTTTACACGGCAAAGGGGAATTAATGCGGCAGATGGAATTGCGGCTGGATTCTCTGCATGGGCTGATGTAATAACAAGCGTCCTTATACGTGGAAGAGGGAGGCAGAAGAGTCCAGAGTCAGAGGGAGAGATGACTTAGTCCATTGGAGTTGCTATGACAGGAGCAAACGTGTATTGGGATCATGACTCTCATGGCTGGAAAGTCCAAGACTGGACAGTTGCATCTGGTGAGGACCTCAGGTGGCCTCCACTCGTGGTGGGAGGGGGAGGGGGCATGGGTGCTGCAGAGAGATCCTGTGATGAGAGAGGAAGCAAGAGAGAAACCAAAGAAGCCAGACTCTTTGTAAGAAACTGATCCATTTCAGTGAGAGTGAGGGAGGGCATTAATCTATTCATGAGGAATCCCTCCCCATGATCTGAACACCTCCCACTGGGCCCTACCTGCAAACACTGCCACAGTGGAGATTAAATTTCAACATGAGGCCAGCTGCATTGGCTCACACCTCTAATCCCAGCACTCTGGGAAGCTAAGGCGGGAGGATTGCTTCAGGTCAGGAGTTTGAGATCAGCCTGAGCAAGAGCGAGACCCTGTCTCTACTAAAAATAGAAAAAGTTAGCCAGGTGTGGTGGTGCACCTGTAGTCTGAGCTACTTGGGAGGCTGAAGCACGAGGATGGCTTGAGCCCAGGAGTTTGAGGTTGCTGTGAGCTAGGCTGATGCCATGGCACTCTAGCCCAGGTGACAAATAGAGACTCTGACTCAAAAAAATTTTTCAACATAAAGTCAACATGGAACAAACAATGCCCTGCTGTCTCAGTTTTAGCCCTCTGAGATCCATATCAGACTTCTGCCCTCCAGAACTATAGGATGATAAAACCATGTTATTTTAAGTCACTAAATTTGTAGTGATTATAGCAACCATAGGGAACTCTTATGGCTCTCCTCATTATTTCGAATGTGGCAGAGGCTTTGCAGATGTGTACATATGCCAAGACTTATCAGATTGTACCTGTACACATGCACAGTGTCTTTGATGTCAACAAATATCTCAATACAGCTGGTTAAAAAAACACTGTTTACAAAAGGAGCCCTGGCCTATAATCCCAGCACTTTGGGAGGCCAAGGTGGGAGGATTGCTTGAGGCCAGGAGTTTGAGAACAGCCTGGGCAACAGAGCAAGACCTTCATTCTCTACAAAAATAAAGTTTAAAAAAATTAGCTGTGCATGACGGTGTGTACCTGTAGTCCCAGCTACTTGGGAGGCTGAGGCGGGAGGATCGCTTGAGCCCAGGAGTTGGAGGCTGCTGTGAGCTGTGGCTGCACCACTGCACTCCAGCCTGGGTGATTGAGGCACACCCTTTCTCAACAAAAAAGAAAGAAAGAAAAAAAAGAAAGAAAAAGAAAAAACACATTTTACAAAATGGATCTTGGTGGTTCCTTTTTTCACCTGTCATATGCACTGAATACACAGGAAAATCACCCACGTAAATTGCTTTATTGTGAACATTATGTGTTATGTATCATTATACCTTTTAGTCAATGAACTTTACTAATGCTTGTGCCTGAGGGATATTTTAGGCTTGCTCAACACATCTGACCTTGGATTATTTATAAGAAATCGATCTCACAATAGCATAAACTTTTATCTGCATTTTTCTCTCTTCTTTGGCATTAAAATAACTCAACTAATTTACTAAATTGCATCAGAAACTGAACTAGAAATTGTCCTAAAGGTTATAACTGAAACCAAAGATTGTCAACAGCACTAAAAATCTAAGTGCACTTATAGTATAAACAAGAGCTCTCCACAGTGAAAGAATTAATTTCTGTGTGTGCTCGTGCTCATTACGGATATACTTCATTCGAGTAAAGTGGAGGTCTATGTGTAATAAATTGCTAGCTGCATAAATACAGCCTTTGAATGGAGCGTCAAGGCAGCAGGCAGATCCCAACACGCTTTCAGGTGGGATTCGTCCTGGTGTATCAGCTAGGGTCCCCGCAGGAAACAGATGGCATCCACAGAGGGGTCAGCGGAGAATTAAATGAGAGCTATTTACAGAGAAAGGTGGGTGGAGTTAAGGGAGCCCAGCTAGAAGCTGGATGTGGAAGGTTGCACTGTTTGTTCTCGATTAACCCATTCTTGCCAGCCATGTCATGTGCCCCTGCAGAATATGCTCCCCCGCCCTTTGACCTTGAGCTTGGCCATATGACTTGCTGTGGCCGGTGGAATGCAAGGAGATGTGGCAAACACCACACCTAAGCCGCAGCTGTAGATGCACTGCTGTGGTTGGCCTGTGCTCGAGTGCCTGCTCTTGGCCTTGAGAAGAGCAGGCGCCAGGTAGGATCTGGCTGCAGGTGTGGGAAGGGTACGTGGAGCTGAGCCCAGTCTAGTCTGGTGGGAACCAGCGAGGTCAGAGCTGATGCGCAGCCCCCACGCCTGCGAGCAAGAGCTGAGTGTCGGCTGCAGGTGCAAAAGCTCGCCTACAGGGACCAGCCTCCGCAGCACACAGTGGGCAAGGAAGGGCCGAGAACAGGCGTGGGGGCGATCAGAGAAGAAGCGCTGCAGGAAAGCATGGCAGGAGAACAGGGAGATTTATTTTCTTGAGGAGCTGACAGCAAGAGACTTGAAGCTCTGTGGACGAGGCAGATGCCTCGGGCTGGATGAGGGGAGGCCGGTGAGGACAGGGCTCTGAGCACAGACAGCGCCATGCTGACACTAGAATTTGTCTCCCGGTCATGTTTTTCACTGGATCCATGTTCAAGTGCTATGAGGAGAGGGGAAGGGATCCCACGAAATATGCAGAGATACCCTGGAATACCCTGTGAAGCGGTGGGCACGTGGCACCCTTTGAGCAGAGGGTCACACTTGCAAGGCCACCCTCAGCTCTGACCTGTGGGGGCTGGCAGTACACCTGGGGCAGTGCCAGGGGAGAGGGCAGCACAGGGGTGCCCTGCATGATGCAGTGGTGCCTCCAGGAGGCTGAGGACATTCCCCGACCCCTCTGCGAACTTCTTAAAGTCAGGAACACACCCTTGCCCCTCTCTGTAGACACTGGCAGTGCAAACTTTAATAAATGTGCACTAGTAAATACTTATGGCCTTGCATGTGAACCTCCCCGTGCAAGAGATGTAACAAAGACATGAGATACAGGGGGAGGTGGGGAGGGTAACTTGGGCCTTTGCCAGGCAAGGTCACGTACCCGTCCGCTCACTGGATTCTCTGCATAGTTTATGCAGGAAAGAGGTAAGAAAAAGGATTTTCTCCTTTGTCTTGGTGCCAGTCCGGCCTCATCTTTGCTTGCCCTTGGAGATAAAATCTTCTGGAGGAATTGGATTTTCTGACATTTTAAATTAGGATCTTATACAGGCTCAATAATATAAATAAAATAATAATAAAGACAGAGATTAGGATCCTACACCGGAGCAGTGCGGAGTCTTAAACAGGAGGGCCTGGACTAGCAGGCAGAGTGCGGCAGGCTGTGCAGCAGAGGCGGCGCGAAAGGCGAGGGCTCACGGGCTGGCCCCGTCCCAGGGCGCGGGAGGGAATGGGCACGCATAATTCCGAGGCAATCAGCACCTGGATCATTCGCAGGTCTCTTCCCCCCAATTTTTTTATAGCTGCTTTATTTCATATTTTGCACTGAATTCTGCAAAGTCATATCATTAATATTGTGTCTGCTCACCTTTGTACTAATTGCTCGAGAGACATATTTCAGTGGAACCCTCAGAGCTTCAATTCATTGAGCACTTACTGTCTACTAAGCACAGTGCTGAATACATACACTACCTTGCCCTCGCATTTGCCCTGTCAGAGGCGATGTTGGCCCCACGTTTTAGAGGCAGAATATGGAGCACAGCTGTTTAAGTCACTTGCGCACGTTCCCATAGCCGGTCATGCTAGACTCAGAGCCAAGACGTCTCGCTCCAAAATTGGTGCTTGTAACCCCAGACTAAATAGTCTCAGAACCTTAGACTCTGTCATATAAAAGGCACCAACTCATTATGGCCTCCAAATATTTTGCAACAAAAAGCAGCCTGACGGAGCTAACACAAAGTGCCGCCGGTCCGGGTTGGAAGAGCATCACACGGGTTCCTTCCCGTGGCATTGTTTAACCATGAGGTGTGTTTTTTCTGCAAGCTTGTTTGCAGAGATTTTTTTTATTTTATTTTATTTTTGTTCTGGGGAAGCCTGACGCCTCTTTAAGGAACAGAGCTGAACATGCCAAATGCAATTCAAGACGTCCTTATTGGAGTCAATCTGGCGCCCTGTGGAAGTCTCCTCGCCACCTAGCTGGTCCTTGCCACCCTCTCCCACTGGTCCCCTCCCCCGGGGTCTCCAAGCTGACCCTTCTCCTCCACTCTGGCGTCCACAGCGTTTGGGGCACTCACCAACCGTCCGTCTGGCATTGCCTGTGGCGCCACGATTACATTTGGGTGTCGTGGTGTCGTTAAGCAAACCCCAGCACAAACACTGGCCGTCCCCTCCTGCCCTCTGGGCCTCTCAGCCATCACTGAGAGGAGCTGTAACCGGGTGCCTGAGCACCATGGAAAGAGGAAGAAGCATGATGCCACCACCATGCTCGGGGGCTGGGGAGGCCTTCACCCACTTCCATTTTCAGGATTCCCCTAATAAAATGGAGAAGCAAAGCTATCACTCTTCACCATATTATTTCCAGAACAAGGAGGGTAGTTACTGGTGGGTGGGGGAGAGCGAGGGATGGGATCAGTCAGCAGACAGAATTCATTTCCCGGGGACTGCAGGACTCAGGGCCCTGGCGTCCTTCCCTCGGGCTGCTGGCCGCAGGCTTCCCGGGGCTGCCTTGGCTCCTTGCCACACGAGGGAGCCTCTCTGCAGGGGTGGCACCTGCTCTCCTCTGCATGCTCTCCCGCAGAGAAGCCAGTCACAGGTCCTGCCCACACGCGAGGGGTAGGCATCTTGCAAAGGGAAGGGGTCATAAAGACCCCCTAGAGTCTGTCCCGCACACCTGGTCGGTGGCAGAAGTAAGGGAAGAAACAGTTACTAAGCAAGGAGGGAATTTTGTTTCTTCATGAGTTTGCCCGAGGTCGGCCCATGTTCCATCACCAAACCTCCGAGATATCTAGGCAGCCCTTCACCCCCAGCAAGCTGGCGCAGTAACTGGTTTCCAAGCACCTTAGATGAAGACTGTAATAAACCAAGATCAAGGGACAGATTGGTTTTAAGTATCACTTAGTCATCTTCCTTCACCTGCAATTTTCAGCCCCAAAATAACTTGGAGAGGGAAAAAAATCACAGGGTATTTACATTTACTATTTTTAACCACCTTTCTGTTTAAAACATTTAGTATCTTCTGAAGTCCTCCTAGAGCCCATTTAACCTGTAGCAAGATATCGTATTTATTTTTGCAGCTATTTTCATCTGCTCAGAGAACTTTTTGTTTCCATTTGAGCTTTTAGAAGGAAGTTAAGCAAGGTCAACATGCCTGGCCCACTTGTCAACTGGTTGTGCTGGGTTCTTAATAAGAAAATGGAGCTAAATTCAGAGCTACTTATCAGGCATCCCCTTTTTTTTTTTTTTTTTTTGAGACAGAGTCTCACTCTGTTGCCTGGGCTGGAGTGCTGTGGTGTCAGCCTAGCTCACAGCAACCTCAAACTCCTGGGCTCAAGCGATCCTTCTGCCTCAGCCTCCCGAGTAGCTGGGACTACAGCCATGCACCACCATGCCCGGCTAATTTTTTCTATATATATATTTAGTTGTCCATATAATTTCTTTCGAGTTTTACTAGAGAGGGGTTTCGCTCTTGCTCAGGCTGGCCTCGAACTGCTGAGCTCAAACGATCTACCCACCTTGGCCTCCCAGAGTGCCAGGCGTGAGCCACCACTCCCAGCCCAAGCATCTCTTTTTATGTGGCTCAATTTTTCCATTACTTGAAGTTCCCAAACACTAATGTGCCCTAATGCACTATTTTTGGTGGGAATGAATGCATTATGCTTTTCAAAGTTGGTGTTTTTGCGTAACTAGATAATGTAACTAGATAATGTTCTGCAAGAGGGAGGAGAATCGCTCCTTGTAGAGCACACAGCAGTTGGATTTTTCCCTGCTGATCCGGAGCTGCTGAAGCAGGGAATGGGGGAGGTGGGAGAAAGGGGAGCTGGGCAAACAGGAAAATCGCCTACAGATTCTGTTCACGTCTTCTACCTTACACTCTTTGGGCTGTAGGTTCTTTTTGCATTGTTTATTTTGCAGCCACAGAGCATTCATTTTCAAGTGGTTTCAATGAAAAATGTGTTTAGAAGAGAACAAAATGACTCTATAAGAGAATACATTTGTTATTCTTTCAGCCACAGTTAGCATAAACATTTGACCCTGGAGACAACTTAGTCATGCGAAACCAAAAGCCTTCATTAAAATCGGAACTAAAACAGATTTATTAGCAGACTTATGTGGAAATATCAATGAGGGGTGGGGGAAGGGAGATAGAGGCCCTTCTAGAATGTTCCATGTTTTGATGTTCATGAGTTATGCAGGTGTATGCAAGCTAGTAATATGCAGATTATTTCTGCATTGAATTTAAAGACAAAAATGCAGCCTAGCCAAACCCAAGGCTGGTACCTTAGACACTGCAACAGAATGTGAAATCAGTGACTAAAAGCCAACAAGAACTATGCAGAAGACCTATGATCTGGAATATTCTGTTTCACCCTCTTCCTCCTCCTCTTTCTCACCCCTCCATACCTTTGGCCTCTAAGACTTATTTTTGTTGTATGTTACTTTATTCCTTTCCAACCAGCTTTGGCACAAAGATGCATCTTCAGAGTTTAATATCAGATTATTTATATTTCCCTCCTGGCTGTTTTGTAATTCCATTCTTCAGTGTTAGACAAGGAAACACAAACTGTATCTCTACTTTGGTCTTGTTCAGCAGGTGCTTGTTGCCAGTGGCTGCTGACCTGAATTTCTGTGGATGGTGAAACCTGTAGGTCAATGCAGTTTTTATTATGTTACAAAAAAAATCTGGTGTTGTTTATGGTTTCCCTGTTAGCTAAGTTGTTATCATTTACTGTTTCTGTGAAGGAAGAAAATAGTTTTTTGCGTATGAAGCTCAAGCAATCAGCATCCCGGTTTCAGAGCAGACAGCTGAGGAATCAGTTCTGGGCACCATCTAAACCTACGTGAATATGCATATTTGCAGCGGGTTCTCATTTCAGGTTGTGGTTCTCTTTGCTACTTCTGGAATGGAACCTTGGCCAAACAACAAGTGGAAGAGGTTTTTGTGCTCTTGCAGTCCTGTGGGGAAATGGTTTCTTATTACTTTTTCAAATATTTAATTACTTTTATTTTTTAAAAAAGTTTTATATTTTAGTAACTTTAATAGAATTTTTCTCTGCCTTTTTTTCAGTTGATATGAAATTCACATAACATAAAATTAACTACTTTACAGCGTACAATTCAGTGGCATTTAGTACGTTCGCACAGTCGTGCAACCTTCTTCACCTCTATCTGGAGCCAAAACGTTTTCACCAGCCCCCCAAAAAACCCATACCCATGGAGCAGTCTCTCCCCATCCCATTCTCCCCTCCTTCCAGCCCCTCACAACCACTCATCTCATCTACTTTCTGTCTGAATGGATTTACCTACTCTGGACATTTCGTGTAATAAAATCGTGAGATATCTGATCTTTTGTGTCTGGCTTCTTTCTCTCAGCCTAACGTTTTTGACATTCTTCCACATTGTAGCATATGTCAGTAATCCACTACATTTATTTTGAAATGAAAATATAATATCTGAGGGCACTTTCCTGTGTCCATCTACTTCCCGAGCACCTGCTACGTGCTATGTGCAAGGGACTGCACCGTAGGTAGCATGACATAAGAAGTGGCTTCTCTCTAAACTAAGCCTGGCCTGCTAATTGCAGGGCAAAAGCATAGGAGTGCCCCACCCCCATGCCTCTGTCTCTGCCATAAAACTACCGGAGGTGGCAGGTTTCCAAATCAGCCAAATCTTTGTGACTCACACGCTTTCTCACCTTTGGGGATTTATTCCCCCTCCTCTTTCACTTTTCCTCAGAGCAAGCTCCATTTCCCCCAAAACCACACATGCCTTTGGAATTGTTTTAGCTCAGATATGTCGATGAACAGAAAACATAGCAGTGGGACTGCCACAAAGCAGAGTCAGCCCTCAGGAGACCCACCAGCTTGCAGGGGAGAAACACAACATGCAGACAGCAGTGGAACCGGGGACACAGGCTGCCTGGCTGTCTCCAGTTCAGTGGGTGGCCCCCAGGGCTCAGGCCTGTGAAAGGCCCCACGGCCTCACAGGAAGAGTCAGACTTGAAGGAAAGGGGCCGGGGCCTTGGAGAGACAGGGCGATGGCCTTCATGGCCAAAGGGAAGATTAAGACAAAGACTTGGTTGCTAGAATAAGCGTGGCCTTTTTAAAGATAGGCACAAACCATTTTGTTTAGAGTCAAAGATTTCTCTGGAAATGAGCCTGCCCTGGATGTCAAAATGCGTCCACACAAAGGGGAAGCCACAGGGAAAATAACACGTCTCACGTTCCTTCCTTCGCCTTCCCTGTAGGCCTGCCTAGGGCCTGCCGGCTACAGCTCAGGAACCATCACAGCAGCCCGCCCAGGGCTCTTCCTGCCTCCAGGCTCCCTGCTCCAAGCTGTCTTCTGCTGCGCTGCTCCACAAACACAAACCCGGATGCCCTCAGACCTTGCACAAAAGGACCCACTGGGAGAAGGTGTCTCAGCATGGACTCCAAAGCTTGTGGCATCCCAATGTGCCTCCAAAGGAGTTTCCCACAATGCTTCTCTTCCAAAATAATTTCCCATCATCCTTCTCTCCTAAAGCAGTCTACCATCATGCCTCTCTTCCAAAGCAGTTTCCCATCATGCCTCTTTCCCAAAGCAGTTTCCCACAATGCCTCTCTTCCAAAGGCGTTTCCCATTATGCCTCTCTTCCAAAGCAGTTTCCCATAATGCCTCTCTCCCAGAGGAGTTTCCCATCATGCCTCTCTTCCCATCCTGCCCTAATGGGGCCCAGATGGTTCCCTCAACAGGCCTTGTGTTAGAGACCTTGTTGTGGGTGTTTTCTTCTCTTTCACACTTGTACTGTCTCCCCTCTCTCCTCTCTCTTCAAGACCCATCTCTCCACCTCTGAAGCAGAGCTGCCCTCTCTGTCATATCCTGAGTGTATCATACTCTTGGAATAACCACTCAGCCAATCAAAGAAAACATATTTTTCTCCACCCAAGTATACTTTGGGCATCTCAAATGTTGAGGGGGGGTGCTTCATGGACCTTCCGACTCAGCCAGAGAAGGAGGTGTAAAGTGAAAGCCTCAGTGGGGCCCCAAGGCAGGTTATGGTAACTTCCCACGGTTCTTAGAGACCCTAGGCACTCCCGATATTCGCAGAGAAGATAGAAACAACTGGGCACAACTGGGAAAGGAGGTGGCAAATGAAGTAGGTGAGAAGAGCAGGAGGCCAGGCCAGACACAGGGGCCATCTGAGAGGACAAGGACATGCTACTCGAGGCTGGAGGCAGAGGTAATTCAGGGGCTGTTGTAGAGTGCAGTTGTGAGGAACAAGGTCCTGAGTCGGGCAGCGGGAGTGGGAAGAAAGGCAGGCAGTGACAAGCACCAAAGTCTGGGGGCTTGGGATGGGCAGCTTGATTGGATGTGTTGGGGGTCACTGGGAAGGGAAGTAGTCACTGAAGGAGTCAAGGGTAAGCTTTGGGTAACTAGGAGAATGTTGTTATGTGACAAAAATTGGAAATTCAGAAACGAGAACAGAGTTTCTGTTGGGTGAATGGTGTGATGGGGAGTCCATAGACACAGCCCCAAGGCCCTCAGGGTGAGTTTTCCTCCCTTAGCACTGGGAAAGAAGGCAGCAACAGGATGCACAGGCAAACAGTGGCTGCTCCTAGGTAGGAAGCAGGACACCTGTCACATTTGCTTATGGAATGTTTAGCTCTCTGAGGCTCCCAGAGACTGAAGCCTGTGCCTCCCGACACACCCCAGGATGCTGCCCCATTTCTATAGACAGGCTAAATGAAGCATTTGCTTCAATAGTGGAAATGGCGTCTAACTGCTAATGCCCCATGCTGTGCACAGACCTGGCAGGCTTCTCGGCAAGGCCATAGTCTCTCAGGATGTCATTGGTGGCCATGGCAGTGGGGAGGAAGAAGTGAGCTCTGTCATTCTTGGCCCTCCCCGGCACCCTCTCCAACCCAACAGCTAGAAGTGTCTTATCCCTGCTTTTGTTCCACAGGGACTGAGTAAGTTCTGATAGACAGTGAGCACACACCAGACCCCCCACGGAACCTCCCAGAAAGCCAGCCAGCCCATGAAAGCAGGTAGAAGGAGCAGAAGCCATAGAGAGAAACATTCCCTGTCATGGGACAGGCGTGTGCTGCTTTTGAGTTCCTCATGCCTGCACTGCAATAGGGACTGTGGAATTTGCTGGCTTCAACATTTTGGTGAACACGGTGACTTCAGTTATCCAGAATGGATAAAATTATAAATAGAGCAATTTCAAAAAGAAAGGAATATAGAATAGCAAGCTTTTAGAACACCCACCAGGCAAAGTCCAAACTTAGAAAAAAAAGATAAATAAACCTTTATGAGATAATTAACCTTCTCCACACCACACACACATTGGTTTCTACCATTTATCATTCACAACTTTTGTTAGAGTTTAGAGTTTGTCTCCTAAAAGAGTGTAAGTTTCTAGAAGGTAGGGTTAGGACTTATTGCTTTATCTTTTCCCCCCACAGATCCATAAAATACACTCAGTAAATGTTTGTGTGAACAGAATTAAATTTACATTAGTAAAATGGTTTCTGTTTTCTGCTTGTTTATTTTGCTAGAGGAGCCACTGAATTGCTATTTTAAGAACAGTTTTGAATCATTGCTTATGAAGTCATAATTGCATTAAATAAAGTAATAACTAAAAACTTCCTGGTCCATTTAGAAATTATAACTAATGCAATTTGAAAAGACAGTTGGGTCATTCATTTCATAAAAGTCTCAGATTTCAATGACTTTAGTGTAAATGTACCTTGAGAAAAATTATTACCTGTTTTCTAATTAATTTACCTCGTGGTGTTTCCTCTCTAAAGTATTTTTCATGGCAAATAAAATACACAACTTTGTGCTTGTAACTCTGTTTCTGTCCTATTTATATAAATTCTGAAATTTGCACATAGGTTCTGGCGAAAGTTGTTTTTTTCACATCAAGTGAACTGACAGTTAAAACAATCTGAAGCATTTAAACCTGAAGGATCTCCCAAAGGAGGAAAAATCCCTTACCTTATGTACAGTCTCTTTCACAAATACATAATTTAGAGAGGATGTATATAAATTGCCTCATGCATATCTTTGATCTAAATTAATTTTGCATATAATGTCTAATGCAGTTATTTCATGAAAGTGAGAAGGCATTATTATTACTATTATTATTATCATCGTTTCCCTATTTACAAACAGCAAATCTTGGAATTCAGAAAGGTTAGGTTGCATGATTCGCTCCATCCAACCAGCTACTGAGTGGCAAAGCCAGGTTAAAAAGCTCCAACCTCCATGGTCCGGTCCAGTGTAAAATATTTAAACCTGGATCCTTCACAAGCCTGCAAGTGCTTTATTGAGGAGAGCAGAGGAGAAAAGGAGAGAAGAAGAGAGAAGGGGAGAGAGCTGTCATCCCAGCTGTGCAGAGAGGGTCCGTCGGCCCGCTGAGCACAGCCTGGGTGTCTGAGCGCCATCCTCCGAGTTCCCTGCCCATGGGGACCTCACACACGCTCCGCACTGAATTCTCTCTTTGCACCAAGGGGAGAGAACGTGCTGACCAGTCGCCGTGATCAGCAGACGCCTGACTGCGATTTCCTCCCTGTCGATAATGAAGTTGGCTTCCGGCACCAAGCAGACAGGTCCAGGGGCCCGCTCAGCCTGGCGGCCTGCGCACCCTGGACCTCGGCCCTGCACAGCACAGCTCAGCTCAGGGACCATATTGGTCTCTACCAGGAGGAAGTCAGGCGTCAAAGGATGCCCAGTTGGCCACAGCCTGCAACACACACACATACACACACACCCTCATCTCCTGGGGCCACTCAGGAGGCAGGCAGAACCCCCGGAGGCCCTCAGCAGCCAGTGCACTCCAGCGGAAAGGTGCCCAGGGGCCCGTGCCCCTGGGACAAGGGCCACAGGGACTCAGGAAGCCTCAGTTGGCCTGGATTTGGGGGTCATCCTTCGATATTGCAGTCTAAGCAAACTCTGACCCCATTTGAGTGGCCCCTGTGGCCTCTGTGTCTGGCACCCCTCTCCAGCCATCCCTCACTCTCCTCATTGTTACCGCCTCTCATCAACCACCTTCTTTGGAAAAGCACTGGTTCCCGGCCTTTACTGCCAACCAGTCCCAACAGCCACCCACATCTTTGGCCAGCTCCAGGAAAATCCTAAAAACAATACCAAATTGGAACCAAGACTCTGATGTGATTGTTTTAAGATGGTAGTTTATAAGTGATCTGAATCTAGAGGCTCAGAAACACGTTATGGCATTTGTAAGTGTTTTTCGTTTTTAAACTTTTACACCTTGAAGGTTATTTATTTGTGATTTTTCTTTATGCATAGTTTGGTACCTTTTTTTTTTTTTTTTTTTTTGAGAAATAGTCTCACTCTGTTGCCTAGGCTAGAGTACCTTGGCATCAGCCTAGTTCACAGCAACCTCAAACTCATGGGCTCAATCAATCCTCCTGCCTCAGCCTCTTGAGTAGCTGGGACTCAGGCATGTGCCACCACGCCCGGCTAATTTTTTTATATATATTTTTTTTAGCTGTCCAGATCATTTCTTTCTATTTTCAGTAGAGACAGGGTCTTGCTCTTGCTCAGGCTGGTCTCGAACTCCTGACCTTGAGCCATCCTCCCGTCTCGGCCTCCCAGAGGGCTAGGATTACAGGTGTAAGCCACCACTCCCGGCCCTACGTGGTTTGGTATTTTCATCCACAGTATTCTGGGTTCTACTAAAGGCACGTTGTAAACATTTTCATACAACTTGCTGTTACAAATAATTTTTAAAATTCTACTTTGTGATCCTGTGTGTGTATCTCTGAGAAATTCAAGGCAATTCTCCAATCCTGATGTACCAGTCAGTATTCAATCAGAGAAATGGAACTAGTAGAAGACATGTGCCAAGACATTTATTGCAAGGAACTGGCTGATGCCACTGGGGTACTAGCCAGGGAAGCCCAAAGTCTGTTGGGCAGGCAGTTAGCAAGGGCAGGCTGGAACTGTCTTGCACATTGACTGACTCCAGGAGGGATTTCTTCTTCTTCAGGAAACCTCAGCCTTGCTATGAAGGCCTTTCACCCAATTATTCAGGATAATCTCTCCTCTGGCTTAAAGTCAACTGACTATGGACCATAGTCATAGCTACAAAACACCCTCACAGCAACACCTAGATTAGTTTTTGTAGTGAATTAAATTGTGTCCCTAAAAAGGATAAAGTACAGGCTGGGTGGGGTGGCTCACGCCTATAATCTCAGCACTTTGGGAGGCTGATGTGGGAGGATCACTTCAGGCCAGGAGTTTGAGACTAGCCTGGGCAACACAGCAAGACCCCATGTCTACAAACACACACACACACACACACACACACACACACACACACAAAAGATAAAGTAGCTATGAATGGGAATTTATTTGGAAGTGGGATCTTTGTAGATGTGATCAAGTTAAAACAAGATCATACTGAATTACAGGGGGCCCTAAATCCAGTAAGTGGCATCTTTATAAGAGAAAGCAGAGGGAAATTCAGATACGCGCGCGCGCACACACACACACACACAGACACACACACACAGACACACACAAACATATACATGGAGATGAGTATGTGAACATGGTAGCAGAGATGGGGATGATGCAGCGTCAAACCAAGGGGCACCAAGGACTGCCAGCTGCCACTAGAAGGTGGAAGAGACATGGATGGATGAGCCTTCAGAGGGAACACGGCCCTGCCATCTCCTTTCTTTCAGACTGCTGGCCTTCAGAACTAGGAGAGAATAAATGCACGTTGTTTTGAGCCATCCATTTGTGGTTCTTCATTGGGCAGCCCTGGAAAATAAACTTGGTGTTTGATGGAATAACTGGGGACGATGGCTGGGCACATGGACACAACCAAAGACCATTGCACCAGCATTCCTTTCCCTGCCCTCCACCCCAAGGGGGCATATGGCCTCCCCTGAGCTCATATTCTAGGTGGCAGAACACACAATTAAAATGGATGAGCAAATGAGCATGAACCTGTTGGTCCATGAGAGAAAAAGTGCCCCAAAGAGGGAGAAGTAGGCCCCCATCTGAGCAGAGACCCAAATCTGTGGACAGGCCTGGGGTCCCTGCAGGAAGAAGGGGAGTGGATGGGCCGGGACAAAGGCAGGCAGGAAAATGGGGGAGATAGAATCTCCTACCCCTTGTTGATTTTTAATTTGTCTCTAAATATGCAAGAAATACATGCATGTATACATCCTCTGTCTGTCTTGTTGTGTTTTTTTTATATATAAAGCTTTTCTTGTGCCAGCCCAAGACCTTCTCTCCCTGCCCAGAGTGCACCATTTTTATCAAGTTGCTCTGGTTTCTTAAAAAATGCAATCATGTATGTGTGTGCACATAGAAATGTTTTATATTTTAAAATAATTATTTTTCAAGTCAACTGCAATGGAGTATTCTAATTTTTTTAAGCAAACTTGTGAGCTTTTAGAGTAGTTTCAGAGTTACAGCGAGAGGACTGAGCGTGCCCGTGTATCCCAAGCTCAGATCCCGCATGGTGAAAGCCGCACATCACCGCGGTGTTCTGTTCCATCTGTGAAGATGCCTTTGGTACACGGCTATCAACTAAATGCCCTGCTTGCCCGTGAATGTCCTTTTTCTGCCCCAAGACCCATCCGGGATCCCATGTTGCATTTATTCATCGTACCGCAGTGGGCTGCTCTGGGCTGCGGCTG
Source organism: Lemur catta (assembly GCF_020740605.2). NCBI lineage: Eukaryota > Metazoa > Chordata > Mammalia > Primates > Lemuridae > Lemur > Lemur catta. The sequence goes on from NC_059156.1 coordinate 2,530,452, forward strand.
GTTCTCCAACCTTCTTTGTCTTTGATGCCCTTGATAGTTTTGAGGCGCACTGGTCAGGTATTTTGCAGAATGTCCTTCCGTTTTCTCATGTGAGGGCTGGGGTTATGGGTTTTTGGACATTCTTAGGTTTTTATTGACAACATTTCATGGCATACCTAATCTTTCAACAAACAGTCTATCTCAGAAATAGAATCATACATTTAATGCAGTCACTGTCGTGTCTATCTTTGTCTCCTTTATATAAAAATACAAAGAAACTGGGCTCGTACGTGAAACTTTCCATTTTAAACTTCTGGGAAGATCTTTAACATTAAAAATTCAAACCACTTTGGAATTATCTGGTCAACTGGAAAAGTTTATTTTAGTCATCCAAAGGGATCTACACAAAGGAAAACTTCCTTTTGGGGAGCATCCTTCTTGTCTTCCCATCCCAGAAAGCATCCTTACTGAGGACTCTGACCACTGCTGAGACCAGCCCTTGGAAAGCCTCTCCCCATGAATCAACCCAGCCAGTACCAATACCCATGCGACTGCATAGCTGTGCGCTGGTGCGGGCTCTTGTGGGTGTCGGGGGCGGGGGGGGGGTATTTGAAATAGTTATTTCTGGAAATGTGACCAATTCTCATTATTATCTCAAAAATACACTCAAAAGTATGATAAAATGTTCTTTCCCTTTCTGTTTCCTTAGGGACATTTCTTGAATTGTATAGGACATGTATCTGGTCTTATCAAATGACTGTGATCTAGTGAGAATAACAACAAACCACAAAGACTTCCTCACACAGGGACCAGAGAAAAGGCCAGCGTTCAGAATCCACTTAGCTTTAGAGTGCTTTTCTCAAACCTGCTGGCTTTTCAATCAATTTCTTCCTTCCTTCCCTCCCTCCCTCCCTTCCTCCCTCCCCCTCTCTCTCTCCTTCTTTCTTTCCTTTGAGGCATAGCTTATATCCAGTAAAATTCACAGTTTTAGAGTAGCATACAGTTGGCCCTCCATATCCACGGGTTTCATATCCATGGATTAAACCAACCTCAGGTGTGCAGCCCTGATCCTATCAAGTGGCGATAGATAGATAGATAGATAGATAGATAGATAGATAGATAGATGATAGATAGATAGATAGATAGATAGATTTCCGTAAAAGCAACATCGTCAAAGAGGTTTTATGACAAAGGCACTGGGGAAAATGCAACACTCCTGTCCTCTTGAGTTCCACCCGTGCTTTTCATGAAGGATTTTCTTTGTCAATGTGGTGTCAAGCTTGACTGTGTGGGAGATGATTTTTGTGCAAGAACTATTTATAAAATCATCCTGTTTCTCATGCTCGTTCTCTACCGTGAGTGTTAAACATGAAATGCAGAAGTGGAAACAAAGGGGGAAAAAGCACATAACTTCTTATAATAAAATATGGTCATCAAAAGAAAGAGGGGAGGGGGGTGGACTTTTGAAATGATAATCTTCTGTTATGTTGTAGCTGTAACAGCCACGTGTTATTTGGGGAGAATTGGAATGCTTTTCCTGTGTGCACTTTGAGTAAACACAGGCAGCATTGTTTATCTATTTATTTTTTGGTTTGTTTTTGGTATTGGTGAAAGGGTAGGCTCTGAATTTATTTACAGCTTTAGAGGCACCATGGCTGGTGTTACATAGGCCACAGGTTTTGGAACCAGAGGAGCTGGATTTGTGTGTGTTCTGCTTCCTTTAGTGGGAGATATTCTACAAGGCCACTGTGGAAGGCAAAATGTGGTCCCCTGAATATGTCCGTGTCCTGACCCCTTGAAACCTGTGAATATCACCTTCCATGGCAAAAGGTTTGGCTTTGCAGATGTGACTAAATGAAGAACCTTGCAATGGAGAGATTATACTGGATTATAGAGACTATACGCCCTGGGCTGTACAGGATCTTTAAATTTAGAAAAGGGAGGCAGAAGAGGAGGTCAGAATACTGTGATGTGAGAAGGACTTGACCTTCTGTTGCTGGCTTTGAAGATGGAGAAAGGAGGTCATGTGCCAAGGAATGCCATAGCCTCTCAACACTGCATAAGGTAGGGAAACAGATTCTCTTCTAGAGCCTTGGAAGGAACATGGTTCATCTGACACCTTGATATTGGCCCAGCGCGTTAGTGTTTTCCAGAGAAACAAAATGAATATGATATATATAAAGAGATTTAATATTGAGGGTTAGGCATGGTGGCTCATGCATGTAATCCCAGCACTTTGAGAGGCTGAGGCAGGAGGACAGCTCGAGCCCAGGAATTTGAGACCAGCCTGGGCAACATAGCAAAACCCCATCTCTACAATAAATAGAAAAATTAGCCAGGCATGGTGGCATGCATCTGTAGTCCCAGCTACTTGGGAGGCTAAGGCAGGAGGATCCCTTGAGCCCAGGAGTTGGAGGTTGCAGTGAGCTGTGATTGTGCCACTGCACTCCAGCTTGGGTGACAGAGTGAGACCCTGTCTCTAAAAAAATAAAAAATAAAAACAATGAAGAGGTTTGTTATTATGGTATTGGCTCATGAGATTATGGAGGCTGAGAAGTTCCATGATCTCCTTTCTGTAAGCTGGAGCCCTAGGAAGGCTAGTGGTGTAGGCTGAAGATCCGAGAGCCAGAGAGATGGTGATGTAGACTCCAGTGTGGGGCTGAAGGCCTGAGCACCAGGAGCATGGATGGCAGGAGATCCATGTCCCAGCACCAGCGGTCAGGCAGAGGGCAGGTGAATGAACCTTCCTCTGTGTTTCTGTTCTACTCAGGCCCTTAGTGGGCCAGAGGAGCCTCCCCACGGTGGGGAGGCCGGTCTGCTTAACTCAGTCCACCAATTCCAAAGCCAGCTCTCATCGGGACACACCCTCCAAGACACACCCAGAGATAATGTCTAATCAGATATCTGGGCATCCTGTGGCCCAGTCATAAGATTAACGTTATACCCAGTGACACCCACTTGGGACTTCTGATCCCGAGAACTGTCAGATAATAAACACATGCTATTTTACACCACAAGGTGTAATTTGTCACAGCAGCAGTGGGAAGCCAACCCAGCCACTAACCCCTCTGAAAATAGCTCTTCCCTTTTGTAAACTGAAAATGATCATGAAAATATCACCCAACCTCTTCCTACATTACTACAACAATCAGTGAGAGAGTGTTGGAAGATGTTGTGAAAACTATAAAAACTTTGCTAGATGAAAAAAAAGTCTGCAGCTCCCTTTGATGGAGCACTTTTCCTCCCACCCCAGTTCCTCCTTGGCTCCTCTCCAGGGCATCCCCTCTCTGAACATGGCCAGACCCAAGTCACTGGCCATTTCTGCTCTTTAGACGCCATCACCATCAGCAAACAGAATGGGCTGTGTCAAACATTTTCATATTTTTGTTCATGATGGAGTTTTTGCATGAATTTTGAGTTTTAAGCCATGGCATTATAATATCATTTATCTTGATGACTGTGTTTTTGGCACCTCCTTAAGCCCCCTTCACCCTAGTGTCCTGTCCCATGGGAGGGGGTACGCGGTGGTGGGATTAATGAATCCAGGTGCATATGCGGGCAATAGAGGACCAATTCCAGCTTGCACTTTTCCCCGGGGCAGGAAAGGTCCTGGGAGAGATTTTGGGAGTCTGTGAACTTGCACAGGGAAAAAGTTTGCAGCTGTCTGGTTGTGAACCACTAACTGAAACTTGGCGTTTCTGGTAAACATAACCACAAAGGGCAACGACAGGAGCCTTTACAGTATTTGTACTTTGTTACCAATTTGCACCAATAGAAATAGAATGTGTGTTCACAGCAGGGTGCAGTAGCAGCAGACTTTGTTTAGGCTCACAGCTACTTGGAAACAGAAGTTATCAGAACCACCTCTAGAACTTGCAATCCAATGTACTGAAAAAGAAACACATATGTTACCATATTAGAATTCTCAAAAATATTGGATGACAGTATTTTAATATAATTAAGTGGCTTTGTAATCTTATGTACGATTGGATATATTTATGCACCATTTTATGCCTATAGAAACGGTATCCACTAGATTGCTGAAGAAGGCCTGAGGTATAGAAATGGCTACAAACTCTTCCCTCAAGCCTTAACCTCTTGAGTCTGGTTGTTTCCTCTGGATATTGAAGATAAAAATCTCCGACCTCCAGAGAGGATCAAATATGATACAGTACACAAATACCTGCATGCCAAATGGAAAGTGTCCTCAGTATTCAAATGATAAGAACTGAATACAAAATTCTAAATGGAAAAAAATAGTAAAAACTCACGCACATTAGTTTTCTGGGGCTGCTGTAACAGAGCATCCCAGACTGGGCGGCTTAAACCACAAATTTATGTATTTTCACAATTCTGGAGGATAGAAGTCCGAGGTAAAGGTGTCAGCAGGGTTGGGTTCTTCTGAGCCGTCTCTCTGTGGCTTGCAGATGGCTGTCTTCTGCCTGTGTCCTCATGTAGTCATCCCTTCGTGGGCGCCTGTGTCCTAATCTCTTCTTAAAAGGACTCCAGTCGGACTGGATTAGGGCCAACCCTAATGACCCATTTTAACTTAATTACCTCTTTAAAGACTCTGTCTCCAAATACAGTCACATTCTAAGGTGCTGGGGGTCAGACTTCAACATATGAATTTTGGTAGGGACACAATTCATCCCATAACATCAGATTAAAAAAAAAAAGTACTGGTGCCAACCCAGGTCGAGGATGCAACTGTCTTCCTATTCCTTTCTTTATTTAAAAAATATACTATTTTTTAAAGAAAGGTTTTAGATTTACAGAATAATTGAGCAGGTAGTACAGTTACTATATCCATTCCCCCACCCCCCAGCTGCCAGTGTTATTTACATCTTAAGTTAGTGTGGTATATTTGCTACAATTAATGAACCAATATAGATACATTATTATTAATTAAAGTTCAGAGTTTACATTAGGATTTACTCTGTGTTGTACATTCTATGAATCTGGACAAATATATAATGACATGTATCCACCATTACAGTATCATATAGAATAGTTTCATTGCCCTAAACATCCCTGAGCTCCACTTACTCATCCCTTCCTCCTCCTCAAAACCTTGGCAACCACTGATGCTTTTACTGTCTGTGTGGTTTTTCCTTTTCCAGGATGTCCTGTAGCTGGAACCACACATATGTAGCCTTTTCAAGCTGGCTGCTTTTATTTAGCAATACACAGTTAAAGTCCCTCCATTTTTTGTTGTTGTTGTAGTTATTTATTTATTTATTTTGCTGACTTGATAGCTCCTTCTTCATTGTATGGATATGCCATAGTTTGTTTATCCATTCAGTTACTGAAGAACGTTTAAGTTGCTTCCAGTGTTTGGTGATTATGAATAAAGCTGCTATGAATATCTGTGTGCAGGTTTTTCCGTGGACATAGTTTTCAACTTAATTGGGTAAATACTTAGGATCTTGATTGCTAGATCGTATGGTACCACTATGTTTGGGTTTGTAGGAAACTGCTAAGCTGTCTTCTGCAGTAGCTGTATAGTTTTACATTCCCACCAGCAACAAATGAGAGCCTCTGTTGCTCTGCATCCTGTCGGCATTTGGTATTCTCTGTTTTTTGGACTTTAGCCATTCTTTTTTTTTTTTTTTAATTTTTTTTTTTTTTGAGACAGTGTCTCACTTTGTTGCCCGGGCTAGAGTGAGTGCTGTGGCATCAGCCTAGCTCACAGCAACCTCAAACTCCTGGGCTCAAGCGATCCTCCTGCCTCAGCCTCCCAAGTAGCTGGGACTACAGGCACATGCCACCACGCCCAGCTCATTTTTTTTTGTCTATATATTTTTAGTTGGCCAGACAATTTCTTTCTATTTTTAGTAGAGACAGGGTCTCGCTCAGGCTAGTCTGGAACTCCTGACCTCGAGCGATCCACCCGCCTCGGCCTCCCAGAGTGCTAGGATTACAGGCGTGAGCCACAGTGCCTGGCCATAGCCATTCTAATGTATCTAGTGGTATCTCATTGTTATTTTAATTTGCTATTCCTCAATGATAGATGATATTCAGCATCTTTTCATATGCTTGTTTGCCATCTGTATATCTCTTTAACCTTTTTTTTCTGATCTTTTGCCCATTGTTTAATTGGGTTATTTATTTTCTTATTGTGGAGTTTTAAGAATTCTTTGTATATTCTGAATACAATCCTTTACCAGACAGGGATTTTGCAAACATTTTCTCTCAGTGTGTGACTTGTCTTTTCATTCTCTTCACAGTGTCTTTTGCACATTTTAAAATTTTAATGATACCCAACTTGTCATTTTTTTCTTTCATGCATCATGTTTTTGGCATCGTATCTAGCAGTCATCACCAAACCCAAGAGCATCTAGATTTTCTCCTGTGTTATCTTCTGAGAGTTTTATAGTTTTGTCTATTACAGTTAGATCTATGGCCTATATTAAGTTAACTTTTGTTTTTTATAAAAGGTGTAAAGTCTATGTCTAGATTTTTTTTCCTTGACACGTGGATATTCAGTTGTTCCAGCACCATTTGTTAAAAAGGATGAATTGCCCTTGTTCCTTTGTCAAAGAGTAGCTAAGGACATCTGTGTGCAATCTGAATGCAATCTGACTGCCCTTTAATGAAAATTTTGAGTACTGTTTATGGGGAGTGCTAATAGCATTTGTTGCAAGCGATTCTTGTTTTCTCCCTGTTTCCTCAGTAGCTGGAAATAATATGAAATAAAGTACAGTGAGTGGAAATCATTGTTCCTCTCTGTTTGCATTTAGTTTTCTCAGAATACACCTACTCCTGCCAGCTCTACTTTATTTCCTCGTTTTTTCTCCATTACAGGACTGCACTTTTGAAAAAATCACCAAAACAGAGTAAATAACCCTCTAATTTACCAGCTACCTACCAGCCATCTAGCATTTTGAAAGAATTTTGGTGATTTCATGATAAACCTAGACAGTCTCTTTTCACGCCTTAGGTCTCGAACTGTCCCTTGGGGCCTGTGAGTCTAAGTTAAAAGCGCCTGACTCCTTAACAGCAAGATCTGTGGGTTTATCCGGAAATATCAAGCAGGCAAGATGGATCCTGAGCTCTTGCATTGTTGGTTACCAGAGATCATCCGCAAAACCCGGCCACACTGGGCTCCCGTTTGAGAGCGAGGATTTCCACCACTTTCCCACACTTTACATGATTGGCATCTGTCAGGTAATCCGAACATACAAAGAGGCCTTTTAACCAAGTTCAGTTTGGAATTTCCAACTGCTAAGGACGAGCTGGGCTGGCAGGCCAGGGCGCCAGTTTTGCTGCGCGGCTACTCGAGAGTGTGCGGTAGCCGAGGGCCGCGTCCCCCAAAAGCTGAGAGCTGTAATGAGTCAACTTGTTGTTTACTTTCCAAATCTGAATGACTGAGCTAGGCGAAAGAAGAATCAATCAACCACAATGTGACCCTACAGGCGGAAAAAACGCAGCGCTCCCACCAGCAGGCGGTGGGGGAAGGGAAGCACGTGTAACCAGGGCAGAGTTGCATCAGGAGCTCACTCGGGTTTTCTATTGCACCCTTCGTTTTTCGATTGCATGTAATACCTCAGCATCAGTCTGCACGAGCCCAGGGAGCCCGGGAGCAACGCAGGGCAGGCTCAAGGCAAGGCCCCACCAAGTTCTTTTGGGGGGCCTTAAAAGGCTCCTGATACATAATAAGGCACAAATGTATTCTGCTGATTCACAATTATGGAGACTGTGTAAGTGTATTTTTTATTGATGTGCTCTAATAATGGTGTAGCAGCAGTCGTTTTACATCACTGATGTTTTACAGCAATATTTTTGGGTCCACCTTTTTGATGGCGGACCGGCCCCTTAAAAACTCACCTCGGGTCCCCCCTGCCCCAACAAGCAGAAGAACAAATGGTCTAGTGTTCCAGGAAGGAGCAAATGAGGTTATAGTTTAAATTGCTGAGTGTACTGGGCTCTGAGCACGAATTTCATTAGATACCAAAGGGAGGGGCGAACTGATTTAAAAAATTTTCAACGAGGCAGACACCAAAGGTGCTGGGGAGGAGAAGCGGATATTTGTCTAATTGAATTAAGACCGCGAGTGGTGGGAAGCCGTCACCGACGTGGAGGGGAGGAAGGAGAGCTGGGACTTGGGTGCACCAGGGCTGGGCCCTATAAGCCATTGCAACAGAAAACACTTTGCAAAAGCCCGAGGTCCGAAGCCTGGGGGTGGGGATGGGGGTGGGGTGAGGAGGTTCGAGGGCTCAGGTTCCCCCAAACCCTCCCCACAAGCCCCCACACCCGAGTTGCTGGTGCCTACCCCTTCCTCTCTAAGCATTTCTGGCTCTTCCCAGGAGGTGTTAGGTGTTTTGCAAAGATCGAGGCTCCGCCTGAGCCCCCACTTTTTGAAGTGGGGGAAGACAACTGTGGTGTCTTCTAAATCCCGGGTTTTGAGGGAGGTACACCCTCGGACAGATTGCCGGGGCTACGGTAGGGCCAACTGGGCAGCTGGGGGAAGGTAACACTTTAGCAGTGTCCTGGATTCCCCTTCTCCTTAGAGTCCGCGGGGGTGGCCCGAGTTTCAGTCCCCTCCAGGCAGTGGTGGAAAGCTTGGGTTTGGGACTGGGTGGGATTAGGCCTGGGTTCTTCTGTCCCCACAGAGGCCACGGGGAAGGGGCAGAGATCGGAACAAGTAGGGAGAAGCCCGGGTTCCCCACACCCACTCGGCGGGGGGGTGGGCTTGGCGCGAGGGACTGTAGGGACGCAGGTCCCCAGCCGTGGGGGAGGGGCAGGGCTGAAGTCCCTACTTTCTGCGGGGGAGGGGCTGGTTTGGGACGCGGCCCCCCCCAGGGCGCAGGGGAGGGGCCGTTGGGACGCGGGTTCTCCTCCCCCCAGGGGTTGGGGAGGGGCGGCCCGTGGTGCCTGGGCACCCCCAGCAATCCTCCCGGCCCGGGTCGGAGTGCTCGCGGCCGCTCCCCGGAGGTCACTGCCCGTGCCGGTCCGTCCCGTCGTCCCGCCCTCTCCCGCCGCCGCCACTCCCGCACCAGCCTGCCAGCGCTCGCGAGCGAGGAGCCGCCGCCGCCGCCGCCCCGCCGCCGCCGTGCCCTCCGGCCGCCATTCGGCACCGAAACTTTCCAGCGCCCGCGCCCTCTCGGGGACTCGCGCGGCGGGGCGGGGGCGGCCCGGGGGCGGCGCTCGGCTGCTCCGGGGCGCCGGGCCCTGCTCGGCCGCGGCACGGCCCCGGCTCGGCGACGCCCGGCCGCAGGGAGGCGCGGAGCGCGGCCGGGCGCGGCGGCGCCACCACAAGTTGCGCTGCTCGCGGCGAGGTGAGTGCGCGGGGCTGGGCGCGCCGGGCGCGGGGCCGGGGGGCGCGCAAACTTCTGTGGCGAGCGGGGCTCGGCGTCACCCCGGGGTCCGGCGGCGGATCGGGGCGCCCGGACGCTCCGCCCGCCCCCGGGGTTCCTGGAGGGGCAGGTCCCCCACTGTCCCCGCGGCGCTCGGGCCGGGGTGCGGTGCGCTCCCTGGAGGCTGAACAATACCCCGTTGCGGTCGCTCCCCAAAGTGCGGGCGCGGCGGGTGCAGACGGAGGCTGGCGGGGGGCGCCTTTGTTTTGGGGAGGGGGAGGCGGCCGGTAAGTTTGGGGAAGCGCTCGGTCTCCTCCACCCCCGGTGCTCCTTTGTCTGCCGATCCTGGGGCTCGCTGGGCAAACCTGCGCCCCCGCGGGCTGGGGGGCCGAGGCGGGATTTCCCCCTGGGGGAGGGGAGCCCCGGTCTTCCGGGGCGCGGGCCGGCCCCGAACCGGGTGGCGGCTCTGCCGCGCGGAGAGGAGTGAGGCGGGCGAGGCGGCGCGGGCCCCGCGTCTGCTCAGTTTCGGAGGCGCGGAAACTGTCAAGGAAGTCGGAAGCCCCCTCCCCCCGCCACTCCCTGCCCAAGCGCGGGGACCGGGCTGGGGGCGCCCCTGGTCTTCGAGCATCTGCAGAGCCGCCCGGTGCAGACCTGTTGCTCCCGGGTTCTGGCGGCGGGGGGTTGGGGGGTGTCCCCCAGATCCGCGGTCCTGGCCCTGGGGGGACCTTCCCTAACGGAGGGGCCGGTGCTCAGAATGGGGGGTGCGCCTTCGGGTGTCGGTGATCGCTGGGTTGGTAGCAACTTTGGGTCGCTGGAGGCCTGCCGCTCTGGGATAGGGCCTGGAGCTCACGTGCGTCGCTTGTGCGCGGTCAGGCCGAGGGCCCCGGCTTGCTCAGTGCTCGGCCTCTTGTTCTTCGACCAACTGCGTCGGACAAACACAAAGTTAGGGTAGGACGGGTTTCTTTTCCAGCCGGTGATGTTCTGGAGCAAAACCGAAAAGGAAACAAAAACCCACCTCCTATTGTATCTACAACTGCTTCTGCTTTGCATTGTCATGTGTGGCTTGACCTGCCTTCTGGGTGTTTTCCTCTCTGACACGCCGCGCGAGTCCCGGGTTTAAGCTGGGAGGGGAGGGCCGGGACTCGAGAGGGGGAGGGGGAGGGGACGGGAGTGGGGGAGGGGAGAGGAGCTCCGGTTAAGGTCCCAGGCGGTGGCTTAGCTGTAGGAAATGGCTCTTGACGATTTTATGAAAAGTTTACAAGAAGTCATTTCTAGAAAAGAAGCAATTAGATAAAAAAAAAAAAAGAATGTTGAGCATGACGCTTTTGGCAGATTTTTGTGGAAAACCACCAAGCAGTGTTGCTAATACGGGGATAAAAGATGAAATTCATCCCTTGATTCAATTATTAAAATGGCCCCTTAAGGCGATTGCAGGCTTTAAAGGAACGCACACCTGAGGGACAAAAATGGAGACTTTTGGTGTAGTGCTGTGGTCCTCACTCCTTCATCTCTGCATTTTCCTCCCTTATTGGACTCAAGAGAAGTACACACTGACAAGAAAGAGTAGGACAAAAAATAATTGTTATCGTAGACACACTTAGAAGTTAATGTATCAAAATCTGGAGTTTTTTCATTAATTATGACTGTACCACTGGTTCTGTACAGGAGTGTCTTAGAAGATACATTTCTCCTTTATGGTCATGGACAAATATTCATTCGAAAATATACTGAGCTGCTGCTAGAGGCCAGGTCCTCTGCTAGGCCCAGGAGACCCAAGAGCAAGGCAGAGGCCCCCCTGTTGGACATTTAGAGTGGGGGTGGGGTGAGGAGGTGGCCCGCTCACCGACGGCAGGGTGTGCTACTAGGATCCTTGGGTATTCTCGGTTCTTATTCTTCTTTTATCCAAGGCTTGGTCGGTCCAGAAATTATGAACATCTCCCTTCAGTTTTCACACATTGATCCCTAAATCTCCCAGATCTTTTCACTGCTCCTGAAAGTTTGGGCTTTTTCATGAACTGTATAGGGATATTTTGTGATGTGCGACTCTGGAATTGCATTTGGTTTTGAATTCCACTTTTATGTAGCAGAGCCTCGGTTTTCTCATCTGTATGATGGCATCATGAAACTGCCTCGGTGGGCTGGTAGGACAGTTTAAATGGGCTTGAGAGCTGACGGTGGTGAATAGAGCTCCCTGAGTTCATCTCCACAATGGCAGGTAGCATCATGACAGGTAATGTTCCTTGAGAAAAGCTGCCCCATTTGGCCTGAACTTGTAAAAAGGCCACCATGCTTGTGCTCTGCCATTGACCAGTTACGTAACCTTGAACTCCTGCAGCTTTTCTGAACAGCATTTCCTATGCGTAAAAATAAAATCGTCCTACTGGATAGTTGAAGGAGCTAAAGAGAATGCACGTGGAAGTTTTTTAAAAACATAAAATCTCTTGCAAATTTTAGTTGTTGCTCTTGTGCAAATAGAATAATTGCTTGTATATTACTCAAATGCCCTGCACTGAGGCTTTTGTAGGCATTTAATGCCCTATGGGTGGCAATTATTGTTTCCCTTTTGCAGCGGAGGACACCAGTACTCATAGATATTAAGTAACTTGCTAATACTGTACCTAGTGGAGGGAAGATTGTCTGATTCCCAAAGCCCAGCACTTAAGCTTGGTGATATTTTGCCTTTTTGTCCATCTAGTGTGGATTTTCTCACTTGGAGACAAAAGATGGACCAATTGTACACACATACATATCCAAGAGAATCTACGTTGGTTATGTTCAGAGAGATCTATGTATTATGTATAGACATATCTCAACAGAATCACTGAAGGTTGACCACAGTGGAGTGATTGTTTTCTTCTACAGCTTTGTCATTGCATATGGCAGCCACTTGCCACATATGCGTATTTAGACTTAACTGAAAATAACAGTTCTGTTCCATCAGTTCCACCAGCCATACTTCGCTTAGTCCATAGCTGCATGTGGCTGAGTGGCCACCATATTGGACAGCACAGAACTTGCAGGAAGTTCTGTTGGAGAGTGCTACTCTAGTTACTGCAGTGAAGCCTTACTGAAGAAGACAGTCAAGAGAATTGGTGTGCTTTGCGGGGGTGGGGGGAGGAGGGGGTGGGGGAGTGGCGGGTAATGGAGAGCTTGATAAAGTTTGAAATAACTTACAGATAGACTTTTTTTTTTTTTTTTGAAAGACCCATTTCAGCCAGCGCTTTGCCCAGGAGACTGGTTTCTGCAGAGGGATTCTGAACCTGAAATTGACAGGTGTGAACTCTAGATTGAGGTGCTTTGGGCCAATTTAGAGTTAGAAAACCAGAGTGCCAAGCTTGAGTTCCCCGACTGGGTGTTGTACTTTGGGCAAGGCGTTCAGCTGCTCTGTGTCTCGGTTTCCCCATCTGAAAAATGGCACTGCCAGTTTCCACGCTGCCTGCCGGAGTCCTTGGGATGGTGTAGGTGGAGGCTCATGCCAGGCAGAAGGTTCCCGCCAGTGAGCGTCCTGTGCCGAGGACCTGTAGTGCTAAACCGCGTCTGATATTGTCAAGCCCTTGCTTGTCCTGGGTGCCTCGGGCTCCCCTGTCTCCTCCTTGGAGTTTAAGTCCTAAGTATTAAGGTTGAATCTCTTGAGGTCAAAATCTTCCCTATTGAAAGGCCGATAAGGAATCCTTCCCCCAAGGTGAGATTCCACAATAGTCAAAGTATTAAAAAAAGAAAACAAAACATGGCCGAGTGTTAGCTGTTTCCTGCGCATGAGACCCTGAGTCAGAGTGCTATTTTTATTTCTTTAGTGGATGTGAGGTTTGCATAGTTCTTTGTAGAAATTTTATTTGCTAATGAGGCTGGGGGAGACCCCCAGCTCTGTGGGAGAGGTGACTTCCCAGAAGTGTCCTGCCATGAGCCTCTCACTTTGGCTGCTTGTCAGGATCTGGTGCATCCTGCCAGCCTTTGGCTGAAAGGACGCACACACCTGGGTACCCAAGGTTCTTCTCCAGTGGCAGGACAAGGATCCCTCCAGGGGGAGGCCGTCTGCAGTGGGCCCCGAATGTCAGGAATGCAGATACTTGGCCCGTTACCTGCTGGGTAGGCGAACACCTCAGCTAAAACTTGGGGCCGTCTCTTTCCAAGTTTCCCGACAGGCTGTGTACACAGCTGCACTGTGCCCTCGCATGGCCCTGTGGCCCTCCGGCCTAGCAGGTGATCATAGTTTCTCTGCCCAGCGGGATAAGACCGTCCCTGCCCTGCTTTCCTGATACCTTGCATTGGCCCTTTCTTTATTCCCCCTGCTTAAAAACAAAAAGTAGTACGCTCCATCCAATGCGTTGTTAATCTTTCACCACCAGATACATTTAAAAAATAGCTTCAATCAGGAAGCAAGACTAAGGGCATTTTGTAAGCACTTTTTTTAAGTTGTAAAGATAAACCTTTTTTCCCCCCATAATTATTTCCAGTGTGAAGGAAGTACCTGACCTCTTGAGCCGGAGACTGGGGCGAGTTTTCCCTTGGGGTCTCGGCCCCCTCTCCCTCCGGCCCACCCTTTCCATGTGCTGGCCAAACTGGTGAACCTGAAACCCACCGGGACCAACATAGAAGCTGGATGTTGGGAGGGATGGAAAAAATCAACGTGTTTGTAAAGGGCAGTGAGCACCTTGCCTGAGAAAAGGACTTTGAAATCTCGAGGGAGAAATGCAGTTATTAAGGAGTCACTCCCCGGCTGCTGCGTGGCGGCCAGCGGGGACCTGACTTCAGAGGACCCGTGCTGGCACCCTCCGGCGGCGCCCTTCTGTGCTTTATCTTTACCGTCAAATATTTATGGAGAATCCCCAGTGTGCCTGAAGGTTAAGAAATGGAATTGGAGCACATTTCAAGTTAAGACAGGAGAGAATATGTTTATTGTGCAAAGGAAGTTGCGTACCATTTCCTTTGCTTGCTTAGGTTTATTCTTGCCAGTGGGATCAGAGTGGTCGAGATGGTTAAAGAGAAAAGGAATCATTCCTTAGAATTAAAGATAGAGAAGAAGGTTGTTTATGGGAGTGGTGTCTTCAACGTGGAGCTTCAGAATGTTGCAGCCAAGTAATGGTTCTCATTCGGGGCAATTTTGTCCCCATTGTCAAAGGGCATCTGCCAATGTCTGGAGACATTTTGAGTGGTCACAGCTGGGGATAGGGATGCTCCTGCTATCTAGTGGGCAGAGGCCAGGGACGCTGCTCAACACCCTGCGGTGCACGGGACAGCCCCACCACAGAGAATGACTTGACCCCAAATGCCAATGGTGCCTGGGTGGAGAAACCCTGAATTGTATGGTCAGCCATGCAATTATATGTATCAAGTTCTATAGTTGTCAAGGCACACACGTTTTAGGGAAACTTTATGTTAGGGAATAAGCTACAATAGCTGCTGATGGATTCAGTAAGAGTTTCAGGTGCTCATAGGAGAGAGAGAAGGGGGTGGTGGGAAGTGGACTTTCAAGAATGATTTTGAATAAGGCCTGTGAGTGTTGGCAGGACGGGGCTGCTCATCGCCCAAGCTCTGCCTCAATGCCAGTGTCTTAAAGCCCCGGGTGCAAGTACACCCTGAGTGCATAGTTCTGTTTCTTCCTTTTGGTTTTACTCATGTCATCACAGACTTCCTAGGTCTTACTTTGGGTCAGCTTCTTGGTGCTCTTGGAAGTGCCAGTAGGAGAAAGGCATCCAGGGTGTGGTCCTGCTGCGGCCGGTTGTCCTGAGCCAATCCCTGGCCCCCACATCCGCATGAGCCCCAAAGGAGCTCCAGGCCCTACCCGGTCGGGGGGATTCTGGGCTCCTGATGGACCCGGGAGCTGGGGACAGTTGTGAGGGAAACCTGGTGTGCAGCTAGCTCGCCATGCAGACGGGACTACATCTCTGAGCAAATCGGTGAACTCTAGCCGGAGCTTTCTCATTGAGAGAGGAGAAAGAAGAGAATGAGAGAATAAAATCTATTTCTCAGGCTTGTATTAAAAGAGAGAAAATTATTATAATGGTTGGAGCCCCATGTGCTTATATTTTCCTTTTTTTCAAAGTTGGGCACTGGGTCTGGCAATGTCTCTTTATCAGTTAGGATGGTCTCTAGTAGTTTGCTGCTTTTTTTTCTTATCTTTCTTTTCCTTTTTGAATTTCAGGGCTAGTTATATATATATAAAATCCATATAATTATATCTGTATAATTTTATTTTAAATCACCATATGGTAACATTGGCTGTTTTTCTCCTTGGGTGTACAGTTTTCTGTGTGTAGATTGGTGTGAGCACCACGGTAGTCGGGATGGAGAACGAGTCCCTCACCTCCCTCAGTGGGGAGACGTTGGTGCAGCCACCCCGCCCCAGCCCCTAACCTGGGGCGCCCGCCCGCCCGGCTGCTCTGCTGCCCAGGTCTCCGGGATCCTGTTTTGTTTAACACATGAGGAAATGCCTTGTGTGAGTCCCTCTGCTCATCCAGCACCTTCCCAGACCCTTCCCTCTGGTGACAGGTGAACTTCATGCCTTTGTGCGCTTGGCCACCCGGCGTTCCTCAGGACAGCAGGTTTTGTACTGTGGATGTTATCAAAAGCAAGGACAAAGAGCTCATTGCTTCTTACTGTGTGTGAGAAAGTATGAGGGGGTTTGCTGAGGCTGCTAAAGATCTGCTGTTTGTTCTGTGCCAGGGAGTTGTTGCAGCTGTGGTGGTAGAGAAGGGACGGTGTGGGATGTGCTTTCAGAGGGCACACGGTACTGCCAAAAGACACTGTGTGTGTAGAATGTATCAGAAGGTTAAAGACCTGGTTTAGTTTCACACCCAGGACTCATGTTTGTTAAGAGCCCTTTCAGTTTTCCCAGTGGGTTAATCATGTAAATACAAAATAGGCTAAACATATTAGATGAATTCCTGCATTTGTGCTTCTGTGTAGCTGCTGTCTACATTTTACATTGGGCCATCATTTCGCTTTTTGTGATCTCAAAGGAAGTGGCATGTTTTCTAGAAGAACCCTTGTCGTGGCCTTCCTCCGGTGGTTTGCCGGGCTGTGTGAAGTCGCAGAATCTGTGCACGTCCTCCCGGGTAGGGTGAAAGGGCTGGATGAGCGGCTTCAAGGCTTCTGCCAGGTGTGAAGATTTTAATGTGGGAGCGGGAGCCTACTTCAAGGTCGGGAGGCCACTGTTTTTCTAGACTGGTTAAGGATGATGGTGGTTTTATGTTAACTAAATGTTAGGGTACACTGACAGTTATTTATGTCCTCTGCCTAGACCATTGTTTTTCCCACGATTGAAATAAGCAATGTTTTGGTGAACATTGATAAGTTGTGTATTTTTGTTAAAAAACAAAACAAAACCAACAACAATTGAGAAGACGGTTTGGTTGGGTGCCTCTGGATAATTCTTGGGAGTATTAGAGTTTTCGGTCTCAGGAGACACTGTAAAATAAGCACAAACAACACGGCAAAACTCACAGTGTTTATTCTTGACCAGGGTGTCTGCCTTGAATTCTTGTCATTTTTTCCTTTCGTGGTGGATGTAGCTGGAATGTTGAAAAGAAAACATGAGAGTTTTCTTTGCTTGTTTCCCTTAAGGCTGGAACCTAGAATGTGACCCCAGATAGCCTGCGCCGAGCTTTTTCCACCCGCGCCCGCACGCCGGTGCAGAAGCAGCCTCGTGCCCGCCCCAGCTCTCCAAGAAGTGGAAAGCTTTTCTCAGGTCTGTGGAGGACTGGATCCCCAGCCCCATCCGTGTCATTCAGGGGGCACTTCTCCCCTTCTGGGTAGCGTGACTCTTCCCGTTACCGACTTAACCTGTCGTCATGAGGCCTAAGTCTGTGTGAGCGTGTGGCATTGTTCAATTATGTTTGAATGTCCTGGTGGATGGGAGTTTGGACAAAAGGAAGCTTACTGTATGCGGTACCATTTTTATTTCTTAAATCAATAATAACAAATGCTTTATTATGGCCAGACCATATAAGGTCATTTTAAGAACTGGAGAAAAATTGAGCACAGCTGAGCCGTGATTTCCATTTTTAGTTGTGTTGTGGGTAATTCTCAGTCTCGACCTGAACAGTTCTGCTCCTGCAGCCGTCCTTAATATCTTGACATCCACATGAAGATGAGAAATGAAGTTGAGTGGAGGTCTGTCACCAAAAAAGATCAGTAGTGCCAATATGCAAACGTAATTCCCGGCATCCAGAAACATCCAGGTGTCTTCATGGGTTCAGATTGTACTTCAGAAAAGAATCGATGTCCCACTGCTTGGTTCATTTCAGGGACGGAATAACCTTGGGCTCCTGCCTTAAATTCTTTTTTCAACAGAGAATTATCAGGCATTTTAATCCTACTCGACTTTAATGCCAACTCTATGTTGGTAAAAACTCAAGAATTCAAAATTATAAACTTGAAAATGGTAATTGCCAATTTCTGACAGTTGCAGGTCAGTCTGACACATGGTTTGGCTTAACTCCCAGCTTAATTATGAAAGAAATGTCACATTTGGTTTGCATTTCTAAGTCACTGCTGATTCTATGCCAGCTCCAACCACTTCCAGTGATCTGTATCGTGATGTTTCAAAAAGGCTAGCCAGAAGAAGCAACCTTTGATGTGCACCCAATGATACAATGAAATGGGTGAAAATAAGATACAATGAAATAAGATACAATGAAAATTAGATACAATGAAATGGATGAAAATAAGAAAGAATAATCTCATATGTGTCCAGTTCTTCACAGAAATTATTTAGACCACATGGAGAAGCTTGTGGAAGCTAGAGTTACTTTTACATTTCATGGGACGCTCATAAATTTTGTGGGACCCTGAGTATGTTTTCTTTAAATTAGTAGTTTCCAAATTTGGGGGAGGGGGACAGAAATGATGGGTCTCAGGTTTATTTCCCAAAAGGGCCTCCCAGGTGAGTTTCATGCCCTCTGGCTAGGTACACAACGAGATTTATTGGAGTGCAGGAAGAAACTATGAAAATGTCTATTAAAAATTAATGCTTATATCTATTTTTATCTGTGAAAATGCATTTAATGTTTTGTGTATATTTAATAAATAAATTTCATGAGTTGGGGGCACATGCTCAATATTTTTTCACTGATACGAATATGCAGTGAAAAACATTTTGAGATCACTGATTTAGGTCTGTAGAGGCTAGACGCAGGAGTAATAAAAGGCCCTGGATGTAGACAGGACACAGTTGTACTGCACTTTTCTTCCAGCTCCAGCTGCCAACGTGTGTGTGCCTGAAGTAACTCTGAGATCCACCAGCTTGAAGGTTGGACATCACTCCAGAGATACAGATATTGGTGATTTGACTTAGGGATAAGGAAGAAGGAACATGCAACAAGAGGATGTTGTGCACATTTTAGATCTAGTGGATTTTGTATGTTGTTTTTAAAGTTGAAAAATATTTATGTTTTAGAACTAGGTGACAGTATCTCGGTTGCAGGTGCACGAGGAAGCCTTGGAACAACCTGTGCTTTTTAAGCATTTTATGACTCTGCATTGTTTTCATAATCACTTAATTCTGTTTATAAATCAGCTCCTTCCATTGAGGATGCCCTCGGGGCTCTGGAGAATTTGGTGCTTTTGTTGAAGAATTGGTTCAGATTTGGGTTGTGGTAAAAATTGATGGGTGCCTTAAATTTGGCTGTTTGTTTGTTGTTTTGTTTTCAGAGATATTTCATCCATCATGGTTGTTATTAAATCCCTTTTTATATTTTGGATTTCATATTACAGGTTTTTTTTTTTTTAAGAGAAAACTCACTTTAGTTGATGCTACATTACTGGTGTAGTGGTAATGTATGTGTGAATAAACGTAAAAATTATATACATGACTCAGACCACATTGTGGAGGTGAGAAGTAGGACTCACCTCCAAAGGTAAGGTCTTTTGTCTGAGTTTATTTGCTGAGAATAGCTAAAGGTTTGGTTTTTGTCAGACTGGAAATGCCAACCTCAAATAGTGGCAGGTTTCCAGACCAGGTTTTTTGTTTGTTTAACTTGAGGGGATTGACTTGTCAGCTTGTGTGTGTGTGTGTGTGTGTGTGTGTGTGTGTGTAATTTTTGGTGTTTGCCTCTGTTTTCCCCATTGTGAATATTGAATTTACAGTATAACTTTGCATATAAAATGATGATCAGATACTTGCCTAGTGCATTAAAAAGCCTATGGGGAACAATACTTGTAGATTGGTAGATTTTTATATACCGACAGGACACCTTATGCCAAATGTCATTAACACTTGTCAGGATCTATGTAGACATTTCATGTGAACTTTGGTAACTGAAATTTTTATGTCTGCTTAAAAAACCCTGTTGCTTCTCTTTATAGTAATATTCACAAGGCACTCACCGTAAAGAGAGGAGAAACAGGAAGTAGAATTTTTTGCGCTCTGGATTTATGCACCTGTGTCTGCTCTCCAGAGGTCAATACATTGACGCTCCAGTGAGAACTTGCATTATGATGAAGTGTAAAGCAGAGGAAAAGGTGTATTTGGGAATGTGCCATATCTGCCCCCATTGTCCAGCCCCTGTAAGAGGAGAGAGAAATGACACAGAGTATTTTGCTGTTAGCCAGACGCCTTGCCCCTTAGACAGGTGGTCTTGACTTCATGTTGGAAGCAGGTCAGCTGGTCAGCACTGAATTGCCACAGCTCTGCACTGGAATCCTCTGTGTCTTTGTTGTTGAGTGATGATGCTAATAATTATTTGTTTGATTATTTCCCAGCCAGATCATCTGATATTATATTTCAGAATGTGTCTCCGAAAATGGCCCTAAACACACTGTTCTCTGAAGCCTGCACCAGAGTTGATTTTATTTCCTAAGTGCACACTTCATGCACCTGTCAAGTGCATCCATCTAGGTGTAGTTTCTGGGAGTGTGAGGTAGAGGTATATGGAGTTGGAGTGTAGGGGACTGGTAAGGACAAATGGTAAAACCCCAGGGACGTGAAATCTATGAGTACGCTAACCTTCAAGAGAGACTATAAAAAGAAATTAGTTTATAGTGTTGTTGAAGTGCCGTTTACATAATTTACAGCAAGGAAAGCGGTTACTTCTCATCAGGAAGAATGGGGTTATTAAAATTAGCTATCTTTATCTTTCCACAGAAATAAAAATCAAATGAATTTTAGTTCAAGTAATTATATGTGAAGCTTTATAATTGGAAATTTGAAGTTAGCGAAATTATATAATGTTCATTAATTACATTAGTGTACTCAAACTAAATATAAAATAAGATTAGGTCATGCAAACATTTCATTTTTATCTCAGTCAGTACAGTTCACATCCACCCAGTAGTTAGTTTCCAGTTACATTTCATAATTTTTTTAACATCCTGGCCATGTTTTCAGAAAAGATAGTTGAAACAAGAGACTGTGTGTATTAATGATTTCCCAAGTCATTTTTAAGTGTAAACAACACAGGGTAAATTGTCCTTTTTGAATTTTCTTTCCTTTATTATATGCCTGGCAGGGGAGAGAAGCAAGTGAGGGTCATTAATCCCATTTTCCTTCGTGGCGTTTGTTTTAAGGGAGACTTGGGCTCAATTCATAGTTTGCTATCTAAAAGTAAATGTTCAGCCTTCTCTCATTTCCTGTTGTGTTTGCTTTTCCATTCAGTGTTGTATATTTGGACAACAAATGTATTTTTCTTATGGGTTTCTGGTAACCCAGATGCTCACTGGAGTGGATTTCTTTCTGTCCACGCCTCTGGGTTGGGCAGTTGCGAGTGTTTGGCTTTCTGTACCTCGTAGAGTTGAGTTAAATAGAGATGTTGTCCATTCCGGTTGGATAATAATTCCCTTTGTAAGCTACCCGGTGCTCCGTTCCATTTGGGTTTGCTGTAGATGTTTGCGTTGCCTTCGGGTTGCCAAGATGTCAGCTTTATGGTGATGTTTGCTTTAACACAGAACTCTTAAGTCTGGCTTAAAATTCAGTTGGTTTTCTTAAACAAGGTTATTGAGGTATGAATACATACCATAAAAAATGCCCCTTTTTAAGTGGTATAATTCAGTGATTTGTCTTAAACTTACCGAGTTGTGTAAACATCACCATAGTGCAGTTTTAGAACATTTCATTCCACAGTTAGGTCAGGACAGGAGGTCGGGGTGTCGTCAACCTCTGCTCCCACCTTCCAGCCACGCGCTACAACTAATCTCCTTTCTGTCTCTATACAGTCCCCTTCTGTGGATATTTCAGAGTTACATTTCCGAGAATGAGTATCTCTGTGCTCGGCTGGACGTTCTGGGTGGTGAGACCTGCCTCCTGCGCCCCTCCCGGGGAGGGGTGGGTGGGAGAGGGCAATGAGGGTGAGTATGACGGTGTAAGCTGCCTCCTGCCTTCGTTCCCTCACCTGGAAGATCAGAATGACAGTGGATTTGTGGCAGGCTGTAAATGTGAAACCTTGTGGGAAGTAATTAGCTGGCACACAGGAGGAGCTCGTTGTATGTGTTGGTGTGAACAGTGGGGAAAAGTGCATAAGGGGCCCTGTTTGACAGGCAGGGGACCAGGAAATGGTGGGCTGAGGACACGACCACAGGGCAGACACCCCCTTGTGCATCCGCCTTGAAAGCACCTGCGTGTGTCTTGCAGGCATCGAGCCTCAGGCTTTCAGGGAAGTTGGACATTGGCCCAGGGTTACCGCAGCTTGGTCCTCAACCAGGGGCAGTTTTGCTCCCAGGGGACATTTGTGATTGTTATACATGAGGGAGGGCTGAACTGGCATCTAGTGTGTAGAGGCCAGGGGGCCTGCTGCAGTGCAGAGGATGGTCCCCTCCGCCAGCAAACACCTGTCCAGCCCACAGGGTCAGCCGTGCCAAGGTAAGAAACGCTGCCTTTGGTAGTGTTGCACCTGCTGGTCGTTGTAAGCGAGGTACTGAGATCCTCCAAAAAGACTTAATGAAGTTGAAGAAATAAAAAGCCCATCCGGCTTACAAAAGAAATATAAGCTTCTTAATCAGTCTTATACAGATATTTAGAAAAAATAGGGATTTTTTTTCCCTAAAGCAAAAAGGATAAACAAGACTTTGGAGCTCAGTTTAGAAGGAAAAAAAATGACTTTCAAATCCTTTGGAAGTATTCGTTTACAAGTGAACAGTGAAATGACAGTGTAGACAGAGCCACGGGGGCGCTGCTTGGCTTTGATCTGGTGGTCATGTCTAACCTGTGTCTGGGTCCCTACACCTGCCTTCCTGCCTTACCTTAGCGCCTGTCCCAGCGCTGACCCTCCTCTGTTCCTGCCTGGGGGCCTTTTCCTCCCCACCCCACCCCTGTCTGCCTCTGCTTCCCACCTCTTAAGAAACTCCTTTTCCTGATTCTTTGGTTCTTTTGGCCTGTCTCTAACCTCATTCCCCCCCAGGTAATCCGTGATTATATGCTAGTTGCAAAGAATCCAAGCAGTGTGGGGTCCTGGTTCTTCCTCCCCCACTCGCAGAATCAACAGTCTTCGCAGTTTAGAGTGCAGCATTGCAGGTCTTTTTCTAGGAGTTTCAGTTGTCCAGACACAAGTGTGCAATCTTACGTTTCATCTAAATGTGCTCATGTTATACTTGCTCCCGCTCCATCTGCTTTCCTTATTTTTACAACGTTATTGAGGTATAGTGAAGTACAGTAAACGAGGCATGTAAAAAGTGTGTGGTTTAATAACTTTTCCGTACGCACACACATATTTGGAGCACCAGTGCCACAATCAAAATAATAAAGCGTATTCTGCCACTCCCCAAAGTTTCCTTGTGCCTTCTTGTGATCTCTCTCTGCCACCGCGGATGTGCTTTCCATTCCCATTGGGTAGTTTGCGTGTGTTTCCTAGCATTTTATGTCAGGGAGGTCATACAGCATGCGCTCACCATTTGCCCGACATTCACTGGCACCGTGCTTTTGGGGCTTCGTCCCTGTTGTTGCACGTGTCATTCATTCATTCCTCTCTGCTGCTGGGTAGGATTCCATCCTGTGTGGACGCACTGAGTTCATTTATCCATTCGCTAGTGGTTGGGCGTTTGGGTGGTTTCCATTCTTTTGGACTATTACGAATAACGCCACTATAAATATTTATGTGGTCCTACCAGGTTCTCACGCTTCATCATGCATCAGAACCACCTGGAGAGCTTGTTAGAACACAGCGCCCAGCCCCATCCCCAGAATTTCTGAAACAGTGGGTCTGGGTGGGAACTAAGACTTGGCCTTTCTGACAGGTTCCCAGCGATGCTGGTCCGAGGACCACACACACTTTGGGGACAGCTCCCTTAAAAAGGAACTCTTCACACATTGTGATAGTTGCTCCTTTGTTAGTTCCAAATATTTCTCTTGGACCATTTCTTGTCTTGTAATGTTGCTTGTGGTTTGAATCATCAGCACACCACCCCCCCACCGCCCGCCGCCCCTTTCATTGGAGACTGGGTCTTGGTTCTGTTGTCTAGGCTGGGCTACAGTGGTGTGATCATAGCTCACTGCAGCCTCAAACTCCTGGGACTCAAGTGATCCTCCTGTCTCAGCCTCCTGAGTAGCCGGGAATACAGGTGGGCACCACCACACCTAAATAATTTTTTATTTTTTGTGGTGACAGGGTCTTGCTATGTTGCCCAGGCTGGTCTCAAACTCCTGGCCTCAAGTGATCCTCCCACCTTGGCCTCACAAAGTGCTGGCGTGAGACACTGGGCTCAGCCCAGGCTCCTCCTTTTTGTGTGGTTGAGTGTCAGTCTTGTCTTTGGGCTTCTGGGCTTGGCTTTCTTATGGCAAGGGGCTGACACCGAGAACTGCTCAGGGCATGTAGGTCGCTGCTGATGTTGCGAAAACATCAGCTGTGATTTACCCCAAAAGGCGAGTTTGCCTTCACTGGGGACCTAACGTGTGCCCTCACTCTGTCTCTCTCTGTTGCTGATCGCTGGGGTCCCCTTCTGATGGAATGGCCAGGCCATGCTGTCAGCACCCACCTGTGTGGGGTGGGCTTGTAGCCATTCTGTGCTAAGGACTCCATGGTGCTGCTGTGCCCCTGGGACTTTAGGGTGAAGTGGGTCACACAAAAATCTATCCTTTGTCCATCCACTCCCAGCCCCCTAAAACAACCAGTCCCAAACCAGTCAGTGAAAGGGGCCCACTGGCCTTTCCGGAGTCTGATCTAACAAGCCAGCCATGTGGCAGCAGCTAGAAGTTATCGCTCTTGCGCTCTCTCTCTCTCTCTCTCTCTCTCTCTCTCTCTCTCTTCATCTTCTCTCTTTCTTTCTTTTTCTTTTTTTTTTTTTTGTGAGACAGGATCTCATACTGTTGCCCAGGCTGGAGTGCAGCAGTGCAGTAATAGTTCAATGCGAACTCAAACTCCTGGGCCCAAGTGATCCTCCTGCCTCGGCCTCCCAAGTAGCTGGGACTACAGGTGCATGCCACCACACCCAGCTAAGTTTTCTATTTTTTATTTTTTGTAGAGATGGAGTCTCATTATGTTGCCCAGGCTGGTCCCAGAGTGCTGGTCTCAAGTGATCCTCCCACCTCGGCCTCCCAAAGAGCTGGAATAAGAGCTGGGATTATAGCCAGGAGACACTGTGCCTGGCCTTCTCTTTTTTTTTTAATGACAGCTTTCTTGAACACACATGTAGCTCATTCTTCTAAAGTCTATAACTCAGGAATTTCCTAGTATGTTTACAAAGTTCTGCAACAATCAAACCATCACCACTATGTAATTCTAGAATGTTTTCATCACCCCTGAAATAGACCCTGTACCCATTAAGACATCACTGCAGATCCCCCCACCCCCAGCCTCCTGGCACCCCCTGAATCTACCTTCTGGCTCTGTGGACTTGCAGTAGATACTGTAGAGAAACAGAATCGTGTGATACGTGGCCGTTTGTGTCTGGCTTCTTTCACTTCGTATTTTTGAGTTTCGTCCATGTCGTGGCACGTGTTGTTCTGGTTCCTTGGCAGCGTTCTCTGGCAGAACCCCGGTGATCACGGAAGGGCTGTGCTGCAGGCTGGGCGTTGAGGTGGAGGAATGTTACTGGGTGAGTCAGCCGGGGACGCAGGCTGCTGCTCTCTCCGATTACATTTAAAATGTGAACTCCTTCACAGATGGAACATTGTTCATAAGACTGTTTATAGTTCAGCCTCCAGTCTAGCACAGACTGGAATTTTCTCCCTTCCCTTTCTCTTCAGTTCCTCCACACGTCTCCCACTTCCCTGTACCTGAAGGTCAGCACAGAACACCACCTCGGGCCATCGGAGCTGTGCGTGCTGATGTCTCTCTCCTGCTGTGTAGTTTTAGGAAGTCCTTTCTTGGGGACAGTTAAGAAGGTCGTCCCAAGGGGGCTGTGGGATGTTCCTCCTGGCACCGAGGTCGTGGGATTCCTAGCAGCAAGAGTTTGGCTGTTTTCTGGGGCGTCTCCGAAGCTGCAACCGTGACTGACTCAGTAACGGAATCATAGAATTGTTTACTTTTCTGAATTTACCAACCTTTTGTCTGTGTATGACCAGAATGACTGCTCCTGGGTTGGGTTGGAGAATATGGAGGCTGACTTTCTCAAACCATCCGTGGGACATGACTGGGCCATCCGTGCTTGCAACAGAGGGCTTACTGATAAGGCTGAAGGCCGTGGGTATTTTCCTGGTTGATGTTGTAATTGACTATATTAGTTTCCTGTTGCTGCCGGGGCAGATGACCCCAACTTACTGGCTTAAACAACACCTATTTAGTATCTTACAGTTTTAGAGGTCAGAAGTCTGAAAGGGGTCTCACTGTGCTAAAATCAAGGTTTCAGTGGGGCCACTTCTTTTCTGGAGGCTCTAGGGGAGCATCTGTTTCCTTGCCTCTCCAGAGGACATTCTAGATGCTGCCCCATCCCTGGGCTGGGTCCCTTCTTCCATCTTCAGAGGAGCAGGTGGCATGTCTCTGACTACTCTGTAGGCACACCTCTCTCTGACCATAGCCTGCAAAGGTTCTCCACTTCGGAAGGCTCATGTGTTGACACTGGGCCCACCTGGATAATGCAGAATAATCTCCCCATTCTAACATCCTTAATTTAATCACATCTGCGAAGTCTCTTTTGCCATAGAAGGAAACATATCCACAGGTCCCAGGAATTTGGGCGTGGGCATCTTTGCGGGCCAATATTCTGCCTACTACATGATTGGTCTTCAAAGAGAGACTAATTTCCTTTGTTTCTGTGTCTTAATTTGCTCCCCGGAAGCCTGCAGGACTTGTGTATTTATTTAGTATTCATTTTTTGTCTCTGGAATAATTCAGACATCTGGGGCTGTTGGACCATTTTATTGGTGTGTCTCCTCACTCACTGAGTCTTGATTTGCCTCTAAGCAGAGCCAGGGTTTCACTTGCCATCTTGGAAAGCCCTGAGGTTGTTGGTGCAGCTTGGGGACACACTGTTCCCAAGCGTGCCTGGACCCTCTTTCCCTCCCAAGAGCCCCACACTCAGGGCCCCGCTGCCCTTGGCTTGGGGCTTTATCAGGGACTGCCAGAGCCACTTCCCTGGACTTTGAGTCTCAGAGTCTGTATCAGCTCTGGATAAGGGACCAGACTGCCATGGTGCTTGCAAACAGAGGTAGCAGGTGGTGCCCAGCCCCCAGGACTTTGTAGATGCCGTGTGTCTACTTCTGGGTCTAAATCAATAGCCTCTGGGCTTGTATCTCCACAAAATGGTTGAGGGGGACAGGTGGCATAAGGGACAGAAGGCTTGTAATAGCATGGGCTCATTAATCAGCATTTTGGCTCAACTATATTTTGGGAGTGTATTGGTTAGCTTTCTGTCATGCTAATGTTACATAACAAACAGCCCCCAAAGTCAGAGGATTAAACCATTTCTCTATTGTTCCCTAGTCAGTGATTAGCTGTGGCTCTCCTGGGCTTAGCTGGGAACAGGAAGGCCTGGTCAGGTTCTTGGCTGGGTTTAGGGCTGAGGTGATGTACCTTCCTCATTCTGGGGCATGTCTTTGTGTTTCTCCCGATAGATATAAGAAGCCAAGCTAAACCATGCAGGCACAATGAGGTCCAGCGTCCACAGGGTGGGGAGGGCTCTTCCTGCAGAGACACAGGAAGGAGCAGACGTGAACTTCCATTATGGGGACGGAGCAGCCAGCTGGGGTTGTGATGCCTTCTGCCACAGTCGTGGGTGGGAGGGCAGTTTGTGGACACATCCAGTCGTAGCGTGGGAAATCAGCTCTGCAGGTGGATGGTAGAAGCCTTGGGTGCTTGTTAAATATGTAGCTTCCTCGGTTCCATCTTAGAACTGTGTTCTTAACGGGGGCGGGGAGGGGGGCGGCACTTGTGCCTCTCAGGGACTTTCTGCAGTGTCTGGAAACATTTTTTTGTCACAACTGGGTGGGGTGCTGCTGGCATCTGTTGGGTTGGAGCCCGGGGCGGGGGGAGGCTGCACAGGACGCCCCCACAACGAGAAATTACCTGGCCCAAATGTCAGTAGTGCTCAGGCCAAGAAAGCCTGCAGAAACAGACAATTTCCAGGTGATTCTCATGCACTCTGGAGTGTGAGAACAGTGCCTTGCAAGATTGTCCCAGTGGGGAAGAGGAATTAGTGATCCTTTCCATAGAGAGACCTACTGAGCAGGAAGAGTTTTTACTTCCTCGCTGACAGCTGTGGCGAGAGACAAATTAAAACCCAAGGGCTTGGCCAGGTCTTTATTATTTCTGTGATTTTTAAAATCTTTTGCTGTATACTCTACTAATTCCTTAACTTTTATTAATTACATGCTGTTGTTCAGCTTACTAAAGGGACCATTTATTTTGTGTGGAAAAATCTGTTTCTTGGCCGGGCTAGGTGGCTCACGCCTGTAATCCTAGCATTCTGGGAGGCTGAGGCGGGAGGATCGCTCAAGGTCAGGAGTTCGAGACCAGCCTGAGCAAGAGCGAGACCCTGTCTCTACTAGAAATAGAAAGAAATGATCTGGACAGCCAAAAATATATAGAAAAAAATTAGCTGGGCATGGTGATACATGCCTGTAGTCCCAACTACTTGGGAGGCTGAGGCAGGAGGATTGCTTGAGCTCAGGAGTTTGAGGTTGCTGTGAGCTAGGCTGATGCCACTGCACTCTAGCCCAGGCAACAGAGCCAGACTGTGTCTCAAAAAAAAAAAAAAAAAAAAAAAAAAAAAAATCTGTTTCTTTAGGAGATTTTCACTACGAGCTTAATTTTTTTCTCTCGAGGTGGCCTTTTGCTACCTGCTTCTTTTATCCATATATTTCTTTTTTCCTCACCAGCAAGATTGTAAATTCTGTTTTTTGTTTGTTTTTTTCCCCTGAAACTTGCTCTGTCACCCTGGGTAGAGTGCAGTGTTGTGATCATAGCTCACAGCAACCTCCAACTCCTGACCTCAAGTGATCCTCCTTCCTCAGCCTCCCAGAGTGCTAGGATTACAGGCGTGAGCCATCGTGCTAGGTGTAAGTTCCTGATAGCAATGATCATGCCTTAGGTTTTATTTCTGCTCTGCACAGCAGTCGGCATACAGAAATGGTCAGTCAGTTGCTAAGGGTTTTGACTGCAATGTGAGTGGCACTCTGTGGTTAAGATGTGTTTCTCAAGTGTCCGTGGACCAGCCTTTTCTATTACCCTTGCCAGACATCCTGTCTCCAGGCTTTAGGAGCTGACGTGAGTTGATGTGAGTTGATGTTCGATTGCTGTGCTGCAATTAGGGGAAGAGGGACAGCTGCCTTCCTCCTCCTGCCCTCAGGTTGTTTTATTTTGGTGATTGAAATGTTTCAGGTGTGAAAAAAAAAATCAGAGGAATTACTTGCTGATTGGATCACTGAAGCACAACGTGGTGAGTTAAAGCCTCTCCGTCCCCCACCTTCGCTGCTCATGGCAAACGAATGCAGGCTTCTTTTCAGAAGGCCAGTCAGGGAAGCGTTTCTGCAGAGGATGCTGTGTCGCCTGGAGTTTGCTACGATTCAGTCAGCCAGGTATTGCCTCTGGGGGCTACCCGCACGTTATAAACATAACTTTTCTGTAAAATACTTTTTCTTTTTCTTTTAGTTTAGTAATTGTGCATTGAAATGTTTGTGTATATCTGCAGTATGGCAGTTGTGAGAGCAAGGCTGCTGTCCTTCCTGGTTCCCCGCGTGGGAAAGACACTTAATGGTTCGTGGAATGCAGGGGAGGGTCAGGGTCCATGCAGGTGGCTTCATCCATTCACTTGCTCTGTGGTTGGTTTTTGGTTTTTTTTTTTCACCATTCTCCTTTTATCTCCTTGGCCGCCAAGACACCAAGTCGGTGTGTCTGACAAGCGGATGACCTAGAAATTCCCATGTAGTAAAAGAGAAGATGAAAATAGAAGTATGTGAACTAAATCAGGAGGAGGACTTGGCTTCATTAAAAAAATAGAAAGCCACCTTGTACGTATTTTACCTGCAGCTTTTCTGAGTGTGGGGCTAGCAATTTCAGATGTCATTATGCTACCAGTCTTGGAAATTTCCAGTAGTTATTTTGTCTAGAAAAAAATTTACGTTAAAATAAGCAAATCTCTTTAAAGTCATAATTTATCTGTCGGAAAACTAATGTCAGTTTTTGGGAGAGGAACCCTGACCTCAGTCGACGTGACCTTCTCAAAGGGGCCTGGAATGTTTGTGACTTGTGCCAAAGGACTTGAGCCAGAAGAGACCTAGGAGGAGGTCTAACTTCTCTTTCTGTTTTGCACGTGTGTGTCAAGACATTCTGAGGATTAATTCATGGCACAGCGATAGAAGGTCCCTGGTGTCAGATACAGCGAGTGGAATGTTGTTGAGATTGGGACGAGGGGTGCGTGTGTGTGTGTGTGTGTGTGTGTGTGTGTGTGTGTATGAAGGGGAGGAAGGAATGGAAGGTGAAGCCATTTGATAATATGTTGGAAGGCATGCCTTTAGGACAAGCAATACGATTTCGGCATTGGGCTGGGTTTCTGAGCCGGTGATGGATGTAAACGTGGCGTTTTTCTGTGACTCAGTGTGATGGAGAGAGATTGTGCCGGTCAGTTACCTCCACCATCTTATCAGTGCCATGGGGCAGTGTCTCAGCGCAGCTTGCCAGAATGCTTTCCAGGAACTCCCTATGCTTGACAGAGATGGTATTTTCCCGCTTGCTTCACTCTGCTTTAAGGAACTAGGAACTGGCATTATCAGATAAGCCATCTCTAAGTCCCTTTGAAGAGTGTCTCATTTATCAAGGGGGAGATGGCCATGATTTTCCTGCCCAACTTTTCCAGGAAGTCTAACTTCTTGCAGGGCACCTGCCGTCAAGCTGCACCTGGTAGCACCAACGAGAGCAAATGAAGCTTTCTGGGGATTAGTTGATTCTCCTGTTTGGAATTTGATGTTATTTGAGGCCAGTTTGAGTTCCTGGTCTCTTCTGTGATTTACTGGTCTGAATAAAAGAAGACCCCTGTCATTGTGTTTTTTTGCCTTCCAGTATACAGACTGATGTTTCTCTGCAGAGTCCTTGAACATGTACGGAATTACTGAATTTAGTCCTGATGCTGTCCCTAACCACCCATGTGACACTGGCCCCACGAGAATATAGGAATTGTCTCGCTTCTTCTGTTAGCTCAGGACTTGGGCCAAGCGCTCTCTGAGGTCATTCCAGCACTGCAATGTGATCCACCTTTGAGACTGTTCACAGCCCCTGGTTTGAATTTGTGGAATCGTGCAGGTTCACTCTGCTACTCACAGTGGTGACAGTGGCATATAGTGCAGCCCAGAGGCTAGAAAGCTGTTTTGGGTGTCTTCACTTTGGCACCATGGGGGACATCATGTAATTATTGTGTTCACTGGAATTTATAGTGACTGAATTGCCTTGAACATGAACCAAGAAGGAAAAGGGCCAAATTCCAGAAGGGAATTTGCTGAAACCTTCCAGCAAATTCCATTCTCCAGGGTTGTTTTATAGAGCATTTCCTGATTATTTGGCCATGTGGGTCTGACATAATTAAAAGCCGATTTGGACTCTATCAGAGAAAATCAAGTTCAGACACTTAGTCTAAATAGAAGTAAGGAATACGATTACCTTTATCTTGTTATCTTAGTTGTCTTTGGAAGATATACAGGCTTGTACCATGGTGACAAGTGTCACATATAGAGGATTTTTTTTCTTCTTTTCTTGTGAAGTCCTTGGAGAATCAACTTAGTCTTCAACTTTAGAAAAAAGGTATTTTTTGTATTATTGAAATGTTTAGTCTGAGAATCTTCATTGAAAGTGGGTAATCTTTGTGAGTTTAACACATTGACTACCACACTAGAAAAGAATTTTTTTCCTTGAGGCCACAGTGTTTTATTATGAAAATAGAATAAAAACTTGAAAAACAAAACGATCCTTTCTAGTTTAATGAAAAATTTGTTATGTTTTATTGTTTTCTGTGTGTGAGTTATATGCAGTTCAATTGTGGATATTAATTGTAACAATAAGAACATCAACAAGTAAGATTCACCAACAAATGTGCTTACATATGCTTCTTGAGGCTGTGGGCTCAAAACTACTACGAATACAAGTCTCACAGCAGTTAACGTGTTAAGCAGGCTTTGGTACTTTTTAAATTAAAAAGATTCTTTCCTGCTTGGCATACTTGATCCTTTCAGAATTTGGGCCAGCACAATTCTCTGTGAAAACAGACGTGTTAAACTATTTGGCTCGCTGTTAGGATCGCTCATATTACAAAAGAAATTTCTGTCTTGAGCCCTAGTTTTTGCTTGTTTGCTTTCTTGGAAACGTTTTCACATCTTGTCTTAGAGGAGTTGTAAAACAGGACGGAGGAGTTGACCTACTGTGTTTTGTAACCAGCATTCACTTCTTGCCCTGGATACTACATTTTTTCCATCCGTTTCCCACTTAAAGAATGGAGACAAACAGCCGAGCTGCTCTTGAGAGATGCTGAGTCATAGGCAGGGACCAGCCAGTAGGGCCTCAAGAGCCATCAGTCCATGGAGGGACAGGGTCTGTCTCTGCCCCTGGCTCTGCAATTTCTCTTCCTTGGCTTTGACCTTTTCCATTCTCAGCTGCCCTTGATGTTCATTTTAACCAAGTTGCAATATATGAAGGACTGTGGCAGGGAGGCATGTGTGGGGCATCTCGTAGCTAATTACTGTGCAGCCGTGATTTAGTGGAGAAGAGACAGGAACGATCCAGGACGGAGAACAGGGGAGATGGGCGGAAGTGGGGGGGATGGGGACGTGCCATTCAGGGACAGCTGTGGAATACTGAAAACATGCCGGGATGGTTGTAGGTTTCTTTCTTTTCTTTCCTTCTTTCTTTTTTCGAATATGAAAACATGCCAGGATGGTTGTAGATCTCTTTTTCTGTTTCTTTTTCTCCTCTCTTTTCTTTCTTTCCTTCTTTCTTTTTCTTTCCTGTCTTTTGCAATTAAACTAGACCCAGTACTTTTATCTGTAGAGTTCTCAAATCAAAAGTAACAAATAATTATATATCAGGATTGTTAGGAATATCAAATGTTATTTCACAACTGCCACTGTGTGTTTCTTCTTCCCTGACGCTTTCTTTTTATTTAATTTAATTAATTAATTAATTTATTTATTTTTGAGACAGAGTCTCACTCTCTTGCCGGGGCTAGAGTGCCGTGGCGTCAGCCTATCTTACAGCAACCTCAAACTCCTGAGCTTAAGCAATCTTCCTGCCTCAGCCTCCCTAGTAGCTGGGACTACATGGTGGGCATGCGCCACCATGCCCTGCTAATTTTTTTCTATATAGTTTTAGTTGTCCAGCTAATTTCTTTCTATTTTTAGTAGAGACGGGGTCCTGCCCTTGTTCAGGTTGGTCTCAAACTCCTGAGCTCAAATGATCCACCTGCCTCGGCCTCCCAGAGTGCTAGGATTACACCTGACTCTTTTTAGAGACACAGTCTCACTCTGTCGCCCCAACTAGAGTGCAGTGCTGTCATCATGGCTTCCTGCAACCTCCAACTCCTGGGCTCAAGCGATCCTTCTGCCTCAGCTGCTTGAGTAGGTGGGACTACAGGCTCACACCAACACACCTAACTAATTTTTTAAAATTTTTGTTGAGATGGGGGTCTCACCGTGGTTGCCCAGGCTAGTCTTGAGCTCCTGGCCTCAAGTGATCCTCCCGCCTTGGCTTCCCAAAGTGCTAGGATTACAGGCGTAAGCTACTGTGCCCAGCCAAAATTTATTTTTTTAGCTCCAGTGGGGATTACTGGGATGGCTACACCTTCTTATTGTGCTTGTGGATTCCATTATTCTTGGGAGCCTTGCCCCAGGGTAAATAGAGGGTGAGACTCTTGCAAGCCTCTGGCCACAGGTTTGTTGGCAACCAGTCAGTTCATGACTTTGTTGTACATGTTTCTGTTTAATGTACGCATGTTTCAGTTGATTCCTTCCCACTGAATTCACTGCCAATAGCAGTGTGACTCATACCTGGGTGTACCTCATCTAACTCACATGTTTTCCCTGTAAGATGGATCCTGGCCTTCTTGTGCCTGGGGGACACTAGACAGCACTTCCGCACTATGCTTGGGGGCCATTTTAAACAGCAAAACCACCCACAAGAAAGCACAAAAATTCAAAAAACTGGCACTGCATGGACCGAGAAAAAGACACTTGTTGACAGAGTGAGAGCTTTGTTTGACCTCAGCTGCAAACGTGTATGTTGGGTGACATTTTTAGCTGCTCTGTGTGTTCTCAAGTGACTATGAAAGTGCCTCAGGTACTGAGTTTGGGGCTACAAATAAATATTAGCCAGTGGGCAAATTCACAAACACGAAGTCCGGGAATAATGAGGACCAGATGTGTATATATACCCAGGATAGTGTTGGTGCATGTATATAGACACATACACATTTATATCTTGAGGATGATTTTTAGCAACTCAAAAGAAGTCACCGTTAAAGCTGCCCTGTCTGGCCCTCCGAATGCACATGGTGTGAGGGCGTCAGGGTGCAAGTGTTTCACCTGGGGAGATGGCTGAGAAGATGAAAGGGAGGTGATAGCCGGGGCCCCGGGGTACCTGATGAAGGCCTGGTCTACCCCCTTGAGCTCTGGAGCTCAGATTGCCCCTCAGGTAGAAGTGGCCTTGCTGAGTCCTTGCCTGGGGCAGCTCGGGCAGGGCAGGGTGGATTTAGCCTTTAGCCAGGCTGGCTTCCGAAGTCAGTTCTTTCTTGAAAGGAGATGAGAGTTTTGCTCTCTTCCCCGAGAGGGCTGCCACCGTTGTACACCAGACTTTTGATTTTACTTTTACATACAGATTGTTTTGCACCCACATGAGGTTGCACCTAAGTTGCCAGGGTTTTTTTGTTTTTGATCAAAAGCTGTCAAATACTGGCAGCCTGTTGTGGTTCAGCTCTGTAGAATGTTTTAAAGGTATGATAATGCTGTTTGAAATGAGGATAAGCCTGTGTCTTGTTTGCTTG